>NC_138781.1:134542333-135742333 GCF_965178545.1 Coloeus monedula | reverse complement strand
GCAGGGTAGAGGGGGAGGACCGCCTCCCTTGATGTGCTGGCCACACCTCTTTTGTTGTAGCCCTGGATGCGGTTGGCTTTCTGGGCTGTGACCGCACACTCCTGGCTCATGCCCAGCTTTTCATCCATGAGAATATCCAAGTTCTTTGCTGCAGGACTGATCTCAATGACTTCTCCCAGACTGTGCTTATATCTGGGATTGCTCTGAACCAGGTACAGCACTTTGCACTTGGACTTGCTGAACTTGAGGAGGTTCTCATGGGCCACTCTCCCAGTCTGTCCAGGTCCCCCCAGATGGCATCCTGTCCTTCTGTCATGTCAGCTGTATCACTCAGCTTTGGGTCATCTGCAAACATGATGAAGGTATACTTGATCTCACTGTCTGTGTCACTGATGAAGATGTCAAAAAACACTGGTCCCAAGACAGGGCCCTGAGGAACACAACTTGTCGCTTGCCTCCACCTAGACATAAAGCCATTGATCACAACTCTCTGGCTGCATTCATTCAGCCAGTTCCTTATCCACTACCCATCAAATCCATGTCTCCTCAATTTGGAGATAAGGATATCATGTTGGACCATACCGAAGGCCTTACAGAAGACTAAGTAACTGATGTCTGGTGGTCTTCTCTTACCAACTGTTGCCATCACTCCATCACAGGCTATCAGATTGGTCAGGCATGATTTGCCCTCAGTAGAGCTGTGCTTGCTGTCCTGGTTCACCTCCTTGTCTTTTACGTGTTTTAGCATATCTTCTAGGAGGATCTGCTCCATGATGTTCTCAGGCACAGAGGTGAGGCTCAAATGGCCTGTAGTTCCCTGGATCTTCCTTTTTCCCATTTTTACAAATGGGAGTGATAGCTCCCATTTTCCATTCACCAAGGACTTCATCTGGTCACCTTTTCAAATATGATGGAGAGTGGCTTAGCAACAACATTGACCAGTTTCCTCAGGACTCTGGGATGCATCTCCTCAGGTCCCATAGACTATTCAGCTTCATCAAGGGATCCTGAACCTGCTCTTCACTTATAGAGGGAGGGGCTTCACTCCCCCCACACCCACCCAGAAGATCAGGGACTTGAGAGAAGTGGGAAGCCTGACTGCCAGTGAAGACTGAGACAAAGAACTCATTGACTACCTCAGCCTTCTCCATATCAGTGTTACCCTTCTTTCTTATCACGGGGGCTACACTCTCCTTGGCCTTTTCTTTTCTGACCTATGACCTTATAGAATCCCTTCTTGCAATTCTTCACCTCTCTTGCCAAGTCCTGTTCCAGCTTTGCCCTGGCTTTCCTGACCCCATTCCTAGACATATGAACTGTGTCCCTGTACTCTCCCCAGGTCACCTGTCTCTGCTTCCACTGGCTGTGCATTTCTGCATTTCTTTCTTACTCCTCAGTTTGAGGAGCAAATGCCAGTTTCTGGCCTGCCTTGTTTGATTTCCTGTATACCAGAAGAGCACTCTTGCACTCTAACAAAAGGGGCCTTAAAGAGCTGCCAGCGCTGGTCATCACCTCTGTCCTTAAGGACAGTTTCCCAGTGGATCTTATTCACCAACTCCTTAAAGAGCTGGGAGTTTGCTCTTGCAAAGTTCAGGGTTTTGACTTTGCTCCTTGCCCGGCTCATGCTCCTTGAGATCACAGATCTCAAGATCTGGGCATGAGAGGACCTAAGAGCAAAGAAAGGGAAAAACAAAGAAGTAAATGTTTGGTGACCTTATTTGAGCCCTGAGAAACGTGGAAATGTGCAGGACAGGGGCATGATGCTCTGGGAGGAGCAGAGGCCAGGGAATGCAAGACAGGTCTCTTCCTCATCAAAGAACCAGCGCAAAAATGTTCATGGAGGCAGACCCACGTTTGATGTTGTGAGCAGATTACAGAGCCATGTCACACCAGTTCCCAAGATTCCTGGATAGGAAAGCTGGTCACACACACTGGAAGACTCTCCACAGCGTGCCAAGAGCACTCAGCTCTGTATACCAGAATCTCCCTTGTCCTTTATTAAGCCCCTTGCCTTTGCACTGTTTGCACAGCATTAAGGTTCTGTACTTTCCAGGGAGAAAAAGCTTTTGTCTAATATTTGTATTTTTAAAGCTGAATTTTACTTTTTTTTTAATGCACCAGCATTATCCAATATGTAGTCCAATATCTAAAATTGATCATGACCTAGAAAAGAACCGAAGCTTTTGGAATGACGCTGCAGGCAGGGAGAGAGGCCCCACAGGCCAGCACTCAGGCACTCAAACTGGTTATGCACAAGTTGCATAGTTTTATACACTCAGGAGTGTTCTCAGGCACTTTGAAAATCTTACCGAGCAGTAACAGAGAACCTCCCCCTCTTCTCCACTCCCTGCCTCCCAACACAGGACCCTGCAGGGAAATGCACTGTGTACAACTGGTATTTCCCCCAAGCAGACTTGCAGCCATGGCAGTATGAAAAATTAATAGAGGAGTACAGAGTGCATTAACAAATGCTGACATATTTCCCACAGTTAATTGACATCCCCCATTTTATTTAAAATTAATAAAAGCTTGCTAAGCATGCAGAACTTGCACATGGTAGCAAAGCAGATGTCTCACACAGCTCATCAGGTCATGTCATTGTATCAGTAATACTGCAGTCCATAAATCATGACAAATATTCCTAGTATTATGTCAGGCCTGCATCCGAGGTGTTGCTCTTAGCATCAGTGTAGGAAGGCTGTCTGACACATGCACTAGAAATTGCCACTCTGATGGATGAACAACACAGGCTGCTAAGCCAGCCTTATAGCATCTAAACCTTGGTCTCCAGCTGGGGCTACTTCCTCTCTCTCTCTGGTGCAGTGAGGGGACCAATCACTCTGAGCTCATGGAGCCTGGCTGGTGTCTCCACACAGCTTGTGGTGATGGGGAACTGCACTGTGCTGCTGGCCTGTCACTGCTCCTGCAGTCATTAAATGGATTTTTCTATCATCCAGATGTCCCACTTATATCTTACTGAGCCACGCATAGAGGGTGCTCACAGGACCTTCTAGAAACTAAAGAAGAAACCCTGGCAATTCTAATGACACTCCTAAGTGGGATGACAGTCCTCTTTTTTTCAGCAGTGGAGGCAGGTGACAATCTGGTGAATTGCATACACTGTAAAGCTAAGACCTCTGTAAAGACTTACAGAGGCCTGAAGTAGAGCAGACAACTCCTAGATTAAGTTTTACTGGAAAACTACGGGGCTCAAGGTACCGTCAGTGGCATAGGCCAAGATGGGACTGGTCCAGGTAAGCAGGAGTGAACCTGTTCTTGCGTGGTCTGCCCCACCGAGGCCAGGGCTGCACCCAGTTACCCGTACCTGGTTGTATTCGTTAAGTGCAAACCTTGGCTCAGGGATAACAACAGCGAGTTGTGCCAGGCCAGTGAAATTAGGGACCCTCACAGGTACACTAATGGCACTCCAAGGCCTGGGGATTTCTACATGCTCCCCTGACAACACCTTTCTGGATGGTGATGACTGTCTCCTTTTGAGTAGGCAGTCTGATGCAATGGCTGTCAGGTAACTGCATGTGGAAAAGTGCTTTTCACACCTTGAAGCACGTTCTGTGGGCCAGTGGTGGCCCTCAGCATACTTGTCTCCACTCTCCCAAGCTCATGACAAGGAAGGAAGACATATGAAATGCAGTTCTACCAGAAGAGCACCTTCTTCTACCTATTGAGCTCCTTCTGCTTCTCCTCTGCATCCTTGTACTTGTGGCACTGCTGCTGGTGAGGAAGATGAAGCTGAGAAAACGGCAGCCAAAAGTACATGGAAGAGTTGTGCCTGGCTGGGAAACTTGCAGCTGTCTGTATGCCAAGTATCCCCACACTGATGGCCACCTATGCCCAGTTACCAGCTCAGTTACTTTGGGGAGAGCTGGTTCGTTCATAGTGATTTGTTGGTTAGTTGGACAATGATAACACCCAAAAGGTGAATCACAGAGATTTGATGGTATGAACATCTGGGTGGAAATTCGTGACTTCTGGCTATGCTCTGTCAGGTGCCCCACTGGGTGCCACTGGAGCCATCCCACAGCCTAGCAATTCCAACAGGTACCCTGGTGTCCAGGTCGCCATATGAACTGAAGCAGCATCCTCGCTCTTTTTCTCCAAGCAGAAACAACGACTCAGGAAGTAGAAGCCCTGTGTTCATTTGGAGACTGCTCCTGCATACTAGTTTATATGAAGCAATTACATTGCAGCACCACATATTTCAAAGTAAACTCCTTTGTATAGCCAGCTCTGAAAAGAGAAAAGAGCTTCTCACATCTCAGCTGAGAATTGTACCTGCACTTCTGTGGGAGCTACTAAGTCTTTTCATTTAGGCTGTGGTGAATTGGCTCCTTTAGAAAGGTACCAAGCCCCACTTTGATTTGCAGTTTCCAGTCTCTATACCGGGGCTGAATCAAAGTAACTTAAACTGTGGCTTTGATTCCTGTTCCCAGAGCTGGCTTAAGATGTATTTTCATGGGCTTCCTGCTATTTGTTATCATCTGCTTGCTGGAGATTCATACCTGCCCAGCAGAGCTGGTAGACCTGGATGTGTGTGTGTGTGTATCTCTGGGCTTTGATGTTCACAGCTTCCCAAGACAGTATTGAAACACAAGCACTTCTGATCAAAAACAATGGTGAGAGCTGATGAATTAACATATGCCTTGAAATGCTCCCATTCTGTCCTCCAGGATAACATGCTCAGTATTCTGGCTTAGCAGTGTTTACCCATACCCTGATCCAGTTGTTTGCCTTATACTTGGTAATTACCTTGATGGGGCTATTTGGCTGTTTCTGGCAATGATGTAATATTTGCTTGTGCTGCTTGCCTATATAGTTTGCTGTATGAAGGGTTTTGGAGTACTTCCTCCGGTGATTTTATTTCACTGGCTCTTTAGAAAAAGCTGTAGCTATTTTCTCATCTAGCTGTGCCCAGAACTTTTGTCTCAGGGAAGAATATGAGCACAGCCGACTTCCTCCCATTATAACAGCCTCTCATTGTACAACTGGAGTTGAGACAGGTTAATTCAATCTACACTTGCTACAAAATAGGCTGGATCTTCAGCCTGTGCTCATGCACTACTTAGTCTGATAAAATGAGGGGACAAAGGTTTAAACAAACCTTTAGACCCCTCTTCAGCCATCATATTTCCCAGAGGTCATGGGGTTTTTTGTTGTAGCCCATGTGATGTTTCATCAGTTTAACCCAAAATGCCATGTTGGGTTGGGCTGGATAAACTGGTGTGTCTCAAAGCATGAATATGTCCCATCCCACTCCTCCAGGGTGTATGGGGACAAGTGCAGTCATGTAAGGACCCTTGTGCTTGATCTGGGTGGTGGAAGGGGGCCTGGGTAGGGATAGGACAGGATCAGTTCAAATCTGATGCCTGGATAGGGGCTAGGAGGAAGATGCAAGCACTTAACTGTGGCCTGTCTCTGCCAGAGGAGTTCATAGTTGAAGGCACTGTGAAGTAAGTGGGTTACTGGAAAGGGTCTAAGGTAACATTTTTTCCCAGATCTGTAATTTACTTGCTAGATGGCCTTCATCAGATCAGCCACCCACTCAATGCTATTGGTGCAGTGTCTATGCAATGGATTTAAAATTATCTACCTCCAAAACCCCTTTGTGATCTACCAGTGGAAAGTGATACCTAAAGCCTCACTTTGGTCCTCCTGCCTGAATCTTGATTCCTTTTTTTTCAGCAGTTAAAAAATCATGGGATGAGACAGAGAGGGTTCCCTTCCTCTCCAGCTATCCCACAGTCATGTGGCTTGGGCATAATGCTGGGGTGTGGGAGAGGAAGGATTTGAAGTCCCTGGGGCTGTGGAGCAGCTGTGCTGACTGACAAAGTCTGACAGCCCTCGCTGCTATGTTGGAGGAGTACTCTCCTCAGGTGTTTACTCAGCGTTTGGGCTGATCGTCATTGTCTTGCTATGAGCTGGCAGAAACCAGCCTCCCTGTGCCCCAGTTCCTCCAGGGCAAAAGTCCAGTGTCCTCCCACAAGTGGCTGATGAAGGCAGGTGTGTGGGAAAGTGTGTGGGTTTTTTTGCACAAGACCAGCTGAGATGAGCACCCAGGGCAAGGGCCACCAGCTCTGCTGGGAGAGACAGACCTCTGACAGGGGGATGAGAATAGACACCTAGGAACCTGTGAACCCACACCTTGAACTGGCTCTGGGAATGCAAATCAAGCCATGATCTAAGTTAAATTGGTGCAGCTTCTGTGTTCAGCTGAGCCCTCTAATCTTTGAATTGCCAAAAGCCTTGAGGGATCATTATGTTAGGTAAAGCCTACCAAAGGGCAGGTTGCTCCGGCCTCTCCTTGTCCTCAGCAGGTGTGAAGAGACTGAGCGGGTGGGGGTAAGTAGCAGGGATGTCTCTGGTTCCCTTTTCAGAGGGGTGCTTTCAGACAAACCATAGAGGCAGCCTTCTGACCCTTTTCTTTCATCAAAATGGCACAGAGGAGCTCCATGGGAACCAAAAGCTCACCTGGGCTTTTTTTTTTTTTTTTTTTTAGCTTTTAGAGGGATTAACACAGATTTATGTTTGAGAAAGCAGGCTAGTTCCAATCTAGAGTGCAGGACAATTCCTCCCAGTTCCCAGGAGGGTAACATCATAATCCATTATTAGCTGTGCCAGTTACAGTTATTTCCTTCCCACATTTCCTTTCAGGTGTCAGACTAGAATGCAATCGCTTTTCTTCCTAAGAGCACTATTTTTAAATCTGAAGAATTGAATGTTATTAATATAGTAGGTGTTATACTGTGCAGCCCATTCTATAATGGGGTGTTTATAGCACCAATGCTCTTACCCAGTCCATTTGTAATCAGAAGTAATAGCACCACTTCACCACTTGCTCCGCTTGAAGATGCTGCAATAAATTCCAATGAGCCATAGCTTGGCTGCAGCTGGTAACTGATGTAGAAGCTTTGTGCATTTTTACTTCTTTAATGTTTATAGCTCTTTTACATTATATGAGTATTGCCAGTCCTGAGGATTCAGCTGTCATGAATCAAGCCTCAAAAACTAATGAGATTTTACAAAATGCGTTCATTTGAAGTGTGTTTTATGGGCCTTCAAATGTTTCAGGCTTTGTGCCATGCTGTCAGGCTTTCCTCACTTTCCTGACACAAGCTTGCTTTAAGAAAGGAAAAAGAAAGCTGGGATTAACATATGATCATCTGATTCCAACAGCTGGCCCCTACCAACATCACCTGATATCACAAAACTCAAGGCTGTCAGAACAGTCAGGGCAGTCAAACACACCGTCATCTTGTGATAGGCCAACACAACTCAGCTAGAACAATGCCACCTCGAGCTTATACACCCCTGGTTTTCCGTGGGAATAAAAACTTTCAACTCCAGCTGCTGTGAACTCCCCGTGTGGAAGGAGGAAGGAAGGGTTCATTTTGGAGCAGTGGCAACAGAAGCCACCAGCCAGCATGGCATGGGCTGAGCAGGCCAGAGCACATGTATATACCACCCTTGTCTTTTTGGCAAGGAATGTGCAGCAGCACAGATCCCCCAACCACCAGTTCATTGCCATTGCCTGCTCCACCAGTGCAAGTGTCTGTGAGGCTGCAGCATCAGGTGGGCAAGGGAATTGATCCAGGTTAAAAATGACCTCCCCCTCTCCCAATCTCCTCCCAATTTTAGAGTATTACTTTACACCTGGATCAGTTTCCTATTCCCACTTGGTGGCTGGCACTGCAGCAGTGGCGATGACACCTCTGAAGGGGTAGTGGGGATGCAGAGTGAGCCAAGAAGGAGGCATCACTCTGGCTACCAAAGAGTTTTCTTAGGACTGATTACACACCAAAGGGTGCATGTGCATAGGAAATGGAAAGAAAGGAGAAAAGGGATGGTGTGTCATTTCTAGTAGAAGTAAGGAAGAAATTAAGATTTGGGAGTGGTGTTTGCTGAAAGGACAGGCCTGGCTTTCTGGCACTGCTCAGGGAGAAACTACTTTGGAGAGCTATTTAGTAAGTGAGGAAAACCGCACCTAAGAAATGCCTGTCCCTGGCATCAGTTCCTCTTAAAACTCAAACATTGACCCAGATTTGGTTTGGGACTTCCCTGAAATAAAGGACAACTGCAAATGGATTTACTCTGTATTTTGCACATTTCTTAGCACAGGGTTGCAGGACTGCTTGGATCAAGACAGGTGGTCTTAGGAACAGCTGCTCTAAGAACAGACTTAACAAAATGGTGCTCCTGATGAGAAGCAGTGTGGGAGGGGGCGGCAACATCCTCTTCTGTCCTTCCTCAGGTAGTGTCCCTGTCTTAGTCCCAGTGGTCACCAGTTTCTTTCTGATGCCTCTAGAGCTCATGAAGCCAGCATTTACACATGTTTAAAATTCTGGCTATTTTTCGTTCTTTTCCTAAACTACCAGTGGCAATTGTCCCTGCTTTATGCTGCACTTCTCCTAACTCTGTACTCTGTAATCTCCCCATGCTACTGTTCTCAAATGATAAGCCTTTCCATTCCTATTGTACTCCTTTCTTTCTGTTCCTTCTTTATTCCCATCTCCTTATTTTCTTATCCCCTTACCTATTAGCCCTTCCCCTCCGTCTCATTTCTATTCTGATGAGCCTTTTCTGATTCAAAAACTGGATTTCTAAACAAAACACAACCAAGCAGGAAAGCCGAGATTAACAATTCTGCTACAAGTGTATTTTTCTGGGTGAGGTTTTAAGCATGTGCAAGATCTCTCATCATTACCTTGGTACATATTTGTAAGTATTACCTTCCCCCAGACTCCATCTCTTTTATCTTTTAAATATGTTCCCTGGTGACAGAGACTATATTACCCTATCAGTTTGTACAACTTCTAGCACATCTGATCACTCCTGCAATATAAACGCCGTATAATCATCAAAATAATACATAAAGCACTCCTTGCCTGCAATCTTAGGATGTCTGAAGTTGTGCACTTCATGAGCATCTCTCCCTGTGATCACCCACCTACTTAGCCCTAAGGAGCTTGGAGGATCCTCCAGAGGTGACAAGGTGCTCTTACCCTCACACGACACCTGAACAACAGTGATGTGCCACAGGACACATAACAAGTCCCTACAGACATGGGAACCAATATCTGCTGAACTCTTGTGCTATGCTTTGATGCTTGGGCCTCTTCTTTCCACACAGCAGTGGGAAGCGGGACGTAACTTCAGTGGAAGGAAAGCCTCCGTGGGCCAGACAGTTTTATGAGTCCCCATGAACACAGCCATGGAACTTGGTGGACTGTAAAGGGGAAAATGAGAAGGGAATAATACAAAGTCCAACTCTGCTGGCATCCTTTACTTATTTTTAAAATAATGCTCTGATCCAGTGTTTCCCAGGGGAGGTCTGGAGGGAATTGCCATCTCCACGTGGACTTAGGTAAGAAAGGAAGCAGCTGGTCCCTGATATTTATTACTGTACATCAGCTTGGAAACCTTGGTTGAAACACTGCACAAACTCCCATTTCTCTGGGTTATTTTCATCCTCTCTCATTTTGTTCAATTAAATAATTAATACTTCAAGGAAAAAAAAATCCACTGGGAGTTCATTTCACTCAGGACAGGGAGTGCTGGAGCATAACCGGAGGTAAGACTGAAGTGCTGTTGGACACAGGTTTAATCCTGTTCTTATTTTAGCTGAACCAGTTCACCCTTCCCAACAAACAGTTGATAAGGCAGTGTGTTTATAGCGAGCATCCCATGTGGCACAGCTGTACTATGGATTAGGTAACACTACTGACTCACTGCAGAGTTATTGGGCCACCTCATTCCTTCCTTTCTCAGGGCAATAGACTTCACCATGTACACACTGATGGGCTTTGCACATACTAACCAAGCCTCAGAGATTTTCTGTTAGGTTAGGTGTAACTGTAGGCATTTTTCAGATATAGGGACTGCGAAACAAATCTCCCTGTCAAAAATATCAAATTGTTTCCGCTGATTTTTTCTAGAGGTGCTTGAAAACTCCTTCCAAAGAGCCAAGCTCTCACAGTTCATGCAGGAATTATCATTTGGTATCTCCATGCCTAGGGTGTTCCTGGCCAAAACTTTGATACTTGCACTGGATAGTGGGCATCTAGATTTAAAACAAGTAAAAAATAAATTAGGTTTTAGTAATAGTGCTGTAGAAAAGAGCTACACGCCTAAAGGGCACATTGTATTAACACCCATGTGTTGGACTTTCTTTGATGGATTTGGAGAGTTGTTCTTCATTTTGGTTTAATGCAAGAGGCTTTTTAATGGATGTACTGACCTACCCAGATGGGCAAGTCCATGGTGGCCTTTAGGGACCCAGCATGGGACTTTGTCTGCACAACTGCTAAAACAACACAATCACAGAGTATGTGGCCAAGCACAGGGAAGAAGAGGACTGGATCCTCTCTTTCAGTGGACATGTCCCAGGCATTAGGTGTTGGGGTCCCTTCCCCCTGCCATGGAGCCCTGGGAGAGGGGCCCTGGGGGGGAGACACGGGGTCTCCCTGCCCCTGGTCAGCCTCATTCCCCATTGGTTGGTTTGTGTTCCCCGGTGTGGCCAAGGACCCTGGGGTCCCGTGTCTGGGAGTTCCTGAGCTGAGCCCCGGCCATCCAGCTGGAGAAATAAACATCTCTGAAACATCTACCACGAATCTGTCCATATATACTTCGCTTTCCACGGGACTCCTGGTTTGAAATATGCTTGTTGCAGTAATCCCCGCTGCGACAATTAGGTGCTTTTTTCCCAGCCTGTGGTCTCAGCTGAGCTGGATGCATAGGAGCCTCTATCAGCCATGGATTTTTTTTCCCTGTGGTTCAGACTGAAGGAACTTGCTTTCATATTATTTTACATCATACCTACTCATAACAGAGACCATGGTGAATAAGCCAGGAAATGGGATAAAAATCTAAGGTTTGTTACCCAAATGGTCATTTAGAACCCACTCCAAATGCCCTCAGATAGGACCTTCATAGATAGCACCAAAACTCAGGTGAATTTTTTTACTCTAAATGCAAATAAATTGAAATCATGGGTAAAAGAATTGCTCACTGATTTCAGTCTTACCAGGATTTGGGGTTGCAATAGGAGGACTAAGTGTTGTTCACTGAAGCCAGTGGAAAGGACTGTGAATAACTTGAGCCCATGTTTTGGCTTCTGGTCTCTCTACTGCTTTGGAGCTGGCTATAGCAGTTGCTGTTTACCCTGTCCCCATCAGCTGATCACTTGTGCCTCCCTACAGCCTCCTGAGTTGCACCAGCCTGACTGTTTGTGTAACCATGCAGTAAACTGCCTTAGGAAATAGCCCAGTGCGGGGATGTTCCCCGGCACAGCTCACTGCCTGGCTGCACAAACAGCTGTGCCAGCCCCACAGACAGGTGGCACAGGGGCCAGGAGACGGAAGGAGAAACAGCTGCTCAACACTGCTACCAACAAAATGTTCCCCTTGGAAAATGCTCCCAGCTCCCAGGTTGTTGATGCAAAGAGAGTGAGCTACATCATCAGGTGCTGTCAAGAGGGTCTTTGCTTGAGCCATTTCACTTGTGTTGGCTCTAGCATTTAGAGGCTTCACCAGAGTAACTGAGCTCACTAACCTGGCAGAAACTAGGCAGGCCAGGTAAAAAAGAGACTGGTTTTCTACTGGGCTGTTAGATGGTTTAGTTGTCTTGTATGATGTCAGCCTCAGTGATTAGATCCTTGATGCTTTTCACTTACACAAGGACACACGGTCGTATCCACGGCTCTCCCTATGCTTGATGAAAACAATCCATGTTTACAATGGAAATACCAGAGAGCACAAGTCAAGAATGTGGTGACTAATTATATTCCTTCAGCATTACTATATTGCTATTTTGTTTATTGAGCTCTTCCATTCTAGTTCAAGATTCAACACACAGGCTCATTCCCTAGCCTTTTCCAGGACATCTGCCTCATGGAGGACATCTGCAGAGATGGCTTTGTACATCCTCCACTTGTTAATCCAAAGCTTTTATTGAGATGGATATACTCATCCTATGCAATATTCCCAGCGGTTTCACTTTTATATCATTCAAAAGCAGAGTAGTCAGGGGCATGTTCTTTTTCCTAGTTTCTCCCTTTAAATTCCAAGTTTCAGCCTGAAAAAATGTTTACAGCTGTGTTATATAAACTAATGAAAAACAATGTTTAAAATTAAAGTGCTGGCACGCCTTCATGGAGAACAGCAGTGGAAATGGCTATGTGGTAATAAACAGGCTACCTGATCCGGTTTACTGTTTAACTCCTTGCTTACTTTCAGAAACTTAAGCTTATGTTCTCGAATGCCTGAGTCCTGTGAGAGACGTACATGTGTTGGGTTAATCGCCAAACCTGAGGCTGGGTTCCCCTGTGAATACATAGCCCAGGAGTAGATCCGTGAGTAAGGAGCCTTCTCAAGCAGGGGCTGCCTGCATTTCCATGTGCTTCACAGCACGGAGCACACCATAAACAAAGCCTCAGTTTCTAAGGTAAACAAGAAGAAATTCTCATTTTTAAAAAAGGGCAAGAAAATGTCTGGACTTTAGCAAGTTTTTCTTCTTGCAACAATCTGCTGGGAAAACAAAAGAGAGTGAGAGGTTTTATGTTACTGCAGTGGTGCCTTTCTTCTGTGTAGCCATGATCGTTTCCTAGCCTGTGATTGTAATGGCATGATGAGATATTTATAACATGCTGGGAAAAATGTTTCCTTTTTAAAGCCCATCACTGTAGCATAATAACAAGCCTTGAAATCTGTCTTTCCTATATCCCCAAATCACTCAATGGAAATGATTTTTATGTGCTGACTGTTGGTGTGCATATTAAAGCCATTTCTAGGGAAAAGCTGTAAAACATACACCCGTACGCTGCTCTCTGCACACATGACTGCACAACCAGATTATGCCACATGGCAGTAAAAGTGCCCCTGCCTGGTGGAACAAGAGCTCCTGCAATTGTTACCACAAGTGCAGCCATGCTGGTACTGGAGCAAGGGTGGGAACAGCTCGAGTGCAGATAAGCCTTTACAGTAAATCAGCTATAACATGGTTTGGCTCCAGGCCCAAGTAATAACTAACCGGTTTTATGTTAATTATTTGCTATCCTTCTACATATAGCAATAGTTACAAGCTTTACTAAGCATAAATGACTGCAGTGCGTAGTTGCCTTTCATAAAGTCTCTACTTTTTTGACATACTGCATCACTTTCTAACTGACAGTTGTGAATTATTCCAGCTTTTCCTTTTGCTCTGGCTTCTTTCTTGCAGCCTCTCATGAAGAATTATTTTAGAGTGTGTTTGTAAGGATGAACAGAGGCAGTCATACATTTGGATATTTCACTTTGTAGTTCCTGTGCATGTTATATGGTAACTCACCCTTACACACTGACTGCAAAACACACATTCTCTCATGAGCACCCCAATAAATCTGCTTCAGTCAGAATATGTCCCCATATCTGGAATATAACCATCAAGAAGATGGGTTGCAAAACCACAGAGCCCTCTATCCTCCTCTATCCATCTTGACCACAAATCTTCAGTCCCCAAATCACAATGCAACACTCCATCGGGGAAGCCAACCCAGCTCTTTGTGGGAGTGATTGAAAAACTGGTCCAGCTTTGAAAAGTCAGCACATTATTTTCCCACAGGGTTATTTTTTAAAGCTGGTACAGCGAAGGGCCAACCTGCAGCAGCACTGGAAGGGGCAGAGACAAATGTCAGAGAAGCAAATACCTGCAGTTATTAGTGCCTTGATGATTCCCTTAGTGGAGTTGTGGTCTGAGACCCATTTCCATCACAAAAAGATCGCAGTAGGAACCCACTGGCTATGATGTATGGTCACTGCCACACAATTCCACCATGGGACTCTCTGTCCCCTTCAAAATCTCAACCACAAAAGCCCTTTACAGAGACCTAAGCATGTAAACTTCTCTGAAGTGCTTGTGGCAGTGTTGCTCTAGGTCTTACCAGCTTGGTCTCCACCGGTAAGAATTTTGATTCTCCATTGCGACTTGTCCATTCCTTCAGGGCTGGTGTACGTCTGGAAGGGTCGCCGGCACGGTTCTACACTACAGGTACGCCAGTCACCCCTGCAAGTGGGACACACCAAGAGACAGCTTTGGCCAGAAGTACAGTATTGCTGGCATGACTTTGGGGTCACTGTAGGTTTTTGTGGATGAAGGCAAAATGCTACTGAACCCCAAATACATACTCCTTCTAAAAGTGGATATACACCTTGCACAAGGATGAACAGCTGACAAGAAACCAAGATAGAAGAGAATTATGCCCAGGGACATAAGTTTTATTGAATCTGCAGCCTCCCCTGGGAGGTAATTTGTGCAGCCATTAAATAAAGCAAACACTATTGGAATTTCACAAATAAATGATAGGAGGAATCATTTGCCCTTACCTGAGTGGAACACACATTCCTTCAATGATACTGCTACAGTGCAGGGAGATTGAAAAAAAATCAAGTTTTAATTAAAATAAAATGTTATAAATGGAAGGCAAAGGTATCACAAAGTTTCCTCCAGATTACTCCAGAAAGTGCTGCTCTTGATAATGATGGGCAGAGCTCATTGTGGAAAAGTGGAGTTGGGCAATTCAGAGGACATAAAGATAAAAATTGAATGGAAAAGGCTTTGAGTCAGGCTAATAGCTTGGTTAATAAAGTTATGTGCTAACAAATATTAGCATATATGTGGGCCTACAGGGGTGTTGAAGAGTTTGGATAGTGGAGTGATGGTTGACAGCTTTGCTGCTGCCACAATGTACCTGGTTCCCTGTGAGCCTGGGCTCCCCATTAACAGCAGACACTGCTGTAGTATTAGAACATCAGCAAAACAGGAACGGAACAGGACTTTGGAGAAATTATTCCACAATAAACTTTGATTGTTTATCTTTGGAGAAACATGGAGCAGTGGTGAATACTCTGAGTTCTTACAAGTTTCAATGACAGAGCTGCTCTCAGGCTATGAAAATGAAACCCCTGGTGCACAAATGGCAGATGACCACTGAGGCACACCAAATACACTTGAAAAATTGCTGTGTCCTGATCCCACCAGCCACTTTGTCATGAGTTTAAAAACTACATACTGGAGCCTTTTGGCAAACTACATCACAAGAAGAAATAGCACAGAGAATCAAGCACATGTTGTGCTGTGGAAAGGGCAGTGCCAAGATCTAGAACTTGTATTACCCTACAAATGAAACAAAGACTTTGTAAAAAAAAATATGAAGAGCATTTGGAAAGAGCGCAGTTCCTGCAGCCCTCATTTTTCTGAATGTTTTCATTTGCTTTATTCTATTTGCAGCCTCTAGTTCTCAAGTGTGTCCAATAATGTTTTACCTTAGAGCTTCCCAGCTCTCAAATGCTGGAGCCAGGCACTGGCTGCTGCCCAGCTGGCCTCTGCCCTAGTTACACTCAGTAACGCAGCAAGGGCTGTAGTATCAGTCCTTTTCAGGGCTAAACTGTGCCATGGACTTTTGATCATTAAAGGAAATGAACTTGGGATGACATTAAAAAAAGTAAATAAGACTTGTGTACAAGGACATTAAGATTACAAAGCAGCAGTCTCAAAGGTTGGAAGATGCAGAGTGCAGAGCCGCTGATTCAGTGATGTTCTTTGTCAGGAGTTTAAACGACACCAAGAGGTGTGAGGCAATGAAGAATAAAATCCTGAGTATTCGGCTTTCAAGGAAATTTGCAAAAAGCACTGTGTCAACAGCCAAGATTTACACATGTCTTCTGAGAAAGAATGACTTTTGTATGAGAAAGTAATCGTCCCCTGCACTGCTGAGCTAATGATATATAAAATAAGTCTGACAAGTCTAAGTCCCACAGTGACACTAGACAACAGACAAGAAAAAAGGGAATCCAAACAAACCACTGGTGGCCAGAAAACAACTCGAAGCAGATCACTAGCAATAAATCGTAGCATGACATTGAAGCTGGGCTCATCTTACAAAGAGCAAAGAGTAGAGAGAGAATTGCTAAGGGCAGATGGCAGTGCCTTTCCTGGTGATATAAACACAGATGAATGCATATCATTTCGGAGTACTGTATGTGGCTCTGCCTATCTCAACAACATAAATAACTGGAAAGAACTTAAACACATATCTAGAGATTGAGTTCTAATTGTTCTCTGGTTTACAACCGTTGGTTGCATCTGATTGTATTTAATATGGCTATGGCTTCAAATATTCCACATTAAAGAAATTATGAAGTTCAACTGGAAGTGTTTTACCTGCCAAGATCTGAATTTCATGTTATCCTGCAGTAGCTGGTGGCAAAACAAACCTACTGCAGCGTAACAGGAGGTTACGTCCTTTACACGGTTATATTTAATCTCTCCTGATGCTTATCTGAGTTGTAGCTGAGTACAAGGGAAAACAGATTCTACATTCAAATTCTTGTAAGTACAAAGTGTAATGGCAACAGCCATGAGCATAGTGCATAACTCTTGCCTCTGCCTGTCCAAGGAACCAAGGATCTTTTAATATTTTTCATGTAGTCCATCCTTTGTTCAAATATTTTCCACAAAAGTTGTGTGGAAAAATCCATGAAAATCAGGAAGTCTGCCTCTATATAAGAAGTACTAGAAGAAATGTGAGCTTGACTATACTGAACATATGATCATATGCATAAAATAACAAGCTAAAAACTACAATATATATATTCTTTCTCTTGTATAATTTCCGTACAATTCCTTTCGGGATATCTGTAGCAATAAGATCTAAAAAAATTCCAGACAGTAGAGTGACTTGCCAAAAAGGTATGTCCACACCATTATGCATGAATAAAACTTTCATTTCTCTATACTATTTATGGCTACATTTGTTTGTAAACCTTTTAAAATGTTCTTTCCACTTCTTGAGATTTACTTACATCATTTCATACTTCTGTTGCACAAAGCTAACATCTCCAGATGGCAAATATAAACATCAAAGATGGACTGCCACTCAAAGACACGTGGGAAACATTTGCCAAAGCTAAATATGGTCTTAAAAGAATTTCAATATTAGTGTAAGAGTTCTTCTGAATATGCCATTAATAGTTGTGCAATAGATCTAGCTGACACATTGGATGTGGTGAGCTGCACTCAAATACTTTGTTACCCACAAAATGGCACTTACTTCAGGATTGTTCCATACTCAGGAAATAATAGAGTAAATCAAAGTAACAAATTACACAAACTATGCTATAAAAAGCAGTACACTTTAAATAACATATAAGAAGCATGCACATGTGCACGGTGAAGGAAGAGTCTACAGGATTCAGCTTTTTTGCTGAATAAATATTTGAGAGTTTTACAATTCTTCAGCATTTTTTTTTATGTAATCAGATAACTACAACTACAAATTCAACCTAATTGTTCTGTGGTTTACAACCATTGGTTGCATCTAATTGTATTTAACATGGCTATGACTTCAAATATTCCACACTACAGAAATTATGAAGTTCAACTGGAGGACTGACATTTTTACATTACAATGGCATCTTTGCTGCTGCAAACGGTAATATATATACAACAAATCTGTTCAGAGGGAAAATGCTTTCCATCATATTTGGCTTTGCCTTATTATCAGAATGAGAAACTATGTGCATGAAATTCTTAATAATTTTTTTACAAGCAGTATTAGCCTCCTTTGCATACTGGCAGGGGCAGGAGGGGATCTGCTAAAATCCATTACACATTTTGTCTTGGCAGTAATAAGAGAAGGTGTCCCTTGTGAGCTGGGCAATTTAAAAAGCCAAGGATGAAAGAACGAGTTCACTCAAAATAGTGGACAATCAGGTCGAACTTTGACACACTTTCCAAGAAGAAAATGTATTATAAGTAAAATATTTTACAATGTTTTCTCAGACAGGGAAGTCCAAAAAGTTTACTCGTCCCTTACACCAGCCACAACAGAGATAGCTCTTTATGGTGACCTTGCCTCTGACACCACTTCTGCAAGTCATATGGTTGCATATAGAATCACACTTTTTTTGGAGACTTCACTGCATGGAAACTCCCAGTGGAACACATAGACTGCCCACGAAGACCACGCCTTCAGGCACTTTGGTTCAAGTCTAAATACAGGCACTCTTGAGGTGTTTTTTATCCCCACCATAACCTATGGTTTGTTGCCAGCATGGAAGAAATTGGATTTCTTTTTATTCCTAAGTCATGGTAAAAGCAATGGATTTTGAAGGTCTGTAGCATGAGCTAATGATTCTATATTGAACAGATCTGCATGGCTCCATTCTGCAAAGGAGATCTGAGGCACCAGTAAACCTCAGTAACTGCACTGCTGTTGTAGTAGTGTCCTCTCTGCCATGCCTCTCTAAGCTGCAAGAATTATGTATAACTATCATGTCATATCCAAGCCCACAATGCCACACCATAATTGCTATGTGTTAATTTGTACCCCCAGCAGATCGCTTTCGGTGAAAAACACTGAATCCACTACTGTAGCTGCCACACAGAGCATCTTCTTTAATTAAAAAGCTCAGAGGAATTGCAGGTGCTGTTAAACTCAAGGAATGTGATCCACTGAGACCACTCCAACTGTAGTTTTATGAGACACTGGCTCCAGCAACCACATGGGTAAAGTTCCTGCCGTATGCCTCCTGCTACTCACTCCTGGTGTTACACCACAGCACACCACCCCTGCTGTTGCGTCAGAAGTTATGTGCCTTGAGCCACAGCCCAGTTTATAGTGTAGCTTGCCAGAGATTGATTTCACAGACACACCTGAGGAGGTGATGAATTTCAGCACACAGGCAGGAGCAGTCATCCAGGCCTGGAGCACGGCAGGCACTGTTGGGAAGAGCTTCACTGCCAAAGTCAGTGTACTGGGGTGACTTCGCCTGCAAGTTTGTGATTCAGTTATACCAGACTTAATAGCTGAAAGAAGAAGTTCCACTCCCTCTCCTGCCTGCCAGCCATTCTTTCTGCAAGCTCTTTGCTAGGAATGTATGTCAAACCATAAATAATCCAGCACAGAATGCTAAACTGATACACAAATCAATGCTTCTTTGCAGGCCTAGTTTTCCGCTGTCTGGACCCTCTGATCTGACTGCCTGTGGCTCCAAAGAGCACCAGGGACAGCACAAAGCATGTGTTAGAAACACAGAAAGGGGAAGGGCTTTCAGAGGCAGCTTGGCATTAGGTTGGCTTAGTCAGGTTTGGTCATTATCAAATGCCATCTCCACAATGAGGTGCCATCCAGACTACCTACAAGTTACACAAGTCACCTTACAACACCCCTGTGAAAGCCAGGATACCTCAGCACAGGAAACATTCATGTGGTCACTCCCTTCTGCTTGTCATTTTCAAGGGGTTTCTTATTGAGCAATGCAACCAACTTCTTCTTTCGGTATCTTAGAGGAGTTTTCTTTTGAGATTTTGGGACTGCACCATTCTTTCAGAATTATTTTGTGAAGGAAGAGGCATTTAGATTCACATTCTTTTTAAGAAATTATTTCAGTTTAATATCCTACCTACTTCAGTTGCAGAACCTTCAATGAATACAGCACAGAGAGTGAATGATGGCAGCAGTGATAATGAGTGCATATGGGAATCCCAGGAAAACTTCAATCATCATCATTAACATTTTATTTTCTGCGGTGCAACTCCTACTCTGATGTACCACAATTTGCTGTAGCAGACTGCAATGCCCAGTGCTGATAACAATCTGCATAAATGTGAAGAGTAGGAAAGCTATGAGGAAGAAAACAATCACTAAGCTGGAACTGCCATGGGTGTTTTCTGTTTTGATATTTTTTAATTATTTTTTTTCTGCTGTGCAGGTGTCTTTCAGATCAGGTGTGATTTTAAAGTAGAAGAAAGGTAGACTCAAGCATGTAGACAGATGGTATCTAGTTTCCCTGGTTCCTGGATTTGTTGCTCATTTATAAGTTTGTGTCTTCATAAACCATGTTGCAACTTCTGGTTTTAGTACTGTTTTGCCCAATTTACTATCTTATTCAAATGAACGTTAAAGGAAAGTAATAAAACCCACCAGGCTGCAATACCAACGAATTTTGGTAAATGTGGTGAAGAGTATTCTTACTGCAGCTTGACATTCAGTAAGAAACACAAACTTAAAGCAGGGACCATTTGGAAATGGATCATGAAAGTAAATTTGTGAAAAGTAAGGGAGGGAACTTCTAAAATACATGAACTCATAATGTCAATGGTACATAATCTAAGTGATGACTTCCTAGCTGGAGATGTATTTTATAGGAAAGTTATAGTGAAAGTTAATAATATGAAGTTCTTTATAAAGTGGTTCATTAACTGAAAAGAGGCTTCTTTCTTGGACAAATTGCCTTAGAAATGTTGACCTTTGGGATTTTGTCTTCCTTGCAAAAATAGAATAGTGCAAAGAGAACTACTTTATGCAGTTTAAAATCAATTTTGCAATCAAGGATTCTGTTTATAAGCTCTTTGGGCTCAATTTCACTGCAAAGTTACCCGAGTTGTAAGTTATTCCAGGCATAACTGGAATCCTTTCTACACAGAAAGATATGAAACCCAAGCCTGCGGTTGTTTTTGATTTGAGGCAGCCAGTTTAACAGGAGGATAAAGGCTGATATTGAAGTGTCTGTCTCGTCAGCTACTTTGTACTATGAGGACATTTTTGCACTATTTGAATGATATTACTCTTCCAATGCCTTCCCATTCCTCCTTCCTTATTGACAGAGGGCTCCTGCTCATGCCTGCAACAGAATGAACAGCACCGCCAGCTTGGGGTACTGCTAAGAACCTTTAAGGCTGGCAGAAATCCTGGGGCATGGTTTCATGGTGCGAAGTTTTTTATGGGTGAAACCTACTTTTAGTGCTCCCATTTCAACATCCTTCCTCAGTCCTGCCCTCCTCTGCCCTTGTATTGCTCATTTCTGCTGATCCAATATTTTCAGAGTCCTAAAAAAGATACATTTCCAAAGAACAGCTCAGTGGCTCCTGGTGTGGCACAGCACACCCCTCCTAGCACAGCAATGAGGGCTTCCACATGGGCATGGCAGTGGGCATGCAGGGTCAGAAAACTTAAAGCAATATTGTTACTAAACATGTGGCATTGTGAAGCTGTGACTACTGCAGGAGGCACAAGGGAAGGTATACAGACATGCTCCAGGGGGCAGAGGCCTCAAATTCCCCTTCACAAACTAGCAAGAGGCTTCAGGCAGCTACTGCAAGAGCACATAGAACACTTCTAAATCCCCAAAAAATGCAGTCAGTGCCCAGGGAGTATTGGGGAGGGCTAGTCATAATTTTCCTGACAAAAAAACCCACTTGAATCCCCACAAACTCACTCCTTTGCAGTACAGTCACATCTTTCAGCCAAAAGGATGCAATGCAGGAATCAGAATGTCCAGTGGAAATGATAGTTGTCTTTTAGCAGGTGGTGTGGGGAAGAGAAAACACAGAGTGAGACAGGAAAGTTATTGCTATTTGGCTCTAAAGTGTAGAAAAACTTTCTTCATAATTAGCAGGAATTTTGGTTTGCTGCTCTTAGTTTAAGAGATACTATACAGAAGAAAGAGAGGGAATTATTCCGAAGTGTTGAATGTTTTCAAAGGTAGAAGAGCACATCCACTTAAAACAACAGTGGGAGTCCAATAAGAACAAATCAGATCATGCAAAAAAGAAGTGTCTCCCCTAAGGCTTTACCTGTAAATCTTCATCCTACAGGTCTGCACTCAATCTGAGCACAACCCTCCAACCCCAAGGGGGAAGGCAAAGCTCTGACTGAGATGGGTGAAAGAGCTTCTCCCCACCACTTCTGCACTACCCAGTTCTCCTGCTTCAGGGGCAACTCAGTCTGCTCCTCTGCAGCTACAGAACTGCCACAAATCAAAGTCTTGCTATAAAGGAAAATTAAAATTTGGCTTAACTGCATGCTTCTGAGTCTGCTCAAAACTACAAAAAACAGTTACTCTGGTACATAAACAACTACCAGAAAGAGAAAGAAAATACTGTCCTACTGATAAGAGTAGTAAATTTGTCACTGACAATGATGAAAAGGCAGAGGTAAACACTTCCTTCACCTCTGTCTGCACCAGCACTGCTGGGCCCCCAGACACGGGGACAAAAATCCAGGCTGATGCATCCACAAATGCATCACCAGCAGAGATCCAGAAGTCATTATCCCACTCTGCTCAGTGCTCATCAGGCCACACTGGAATACTGTGTTCAGTTTTGGTTCCTGCTGTGCAGAAAAGATGTGGACAGGCTGGAGAAGGTCCAGAGAAGAGCCACAAAGATGATCAAAGGACTGTGAAGCCTGCCCCAGGGGCAAAGGCTGAGAGAACTGGGTTTGTTCAACCTTGAGAAGAAGGCTTAGGGGAGACCTCATCACCATGCTCCACTATTTGATGGGTGGCTACAAAGAAGAAGGAGACTTCCTTTTTACAAGGAGTCACATGAAAAAGACAAGGGATAATGGGTACAGGTTACTCCTGGGGAAGTTCCAAGTGCTCACACAAGGAAACTTTTTCACAATAAGAACAATCAGCCATTGGAACAATCTCCCCAGGGAAGTTGTGGATTCCCCAATACTCTACACTCCTGCGATTTGGCTGCCAGTGTGCTGGGCCATCTTGTCTAGACTGTGCTTTTACCAAGAAAGGTTGGATGAAATGTTCCTTGAGGTCAGTTCTTTCAAACCTGTGTTCTATGATTCTATAATTTAAAATCATGGCCAGTTTATGTGTGTGCCCTTGGCTGTGAACTGTGGTGGTTCAGCAAGACCCTGGAGAGATGAAAATTGAATAAGGGAGGAACATTCTCCATGTATTGTATCTCCATGTATCTTATTGTGAGCCAAAGACTTTTTTTTATACAAAAGTCTTGAGAGACCTACACCAGAAGGAGGTAAGTGACATGACCTGTGATACCTACTCTAAATTATGCATGTATAATAGCACCCAAGGATATAATGAAATCTATTATGATTAACATTATGTGCTGAAAGGTTTGCAACATAAAGGGCTGTTTTTCACTATCCACTGAGGGTGAATTTAGCCCTAAACAAAATATACAGGAAAACACAGTTGCTAATGTGATGGGAATTATTACTGTGTAATAATTTATGGGTGTTGTTTGCTATTGGAAATTCACTGTCTAAATATATAGACTTGATTTTAAAAAGGGAAAGTCTAACCTAATAGATGGTTGGAAGATAAAATAGGCAGATAGAGTAACAAAAAACCGCAAGCCCCTCAAAATAAGCCTCTTCTTCACACTCTGACCAGCAGGTCAAGGAAGGTGACTTTGCCCCTCTACTCCACTCCTGTGAGACCCCACCTTGAGTACGGCATCCAGCTCTGGGTCCCCCAACACAAGAAGGATGTAGACCTGTTGAAGCAAGTCCAGAGGAGGGTCACAAAGATGACTGGAGGGCTGGAGTACCTGTCTTGTGAGGACAGGCTAAGAGAGTTGCCTTCCAGTACCCCAAAGGGGCCTACAAGAAGGCAGTGACAGAACAAGGGGGAATGGCTTTAAACTGAAAGAGCAGAGGTTTAGATTAGATACTAGGAAGAAATTCTTTACTGCGAGGGTGGTGAGGCACTGGAACAGGTTGCCCAGATATGTTGTGGATGCCCCATCCCTGGAAGTGTTCAAGGCCAGGATGGATGGAACTCTGAGCAACCAGGTCTAGTGGGAGGTGTTCCTGCCCACAGCAGAGGGTTTGGAATTCAATGATCTTTAAGGTCCGTTCCAACTCACACCATTACATGATTCTATGAAATGTGTTTGGAGATTTAGAAGTTACTGAAGAAAAAAAAGGAAAAGTACTGCAACCACATCAAAAGGACTATTTTAGATGAAAAGGAAAGGGGCATGTGCAGTGGAATCAGGATGTCATGGACATAATTTTTTTTAAAGAGAAGAAGGAAAGGTGTTTCAAGAAGCTAGATCTACCTGTCTTGTTCTGAGGGGCTAATAAGACTTGAGAAAAAAGGATATGAAGTTTGTTGGTTTTAAAATCTTTTACAAATCTCTCTCACAGAGAAAAATGGCAGAGATTAAATATCATACTGAGTACCACAAGTGCACACCACAGTGCTCTGCAGGATTAGATTAAGAAGAAAAACTGAGGCATTCACGATGAAATGAGTAACACCACCAGAAAAAAAAAAAAGGTGAGCTGTGGTCAGGGAGCAAAAGAAGGAAATGTGACCACATCTATAACCACAGCAGCTGCTCCAAGAGGTTTCTTACCTGAAGGTTGATCATGCTTCTGTGAGGAGCAAATCCAAGGCCTAAATTGCACAAACAGCACAGTTCAGACTTAAAACAAGAAGGAGTTGTCAGATCTCAGGTGGTGCCTGGTTTTCATTTTTCTTTTTAAGTAACAGTCATCTTTTTCTAATGGTTTAATGTCAAAAGTAAGTTTGAGGGAGGAATTTCAATGAGGAAAGCTGGCAGTCCTGCCCAGGTTCATTGATTCAGTGAAATTGGCTGCAGTCCTTGTGGGACAAGTGCTCCCTTAATTTTAGACAAGTCTACTTCAAATATAATTAGACAGGGGGCTTTTTTTCGTTTTTGCCCTACATGCTGAGTGAGCCACATTACTTGTAATCATTATATATTAGTTTATTGATCATGGCTTTTCAGTATTCACTGTAGATAGGCTTGTTTTAACAGAACTGTCAAGAGATGTCTGGTTAACAATTATCAATTGAAGGTATAGCAACAAGCACAGGGATTTTGTCAGGACATACAGAAATGTGTAGGGTATTTTGACAAAAGGTGAAAGGGCTTTTCTCTTGAATCTGATATTTTTTAAGAGATGTTCCTAAAGTCCATTTAATGACATTTTAGGAGTGGTTCAATATATTGTTTTCATCTCTGCTTCCTATATTTCAATATTTGAAAAGATTGAGCAAATGGAAACTATTCTCAGGAATTGCATATATGGAAAACCTATAAGAGCCCACACGACAGATTACACTGGCTCACTACTTACAATACAGGTTACCATTAAAATGCATTCCAGTTATTAGGAAAGCTGGAAGTGAGTCAATTATTTGAATAAACAAACAAAGACTTGGTTGCCCCGTAGTTTAGTGCATCCCCGAGACGTCTGTAGGCTCCTTTCCCACGCCTCCTGTCTCATTCCTAAACTAGCAGAGGCTGTTGTACAAGGCAATCTGGCAGCTCCTAATGACCAGGTAGCTCAATGCACTCCCTGGAAGCAATTCCTGCCCACTGTCCACTTCTGCACATTTGTGGCAGGCACAGGGCATCAACCGCACCTTGTGTGTATCAGAGGAGGAAGAAGAGGTTCTGCAGCTTAGCGAAAGAGAAGGATCAGCTTACCAGGCCAAAGGAATGTTACTGTGGCCCCTCCAAAGGGGCCATGTGTTCTGATTGCTTGGACAAGCTGAAATACAGCAGTTTGGTGTGTCAGACACTAGAAGAAGGTGAGAAGACAGAAGAAGGTTCCAGCCTTTTGCTTTCCCCAAAAGACTGGAGAGGGTTTTTTGTGTCTAAAAGATATAAGAAACAGTGACAACTTCAGCAAAAAGAAGTAATTCAGTCTCACGACTTACAATGTAGTTCCCAGACTTGTTAGGAAGCAGTATCCCGACCTGCAAATTCTTAGGTAATTGAATGAGGATAAACAGAAACAATACATGAAAGAAACAAATCCCAAATATCCATTGGGACAAAGTATGCATATTTCAATTCCTTAAGGGTGAAAGTCTTTATTTTCTAAAACAACTAATGTTTCCTGTTTCCATTAAGGTCTCAGACTGGGCATCCAAAACCGTGTAAAGCTGTTGGCCAACAGGTTTATATTTACCCTGGGAGTCAAGGTAAGATTCATGACACTGCTGCTTATTAAATCTCTTGTTTAAAAGTGCTTGGCATTTGCAAGTTACGACACAGTAAATACATTTGTGTCACTTAGCAACCTCAGCTGTTTCTAGAGGAATGTCTTTTGTTCTTGGAAATTTATTATAAATGCAGATTACAAAACAATTATTGGGGAATCTAAACTTGTCTTATTGGGATGGTGTTCTGGCCTTTCCCCATTCTGCATTTGAAGTGTGCACAGGAAATTAATTTACTTTGCACAAGCATCCTTCATTGACACTACTGTTATGAAGAGAAGCTCTGCATATTTAACAAATATGACAGAAGTTTCTGTAGAAAATAAAGGACGTGAGAAACGCCTGGAGGAGAACTGGAAAGGACCTCCTAGTCACTAGGTTCACCCAGTTCAAAGCCATCTTACTGTTTTGTAAACAACACTATAAATACTTCAACATTGTGATGCAACACTACATAGTCTCTATCACAAATTTATCAACCTGATTCATTTCTACACATGCCAAAGCCTGAGATCACAGATCATGCAGCTCCAGCAAAAGGGTTTGAAATGTAAATACCTGCACAAATTAAGTATTATTTATAATTTTCACATTGACTGGGTTACAGGGTCTCCATAACACATTAGAACATGTGCATGATTCTGAACACATACATGTAGTCAAAGGACTGAGATAACACTGGATTGCAGACTTCAAAGGATTTAAGGGTTTTCTTTCTTTGTCTTTAATAGGTTTAAAGCTCAGAATTCACACCCAGTTGTCCATATTGTCAGGATCAGTACAAAAGGTAAGATATATAAACTGACCTTTATATTCTGAAATTAAAATGTATCCTCAGGAAGCACAATAAAATTATGTCAAAATTTTATAGATGGACATATAATTAATATAATTAGTACTTGTTTATGAAACTCAGATTTTGTCCTCTGCTAGGAATACCTGAAAGACAAGTTTTACTAAAAATATATTAAAGACTGTTTTCTAAATATTTGAATGGATAAAGTGAGAATGCAAGTGAACAATAATCACAAAAAAGGACCAATCACTGTTCTCAGCTGTAATGTCTTGCTAATAGAATGACTTAGACATCAAGTTGCCATGAGAATTTTGTCACTCAGAAGGGAAACAGACCATACACAGAAATGCATCCAGGGGAAAAAAAAAAAAAAAAAAAAAAAAAAAAAAACAAAAAAACAGCAACAGTCATTGTCAAATTTCTGCTCAGCAAAATATTGTCAAAGGTCAGAAAAATTTTGTCAACAGTTTTGCAACTCCTTTTACTTTTATTTTAAAAAGAACCTCCCCCAATCCTTAATGTTCTGGGCTTTGGAGTTTTGGGGATTTTTTTTAATTGCACTTACTGTGGTAAACTGCTAAAGTAAATGCAGTACTGCAGAACTCGTCACCAGTGGTAGAAGACCAAGTGTGATAACCAGGCTGTATTCTCCCAATTTAAATGAGAATACAGTGAGTAAGTTTTAGCTTACTTGGGACTTGGCCAAATGACCTGATGGTTACAACTGACGAGGCCCCAGCTTCTTTGGGGCTGACCTGGCAGCCAGCTCAGTCACTTATGCTCACAAACTCTGCATGAGGGCACCTATGACAGCCCCTTTATTGCAAAACCCACTGTTGAAGTTGTTCTCATTTCTAAGGAGAGGCACTAGCAAACACCTTTTCATGAACTGCTGTAGTATTTCTGCCAGGAACATCTGATAATGGCTCCAGACATCTTAGACCTGCCCCTGGCATGGACTGGGGTTTAATCCCAGAAAGGTCTCTGGGTGCTGACATACTGAGATCCACTCCGCAGATATAACTATGATGTAAATTCATATTGAGCCCTCTTTGGTACAGTTTTCCCACATAAACAAATGTTTGAGAGAGAACTTCAAATATAGGATACACTGTCTTCTCCAGCATTTTAGTTTTTCTCTCATCATCCAGTGAAAAGAGCAGATAGTACCAAAGTAATGGCTGAGGTTCCCAATTTGTCTAGGAGAACATAATCTGAAACACCTTTCTCCTGAAGGCCCACAAATCTCACTTTGTTCAGCTGGTAAACCTATTAATCCTGATCAGTAGCATTCAGTGTAAACATTTTCAGTGTATTTAGTCCTAAAATCCGCAGCAGATACTCAGTCCATTGTCAACCAGTCATCACTAAAATCTGGCATTTAAAAAGATCTGAGGACATCAGGATTCTGCTAATGACTGTGCTCTGAGCTCCCTATCTGTGGCACTGATCTGCACTATCCTGCAAGCTTTTCCCAGCGCTGCCGTTGGTTAGGGATGCAATGAAGCACGATTTGCGATTATCATTGCTGGGCTCATGAAAGCCCCAGGTGTAGATATAATCACAAGCAGCACTGAGCTTTTGCTGGTATAGCTTATTTTGCTTTTGTGGGAGAAGAAAAGGCTGGAATAAGCTGTACTGGTTTATTGCAGTTTTGCTTGTATAGAATACCAGATTACCTACTCAGAAGTGATCTGAATATAGATCTCCCTTGGAGTTGAAGTAGATCCATCCACTGCATCTATGTAGGCCTGCTTCTATTTATTTTGAATAGATACTGCATAAATAAGGAATAAAAGTGGAAGTGTTGTCTTAAAAATATGGGGGGTGGGGGTGTGCAACAAAATCTCACTTTTTCGTCATCTGTAGAACAATGCGATCTGAGTTTTAATTGCCAGTTACCAAGAAGGTGCTGAAAATAAGAAAATATCAGTACCTTCAGTATGCACATGAATAATTAAAAAGCAATTAGGTGGCATGATTTATGTCCAGCTCATACAAATCCAGGCAGGGGATGTAGTAATGGGCTTGGACACCTAGGCTGGAGTGACCATTAACATGTGCAGATAGCAGGCATGTTCACAAACACGTGCACTTATGCACAGGGTCTCTTGCTTTATATAGCAAGTGGAAGTAACTCAGGAGAACATGGACAAACAGACCAAAAGACATGCCCTCTCCTTTGCCAACCGCTTACTGATTAATCAAGGGCACAGTGGTGATAGCAGTTATGTGTATGAGCAACTCACACTTCACAGGCTGTTCCCACCAGAGCCGACCGCATGCCCTGTCACGTGAATGAACGTGTTCTGGACTATGTCCCCAGAGTTCCTACACCCAGAAAACCTTATTTAAGGCTCACCATAGAAACTTCAACACCTGCTTAAATGATGCAGTGACGGAAACAAGGGAAGGAACAGGACTGGGACATGAAGAGATAGGGCAGAGCCTTGGTGCAGGTCATGAAGTAAGCTGCAGGCTGAGAGAAACCCCGGCAGAACACCTGCACAGAGTTGCTTCACGTCTGCTAATTCTAGTGATGACAAAAAAGACTCCAAAGGCATTTATATGTCAAGGAATTAAACCCCAAACCAACGCGCTGCCGGGTGCGGGCACACAGCAGGCATAGCACATCAGGGCAGAGACGACCGCCGAGGGCGAACCAAGCGGTCAGACCGGGCGCTGCGGTACGAGCGCGCCGCGATCCCAACACGGAACCTTGCGGGCGACTACAGTGGCTAATGGGGATCGCAACGCCGCGGCCGCTCCCGAAGAGGCCGGTGCGGGCCGGTCGCGCTCCGCTGGGAAGCGCCAGCTCTCGCTTCCAGGCGCGCGGTGCTGCGGGAGAGCCGCACGCGCGCAACCGCCTGGCGCTCACGGGGGCACCGGCGCGCGCTCGCACCGGCGCCCCGCGGGCCGTTAACGGCGGGGCGGGGGCGGCACCGGCCGGGCGGTCACCGGGCGGTCACGGGGCGGTCACCGGGCGCCGCTCGCCCTCCCCGCGGTCCCCCGTGACCCCTCCAAGTGATCGTCCCGAGGCGACGGGGCGGTGCGGGACCCTCCGCCGCGCCGCCCGCCCCGCCCCCTCCTGCCAATCACTGCGGCCCCGCCCCCGAGACCCGAGGTGCGGGGTTTGAAAGCGGGCCGGTCCACGCGGCGCGCAGACGGGGGGGAAGAAGACTGAACAGGGAGCGTCGCGCTCGGTGGTCGCGGGGCGGCCTCGCCCGGCCGGCGGCGCCCGGCGGCGGGAGCCGCCCCCGCGCTATTGGCCGAGCCCTCTCTGCACGGGGCGCCGGCCCCGGGAGCGGCCGGCGAGCGGTTGGTCCGGAGGGCCGTCCCTCCCTCCCCCCCCGGCCGGCGCAGTGGGAGGCGCCCGGGCGCGCGCGTCACCCATTGTTTACAAACCAACGCCAGCGGGCCGAGCTCCAGCCGCGACCGCAGCGCCGGAGCCGCGTGTGCTCGCGCGCGCGCGGGGCGGCGGGCGGGCGGCGGCCCCGGTCCCGCTGCGGCGGCTGCGGCACGGCAGGGACCCGGCAGAGATGCCGTGCCGCCCGGGCGAGCGCTTCCTGCTGCTGGAGCGCCCGGTCGCCGTGGGACAGGCGGGCTCCAAGGAGGTGGACGCGCTGGTGGCCAAGCTGGGCGAGGTGCTGCAGTTGAGCGCCCAGCGGGCGCCGCCGCCGCCCCGCGCCCCCAAGCACCTGGGGCCGGGCAGCGCCCGCGACCGCGCCGCCCCCTACTCGCCGCGGTGCTGCAGCGGCGGCGGGGCCGGCGCCGGGCTGCTGGCGCCGCGGGGACCGGCCCCGCAGCAAGATCACTCGCAGCACGTCGAGCCCCCGCGGCCGGACCGGAGCGGCCAGCAGCGGGTGACCAAGCAGCTGTGCGGACGGGGCTGGCTGCGGAGCGCCGCCCGTCGGAGGAAGCAGCCTCCGCCGGGGCCGGGCGACGGGCCGGCGGAGGAGGAGGATCCACACCGGCTCCTGCAGCAGCTCATCCTTTCCGGCAACCTCATCAAAGAAGCCGTCCGGCGGCTGCAGCTGGCGGCGGCGGCGGCAGCAGCGGCGGCATCCGCGGCCTCCAGCGGCAGCGCCTCGGCGGGGAGCGGCGGCGCGGACGGCGAGGCGGCGGCGGCGGTGCAGCCCCTGCAGTAGCCGGCGGGGACGAGCGGCGGCGGTGACCGGGGCGAAGGAGCGCGGCCGCTGGCGGCGGCGGCGGCGGAGCGGAGCCCCCGCCGGGCGGGCTGCGGCAGCGCGGTGCGGGCTCCGCCAGGATGTAAGTGTGTCCCGGCCGCGGGGCCCCCCTGGCCGGGGCCGGTTGGGGCGGGGAGGGTGCCCGAACCCCCCCGCCCCAAGGTCACCCGCGGCGCGGACCCCGCCGAGCCCCAGCCGGTGAGGCCGCGCACGCCGCCCGCCCCGAGTTGTTGTTGTGTCCCCCCCCCTCCTCCTCTGCCTTCCCCGGGAGCTCCTCCTTCTCCTCCCCCCGCCGGGGCAGCCCGGCCGGGGCCGCGGACCCCCCCGCCGCCGGTCCCCCGCTGCCGCGGAGCTCCTCCGTCTCCCAGGAGCCATTTGCAATAATCCTCGCTGACCCCGGCGGGAGGTGTTTCCTTTCCCCTCCCGGGCTGGTTTGGTTTTTTGTTGGGGGTTTATTTGTTGTTATTTTAACGTTTATTGTTATTATTTCTCGTTGTGACTGTATGAAGCAGTTTTTAAAAATGTGAATATCAAAGCTGGAAGGCAGCTGGACTTAAGAAATGAGTGAATGGAGCCTGAGATGCATTGTTCACGCAAGGTAGCCGAAACAAGTTTTTTTCTACCAAAAAGAAAAACCCTGAATCCACCCTTCCCCGACAAACTCAATGGCTCAAGTACAAGATGCAGCTGTTGATTTTAAATATATGCACTTCGTACCGGAGCGTTTGAAATGTGTTCCTGATTTACAGGACTTACTGTCTTAATTAACCTGTCTGTATTGAATAAACGTGGTCTTGTTTTTATTTTTGGGTCTGTGTCTCATTGTTAAGGGGAAATGAATTCTGATTCATGAGAACAAAACTGTGTGGATGATGCCCCGGGAGGCACGTACCCCCTTGATCTTCTTTCAGTTTTAAGATCTCCATTTTACAAGCAAAAAAAAAAAAATCCCCACAACAATCCGCATAGTCTGATGCAGTGGGACACCGGTTATTAATGCACGGAGATGCAACTGAGCCCCTTTGTTTGCCAGCAGCGTTCATTTGTAAGCCGTGAGACGCCCCTTCGAGCAGCCGAGAATGTGGCTGTTGGAATTTATAAGTCAAATCGTACTGAAACGAAAATTAGGTATTTTGTACTGGGGAAGGAACAGGGCTTGTGTTGGTCACTTGTTTGGGTTGTTTTCGGGGTTTTTTTTCTCTCTCTGAGTATAGAGGGGAAAGAAAGACTCTAGAAAGGAGACAAGACATCTAGGCAGCAATCAAAAAAAATTTTAATTCTGTAAACCAGAACTAGATATTTCAATGGTCATTAAGTTCCAATACCTATTTTGAATAGTTTCCTTTGTAAAATCCTGTGTTGGGTTTTTAGGAGTCATTGAGCTTCAAGATCAGAACTGAACACATCACACAGACTGGAGCTTAACAATCTCCCAACCCCCACTCAATTTGAGGTAAAAGCTTCTCCTTTGAAGAAGGTAGCAATCCCACATGAAAGAAAATGGAAGATGTTTGCCTTTGTGCAAGAGAGCAATTTGAGTAGCTACGTTTACTTGTGTGATTAGTTCTTTCATGAATACATTAAATCCACAAAATATTTTAGATTTCTTTCTCTGCCACGGCTACTACTAGAAACTGATGCTGAAGGTTTTTATGATGTCTCACTGAATTCCTCATGCACTAGGACCAGTATGTGATGTTATTAGCTTTATCTTGACTAATTTATAAGTAGAACGCAGTTTTTCCATATCAAAGCATGTAAAACGCAAAAAACGAAGTTCAGCGCCTTTTAGAACCTCCTTAATTACTAACATCTGAAGTCCTTTTTCTCATAACTTGGGCTGCTTTTGTGGCATTTTGCACAACTTGGAAAAGATTCGAATCTGCCATTAGTTCTTAACCTCTCGTACAATGACGTAGTGTGTAGGTTATCCTTCAAATGAATTTTTATTTGCAATTTTCTTGTTTCTTTCTTTCTCCAGGAAAAAAAGTTCAATAGTAGATACAAAGAATATAACCACTAGCCACAACTGAAAATCTTGTTATTCTTGTATTTGTCCTTTAGATGCCCAGATGTGCTGTGCAGACACTGAATTTGAACCCTGGGATGGGTAGTTTAATTACTTAAAAAACTGGAGGAAACAAGCTAAAATCTGGACATAGCCAATGGAGCCTGAATGGTTAACTATACTTAAAAGTATATGGGTGGGGGTCAGCTGGAATTCTGAAAGCTGTCGAGTTTGACTTGAACTTTTTGCCATTGATAATTATGCATTGATTTTGCATCTCCTTTCCTTCCCCCCATCCCTCCTCCTCCCCAAATCCTAGCCCCTGTATACTAATGAGAACAGCTAACTTTACAAGTGTCCTTTGTAGTCACTGAAAGCCTCAAGACATTCCTTTTAAGGATTTTACTAGAATAACACTTTTCAATAAAGTGGCAGTTGAAGTGAGGCGTAGAAAAGATGCTAATAAATTTCACTGTGACTGGCTGGTTTTTAAGCTTCCTAAATTACTTCTAAAATAGCTTTTACCTTTTCCTTTGTGCAAGGCTGAGAGATGTATATATGAAAAGGGTTATAGTGAGCTAAGCGTTACGCAGAGTGTGATGATTTGGTAAAAGGAATTTTGGCACTTGTTTCAGATAACTTGCATAACTCACTGACACATCTTCCTCATTATAATGTGAACATCCTAAGCTCATGCCAGCAGCCTTTCTTGTCACATCTTCCATGTAAGTCTTTGTCTTCTTCAAAATATATGTCACTTCTTCATAAGGGAACGGATCAAACATGGCTCATTTTGGTTTTGGAAGACACATTTTAAAAAATGTTGGACCAATTGAAGTATTGCCAGAAGGTTTCTGTTGATTCGTTGCAAATTCTCCTTTTCTTTGCCTTGTGCTACGCTGTGCAAGCATACAAACTGTGATATAAACTCATCATTTACTTTGTTTCCCAAACAAGATAAAAAGTGTTGACCTGGGAAATAACAATTTTCGTAAGTTTTCTGTGTCTGTGTTTCAGAGGTGGGGTGTCTTTAGTATGTATATTAAGTCTGTGCCAGACTTCAAGTACCAGTTGTTGGTTTCTAGAGAAGCAAAACAGAAATACATTTGGCCTTCACAGTATGCTTAAACTTTCTTCATTCATAAGTGAAAATACAGTTTACTTACAGTTTTAAATTTGGACTAAAATTGTGTTTTCATTATAGGCTTTTAGCTAGGTTTTAGCTCTTTTTTTCTTTCCATATTGTGAAGAAAAAAAATTGTTCAAAACACACATTTTACAGTGGATGACATGAGCTGTAGAACCAAAAGTAAACCATTTAGATTTTTGTAACAAATGACATGCCAGTGCATTGGGGAAGAAATTTAATTTCATTATATCTAAAGGGGGTTATATTTTGTGGGTAAACTTGATTTTAAGTAATATTGTAAACAAATACACTGAAGACTCACAGCCTCATCTTTCAGTGTTCCTTTCTGGTGTTGCACTAGCATGGCACTGGGCTGCCACAGTTTTTTTCATTTGTAGTCTACATCGCTGCTTAACTCCTCCTGAGTTTTCTCTAGGTGATTGGACAACTGTTTTCCTGACTCTTTGCCCAAAATTCAGCTTTGCATCCTAGTTATATCTTGCTCTTTGTACTCCCATCTTCCCTGAGCTCTTGAAAGTAACTCAATTTAGCCAGAAGTCTGGCAGGTAGAGTGATTTTTGTCTGCTATTTCCCTTGTGTGACCTGTCTCCCTTGTAGCTCACTATTGTGTACTGTACCAGCACTTAGAATCTGCTATAAAAATTATGTTGGCATGGTACTTGGCATGATAAACATGGTGGGAAAGTAGGGATTCCACCCTAAGTCCTTAAAATGGGGTTTAAAAGAAGCCTGTTAAGCAAATAGCAAGCACATCTCATGGAAGGCATAAGGGAGAAGAAGGATGTGTGCTGGTTAATACACAATTTAAGTTCTGGTCACCTGGGGCCAGTTCCAGTGTTGGTGACTTCTCCTGCATCTCCATCGAAAAAAACATTTCTCATTCCCTCCTAGTCCCTGGCCCCATGATTTTCCTCTCTTCACCGTGCATTCCCTGCCTTGCCCAGGCCATTTTTTTCAGCTTGTGGTTGAAGTATTTCACTTTTGCATCTTTTGTCCATGTCATATTACTCTTCCCAAGTATTAAGTAGCTTTTTTTTCTTCAGTTGTTTTTTGATGGGTACTTTTGAGGTGCTCGTTCACTTGACTTGCAAATATTGTAGCTCAGTCAATTCTCAGTTGCCATGATCTGGTTAACTCCTTATAAACCTTGCAGTGTGAGTTGGAGGGCAAGTTATTAGTGTCCTTCATCTTAGTTTGTACAACATAGGGCAAAAATTGGAGGGGAAATCCTAGCTGCAATGAAATGAACAGGTGAAGTTAACAGCAAAATTATTTTCAACTTTTGTGGGAATTTTCTCCTGGTTTGGTTTCTTTTCGTTTTGGTTTTTTGTTTGTTTGTTTTGTTTTGTTTTATTATTGTTGTTTGGTTACATTTCTTGTTTTGGTTTTTTTTAGAAGTAGCTGGGAAATACCACTTCAAGTGGTACAATGACTACATAAATGCCTTTGGGGGAACACAAAAATTACATCAGCAAACTCATTTCTTGAGTCAATGAGTTTGGTTCACTTTTTCTCTTCCAAAAATTATGTTTTAGCTGTGTGACTAACCTCAGTCACCTTTGTCAAAGCTGCAGAACTGCCATTATGCAATTTCCTTGGCAAAAGGCAGCTGCTGGAAAAGAACTGGTGCCCATAGAGGAAGGCTGCAGTGTGCCCAAGCTGCATTAGTAAACACTGTAAACTCCACAACAGAGGAAGCTGCAGGAAATCAAGCACCATAAATTCAGAGGCGTGCAGCATTAGCTGTTCCTTATGCAATATCCTGTATCTGAATTGTATTATTTTTGCTTCCCATTATATAATATAGTGGTGTCTGGTAGAGTAATACAGCCAGCTAAGGGTGCTCTTCATCACTGCAGGCATTAGGCAGAACATGAGCAATCAAAAGAAATTGTAAAAAACATCTTGTCTCTATGTCCTCCTTGTAATTACTAACTTGGCAGGACTTCATTCATGAAGAGGTTCTAAGGATAGGCTCTAAGATCCTGAGCTGTGTGAAGAAGTTTAATATGTGCAGTTCCAGCCCCAAGTACATATTTTATAGCAGCAACAATTTCAAAGCTAGGGGAAAAAAAATCTTGCTGGAACTTTGAGCTTGGAAGCCAAGTGGTAAAATTGAGAATAAATGGACCTGCTCTCATTTTCCTCCCATGTAGGTACTTCAGTCCTCATCCAAGGAGCTTCACTGCTCCCTGGCACACTGTGGGGCTTGTATCACCAGCTGCCCCTCAGGAGGTGATTGATTGATTTTACAGCCCAGAGAAGTTGTAGTCTTCCAGCTCTATGGGATCACTTTCAGGAGCAGCGCTGACTTAAATACATTTTTCATTTGGTGGTAAAGGATGAAACAGCACCAGGATGAAAATGTTTTAATTAGAGGAAATGGATCCTGGCTGGCTTAATAGTAAATATTTACTGCTCTAAGCATTTTACCATAGGAGACTGGGGCTTATTCTACCCACATCACAACAATTGTCCTAGTTTCAAGGCTTAAATCTACAGAAGCATGGGCTCGCAGTTAAAGTGCAAATTTAGGTTATTAGTGTTCTTAAATCCACATTGCAATGCCTTTTCTTGTTTACAAGACTAACTTAGTGTTCCAGAGGAAACCACACAGGGCTGAAGCAGATGACTGAACACGTGTATGTGCATCCCCAGCTTCTCCTGAGAAATGGAAGATGAGTGGGATACGTAATCCTGTCCTGTTGGTAGCAGGCAGCACTGGCAGTTGCTGTTCTAGCAATACCTATCTATCAGTGCACGGGTATGCCCCACTGGTGTGATATCTCTACGTTGTTTTGGAAGGTAAAAAACCAGACATTTATGTTTTCCATCTTGCTGTTCTGCTCTGTTGTTAGCTTTCACCAGGCTGCTTTGACAGCTGCTTTCCTCCAATGCCTCCAATGCAAACTCCCTCAGCTGCTGTCAGCTCTGACCTGAACTGTGGCTGGATTCTGAATCACAGGACACAGAAAACTTATTCCCATAAAAAAGGAGTAAGTCAGCCTGGAGCGTGCCAGACTGGTAGCAGGATGGAAATAAGAGACATAAATTTCCACATCTGCATCTGTATAGATCTCTTCTTCTGTTCTTCTCCCACCTTTTTAATTTTTTTCCTTTTAAGAGAGGCCACAGATGTCAAGAACCTCTGGAAATCAAACAGCTTACCTCAGTAGGGGTTTAGAAGTGACTCACAGCCCTGATGTTCACTTTTCCCCTTGTTTTCCTGGAAAGCCTTTATGGCACATTTGGTTCATGGTGATCCTGTTCTCCAATCTGCAGTGAAACAGATACTTTGGGGCTAAAGAGCAAACATGCTCAGCCTGGGTGCTGTGTATGTGCCCACACAAGCATGGATCGGATGTGACTTGCTGAAACAGTACTTGTGTTCAGGGTCAGATGTGCAGATGTTTTATTGACACTAAATAAATATAGACTTATAAAATGACATGTGCTATTAATTAGATTTAAAATTAAATTTTCAGAAAAAAATATAGTAAATACCATGTAAGAATATAGTTTTGCTTTTTGTCTTGTTGTACAAGTTAAGGCAAATGTGTCTTTAGTGCAATACTGCCTATGTCTTGTGTGTGCATTGCCTTGATAGCTGCTCCTGAACAGGTCTTATCTTAGAAAAAGCGGATCAGACCCTGCCAGAACTACCAAATTATTGTAAGAAATAGAATTTCAAATGGGTTTTGGTTTACCTTCTTCTTCCTGAACAAAACAAAAATCCTTATTGTAAGGTATATATCAATGCTGAATAACTCTGAAGGATATCTTCGTGCAGGAGTGACTTGAAGTTTGCAGCCAGCATAATACAGATCTGCCTTATTATTGCAATGGCTTTAGCTTATCTGTTATTAAAAGTATCAATTATTTTGGCTTCAGTAGTTTTAAACGCGGTTGCAGACACATAGAAGTTGAAATTGTGTTATCCAGGAGGCACTAATTTTAAGTTCATAAACTTTAGAAAGTTTTAAACTGGGGAGGTGAGGAACCAACACAAGAATGGGAACAACTCTGGGGAAAAATGGTTTTAGACACTCTAGATCAAGGGATCTACACTGAAACCCAAAAGGGTACATAAGCCTCAATTCCCCTTACTAACTCCTAGAGAAAGTGGTTACTAGAACTTTGAGAGCATATTATGGAGCCCCATCATGACAGGAAAGATTCTTAGAGACCCAGCTGGAGAACAAACTTCCTGATGGAAGTAGCCTGGCAAACAGTAGCATGGCAGAGAAAACTAAGACAGGCTTGAGTAGGGTGTGGAAATATGGACGCTGACTGTGGGCAGCACTGACTGTTCCTTCTGTTCTGGTGTGCTGTTGGCCTGGGTCTTGCTAGGGTTTTACCCTTTTGCTGTCACTGATTGACTCTGGGATTGCAGGTTTGCAGGATAGATGGCAGGACAGACAGTTTGGGGGCTTGCTCTGCATCAGTACTCAACACCCCAGCACTTGAGATCTGAACCTTTTGTCCATTGCTCCACTTAGAAGCCTCGGCCTCTATGGGGAAGTGGGAGAAGTACAGCACTGCCCAAATCTGATTTCCATAGTTGTGGCTATAAAACAGAACCCGTGTGGTTATTGACTCCTTGGTTGTTGCAAAGTGGTTTTGAAAGCACTGGAGGTGTAGCAGTTACACCTTCCTCTTCAAGTTGCCTTTTTCTTTTTTTCTTTAAGTTGGTTAGTTGCTACTGCACCCCAACCCGTATCACAGTGAACGAAATTAAGTATAAGTAGCATCTATTGGCTTGCTGCTCTTTTGACTGTACATTCAACAACGATGACAAAACTGTCAGTACCAAAGACTTCAGCACTTATGTTGTCATTTATAGCTCACAGCTGAAATTAATGGCCCTGGGTGTTCCTGGAATCAACCTCTTCCCTTGAATAACTGCTGTTACTCAGTTGTTAACACTCACACTGTATTTGGTAATGTCTCTGAGGCACAGCAAAGCTGATTATTTAATTTACCACATCCTTATGTCCTGGATATAAGGATAAACCTCTTCCCCATGAAGACAGCCAGATATTGGAACAGGTTGCTGAGAGGTCGTGGTCTCTATCCTTGGTGGGTTTGATCGGACTGGGTAAAACACTGAGTAACATGGTCTGATTTCAGAGCTGTCCCTGCTTCAGACAAGTTTTTGGGCTGGAGATTTCTTGAGAGATCCTTCTGACCTGCATTATCCTGTGATCCCACAAAGTTGGCACATTTGCTTGCAGCAAAATATTCCCTTCTAATGCAGTGCATGGAATTCACCCAGTGTTTCCCTAAATCTCAACTAGGAATAAGGAATCCAGGCTATGTGAATGTAGTCCTTAGCAAGCATGTCATTTCGAGGCTTTTCCCTGCCATTCATTCACCCTGATTCACCTTGAGTACTACTCTCATTTAGGGTCCTATTGTTGAAAAGACCATTCTCCTCAGTTTCTTCTATGTCTAGATTCTGGTATTTCTCACTGAAATCTGTGAGGCTTCAAAAGCAATAACATCCTTCCCCCAGGCACCGATTGCTCATCTGTGACAAGGAGGACATCCACTGTTCAGCTGATACTGCTCGGGCAGAGACACACACTTTCTTCTCCAGCAGTAGAAAAGACAGATGAAAAGGACAGAAAGGATGGTAGAGGTCATCTTTGTGGTTTGGGCATTCTTATCTTACTTTCCTCCATGGCTCACATCTGGATCATTTGGATCATACCTTGGGACTCAAGAGGAAACGAAACAGTGCAATGTTCATGTGTGCCCAAGGGCAAGGGTTATTCCTAAGAGGCCAAGAAAAAAGACCTTTCCTGGATTTGAAGGACCCCAATCCCCTGTGCTCTTAGGACTGTGTTCATAGATGCAGCTCTTGTCTCAATAAAACCCAGTGCCTTGGGACTTGACAAGAGCTGACAACACCTTCTCTATCAGGAAGCAGTTTCCTGTGAACCAGTGATTTCTCAGAAATTGTATGGGTGCCTGTGTGGGTGTTTCTGATCACTGTGCCTGCACAACAAAACCTCTCCAGTTTTCGTTGTTCAAGATAAAAATTGAATGTGAGGTCAAGTTTCTGTTTGGTACATAGTTAAATTCACATCCTTTACTTCAGATAAGCCATGAGCCTGAGACCACCTCTCAGACATACATGTGTGTCCTGTACATCTCTGCTTCCCAGTATATACCTCCTATTCTTCTTTTGGCAAGGGCATTAGGAAGTTCAGAAGAAAGCCCACATGTATGATCTTAACAGGGCATGGCCAGCCCAGGCAGTTCAGCTGTCCAGATCTCCTGAAGCTCTCACTTTTGTCTCCAGCAGCGTGGCCAAGTTGTTCAGGTTTTCTGAATGGGAGCATCTCTGAACCTCACCTGGAATATTGGTTGGCTAGGTTCAACAGGGATGGCTTCTTAGGAGTAACACCGTACTTCCCCAAGGTTTAAGTTAGCTAAGGTCAAATATTAAGGAAAAAAAAGGGAGGGGGATGTGTGTGTAGTTTTCTATAGGGGCAGAACACGGTGATATTTTTTAGCAGAGTCAAACATTTGTAACAGGCACACGTACACTCCCAGAGCAGAGTGTATATGGCCAACACATCTCCAAGAGCCAGCTCTGAGGAACTAACCATTCTTTCCCAGTTAAATATCAAAAATGGGGATGATAGATGATTTAATCAGACTCCTTTGCATAATTTACTCTGGAGTAGATGGTTCATGTTTTTTTCCAAATGTGTCTCAGCACAAGGGCTTTTCTTGATCCTTAATTCTTCTCTGTCTTATCTGAAATGCCATTATTCTCTGTTGCTGTCTGTGGGAGGCGTGACCAGAGTCTCACATGGCAGTGCAGGCAGGAGTACTGCTGCCTGCTCTGAACCACTACAGTCCTCTCCCTTGTCTTCATGCCTGCCTTTCAGAAACTAGAAGAGCTTGTTTGGTTTTTTAAACAAAACTGCTGAACTGTCTCCTGTAATACCCTATTATCCTATCCGGCTGCAATGTACTGCTTTTGATTTTTGCTTGGCTGGTTTGCTAGCAAACCCCTTTTGCATGTATACGTACTGCACTGGCGTGCCAAGAGGCGAGCAGAGATATGTCTATTCTGCTACGTGTTTGGCAAAAACGAACCAATCCTTTTATCACCAAATGAGATGTCATTATAGCCACCCTCTGGCCTCTCCCTCAGCAAAATGAGGCTATTAAAAAAGGCAGGTCTCTAGCCCGTCCTATTAGAGTTAATGAGGAAAAGTCAGTGAAAGTCAGCGGTGCAGGAGCCTTTCCGCTCCCGAGCTGGCGGCACCCGAGCGGGGCTGCTGCGGTGAGGCAGCGCCGGGAGAGCCGCGCCGCCGGCTGCGAGCGCTCCGCGGCTTGGCAGCGCACCGGCTGCGCTGTGCCGCCGCTCGGCGGGGATTCACACCTCGCCCAGGCTGGGGACTTCCTTGCGCGGTTATCCTCGCACCTCCCTCAAGTGCGAAGTAGAGGGAGAGCGCTTACAAACTCCGTCTTTGAGTGTGGGGATTCAGGATCTGTGCCAGCAGCTCGTGTCGGCTTTGAGCCTCCGCTTTCCTGTGTCGTGGGGCTCTGACAGGGCAGATGAGTGCTTCCCATTAGATACTCACAGACACCAAAAATAGACGCTCCATTACTGCAGCATGCTAGCTGACAGTAATGATAGGGCTCTGCTTACTAGTTCGGTTACGTACTGGCAATCTGGCCTCTTTGCATGCTGTATTTATCAGGTATTAATTGCAACTTCCACTTATCACCCCCAGCCTAAATCACTGCATTGTCTGTTGCAGTGGTCAGACATTTACTTATTTTTGCTTTTATTATTAGCATGAGAAAACTCAATTACAGGCGACCAGGCGTGCATACACAGACACACAGTAGTAGGTCTGTGCTGATGTTCTTAAAGATACACATCTGCTGATACTAAAAATAGGTCCTTGTCAGCAGCTTGGTAATTTTAGGCTCAATGAGAATTCATCCCCATGGTAACTGTACAGTTGTTGAATCATTTATTATTTGAGCTTCAAAATCACAACAGTGCTGGCAATTTTCATCCTCTGAACATTTTTAAGGACCTTTTGCAGTGTTGCGATACTCCTTGCTTCACACCATCAATATTTATCAAGCAAACAGCTCCAGCCCTTGAACTGACTACCTGCTTCTCCTTGGATATAGCAGGGCTGGAATACTTGATAGCAGGATGACTGTTTAAACAGGTTTCACTTTCGTGATAACAGCAGCCCCTCGATGTGGCTGTTTGGCTGGGGATGGTACACACAAAGCCCTGCAAACTCCCGATTGGCAAAATGAAACTTTAAAGTGTCGACCTGAGCCTCGGCCTTTGTCTTGAAAGCCAGAAAACAAGATATCTCAGGTCTCCGTGTTGCAATAGGTTTTGTAGATAAGAGGCTGGTAGTTTTTAACCTCTCAGACAGATGCTGTTGACCCCAAGGCAGTGGGGGGACACACTGCCTGGCTTTGTGGAGATAAAAGCTGTTTGCACTTTCCCTCACTTACAGATAATGCTCATTAGCTATCTTGTGCTAAACCCAAGAGAAAGACCACTAGGCTAGCAAAGAGTAAGGTGAAACTCAGGTTCCCTGAGACCAGGGGTTGCTCAGACTCTGCTGTAACGGAGTCTCCAGAGAGTGGGACCAGGGTAAGCTCTGCAGCCTGGGGTGGGGGGAACAGAGTGAGCGCTGTCAGCTTTGAAACAACAGAAATCAATCAGCAGCAGAAACACTTCCATAGCAAACAAATTGTAGTGAAATGGGGTGCCAGAGACTGATTTCAGGATGGACTAAATCACAGACGCCAGCTCTCTCACCAGCTGCACCCGTGACTTTTGTTGCACTGCTGCTGGCCATTAGATTTACTGGAGTGCACAGTACAGAGAGAGCTGTTACGTTTTAGGTAGAAGAGGTTCAGTCCCTTTTAGTCTGACAAACTGAAATCTGAAAGTCTGACCCAGAAACACAGATGCTATTCCCAGGTGCCAGCAGTTGTAAAGTGATATACTTAACAGAGCTGATTCTCCTGGGTTAAAACATTATAGCTATTATACAACTGCTGCCATATTTTTAGATCAAATGCACTTTAATTGTGTGAGCTTTTAAGAAGCTCTTGGACAAGGCAATCTACAAGGTGCTTTGAAATTGCCTTTCGTCTTATTAGTTCAGTTGAGCTGAACACAACAAAATAAGTATGTGCAGGCACCTTTTACAGCTGCTGTGTAGCTGCCTTCTACCCTAAGCAGCTTTCTGTAAATCTGTCAGTACCCAAAGTGTGTTGTGCATCACCCAGGTGGGATTTGTCAGGTGATCCTGGTGTGCACTGCGGGGAGAGCCAGCGTCTGCCATCAAGGAAAGCTCAGTTTCCCCTCCAGTGCAAGTGTATGATCACCACTGATATCAGTTCGAGTCACCTATGTGCCAAGAGACAGTACAGTGGTTTTCTCATGGACAGGAGCAGGAGAAAGTGGCCCATGCACAAACTAGCCCCCAGCTCTGAAATTGTCTCCTGGACAAGCCACAACTATTCTTTATTCTTTATTCTTTATTCTTTATTCTTGCATCTGGTTGCTCAGTTTGCTCATTTAAGTAAACCAGAAATGTCCTTCCTTCCAGTTGGTTCAGCTGCTATACATTTATCCCAGAGCACACACAGAGACAGATTTGGAAGACACTGCCTCTTTGTATTTCCACCTACCAGGCTCCATCTTCTTGGGCTGGGAAATGCTCTCTGTGGCCACAGCCTCAGCTGGTGGAGGCGATGCCAGGTCTCACTGTGCCACAGACAGGCATGTCAACAGCAGAATTACTTGCTTGTAGCATCGAAAAAGCTGGTCATAGCTCATAGGTTTTATAATGAGTTGGGAGGGGGAGAAAATCACCTGCACAATAGGCCAGAAGTGGAGTTTATTCTCAAACCCTTTGTGGCCAAGAGCTTGGTTTCAAGCAGTTTTTCCCACTTGCCACACAGTGCTGGGTGGGTAGTTTAATTCTGCCCAGCAGCATGCTGCCCATAAAGATGGGGCAGCTGTGCCAGAGGCTCCCAGCTTTTCCCAAATATTGTTTTCCTCTTTTTTCCTGACAAAGGATGGAGATCTGAGCAATTAAATATGCTGTTACTGCCCTGAGGTATACAGCTAAGCACAGCACCCAGTTTTACATTGTCACTATTTATTTATTTTTACCTTGTTACACCTTTTTGATCATGCTTGGAGAGCAGTGGGGGGAAGGACATCCCCAGTGATGTTGTGTGATGCTCCAGTGGCATTGCAGACCAAGGGCTCCCACAGCCCGTGAGCTCCCCGGGTGGTTGTAACCCTGGGTACCCGCACAGCCACCACCCGAGGTACCTGCACAGTCAGAACCCTTCACCAGGCACCAGTGAGGGTGTTTCTGAACCTAAAGAGCAGCTGCAGTTGGTGACCATGCATGGAAAGGGGATGCAGCCTGCCTGAGACTTGGAGATCAGGTCAGGTTTGAAACTTTGGGTGCAGTCTCCTTGAACATGGGCTGCTTATTAACCTGAAGTCAGAAAGAAGTAATGAACATCTTGTACCATTCCATACTATGTTTGCAGTTGCTGTCTGAAAAAGGATCAAGGGTTAAAGCTCATGTCTCAACTCTGCCATACTAGTATTTCCCATCTGGTTGTAACTGTATTTCAGGGATGGCTCACAAGCAGTGGAGTGCTCTAGTAATGTCACTCTGTCACTTTGTGCTTACTTTGTGATAGCTTATAAGTAAGTGACATTTTTTCCATGTAACATCCCTTCCCACTTCACCCAAAGGCAGACTTGCATGGGCTGAAACTTTTTAATAAACAGGTTGCTTTGTTCTGTATTTGGCCTGAATCTTGCACTCCAAGTTACACATCAGTCTTCCAAAAATGCAGGTGAAGCGCTGCTGTGCCTTTTCATGTGGTGAGCGCGTGCCAGATGCTGCTGCTGCCTGTGGAAAGCTGGTACTGCTGGGGAGCTGGCAGCACAGACACCTCTGTAACCTCATGCTAGCTTTGATGTAGGGGCTGAGTCTGGACGCTAAGCAAAGCCATGGGTGATCCTTTGTTTCCCGGAAGCCAGAGGAGCAGGTGAGGGACACACGGACAGCATGGACAGAGACAGCAGCCTCTAGATTGCAGCAGCCCATGCAACTGCCCATGTGCATGGATGGACACAAGACATGGGATTTGGTGTTAGAGATCTCAGAGCAAGCACTCACAAATTCCCATTCTGCTGCCGATGCTTCTTTATACAATGATGGATAGATTCTCTCTGCAGGCACCAATGTGTAGCAGCTCTCTAAAAAGCAAACCAGCCTTGCTGATTAATGTAGGCCATCTTTAATTTTCTCTGCACTAATTTCTGTACATTCCCATTTCATTACTGTGCTATTATGGTGGGCTCTCACTGCTAAGTGCACTTAAATGTGACTGCAGCCATGTGAGAGAGGACTCTCCTCCCTCACGTTCTTGCTCTGTCCTTCCCCATCCTGGATCTGGCTGCAGCAGAGTTCACACAGCTTCAGCTCCTGCCCAAACACCCCAAACACCAGCAGCAATTCACAGCTGGGCCTCAGCACTCCCCCTCCAGGTTCCCTGAGTGTGGTGAGCCCAGGTCCATTCTTTTATCACCAGTCAGGCTCACAAATCAGCATGAGATTAGTAACTAATTGCTTGGGCAGACAAGGCTTGTAGTTTTTGAGGTCCAAACCACTCCTGCATTTGATTTCTCTTACGTGGTGCAACAAGACTGGGTGGGATAAGCTTCTTCCCCCCATACGCCCATCATGGGAAGTCTTCATTGAGTGTGGGATGATTTGATGTGCTAGTGCTATCATCAGGGTGAGAGCCTCCAGCTGGCCTGCCATAAATTTCCCCTGAGTCCATTCAGGCTGTTTCATTGCCTGGGATCCTGTGATGCTCTAGTGACAGACCTGTGTTGTTGGTGGTTCTCCTTAGTTCTGCACCGCTCATTCCTGGCTCGGCACTGGGGCTCCCTTGTGTGTGTGGTCACCACTGTTGATCCAACTCCAAACTGTGTTAATAGCCAGCTATAGAGTAATTAAAGATCTCCGCTGCTTCTCTACACCCAAGGATGCCCTGGGACCCTCAGTGCCATGCCCAGGACCCAAGGTGGCATGTGGTGACACAGGGCTGGGTGCAAGCGTGGCTGGTGAGGAGGGAAGGGATCTTCAAATGGGATTGCTCTTGTACTATGAAGTCATGGCCCCAGGATATGAATAGAGGCATAGCCTGTAGGCAGAAGGGATGTCTTTCATTAACTGAAGAGATAAAGTTGAAAAAACGCCCCAAACTTTGGGTATGAGGTAGTATATTTCTGTGTTTCAGGCAGTTTATCATTGGCATTGAGAGCCAGTGAGGGTAGGATTTACTGGAGTTCATGTGGGCTCTTTGCTCAGCTATGGCCACTCAATCAGTCACCTCCCTTGAGCACAGCCAGGCTGACGTGTGCAGCCACATTTCTCACATGAGTAAATGAAGAAGTGGGATTGGTATTTAATAACTTTTCTCAGTGCAGCCACAGTGCTTTTTCAGCTGTTTCCCAGCTTGGTTCTGTAGGCAGTGCTTTGGCTGTATGTCCTTTCAGCAGGGTTTGCTGCGACTCTGTTACTGCAGTGTCTCAGTGCGGGAACTCCCAGAGCAGACCAGAACTACATTCCCTGGGGAGATGCACCAAGGAACTGCCACGTGACATGCAACAGCCACAGGAGAACAGTTTTTATGGCCACACTCCATTCACACCATGAAAACAAACTTTTCTCCTTTGTTTTCTTTAGTACAGCATGACCTTCCATCAGCTTTGCAAACCAAGCAGGGCAGAGGCAGCGAAGGTAGGTGAAAGCAAACTCATCTTGCTTACACTTGCTCTGACAGCCCAGACTTGTTTGCCAGGTAGCCCATCTGTGACCTGTGGTGTGTAAAAGGATCACTTGGCTCCTTTCTGGGTGAGGATACAAGAAAGCACAGTTGTTTACATCTCCATTCAAGTGATTAACGATTAAACAACAACAAAACCAGGAGTTAATGTGGCTCCATAAGCTGACCATGCCTGTCTGAGCACAGCTGAAATAACTGGTTGTTTTGAGGGGGTGGCAAGCCCAGCAAACACAGGCTGCTTCCCTGAGCACAGCACCAGAAAGGGACATGGAAATGTCTGGGTGGGAAATGCTGGGGAGAGGGCGACGCCTGCCCTTTGTTGTCCTAAGCACTTTGACATTTGCCCAGGATGCTTGGTGTTCTAGGTCTCCTTTCACCCCCTTCTCTCCCTCAGTGAGGGGCACAGCCCAAATCTACTCTATTCCCAGCTCCAGAGAGCCCAAGGAGGTGACTCTGGGGAAAGCAGAACAGGACAGAGAGGGGAGCATAGAAAAAGAGAAGAAAGAAAAACTTTCTCCATGTAACACAGTAAATTTAAATTTAGTCTTTATGAAAGTATAATATATATTTTCACATATTTTTTCAGATTAATTCCAGTTAATTAATTCCAATTAACCTTCATATTACAAATTCTTTACACATTCAAACATGAGCAATAGATTCACATCTCAAGTTCAATCAATACTCTTAACCTCAAGAAAGTTACATTGTGGAATTGGACTTTCATCTTTACTGATGGAGTCTCAGGCTTTCCTGCTTAAATAAATAAAACTGCCTCTAGCTGAGAACCTGTCTAACTGAGATAATGGAGATATTAAGTGATAGCAAAACTGTGAGAGTCACCAACTAATTGTGCAGAAAGAAAACAGAACATACAGATTTCCCCCTTTTGTAGGAAACATCTCATTTCTAGTTTGTTTTCTAAAATATACATCATAATGGGGGAATAATATTCTATTCAGCTTTAGGTTAAATGATATTTAACATTGTAATAAATTTAAACAGAGACATATTGAAAAAGAATATAAAGGATTAGTTCTGAAAATATACAATCCAAAGATTCCTAGACACAAGAGAGCTTGTGAAAAATATGTATGATCTGAGTTGGGGGCCAAGATGTACAGCTAACTTTATAACATCTGAGGCCAGGGTCCTAAGAAAAAAACAGTATAATCACAAAGATGAACATCTGAAGAGGACATCTTGTCCACATCTGTGCCTGACAGTGGGACCAGTTATACCAGTGCCATCTCTGATGAGTGCTTGGCCAACCAGTCCCAAAAGACTACCAGGGTGGAGACTGTGCAGCCTCCCCAGGGAATGCAGATCAGTATTTAACTACTGCTCATAGGAGAAGGTTTGTTCTGAACCCCTGCTTGTAACTCCATCCCTCTCTCCTGGTCCCCATGCACAATGGGAAGAATTTATTCCTTCTCTCTTCATAGCCATATTTTTTAATGTACTGTTCTCATACCTTTCCCCAGCCTTCTTTCACCAAACTAAGCAATGCCTATGCCTTCAGCAGGCCTCTGGGAGCTGTTTGCACAGTCTCTCTGTTCACTCCACAGTTTTTGAGCAAATTGTTGGCCGTAAGTTTTTGCTGAAGTTTTACAGTTACACTGTAGAGAATACTTAGAAAAATACAAAGGCATCCAAAACAAGAAGCCCATTTGTGCAACCCAACACGAAGTTTGTTTTTGCAAAAGCATTTAATTATTTTTGCATTCAATTTGTGATTTATATTTCCAAACTTCTTCTGGCCTACTGCTTCCCATCCACTCATTGTCTATCTCTATTTGCACATTTGGGATACTCCTGCAGTTAATAGGCGAAGATTCTATTCCCCCATCACTTCCCTAGTGGCTTATATGGGCTAATTTTCCTTATGCATAACTACTAATTTATAATTGTGCTACATAATTAAAGGCAGAACCATCTTCTCAGAAGGAAAAGTTGGAAATACCATTTAAAAATACTTTGCATCAATTAATTGTGTTCAATGTACTCATGTTTACAGAACAGTGATTTTTAAAGAAAGGCCCTGTCAAATACTTAAGACTGTAACAGCATGAAGTTTTCCAGGATAAAATGTAAATCTAGATTACTATGGCTGTAATGAGTGGGGGAGGATTGCACCCACAAAAAGCAAAAAACAAGGAGGAATAAAAGGGGGTGAAGGTTGAGGTTTTTTATAGATACTAGAAATGAGATTATCACTTGCCTTGTCTGAATGACTTTTTCTACTTTGTCACGCCACCACCCCCTTTTGTTCTTTCTTCCCTTGTACTTACTTTCAGGGATACCAAGGCACTGTTGTGGATTTGGGCTTATGGTAACTGAATATTCCTACAGCACCACCTACCTAAAGTGCTTATATTCCTCAGTTCTGCAATATTTATTTTGAATGCGCCAAAGAACCTGTCCAGTTTGCAACTTTTAGCCTCACATCTCTTTAATTCAGGGTTTCCTTCCCCCTTCCTTCAGTACAAATGAGGACTATAATTGCCATGGAAAGGATGTAGTGATCTACTCCTGTGCCTGAAGCCCAGTCCCAGGGCAGGCAGGGAGACCCACTGCTGCTAGAAGCCATCAGTCATTGAAGAACACGTATATAATCTGATTTCTCTGGTAAGAGTGACAATTGTGCTGCTGGGTTACTTGCTCTAGTCCAGAGAGACCAAACTACCAGCCCTGACTGGTAAAGCAGACAAGGCACAGGATCTTAACTACAGGTCACAATTACTTTTCTTGCATGGAAGACAAACAGCAAGAAGAGTGGGGAGAGCACAAAGTGGAAATATAAAAATAGTACCACAGGAAAGAGGTTAACTGCATTTCTCATTTTCTGAGTAAGCAGTCTAATCAGGTTTGAAAATGCCTACTCTTGTAAGCCTTTTAAAATTTAAATACCTGAGTGCATAGGAAAAGCATACAAGATAAGAATCAGAGACAAAGCATTTAACATCCCACACATTTTTACAAAGTCACAGCATTTTTTTTCCTCAGATAATCCTTTTTACATTCCTAATTATTTCTGCACTGTGTAAAATATGCCTGCATATAAAGTTTACAGTGGCTTCTTCTGCAGAGATTAGACAAATATATACAAGACAAAAGGGTTTTTTTATTAAAATGTCAAATGCAAAAGTAGAGGTTGTAAAACACTAATTAAAAAGAAAAATTTTAAACTGTGTGCAAAATTATGTAAAAAAGACTTTTTTTTGCTATTTCAAAGAATGAAAGATCAGACTTTGTAGGTTCAGGCTTAGCTATTTTTGTGTTAAGAGCAGCTTAATACTTCTTTTATCAAGCAGAAACCCTCAAGGACTCGCATGATCTCAGCACCTGTGCTCTCAGTGAAGGGCTTAGTGGCCTGTGTGCACATTTCTGAAAATTGTGCATGAACTTTAAAACAGTAAGAGATCCATCTGGTCATTTCTAGAGTTCTGGTGGTTTTTCTCTTGAGCACAATTGCCTTGAGAAGTGGCAAAGCTGGAAATATAATCAAAATCTCCATCTAGGCTCGCTGTGTTTGTTCAAAACATCAGAAAGGGTGGAGGAATCTGCATGAAAGAGTTGTGCAAGTCACTGAACACCATGATAAAAGCAAATATTAATTTCTTGATTTCCTAAATATAAAATCTTTACAGAAGAACCAAAAGCTTTAGTTTTCACCTTACACACACAAAATTTCAATGACACTTTCTATTAAAATTAAGAGTGCTTCACTGAGAGTATACCAGAATTTATTCACTATTACATGATTTTTTTACCTTTGGAGGTCAAGTTTTGCAATCAAGTCCAACATCACAATGCCATTAATATCTCTCAGTGCCTGCTTTGGCCACTTCTGCCTTCCTGTTTCTGGACCAACACAGGTACTCACACTGCTAAGCTGTAAACTGGCTGAAAACAGACTGAAAGACAAACTCTGTGAGTTTTTCCAGCTGGATCAGCTTCCTGACCTAGTCACTGTATGGCAACACTGTAGATGGATGGGAAATGATGTAGCATAGTTTAGGCCAGGGGCCTACTAAGTATGGCTCAGACTGTCAGTGCAGGGATGGGATTTAGCTTTATCAATCCAGCCAAAGGCCAGCTCATTAGCCAGTGAGCTGAGATGGCCACTTTCACACGTGCAAAAGTAGCATACTTGGAGCAGATGACAGTGAGGTGATGCTGCAGGTAAAGATTTTGCCCAGAAGTACATTAGACCCTGGGCTAAATTGTCTCTGCTAAAAGCAGAGGAAAGTAGAAAAAGTGGACAGTTTTGCTGCTATTTTTCAGAAGGGAAGCTGAGAAAAGGAATATAAGAAAGAAAAGGGCGTGCAAGAAATCTTATCACTTCTTTGACAATGTATTTTTCAAAAACTAGAGATTACAGAAGCATTGTTTGCAAATATATTTCTATATCTTCCTCTGAGTACGACATAAGTCACACAGTCCAGCCATCAATACAGTGCTTTGCAGTTCAACTTCATTTTTCTGCACAAATGCTTTCAGGGTGACTTCACCCTTTGACTGTTCCTATACAGAAGATCAAGTAAACCAAACCTGAAAGCCTGAAGTGACCTGATCAGAAAGCTCACAAAAAAAAGCACAAGAGAGTAGCTGCCGTTATACAAACTATTTCAGTGCTGCAATTTTACATCAGCTTGAAGCTTCGACATTGGATTCTGTAGTTACCTAAGAAAGTGGCTCATTCTGTCTAACCAATGCCTCATCCTAGTGCATTGCTAACATCAACTCCACAATTTGCTCCACAGAGAGAACTGACTCTGAGAACCTTCCTGCAGGCTCTCAGTACTGGTATTAAAGCTCGAAGAAGCATGCATTTGAAGCCCTGGGAAACATGCAAAGCACCAGCCCTTAAGATGACTGGAGTAGTCAAAATCCTTTAAATTATGGCTTTGATAGGGTTTTATACATTGCAGTGTGACATTCTGGACATAGCAAAGAGCTAGATTCCCAGGGCAGCAAATGACAAATCATGTTGAATATGGTGGTTATCTGAATCAAACACTATGATACCTCCAAACCCCATCTCCTAGGGTTTGTTATCCTTACCTTCTCTAAGGAAGTCTAACTGCTGGGGCCTTTAAATGCAAATCCATTCTTTGGACACTGTCCTGGCCGCATCATTTGTGTGTACAAGTCCATCCTCTGCTGCATACTACAAACACAAGTTAAGATAGAAGCAATCAGAAGCCAAACTAGTGCAGAAGAGAGCCAGCAGCTGGCTATGCAACCATAACCTGTCTTAAAATGCTAGGCAGATATCAGAGTTCAGGCTGCATAATTAGACACTCATAATGCTCCCATCACTGTGGTATTAAGAGCAATTCAACAACAGAAACTACACTGGGGTAATCAGCTTTCCCTAACAGCACAGCACATGGGTACACATAGGATCTTGTTGAAGACCACTGTCTCCAAACTCTGGCAGCCCCAGCTGACTGATCTCAAGACAGTGTCCCTGGAGACAAACACAGCTCCTGCACAGCCACACACTCCCAAAGTCTCTAAAGGAAAAGTTAACAATTCATTAGATAGATTTGCATAGACCACTTACCCCTAAAGTTGTCCTAACACTGAAGGACATCACTGGCTTCTCCTACTTATAATTTTATGAAAGGAAAAAAAATTAAGAACTTGCTCCTCCAAGAGCTCATACTTCTTGCTCAAAGCTACCTCAATAATTTTGCTTTATCTCCTGAGCATGGCATCAAGCACCTACCCATTTCCATCACCATTCCAATGCTATCCCTTAGAACTGGGATAACCTCTCCAAACCACACTAGAGAGGTAGCTCCCAGACCACTTCCACTTCTCCCAGCTCAAGGCTATGAAAATATCATGAGAAAATTTCTCCTGAACTCTATTAGCCTTCCCTTTGCGTTCTTACATCAGTGCTTCACTCCTTAGTTAAACTGGTGTTCATGAAGACCAGGCTTAGCCCAAAGGCTACTGTCCCAAGATGCCTTGTGGAAGAGTCCTCCCTCCACATGAGTCCTACAGTGTTAGCCTATATTCCATCTCTCTAAATTAAAGCTCATCTTCTTGAGTGCCTCTGTAGCTACCAAGTCTAGTAGGCACATTTGCCCCCAAGCATATGTTCTCACCAGTTTTCAGTCTTGCCTGTACTGAGTTCCCACTATTTGCAAAGCCCCGAGTCATCTTTATGCAGCACAGTATGGAAGGGGATTGTTTCATCACAGCAGATAACAAGCAAATCCAGCAGGCAAGCCATTCCTGGACACAATATATAGTTGTTTATAGCCTCCCTTCAGAGAACCCTCCTCAAAGGTGTTTCAGGAGGTAAATGAAATTGACTGAGGTTTAACACTGCTGCTTCTACAGTGACCAGCTGTCCACGTCTAGAAAGAGAGCTGCTGTTCCTTTTTCCATAGGAACTGCTTAAAATGTTTGTTTATCCCCACAACTGCATTCCTGGGTACCTTTGTGACAACATCTTCTCTGGTGGCTCCACTAGATAGCACAGATAGTCTGGTGCCAAGGACAACACCTGTAATCATTTTCATCAATTTTGAGCCTGTTATCAGAAAAACAGCTGTAGGAAGGTAGGACTTTTTGCTGTAGAGCAGCATCTTCATACAAACTTATCACAACACTTCCCACTAATAATTTCCTGCATGCCTTTTATATTAATAGTCATACTAATCCCTAAATAACTACTACCACAGTCAATATTCCTTTGTACTACTCAGATTCTCAAACATAAGATCCAGAGGTCAGCTTATGACACTAATGAAGCTGAAAATAAGTCTTCTCCCACCAATGCCCCATTCAGCTTTAGAATTTTTAGCCAGCACATGCTGTCTTCAAACTTATTTTGAATGTAGCTATAGAATAAGGATATGAATCCATGGCAGATATGCCCATCCACAGCTTGGATGCAAGCTCCAGGTCAGTACCTGCCAAATACATCTGGGGATGGAACTCTCCACAGCTGCCAGCAAGGCAGTATTTGCTTCCATTTACTTGTGTTTCATGGACTGTTTAGACACAGCATCTTTTGTGGTCAATGGCAACTGCCAGATGTTAAAGGTTAGTGCCACAAAGGGACAAGCTTGTCTTGATCTAAAGCAATATTAATGCTACAATAATATAATTTCTTCAGGAGGAATAAATAAAATATTTTCTTATGCCTGAAATATTTAATCTGTAGATGCTAGAAGCTTTGATATTCTTTTCCAGGTCTTTCATAGCCTTACTCAAAGGCTAAGGGTGCTACCTGCTCCGACTTCCTAAGAGAAGATAACATACGGACTGTTCCCAGCCAATTCTATGTTTGCCCTGCCTGAAGGGTGACAACCTGCTAGAGGAACAGTAGCAAGTGACTCAGAGTGGTTGTGTCTCCAGATGGAAAAAACAGTCAATAGAAGACACATGAAAATGCAGTGAAAAGTGTCCAGGCAGGCATACAAGACAAGTATTCCAGCCTATATTCTCAAATCAAACAAACCTCAGGAACAAATACTTGCATGTTTTACATCAGGCCAGACAGAATTTCTACAATTGTTCTTAGTAGGTGTATATCACTATAATGGATGCAATGCAAGAGCTTAAACTCTTTTTATATCCATCTAGTTCTTGAAATCAAATATGATGTGAAGCATTGCAAACCTTTTTTCTTTATGAATTGATCCTTCTTCTTGGATCTAATCAACAGGTGGATTGGATTTTTTCCAATCAATATTTCTAAGATTGTTGTATTCTCCAAAGAATCTCAAAATAAAACACAATTAAGTTTCAGAAATCAGTTTTGGATGCAAGAACAAGTTTCCACACGTTCTGAAGGTTGATGTTGGCATTCAAGCAGCATTTATACACCTCAAGGGATCCCAAACATTCATCACTAAAATAGTACGTGGAAACATTGAGGATCACTGTCTCTCCTGATTTCCTAACAAATTTTTCCATTATACATTTGCTTAACAGAAACCAATATCCAGAAGGAAGCTGTGGTTTATATTACAAGTGGGTGTGAGTTGGAAGCAGTCAGCATACATAACCAAGCAGGTTTTCAGATCTCTGCCAAGTATCCTGCAGGTCAATCAAGAGAACCACAAACATACCAGCACTATTTGCACGTAGGAACAAGTATGTGCATACACACCATCTAGAGGTTTCAGTTCTCTCCCTGCAGATTTTCTATCCCTATTTTTCCTATGATATTTTGTTTGTGAAGTATTAAGTATTTTCTGATTTGTGACAACAGATACTGACAATATCCTTTGATCAAGCTACTGATTAACAGCTTCTCTTTATTTCAGGACTGTAAGACAGGTCCTGATTGCAGGTCAGTCTTACTTCATATTCCTTACTCTAATAATCAGAGGAGCACTAGCAGTGAAAGAGAATGTGTCAGACTCATCCACTAGTGTTTCAAGATTAAGTTATTGTCCCTTTGTGCTAAGTCTAGGAAGTTCAGCAGACCCAGAGCATTTCTGCAGCACCCCAAAGTCAGAGCCTCAGATTGAAGCCAGGAGGAGGAATGAAAAAGTAAAGGGTGCACACTACCAAGTAGCCCTCAGAAAAACTCCAAAAAAATTGACAGATGAGCCCAGACTTCAGTGAAAAGCAGATCTTTTCAGAAACTCATAGGGATTTTCAAGTACTCCTTGGGCTGGTACAGGACATGACTATAACCTGCACGTATACACAAGCTTGCCACATAATGCCTATAATGTTCATGGGCTGGAAAGCAGCCCATGGGGAAATGCAGCTTCAATATAAAGCTTTTTTAGAAGTGGTTCATACAAAAATTCGTAGTAAATTTTGTGGTATAACCACCAAAGTTGAAAGTTTTGACATGGTACTTTGCTCACAAAAATTAACAAGACATGTTATTACCAAAAGTATTTACATAGCCAGCATAATTTTCATGTTCCAAGATTGGAATGTTTATCCACATTTAAAGAAAGAAAGGCTGCATAACTTGACAAATAGCAGAAGTAGGAGCACTAAACCATCAGGTCACCTGTTAATCCAACTGGAACATTTAGATCCCAATGATTAGTAAATCATGGAGGAATATCACAGATGGTGTCCCCAATAAGAAAGGCCTTTTTTTTTTAATTAAAAAATTAATTTATGTGACTTTTTTTAAATTAAAAAAAAAAAGTTCTCAGCTTTAAGAAGCACTGTTCCAAGATCAACCCAGCTCTATCCCTGGAAACACCAAAAGCTCCTTCAGTACAAATGCCTTCCCCACATTTAACCAGATAACCTGCTGCCTACTCTGTCTGCCTACTGAAATCAACTCCCCAGCTGTATAAGATCATGGTAGGACAACAACAGTAAGCAAGGGGAATGGATCCAGAAACACTTTCTGCCACAGAAGGCTGCAATAGTCTGCCCTGGGTAGTGCTGGGACTTTCAACACACCCCTGTAGAAGGCTGCTTCTGAGTAAAGTGAAGCATCCAGCAATGTCTCTTGGTGCCCTGAATAACCTGAGATCACTGAAAATTTTTTTATAAAGCCACCTGCATGGATGACACACACACCTTCAGGCACAACAGGTGGATCTTCTCTCCCACCACTGAACTATGTTGTAAATAGGCAAAAGGAAAAACTACTCAAACTGATCTCTGCAGCAAGCTTGCACAATGTTGTAGTAACAATCCCTCCTACAAATCCAAATGTTTTACTAGTCAGCAGAGGAACAGTCAGAAGATAACAGTAAGAGCTGCTACCTGAAAATCAAGTCATTGAGTTTGTTAAGGAAACAAAAGGAAGAAGCCTCCCCCAGCCTCCATGGCAGCATTTTGTATGTTGGGCTGAGTAGAACTTGGACATTGCTACCAGCAACAACATTTTAACAGGCTTATCAGCTTTGAAGAAAGGTGAGGTTTGTTTTGTTTGGTTTTTTAATTTAAATAATTTTACTATTTTGGTATCCAGATAGCTGTTGATCAGAGCATTATCATTCTGCTGCTTTTCATACACTATGGCAGTTTTGCTAATTAAAACCTACAAATGAAGGGATAATGACAGCCTATGGAGGCATGCAACAATTAGTCTTCCCTGCTAATGCACTCCTGCTCCAATGAAATATAGTAGTAGTTGAAGGCATCCCTGATGTTCTAATCCTTGGCAAGCTACATTTACTTAGAAAAGTGAATCATTAAGTGCCCCCCAAACAATCATTCTGGTGAGAAGTTTGTGGCATTAACTAAAGAGTTGAGGTTATTTTGACAAATTCATGATGGAGAACAGCTCAATGGAGTAAGGACAGGGAATGAAGAATCCCAGATTCTGACACTTGATTTAAAACATTTGAACTCCATTTGCTGGACAGCAATTAAAAGCCACCAGTAGCGCTTTGATATCTGGTGAGCCTATCACTGCAGATGTGATTTCATGCAGTCCAAGCTGACATACTTAGTATAAAAATAATAATAAAAACAAAATTGCAAGAGCTTAAGAGCTGTGGTCCAGAGTGTTGATATGATGCTGTGAGTACAACTAAAAGGTTTTGTTTCTGGCTGCTGCTGTTCTCCATCTGTGACAGAGCTCCCAGGCTAAATACACATATGGTTGTTTCCTAACCCAGTTCTGTCAAGTGATGCTGGTTAGCCAGACACAGAGATACGTAAACAAAGCTGCTGGCAGCAGGTCTGAATGGTGTCACTCCTAAACCAGCCCACTTGTTCCTAAGTTTACCAGTTTTAAACTCCCTGTAACTTAATCATGCTTCCAATAAGGATCTGAGCAACAATCAAGGTTAGAAAAAAAGAGTCACTTGTTTTACATGATGGTCATTTTGGAGAATCTGATTCTTCACAGAGAAGAAGTGAGACTTTTTTCTAAGCCTGATTATTGCCTAGATTGGTCATTTTACTTTTATACATACATACTTCAGCATGTGTGCGTACATAAATATTAATGCTATATGTATGTTGCACATATATATACACTTCTACAAGTTGATTAGTTTATAATGAGAAAACCCATACCTAACCCATAGCAGGAAGAGACATAAGCAGACAGATGAGAACAGTAAGACATTATCCTGTAACTCCTTGTGCAGCACATGTCAGAATCACACCTTTATCACATAAAGACCTTTTTATCGCACAAAGACATTTTAGCTCAAACCACTCCAATGGAGAGAACTGTACACACTGGCACAACAGGGAGATAACCCCAACCTAGTCACTATCAGACAAGCATACCAGATAAGACCCACGCTCTCAAGCAGTACCTGTATCTCTCAAGAGAAGTCCAGCAAAGGTGTGAACAAACACCTTTACCTACCCACCTTGGTTCAACAGAACAAGAATTTACCATAGGACACAGAACACAAGAACACTCTGCCAGTTATTTAGAGTTCAAGGGCTTCCTGAGCCAGGTGTGGTTTCTGTGTATTCACTAACTCACAATGAATTTCCTGCCATGGAATTTATCCAGTTTGTTTGAACCCACATCAGTTTTCAGTTTCCATATCATGTTTTGGCTATAAGTCCTACAATTAAGGAGCTCCTCTTTCCACTATGCTATTTAAAATATTTTTTAAAAAAAGTAAAAAGCATAAAATGTATTACCACATGTATGGATTTTGACAGATACTTTTGAGGCTTTAAAGGCACTGCTTAAAAGCAATAAAAATTGCATTAGAACTCAATAAATACAGTAAGATTCAACTTTGTTTTAAAACTTTGCACTGTAGCAACTAGCTTTCAAGTTTTTATATGGTAAGTTTCTATAGGATGTGTTAGCAATTGCCAAGTAGTGCAGTTACTATTTCCAGCGTACATACAGCACCTAGTACACCTAGGATTAGATAAAGGAAAACTCCTCCCTCCCATGAATCCTACTGTTCTTTCTTAAAGGCCTGGGACTAGACAGAGAGCAAGACCACTGATTTGCTGTTAGAACATGTTGCCAGATACAATTACAAGCTGAACAGAGATATCAAAGACTGACAGATCCCGAATAACTTGCTCTCCCTCCTTTTCATTAGGAGTTCACTGAAGCTATTTTAATAGTTTAGAAGGCATCCATTTCTTTACACCATTGGTTTCATCACCAAAGCTGTAAGAGCATTAAGACAAGTCTCAGAGTTTCAGGACTTGTGATAAATACTGAAGACCAAAAAAAGTCTCCCTCCCTTCCACCATCTAAGTTGATTACGGTGTGGAAAATAGAGTTGGACTATTATAATGCAACTTGACCTTGCAAAACACAAGTGATAGAAGCTTTTGGCAGCAGCTCAAAGAAACTTTCCTTATTTCCTTATAAATATTCACTAGTTAGACTTATGAACCATTGTCTGATCATTACCTACCAGCTCTATATTGCTTTTCCACGGACGTGCTTTTAAATGCAAAATTTAGTACAGAGGATACCCCATTCTTTCCTGCTGCACATACTTAATTTTTGAATTAAACTTCAGAACCAGAAGACTACATTTAAGAGAGTTTTGACTGCTACTTCAAATGGACCCAATTGTTTTTTTTGCATCCTGGACAGAGCATAGGAACTTGCCTGAAAAGCAGTAATAGTTTTTTAAAAGAAAAAAATACAACCCAAAATGTCAGCTACAAAGAATCACTACATCTATTGGCATTTATACAAATTGTCTATAGATCAAACATTTCCTCTGGATGGAAAAGCAATACCTAAACACCAAACCTCACAACAAAGAAAGAAGCCAACTTGACTCCAGAAATTATTCCTTATTTTCTTTAAAAGGGCAGTATTTGTAATTGGCAGAGAAGCTATGTAATAATGGTTTCCTAAGAACAGTGAACAACTACCAGTTAGACAAGAATATAAAAATTATATTTTGGGACTTGGGATTGATCAATCTGTGACCAATATACACGCCCATAGCCCAAGCAGCCAGTGATGGGACTCATGTGGGATCTCATTCAGTGAGAAATCTCTAGGGTCTGACACTCAGCCTGCAGTGGCCAGCCTATTCTTATTTTAAGAAGTAAAACATGTCAGTCACTACAGACTATTACTGCTACTATGTTTTCATGAAATACAGAACTGTTATTGAGAAACTTGTTTTATATTGCCAGTGCAAGTTTGGAATTTTATTTTTCTTAATCTTACATTAACAAGGCTGAGTTTGGTAATATTATCATAGCCATAAAACAGATATTGAAGGCATTATAGAAAATAACTCACAAGTGAAGGAAACCTTTTAATAAAAAACCACAACAGGCAGTTCACAGACATATAGGTAAAGTAATATGAAAACCTTTGTTATCTTACAGGTATTGAAGAGTTCATATTTCTTAACAACTTCCTAAGTAGCTATTTAGTCCCTGCTGCAGAGACAAAATCTTGAGTTGTTTAGCAGATTTCCTAACAGATGAGAAATGGTTTGTGACTTAAAGGGAACATGGCTCTTTCCAAGGCCTTATGACTGCAGAGGGCAAGAGGTATCCAGAGATTTTGTTCTGTAGAAGACAGCTAATATATTTAGAAGAACCAAAAGCCCTTCATGAGAGGTGTTTATGAGGACAGGAAGAATATATGCCTCTATATGCTTTACACATGCATTCAATACAATACTTATTTATAAAAGTAAACAGGTTTTGCCATAAAGGTCAAAAGTTACTTTGTTAGAAAAACAAAGAGGCAGTATTTCAGAAGCTGTTAAAGCAGACCCCAGTCCACCCATTCTAAAGAGGGGCCAAGGGCTTCTTTATGGAGATGAGAAGGATTACTGCACATATCAATTCCCACTGAGAGCATAACAAAGCAAACTAATAAGTTTAAGAGGAATGTTAAGTGGAACAAAAATAATAAATGTCCCACTTAAACGTGTGTCCTAGGTTAAAAAAAAAAAACACAACCAAAACCAACCCCCCCCCCCAAAAACCCCAAATACACTAACCAAACCCCCTGCCCCCCAAACATTGCTACCTGCAATACTTTAAAACTTGGAAAATCCCTAGTTATCCTGAAATTGTTTCCCTGAACAAGATACCAAACAAGCTGTTCGTGGTACCACAAGTCCTTAGCAGAGCAGACAATGTTCTTTAGTGAGCTTTGTGCATTTGCTGGAGACAATTAAAAAAAAAAAAAGACTTCTTTGTTGCTGCTTGGGTCTCCTCTGCTTTACCTGGGGTAATATGCTGTGTAGTTCATGAAGAGCTGAGGCCCAGCAGGGTAGTAGGCTGTGGAGGGCTGGAGTGTTCGTGGGTTCAGAAGCATGGATGGCTGATACAGAGCAGCTTCTGTTGGCACAACTGCAGCAGGAGCCGGAAAGGAGTAGGCAGGGGGTGAAAGGCCTACAGGGAGCAAATGGAAAATAGATTAGGACCTCTGAAATTCCAGAGCTAATGAAGACCATACATATAGAACTCCACAGTACATCAAGAACCTTCACAAGCTTCTTATCCTTGTTCACTGCAGAAAATAAATCTGAGCCACCAATGGGACAGTTTGACTACAAAGTGTTGTGCCCAGCCTCCAGCCAAAAGTGAAGTCAAAAATACACAAAAAGCCACCTCTTGCTCTGGGAATAGGGTCTCTTCCTGATACATAGGTCAGTTTACTTGTCTTTACTTGCTCAGACTTTAATGAAGTCTGCATTCAAGAGCTATGAGAATTCTCAGTAAGAAGAAAACTTCCATAATAAAGATCTGTCTAATGTTCAACAAAAGAGAGGAGACTTTCATCCTGGTATTCCTTATCCCTTAATTGATCAACAGCAGAGTGAGAAAAGTCATGGCTTTGCAGCTTGATGTGTTAACATTAAATTTAAAAACGACCAAAACCCAAAAGTGCATTTTGTGCTGTTTCAACAAGATGTTAGGCCCTAAGCAAATTCTCACTAACAAGAGTTCATCCTCCTCTGTTGCCATTCTCTTTCTTTGCTTTCCTCCTCCCCAGTGCCATAGAAGTGAACATAAAGCTTCAGATAAAGTAAGCCTTTAAGTTTGCTATTCAGTTACAGTCAGCATCTCACAGTACTGTAAAATGGGACAATGATAGGGCCAAAAGGCCTTATCTGAGGAATACATCACAGGCATTTGTAGTTGGAAATGGGAACATTGACACCTGTGTGTTTCCAAAGTTTGTGACACTGCCCAAAAAGCTGTCCTAGGAGCTCTCAGAAGATTCCAACCCCTCTGGAACAGCCATCACACACAGGACTATCTACTGCTGACCCCTGCTCAAGATACTTTCATTGAAAGAAAAAAACTCTCCCAAGGGTTAGCTGAAGGTCTATTCGCACTCAAAGAAACTACTCCCAGGAATTTTGCTGCTGTATTGGCAGCTCTGCCTAGCATGTAGAGGATATTTCTTAAAAAGTCCACCACCAAAAAAAATACACTTGCATAGAGAGACAGAGAGAAAGCTACTACTTGACTACCTTGCCATTTATGATTTTAGAAGCAAAGTATTATTTTTCCCATAGGCTCAGATTCATGTGGCACATATGCTTAGTAAGTTAGCCCTTAAGCTCTTAAAGCATTTCTCCCAAAAGTTTGTGTAGAAGTCAGTGTTCATCCTAGAAGCTCTGAGAATCCAAATTTAAAAGGAAATACAAATTCTGCAATTCTGAGGCAGAAGCCACATGTATTTCGCTCCCACAAAGGCAACCCCAATTCCATATGAACATAAAGCAAAGGAAGAGTTCAGTCAGTTGCAGTTCAAAAGGCAGAACCTGTGATTAAGTCTCAAAGGGAAGCATTACCTATGGTACCTCAAACTAAGTTTTGGATGTGAAAAAGGAAGGTCTTTTACTTGACATGTTCACCATGATGAAAAAATATAAGTACAGATCAGTTTAAATGCAAAACAGTTCTTTAAGGTCTAGACAGGGCTTAGAAATTACTTTTCAGAATCATCACTCACATCAACCAATTAAAGTTCCAGGGAGGGGAGGGAAAATTTGCCACTGGAAAAGCAAAAGTAGTTCTTCAGTCACAATAATTCAGAACCAAAGGGAAAAATAATGGTTGCAAGTTGCAAGCTGGTGACGATTTAAGACAAAAAGACCTTATTTTAACACCCCCATCTGACAGTGCTTTCCAAGAACCAGGATCACAGTCAACAAAGCAGCTCCAATACCTACCCGCACACAGTGTAGAATAGAGTGTAGTGGCAAGACCCAAGCAAAACTTACATGGTAACTTACATGGTGGTGGGGACAAGCCATTTCGATTTAAAGTGCCCCCCATTAATACAAAGTTCATCTCTTCAGCAGAACATTGAAAGACTTCAACATATCTGTCCTTCATAGTCTTCTTATGACACTTCTGTGCAGCCAGGAAAGCTCGATCTGCAGATTTCATCTGAATGAAAGCATCTCCTGATGGACGTCCCTACAAATAAGGCAAAAGAAATGTTTCTGTAGGTTCCATGAAGGAGCAGCATAGCAATAATCTGTGCTGTTATAAGCAGTCTCTTCAGTTATAAATACATTCATCTCCAAAGTCAAATACAGTCAGTCATCCTGAGCACTCATCAGCATGTTTAAGCTCTCCTCTCCAAAGTTTTTCCCACTTGTGATAACTTGATTGTATTTATTCACCTGTTTTGAGAATACTGTGGTGCTTTAAGACCTGCTCTTACAAATTTACTACAAATGCTGTATTGGAAGATCTATTCCCCATTTATTACCTGCAATTTTTAAAATTCAAGGATAAATACAGCCAAGTGCTCATTGCTAAACAATTTGTGTTAAATTTTATTTTCTGAAGACCAACAGGGGCTGGGATGTTTTAGTAGGGTACTAGCTAGCCTAACACTTGGTATAAGCTTGCAGAGAAAAAAAAAAAAAGACATCTTTATATCTGTAAAAGAGTGGGATTCACCACTGGGAGGAGTTATTTTAGCCACATGCAGATGCTGATTTGAAGGACCCAAAACTAGAGAGAGATCTGAAGCCAGGTCTAATTCAAGTTCTGGGCCAGTTCTTCTCATTTTGGAGGGGACAACAACAACAACTTTATCAGCATCCTCTACACAGTCATTTATGATAAGAGGGTTGAAACCTGGGAACATGGAGAATGATAAAAATCTAGTAGTCAGGCAAAAGCAGTATTTAGGGAGGGGAAAAAAAGTCTGATAGCTTTGGGCAGGGCAAGGGCAGCAGACAGCCCTTAGGGTTATATGTACACATGAATTTCTTCATCCAGGTTCTTTCATTAGTGCTGTCAAGGGCTGATACTGCTGTAAATCATTATTTGTGCTTTAATATCTGCACCTTTTCTTAGTCTCTCCCAGCACTGCACATTCATTACAGTTTTTTAGCCTTGGCTAGGTCAAGTCCTCACAAACACAGGAATGTCTTTAGATTGACAGGTACTAAAATAACTACAGTCTCTTTTCTATCCGCATATTCCTGAAACACAGAAGTCCTACTTCGGGATCAGGAAGTATTTTTTAGTTTTGGTTGACATTAAGCCTAAGATGAAACAATTTTAGAACCATCATTTTTATACAGAAATAATCAGTTTGTTCAGTTGAACCACTCAGAGCATCTCCATAGAGTTAAAGGACTCCTCCCCCTGAAGTCACAAGAATACAAAGATAAAGATCTCAAGAATGCACAGTCCTTTCTCTAAAGGTTTTGGTAGGAACTGCTTCCAGAAAACAATGGCAAAGATGTGACCCTTCATACACATCAATGAGCTGTTAATCTTGGTGCTTAGCTGTGACTGTTTAGAGAAAGCAACAACACAGGAAACCCAAGCTTCAGTTTCTGACTTTTGACGTGGGAATTCCCGTCTCTAGAAGGCTGCAGGCACATTTGTCCTCAGATATACTTGCAGCACATTGTTCAGCAAAGCAGGGACATACCACTTCTTTGAGAGCTAACATTGCCCACACTTGTGTTTTGAAGGCACTCCTCATCTGGTACAAGAGGAATCATGCATGCTGTTGAGCAAGACTCTTCAGTTCAAGCCTGGGGTCAGGACCACTGGCTGCTGTTCTGGGGGCACCAACCTCTCCAAGACTATGGCTTAGCTTTCAGCACATGGGTCTCAGTGAAAGAAACCACTCTACAGCAAATACTGCAGCTGACACAGCAGGGTTCAAGTCATCTATTGCCAGTACACTTTTAGAAGAGAGCTGGAGGCCCATTAACACCATTAGTGCTAATCCCAAAGGTGCTTCCCTACGGATATCATCATCAGGACTGTACTCATATATATAGGCATTTGGCAGAGCAGCTAGAAACGTGTGGCCTACCAACCTGGTGGTTTAGTACCATGTGAACTCCATGGGTCCGAATATCTGTAGAAAACTCTCCCAGGAACTCCAGAATGTCCTCTATAGTAGCAGCATAGGGAAGACCACGCAAACGTATGCAGTCTCTGATGTTAGTGGGAGGCACAAATTGTTGAGGTAATACTGGAAGAATTGGAGGTGTTGGGAGAGGAATGAGAGGTGTGGAAGAGTACCTGTTCAGCACCTGTGCAAAACAAAAACAGATTACAGAAGCCTCCTTACTCATTCTTCAACTTAGAAGGAGTAAACGTAACCTCAGTGCCACCTGTTTTCACTCTGGGCATATTTTAAGAAACAAATGAGCTAGATCCAAATATTAACTGTACAATATCTGAGTTCTAAGCACTGTGTTGTGGTTTAAGCTCAGAATCTAGCACACTTTTATAGTCATTCTATGATAAATAGTCATTCTATTGCTTTAAAAAGCCTTCGGATTTTTTTCTTGAAAAACAGTTTTGTTTTGGGAAACTTACTTGAACAGATAATGCAACACTCTGTAGAGATCTTAGAACATGAAACCTGTATATCTACAGTATTTTTATTGTGAAACTATCCTAAAACCTTCTACCATCTGCAGAGTCACGATGACACTTCTACCCAAAAATATCTCCTCTGCAAAACTTTAGTAGAGTTTGGGAACTAGAAGCACATTTCACTACCACACATCCCTAACCATGCCTGCCATAGTCCATTCAAGAAACATTAGAAGAAGCATTACTGAGTCACACTACCTGTCACAGCTACACTTTGAGATTTCTTGTTAATAACAATAACTGCAAAAACCCTGTCCAGTGAAAAGCTCCTTGAATATTCAGTCACTACTCCTGAACTTTCTCTGAGAAAGATTAATATTTATTTGCATTTATACAGCTATCAGAAGGTTTTACTAAACAAAGAAACATATGAGAGTACTTGAGAAAAATGCAATGACAAGAGTGAGCACTGCAGCTCTGCCTTCTCATCAGTAGTGTCACCTTTTAAACAAGGCATTAAAATCTCTACATATTGGGGAGAACAGAGCTGCAACATTCTTGGTTACAATGACATGGCTATGATTTGCATCATACATGATACCTTTTAGAATCACGTCTAGAAGTTATTTACTTCAACTGAAGCTCTGCAAATCTTTTTTGCAGACTTAAACAGTCCTCTCAGCTCTACTTCCTTTCCCTGACAGCTTAGCTGCAATTAATGGTCCACCAAGCCCTGTTAAGTCAGACTCTTCAGGCTTAGTTTCAAAGTTCTGCTAGGTAGCCTGTGCTTGCAGGAGATGGCAGACATCTGCCCTTAAATACAATTTGTAGAATTCTTCAGATACATTACATTGGAGAGGACAACTACATCAAAAGGCTTTGCTTTTTTGTGTCAATGACTAAAGACCAATCTTTTAGATCAAGATTTGTTGCTAAACAGTCCTTCTGAATAGATCATCATTGGACTTAGTCATATTCAGAATATGTAGTGTAAAGCACTAGACCCACATCAACATTTTACAAAGCTACCAGAAGCCAAAACCCCAAAGATTTGTATATGATTGAGAACATCCCTATACCACAAGATCTTACATTTCTAGGGAGCAAAGTCTCATGGAAATTCAGACAGTACTCATTCCAGCAAGAGTCAAGACTGAGAAAAGAAAAAGTTTTCAAGTCATGGCCAAGCATTATTTGCTTCCTCTACTGACAGCATAGAAGTTTGGACTACAAGAGGACAACATTTGAAAGGTTTACACCTACCTGCTGAACTTCTGCTGCAGTGCTCCGGAAGAGTTCAATGTACCTTTTCCCCAGCAAATCCTTGTGCTTTTTCAGTGCATTTTGTGCATATTCCTCACAAGCAAACAAGACAAAGGCATCCCCTGTGGGCCTGCTGTCAGGGTAAGTGACAAACAGGACTCCCTCCTTTCCTCCTGTTACAGGGCAGTGCTGGCCAAAGAAAGTCAGCACTTCTTCTGTTGTTACATTGAAAGGAAGACCTCGCATCCTGACAATTACTTGGTTTTCTTTAGACAAGAACTGTGCAACCTCATTGGAAGTACCTTTAACAAGAAAAAGTACAGAAGCACTTCAGTCCAGGCAACCATGTAAAATCATAAGCATAGCTACATCCTCTCCACAGGCAGTTTTTGGGCAGGTAGAACAATTTTTGCCTCTAAAGTCAGGAAAGATGACCCTCTGATAAACTAGATATATTGTATAGGACGTATCCCATTAAAGTATACTATTGTTACTCCATCATTTAGATGAGATGAATCTTTATTCAAATGAAAAATAGGAAGTACTTGCAACATTCAAAGCTCAAGAAAAGCAGTCTGTCAATCTCTTGTGTGAGCAGTACCTGTGCTACTGTGCCCCTTGTCTTTCTAACTTCAGAATACTCTTGGCATGCTCTGAAACCATAATATATGGCAACTAAGTACCCAGATAATTGTGCTGTGAAGGAAAGTTGGAAGGGCATGTTGAAGACAGCTCAGGGTTTTCATCCTACCCCAACAGAACTGTCAAAATCTGCCAATTCTACTTTCTGTACCTTTAGAAGACCAGTGATGCTCATAACACTACCTTATTCAAAGGCAGCTGCCAACAATTCATATCTTAATACAGTCCTTTCACTTACAGCTCTCTTATTCTGCAAGGTTTGGTTGTACCAGGCACACACCATCCTTCACAAATGTCACTATGCAATGTCTTTACTTTGAATGGTGTAACTACTACCAAGCCTATCAGTTAGCTATGTAGGTGACAGCTTAACAGCCTCTCCCACTCTGAGGCCTCAACCTCAGGTAGCCAGTTAGTCGCTTACAAACCCCAGCCCAAATCTCTGCCTGGAAGCAACAAGGACCTTAAAGAAGTACTGCAGAAAAAACAGCTTATTGGTTCTTAATTCAAATTTTGTATGCTTGCAGACATAAAGGGGAGGAAAATAGATCAAGAGAGTTTGAAGAGTAAATTTTGCAGCCTTTCAATTATCAGCAAATATTTCAAGATTCCCCTTAAATAAGCATTTCCCCTAAAGCCTCCCCATTAAGTCTGAGGCAAAGATTTGATTTGAAGAAAATCAGTTCTATTAATCCCTTGTATTTACACTGTGATATGTTTGTTTTGATATGCAAGCCTCCACAGCAAGAGCAGTGTCGTTGTTTTGAAAAGTACTTTGGTTTCATTTTTTCAGCAATCAACAACATTTAGATTCCCACTATTATGAAGATCACCTAACAAATTACATTCATATACAAGGTCACTTTGCCCAATCAAATCCTGATTGACAGGCCGCTTGAAAAAAGCAAGAATGTGGAAGAGAGGTGGACAGATAAATCATGGAACATCTTGGACTGCTGCTAGCAGAATACATAGTAATCAGTACACCACCCAACTGCTTGTTCAAAGACAGAAAAAAGGGCCACATTCAACAGGAGCAGTTTGCAGCCAAAAGTTAGAGATGCTGATGGAACAAACCATCCCTTTTGATCCCCTAAAAATTACCTCCTGCAATTTTAAGGAAGTCTTCACCTGTTGCCTTGTATACCTAAAGGAAAAAAAAGGAACACGATTGGTATGCAATTTGCATTCCTTTTGAGAAGAGGATTTCAAAGCCCATCATGTCACGCACCTCTATGTATCGATTCCCCATGTGATGCTTGTGCCTTTGTAGCGCTAGATCTCTATGCTCTTCGCTTACGAACCTCACAAGAGCCTCCCCATTCCTCCTACCTTGGGCATTGAGACAGAGTGCAGCACCTCCTCTGCAAGATTTAAATCAAGAGTTGAAACTCCATGACCTGCACAGCTGAAGAGTTACAAATGTACAAGTAAGTTCTTAGCTACTAACTTGGCAATATTTAGACCTTTGAAGAACCTCGCTATGTCCTGGTCAGATGACTGCCACGGCAATCCTCTTGCTCGGATAACAGCATTGTCATCCACAAGTTCCATCTTGCTACTGCAGGCACAGAAAGAAGAAGTAATGCAGAGACATCTGCCTCTAGTATCTGCCACACACTACCCCGTCTGCTTGTCATTTGTACTCCAGGCACAGGCTTCTGTCCCTGCTCCATGTCTGCTGGATGACCCTGCCAAGGCAGTGAGGCCCAAGTGCCACCACTATCCAAAGACACACAGCAACTGAAAGCCACTCTACAATTCTCTCCAGGGGAAAGTTTGCTTTGTTAAGCTGCCCCTTTCCAAGTTCCCCTTTCCTGCTTTACCACATTTGCTCTTTGAGCTGTCATTTCTTCAATCATATTCCCAGTTTACTTCCCTCTCTTGACATCATTTGGGCTTCTCCATTATCTGAAGAGGGTTACAGGTATAAAAATCAAGTACTTGCTGTTCTAATCTAGCTAGGTAGAAATTGAAGCAGAGCAATTAGATGTAAGAGATTAGTGCTTATTTCTACTATGACAGTGTGTAAGAACCAGTCACAAGCCAAGACCAAATCTGTTCAGGGCTGTACTCAGCACACACAGGACTCTGGCCCGAAGAGCCTTAACGTTGCAGGTTCAGGCCATCACTGTGCTACTAATATAGCTAAAGGCTACATTGGCTGCTTAGCATGGGAATAGCCTAGCTACAGAAAGCCAGGTTTAACTGGTCATTACTGCAGTCTTTTGTTCTCTTATTTCTTGAAAGTGACAAGTACAACAAAACATTCACAGCTACCTAAGCCTGCCTTTCTGGCTATTTCAAGAGCAGCTTTTTTTTTGCATGGAAGAGCTTATATGATTGATTAAGTAGATGAAGTGTTGTTCAGTAGTGGAGGACTCCTCACACAAAAGAGCTATGGTATGCCTGAACGGTCACGTTTCTCACTCACATTTTAATTTCTCAGGTGGCCTTTCTGTAGTTGTCTGTCTCAAACTGTTCCCCCTTGCCTCCTAGTTCTGTACTTCTCATTTTCTAAAATAAAATGTGAATCTTCCACCTCATCCCAGAATTTTGTTAGTGAAAAGGAAAAAGCTTAGAACAATGCTGAACATAGCCCCAGAGCTAATCTCTCTGGAAAGTTCTGCCAGTGTTGCATTTTTTCTTACTTCTTTTGCTTCAAAAGTATAAGCATCATCTACCACTATGACAGATCCTTAATCTGAAAGAGGGAAGTAAGTGTTTGTGCAAGATGGGAATATAAATAAGGTCAGTTTAACACCATTATCTTGTGATATTGCACAGGGATCATCAAGAAAACCACTGAGAAAAATCTGAGAGTTTATACCTAGAAAAAGAACAGTTAAATTAAAAAAACCCCCAAAACTAAGCAGACAACAAAAGCAGATAAAGCTTTATGCTTAAAACATATTTGGGAATAAGAATCACCACAGTTTAAACAACTGAGTGGTAGCACTGTATTTCTGGCACAATATCTTTATGAAAGTGTTTCTTCACTACTAAAAAAAAATAAAAAAGTGTATATGCAGTACCTGTGTAGTAAATTGCAGGAAGAGTGCAAGAATTAGTAACTAATAGGGTCATTTCTGAAACATTGCTTACATTCTTTGTTAATAGCACAACACACTCAGCACCCATTATAAGCAGTAATTAGCAAAACACAGAACTATCAGCAGCTAACAGGCAACACTGAAGCCTAACAAGAAAACATGCTTGTATCTGATCATAGATTCCTTTCCCACTTGAAGGATCTAATCAATTCCCATGGCAGTGGGAAGGTAAATAAAAATAATGGTAACAGCTATTTTCAGGTTAGGAATAGAGAGAAATACAGCTTATCTAAACAGTAACCTTAAACAAAAGGTAGTGGGGGTTAAAACATGTGCAACAAGAAGAGGGAGGAAGTACTTACCAAGGCCCACTTTCAAATTTGTAGTTCACTCTTTCTGGATCTGAAAATCGGTGATCTATGAAATACAGCACAAGTTATTTCCTATTTTGTCAACATACAGGACAGGCAACAAAACCAAAGAAGGAACAGAGAAAACACATTCATCACAATCACTTACTGTATGGTTCAGATAATAATGTTAAAATAATATTCCCCATATCTTCAACTTGAGAGGCTCCATAGGGAAACGCTGGACTGTTCTTGTCAAGATTCAAATCTTTATGCTGGAGTTAAGTCAATCATCACCAAAGAGATTTCTAATTGGTTTCCTGCTAGAGCAACACACTTTCATGTCATCCTTGATGGTATGTTGCTTCTCAGGGGAAGATTTAATCCATTTTCCTGCTGGGATACATTAGCTGCTCTGCCTTGGCCTCTAGCTACTGCCACCTGTGGGAGTGTGAGGTCACTCCAGAAAGTGTCTGTGAGCATGGAACCCCATAATAAGGACATATATAATTCATAGACATATTAAATATATATTTGACAGATACACTTCTGCATGTGGAAGAGACTGAAGCCCTGTCCTGTTTAATTAACATTCTCTTTAATTTTTAGGGACAAATTTGGGGAAGGAGAAGCAATCAATCAACTAAAAGCTCCAGAAATAGAGGGATATACCACATGCTTTTTGACCAAGTAAGTGCCAAAGTAGAATCAGTATCTTACCACTTCAACAAAATTAATTAATGACACCTCATCTAAATGTTACCTATTAGAAGTTATAACCCAAGTTTTGTGCTGTTGCACAGAAGCATTTTGAGAACCTGGTTAGAGTACACCACTCATGTATTTTGTCAAGAGGTAAAACAGAGCCCCACAACCCACAGATTCAGTCTGAAGGATTTTGGAAATGACTGCAATACAGAGCAGGAAGCCTCCTATCCTAGAAAGACAGGCCATAGAAAGAAAAAAAAAAAAAATCCCCACATTCATAAAGGGAGGCTGATTTAAGTTGCATACACCATCATTTTTCAGAAACTTTAAACAGAGTGGACTATGGTATTTCCTGCTTTCCATCATATTTGCCCCTCTCCAACACCAAGCTACAGGACTGTAAGATTACTTGCAACCCTACTCCATTATTTATTAAGCAAATTTTTAAAAAGGTCTTTTTCACTCATTTTCTTTGAGGACTGAAGGGTAAAAAAATATAATCAAGAGCAGAACAAGAAATAAGGAAATCTGGGAATAAGCATTGCATTTTTACTTGCCTTATCAGTTTGCATCAAGACTTCAGAGCAAAAATGAGAGATTCTTAAACAAGACCCATCCATACAGGAAGGTACAGTAATGCAACACACTGAAAACAGTCAAGTGCACCAATTATTTGCCCGCATTCCCCCCCAGACCACATTAACACATTTCAAATGCTCCAGTCTGCATTATATGATGTTCAAAAGTTGCTTCATAGTCCAAGATAACTTTCCTCTTTTAAGAGGAAACCGGGTTTCTCCACCTAGAGCTGAGCAACATTTGAGTTGTCAGATGCCTAAATGAAGTGCAGGGAACAGAAGAGTTTCTGTTAGAAACAAACACCTCACAGCAGCTTTGTTGTATCATCATCAGGTGAGCCAGCACGAATTTCTCTGTGAGCTAAAGTCTTCCCTATTATTTGTAGGATGATTGCAAGTCAGTTCTACAAAAAAAAATTTTTTTAAATTGTTTAACAGTTGTCTTGTTGAAAGATGAAAAATAACTCCAACTGAATTAATGCATTCCTCTTCCACAGCAAGGAAAGGAAAGCTGCTGTGCCAACACAATACACTTGAAGCTAATTTGATTTTGAGGTTTTGTTAATTTTAAGTGTGCATGGAATGTGAGAGGATGATGCTTAGTCTTAGAAGAACATTTGAAGCTTAAGTGTATTATCATAGTTTAAAAACCAGAATACTTAAACCAGTGATTCCTCCCCTCCAACTGCTTGACTATAAATACCTTGCTAGTCATTGCCTTTACCCTCCCCCTCCTGGTACCTTCTTTGGGATAAAGTACTAGGAACATTAAATAGTTTTCTTAAAAACCAAGCCAAAAATCCTGAGCAACCCCAAAGCATGGTTTAAGAGATTACAACTATTTGTGACAACAAAAAATTTCTTCATCGCAGTCTCTCCTAAGCTTTAAACTCAAGCTCACCTCCTCCTCCTCTGCCCCTGGGAAAGGGGGGTTGGAAAGAAAAATAACCCACAAACAGCCTCCCTCACAGAGAGGGTGCCTAAGCAGCACCACACAGATGTTTCTGGGCACCTTGTGTATCAGAGTAGAGTAGTGCTTCTCCTCCCTTTCCTGACACCATTCCCCCTGTAGCATCTAGCAGCTCTGCACTGGGCTTGTGCAGAGCCTCTGCTGTTCATACAGGGAACCAGAAGCTGTTTATGGTGCTGGTGTTGGAACCCTGGTCTTTCCTGACCAATTTTTATGAAGATTTTGGAAATGTGTTTCCTCTGTCAAAAATCAAGAGAAATTGGGCAGGAGTTTCAATAGCTATTCTAGCAGGGGACATGCATACACATGTGCTTGGCTGTTAGACTGTGCTGTCAGAACTGAAAAGACATTTCAATATTTCCTTTGTGCTGAGCCAAAGATCCCTACAAGTGATCAGCATTCAGAGAGGGGAATGCAGCAGTGTGAAAGGGCTAGGAATCTGAAGAGAGGCCATCACACAAGGATAACAAACAACTACCCCATCCCACAATAATTTTCTTTGGTGAAAATGTTTTCTGAAGACACTGATCCATGGGAGAAGTAGTTCCTAAAAATGCTCTAGTGCTAAGAGAAGCTAGTACCAGTTGTCAGACACAGGGAGTCAGTTGTGCCAAACTCTAGAGTAATACAAACACAGAGGAGGGGAAGAAGAAAGTAATCAATATTTTTGCAGGCATAACCTCACACCTTCACCTGTGATTAGTTAAAAGCACAACTTTTAGGCAAGATTGGAGAAGAAAACTGATAGTTTTCTGCACGTGTAAAGAGCATGTTAATACTACTAAGTGAAAATCTGTACTCTAATGAACTAGATTGACTACATAGAGGTAGACACCTATGGACAGGGGCACTAGAAATTATGGTACTTGGGAAAAAATATTAATGAAATAGTCTATAATGCTCACCACTTGTTCTATAAGGGGATAGGAGACAACACTTGTGTCTCTGTACATTTATATTAAAAGGATCCCTCTCCTGGCAACTGGAGAAAGACAATTGCAGTGGGTAATCCAATTTCACATTTAAAGAAGTGTTAGAAACCAGACCTGGCTGTCTAAAGCTACTACGTGCAGTAGCATCTACATGTATGTTCTTAATTAAACAACAGATAGTCCCAAATAAGGCAGGATGGGAAACAAGGAACTACCTAACCTTGGTGTGCAGTTATTGTACCACCTCCTGCAACACTCAGCAAATTAAAGGGAGCAGGAAGGAAGACACTCTGTATTAGGGTTGCCTCTCTACTATGGAAGAAATTTCTAAATCATTTCCTCAGATTCATGACCACAGCTTCACTCACTGCCAGTGCCCTCCAAGACTCATTCCTTCCCACTGTCTCTTAACTCCTTTCTTATTGAATGACTAACTTAACCTGAGATGACATGAAACAGCATTGCAATTTTGCCCTACACTGATCCTTTCACCTTTGCTCTGTTTCTTATTTAAGTTCCTTCAGACAGAAGATTACATCTTTCTACATAATGCTTTGCATAAAGATAATATAATATTACCCAGTTCCTGAGTACTATCACAGGAGATACAAATAGCAAATCCAAGATTCTCAGCTAATACCCAAATACGGGCTTTTTATTGTCAGAGTTAAGCACTATTGGTAATAATTGTGCTCCGTGTTATTGTTTCCAAGACACCCAGGTTAAAAAAACAAAAACAAACAATTAAGCCCCAACAAACCAAATTTCAGTACTACAATATCCAGCACATCAAACAAGCTGTTCTGAAGTGTCCCTGAGTTTCTACTGACAACACTGGCAGATACTCCTAGTAAGAAGTTATTCTCACAAATCCAGTTCAGAAGTGAGTGGAGCAAACCAGATACTGGAGGAAGCAAGAGCTACTTGCCATTTAATGGCTTCTGCACACCCAATCTCGAGGCAAAGGATGAGTCTTCTGCAAATCTAATACGAATAGTCATGCAAGCTTTATTCACTCCACCCTGAAGGCACTCACAAGGTGAAAACTGGCTCAGCAAGCTTTGCAAATCAAGAAGTGCAGCAAGTATGGGAGGTAGAGGGTGCAAGAACAACCCTGCTCCTTTTGTATGCTTACACATTAAAAAAAAAAAAAAAAAAAAAAAAAAAAAAAAATTCAACAGACCCAAGTTCTTTTCTCTGCTGGAACATGATTGCTTCTCTCAAGTTTTGTTACTCAAAATTTCTCATAATTGTCCTGCTGTCATTACACTTACACAATTCTGACAAAGTCTGCCAGAAAACTGTCTCATACACAAGAACTGTTTTGACACCATGAGTTAGGCAGCAGTAGCACTCAGATAATTACAACTAGTCTCAGTTCTGCCTTGGTCCCTTGAATTTCACAGTATCTTAAACATTGCTTTACCTTGAACTAAAAGAAATCAGCGGCTGTTTGTACATGAAATGTATAACTTCTTGTGGGGGTTGGGAGTAAAGATTTGTAAAGCTTTCACCTGAGCTCTTGGGTTTGGCATGGTTTCATTGCTGGGCACAAATTTCAAGCAGCCTCCTGAGAGAGTAAGTCCACAAGTACATTCTAAAGGAAGAATAACCCAGCGAGTTATTCAGTCTATTATCTCTATGCTCTTTTTCAAGATTGTGCTTGCCTTGTCTGCAGGAAATACATAGCCAAGCACCAACAATCCAGTGTGCTGTATACTGAAATATATGTCTGGAATTGACTGTGCAGTAGGAAGTCATCTCCTCTGACAGCTGGGAACAGTAATATACATTCCCCATTTGTCTGTAATTTGTTGTTTAATCAAAAGTGACCCATCAAAACAAAAGCTTTTGAAGACTTTAATAACTTAAATGACTGTAGATTAATAGCCAGCTTTCTCCTAACTATTTCATATCATAAAAGTTTCCTCTTAATCATCACAACCAGCTTACACACAGAAAAATGGAGAGGTAAGTACATGAAGGGATGTGCTCAAAAGTCATTCTACTCCTGCTTCTACCAGTCTGTAAATGCAGGTCTCTTGAACATGTAATCAGCACCTTAGCTCCATACTTAAACATTCTGTCCTCATCAAATGCTAATGTATCTGGCACAGTATAGTTTCTGTGGCTGAAATCATGGAAGACTCCCCTCATACACCCTCTTTAGCTATAAGGCCAAGAAACTGCACTTTCTACAAGAATAAAAAGAGCTTGGTGAGATTCTATGACCTAATATGCAGCTTCATTTCAACCTACTGCACTTGTTTCTGATTTGTTTTTGTGTCCCTCACCCCAGCATACCCACACATGAAGGAAAAAAGCTGAACAACTCTGCACACAACTTTTGGAAATAGTCTTTAGACTCAGCACCTGTTTAAGCAGTCTTTTTATCCCAAACATCACATACATGCCCATGGTCTCCAGGTGCAAATAACCTGTACAGCTTCTGACACAGAGGAGATGAAGTTGATACATTTCAGCAAGTGAGGAGAAAGAAAATTATCATATTTGTCAATGAAAGAAGAACAAAAATTGTTTTACCCTTTTTGGTCTCCACATTCTCAGCTCCCACACAATCATAGAGAGACAGTTGATTTCAGCCATGTTGCATAAACATAGCAAGTCTACAAATAAGAGCCTCAGCAGTTACAAAACAAGATAAGTCACAAAAATTAATATAAGACCAGAACACAGTTAGGTTTATATACCTTAAAAAGCATGTCTTATCCAGACCTCAGACTCAAGCTGAGTGCATTTGGATAGACTGACTAGGAACCTCCAGGAACTTGGAGAAAATATTATTGGCAACTGCCAAAACTACTCTCAGGCAGCATGACTCTAGGGACTTCCTGACAGTCAGGTAACACAGGGTGGTCTGCCCCCCTCTCCCAGCAGGCAGGGAGCACACAGTCCATCACCATGCCTTAGCTGACGAGTGACGCTCCAGGTAGCTGCAGCCATACAACTCCTTCCACAGTGGAAGGACATAACCCAAATAGTCACATAAGGAGAAACCAAGGGCAACTCTCTGAAACAGCTGAAGTCATTCATTGTCTTTAATTTCGCCAGATCATGTCAAAGCATTCCCTAAACAAGGTATTAAGTTTTTAACCATAACTTTAAGAAGTCTCCATCATCCAGTTTCTATGCACCACAACATTTCTTTTCTATGTAAAGATTCAGATTCCTACTCTAAGTGTACTGCTTTCCATCAGAGTAGAGAGAGAAGTAATTTTTGCCCTTTCACTAGCAGAGATTAATCTTAATTTGCAGATAAAGCAGAGCAGAATGGTTAAACACAAAAATCCACCCCACATGTGTATTTTATGCCCCTGACAGGTACAAAGCCCAGGAAATACTAGTCCTGCAGTGAAAGGCCAAAATAATTCTGAAGCCACAGACATCAGCTCTTAATGGCAACTACTTCTATGGACACAATAAGCAAGTCAGAGGAAAAGTTAATAAAGACAATAGCAGCAACATCAACCACCAATAACCTCTCAAATTCCTTTATTTCTCCTTTTATTATAAATTCCTTTATTCCTCCTTTATACCTGAATTTCGTGACCACTATTTCAATAGCTCAGTAATTCTATGTCCAAGAATATGTTTGGGATGAGGACTGAAGCATGCAGCAAGAGGGGAGACTGTCAGGGAAGGAAGGAAGAAGGCACGGCCAAATCACAGCTTCAGCTTTCAAGCTCAGACTAGGAAAGAGCCAGACAGGATGGATTCAGAAGGTAATTTTAGACATCCCTATCACTGAAAATGGAAACATACTACTGGCTGCATCTTGGTGCCAGCCAAGCCTCACCCTGTGAGGTGCAGCATGTGCACCTTCTAGGAGACTGAATACCACATGTGCCAACAGCACCCCTGCCTTAGGTTCATTCCTGTGTTACCGATTCACTACAAGGTCACTTCAAGAATAACCATTTCCTCTCATGAAAATTAAGGTGGTCTCCCAACATTTGCTCCTGCCTAAAAATAAAATAAAAATCTAACTGATGCAACGAAACTCAAACCTCAAACTTTTATATTACAATTCACAACAGCAATTTGAAAAAATGTGCTGGTTACACTAAACTGTGAAGTTTAAAGAGAGACAACTATAAAGGTAGTAAAGAAAACATACAGAAGTCAAGAAGAAATACAGGATTTTCTCCATGGCAGCATTCACCCTCATACATTTTTATCTTTATCTTTGTGAGAAAACTCAGTACAGCTCCGAGTTACTCATTAAAGTTATACCACCCCTAAACATGTGTTGCAAGCATTACTCATGCGCCTCTGTCCTAAAATTCAGCCAAGACTATAACAGCAGCAGAGATACAGTAACTGTTAAAAGGATACATTCTGTCATGGCTGCAACATCGAGTTTGCTAACTTCAGGTGAGCCAGGGCAACACTTCTTGAACTCTTTCCGCAAGTCAAAAAACGAGTAGAAGCATTCAGGCAGTAAAATATTCTGTAAAAGGAACAAAGTAACCACTGTCAGTGTGAGTTTAATCTCTTTGTGTCTCAATACCAAGCTTTCTAACAATTTCTGTAGAATAGATAGGAAGCACAAAAAGCCTTTGCTGAGAGAAACTCACATAGCTCTTCTTAGCCAGGTAAGTACGTTCATAAACTTTTTTGCCTAAACAGCTTTCTCTTTATATTGTTTAATAAGAGAAATGTGCTTTTGCACTGCCAGAGAAACATTTGCCATTATTAGTAGCGCTTCAAATCCAATACATATGTAGCAGAGCAAATACCTCCTATTGCAACATTTATCATCAACTCTTGATTGCAATTTTAACTGTATAAAGCCAGAGGGTAGTCAGTTCAGTCTGTAAAACCAACCAAATTTTGCAAGACTAGCAGATATTTTAATTTATAGAAAAGGCTGTTTTCAGAGAATAGTCACACTTCAAATATTTATTCCCAACAAACAAAAACCAAAAAAAAAAAAAATCTGACTGTGCAGATGAGGGCTTGGCACGGTGCAGAGCTTGTCAGCCTATGCATGGCAACTGCTTTAACTGCAGCATATAAAGCCAGAAGCAAGTTATGTAGCCCACCAGGAGTCAATGAAACCCTTCTTGCCCCACCACTACATCTACCACATGCTTTTAATTTTTGGGGGAGTGGAAAGGAGAAGACATGGAAAAGTCTTGGGGGTAGCTGTTGAAACCAGAGCAAGCTATTCACCCCAGACAGAATACTTCATATTCCTTTTGGCTGTTTGCTGCCTGCAAGACATGCGAGTCCCTTCTGGGATATAACAACTACTTAGCATTGGCATTATAACAGATAGCAGGCTGTGTGAAAGCCCATTTAGGGAGCCCAAAGAAAGAAGTTTAGGCTCTAGAACAAGTTCTGCTTTGAAAACATTACAGCTTATCTTAGCATATGGACAGGTGTATTAAGCAAACGATATTCTTTAAAGACTTATGAAAATGCAGATGGGCTTGCCAACATTTCCTGCTCTAGTTTTAGCATGATTTTCTTCCTTGATGTGAAATGAAGTTCCATACTTCATTTATGTTCTTTTGGAATGGCTGATGTTAATTCATTCTCTGAATACCAGGAGTTGCTAGATGGGTTCAGAATGGATATCTTAGGCAGAAGTCACTAGGCTTTTGAAAAGATATATATTTCTATCTGGATTTTAGTGATCCCACACTCTGATCCCTGCATTAGGGTATTCATTAAAAAACTATTACAAGTCTCATAAGCATCTGGTTTACTTAATCTACAGGCAGCACAGAACAAATGTCAAATGGACAATTCTTAACAAAACAGCAACAGAAGATTTTGATGAACACTTGATTCCTGTCTGTGGTCTTGTGATGATATAGATAAAGGGTCCCTGACATTAAACCAGCTTAAATAATTGTAGGATGTGTTCCTTCTTTTATCCGCATAGTTTAAATGGATGACAAGTTTTACTTTATTAGCCAAGAAGCAAGTCTTAAAAATCTGTTTCCATGTTTTCTCATAATATATATCATAGAAGACAAGTTACGTATGTAAGAACTGTCCCTTCACTGTGAATCATGCTCACTGGTTCTCTTCTAAGCCTTCAAAGCCATAAATACTTAAAGCACAAACAAGTATTACAACCAAGCTCATTCAGTATCACTTTTGGAACAGCACCAACTTGCAGCAGTGTCCCTTCAAAGTTGAAGCAGCAAATTGCACAGAAGTCAGATACAATGAGAGGAGCAGAACAACTCAGTTAGAGCAATGCATGTTCATACCAAACCACAAAATGAGGTGTTATTAATATTGAGCCAGTTATTTCAGAACTAGAGAGACTCACATGTTGCTGCAACCCTATCACTAACAAAAAGCAGGCAGGACTTCACAACACTGTTAGTGATTTGGCAACTCTGAAGCTATAGAAAACTCTAGACTATGGGACTAATCATCACTCATAGCCTGCCTGAAACTACTGTTCAGCTCCTTACAAATACAAACACCGCCCTTGGAGCATCAACTGAATACATAAAGATTGAAAGTTGCTGTAGCTAAGCATGAATGTAAAATTTCAAAAGACAGTTTATGATTGAGGTGGTTAATTATTTAGCAACAATCCCAAATCCCATCTGTTAACCCTGTAGGAGCTACAAGTACTGTCAATACATTGCTCCTTTCTCAAACGTTTAAGAGCATCTTCCTTCTGATTTAACTTAAAAAGGCATCTCAAGGCTGCATAAGGACAGGGCACTGCATATGCCTTCCACACAGACAAGCTCTTTAGCCTGGTAAGCACATTAACATATGAGTGATATTTGTGCTATGGTTGTGTGGAGGTACGCTCATACTAAAGAGAAGTTGATTTGTTTTGCAAGAAATTGTAAAAAACACATTAAGAGTCAAACAAGCTACAACTACATACCTTTTTGGAAGCTTCAGGGTGAAGAACCTGCCTAATGTGCAACTGTCCATCAGTACAGAAACAGAAAGAAGTACCCACACCAATGTTCAGCTCATTGCTCACGGACTGATTAAACTGTTGGCAGGAACAAGACATACATGTTACAAAGATCAGAGTGGCTCCACTAGGCAGTGTCATCAGTTGATAACATGTTACTCCTGGGCAGCCGGAATATGGAGCTGGAATTCCTTTCCATACAAGCCTACTCCTTCACTTCTGTAGATTTGTTTCTTACTAACTAAGAACATATTAACTTCCATGATAAATATCTTCGGAAGGAAACCACCCCTTTTCCCCCTTCTAATGAGATATGGCTACACAGCCCACATCACAAAAAAAATTCCTTTTCAATATTTGCAAGAACACTGCAATGAGACAGAGCTGATTGCAGAGAGCTGAGGCAGTAGTGGGGCAGAAGAGCTTTTCAGACTGGGCACTTAAGCATGTCAAAAAGAAGACATGCTTTCAGCCCTACCCTTAGTGGGAATCACACACACCTGCTCATTACTCTAGAGGATTCAGCATCATCACCTTCTGACTGATGAGCACAAGCCTTAACAGGGCCTGCCACCGCCTAGCCTTTTCAGGGGACAACTAAGGCTGGCTTCTTCCAACACTTCCCACCTCCAGCTGAGACTCATTCAGGGTCCAGCCTGGCAGGAGAGCAGAGCAGGGAAATAGCTGACCCTAAACTTCCTCTCTTGGGTTTCAGTTCCTCCCAAGGCAAATAAGCAAAAGGCAAGGGAGAAATGCCCACAAAGCCCTACACATATAGGCTTCCTGACCCACACATGTGGTGCTCCTGTGCCAGGCTCCACTGCTCTGATGGTGGGGATAAGCAGATGATGATACCACCTCTACCCCATGGGGGAACTCCCAAAGGAAACCAGCACTTAGCGGCCAGTTATGGGGTGTCACCTGTCTCAATGCCTGCTCCAGCGGTGGAGCCAGTGCCAGGCTCTCCACATCCACTTGGGTGATCTCCTGGCACTCAGCCGTCAGCTCTGTGTGGTCAGGCCGGACCAGCACGTCATGCAGGCGCCCCAGCTCCAGAGAAAGCAGAGGAGGGGGTGAGTCAGCTCTCCCGGCTAGAGATCCCCACCTGCAGCACCAGCCCCTACCCTCCACCAGAGCTTGCTCCAGCATGGGGCACCCGTTACCAGCCCAGCACCGAGACCGCCCTGCCCGCATCCAGCATGGCAGGCGCCAAGGGGAGCAGCAGGTCGGGGTGCTCCCCCGTCGGGTGAAAGTACCTCCTTACTCCTCAGGTCGACCACTTTCCACAGGAGTTGGAGCAGTTCTCGCTCGTCTGAGCCCAACCTTGCCCCGTTGGTGCCCGCCGTGGTCACGAAGAGAATCACCAGGTAGTCGGGAGACGCCGTCATGGTGCCACCGGGCCAGCAGAAAGGATCAAAAGGAGAGAAAGAAAAAGGAGGAATGAAAGGAGGGGGGGGAAGAGAAGAAGCCGGAAACTTTTCTTGCCCCAGACGCTTCCAAGCGAGACCCAAGCGGCAGAACCCCCACCTGCAGCCTCACTCCCCAAGGACCCGGCGTGGGGGAGGCGCACGGCTCTCCCCCCTTTTCCCCCGAGGTGGGTGGCAGCCGTTCCCACACCAGCTACAGCCCTAGGAAGGGCGCAATGGCTGCGAGCTTTTCTGCGCGGGGCCGCGGCACCACCTGCCCACCCCCGGCCCACGTGGTGCAGGTAACACACACCTGGCGCCGCCGCCCATTGGCCCCGCCGGGCGGGGACGTGGCAGCGCGGCGGGGGCGGCAGCCGGAGCGGGGGGCCGGGATTGCGGACGGGTCGCGGGGGCGCCGCGGTGGAGGAGCAGCCCCGGGCCCTTGAGGAGCCTCAGCGTGCCCCGACGGCGGCCCGGACCCTGCCGGGCTGCGGCTTCCGCCGTCGAGGCGCGCTGCACCGGGAAGGTGCAACTCCTCAGCGACGGGGCGGGGGCGCCCGGTCCTGCCGGGACCTGCCGCAGAGGGCAGCTCGGCTCTGCGTCCGCCGGCAGCCCTGTCCCCCGGACGGAAGGCGAGGGGAGATGGCCACGCCGCTCGTGACAGCTCCGGCGGGTCCCCCGCTTTGGTCGGGAGCCGCCGGGGCCGAGTGTGGTGCCTGGGAGCGCTGTGGCGGCGTGCGGGCCGGCTGCCCCCGGGAGCTGCTCCTGCCGAGGCAGACCAGAGGCTCAGGGCGGTGAAGCCTTTTCCTCTGTCGTCCTGAAGGCAGCGGCATCGCAGCTTCTGTACGGCTCTGGCACGGCGGATGAAGTCGTGTGTGTTAACAGCTGGCTGGTTTGGCCGTCGCAGTCTTCCCTCGATGAGCTGGTGATTTTGGCCCTTGTGACAACCTCTCGTTTCACGGTGAAATCTCTATTTTAAAATCTCTATTTTAAATTCATAATGCTCAAACACAATTTTTTTTTTTTTTTTTTTTTGGTGACAAATCACAGAAAGCAGGGTGAACAACACTAACTTTCTGCAGGGAAATCCTGTAATACACTTGATTCTTTAAGAACTCAGTTGTTAATTTACAACTTCATTGAGATGCTGCTTCTTGAAATTTTTACTGAGATCACAGAATCATGGAATATAATGAGTTAGAGGGGACCCATCAGGATCACTGAATCCAACTCCTGGCCCTGTGCAGGACACCCCAAGAGTCACACCATGTGCCTAAGAGCATTGTCCAAGTGCTTCTTGAACCCATGAAGGCTTCGTACTGTGACCACTTCCCTGGGGAGCCTGTTCCAGTGCCCAATGACCCTCTGGGTGAAAAATCTTTTCTTGATATCTAACATAGACCTCTCCTGACTCAGCTTCATGCTGTTTCCTCAAGTTCTGTCACTGGTCACAAGACTGAAGAGATCTGTACTTGCCCCTTGTGAGGATGTTGAGGACAGTAATGAGGTCTTGCCTCAGTCTCCTCCTGTACTCCTAATAAGGTTTCTCCTCAAGGCCTTTCAGCATCCTCATGGCCCTCCTTTGGACACTCTCTAAAGAGGTTTGTATCTTTCTTTTATTGCGGTGACCAAAACTTCAGGCAGTACCCAAGGTGAGGCTGCCCCAGTGCAGAGCAGAGCGGGACAATCCCCTCCCTTGCCCAGCTGGCGATGCTGTGCCTGATGCACCCCAGGACAGGGCTGACAGCATCCTGGCTGACAGGGCACTGCTGACTCACATTCAGCTTGCCACCAACCAGGACCCCCAGGTCCCTTTCTATGCTCTTGATTCCCAGTCTGTTTGTACATCCAGGGTTGCCCCATCCCAGATGCAGAATCCGGCACCTGCCTTTGTTAAAGTTCTGTGCTGGTTTGGCCAAATCTAGAAATATATGCTCTGAGAGAAGGCAGGTCACAACCATCCTGCCCCACCAGGTTCGGGAAAAATAAATTTTCCTTGAAGGAAAGTGAAAGAGATAAAAACTATTTATTTAACAAACACACTGGAAAAGGATAATAATGCTAAATAATAAAACCTCCCGCTCTGCTGAGAGAAACCTGGGAAAATTTCAGAGTCCTTCCATAGATCTCTCTCTCCCCCTCCTTGGAGATGGGATGGGGTGGTGGGCCCACCTCCAGGGCCAAGGCCTCAGTGGAAAGTCCTCCAAATGTATTCTGATGTTGAAACAGTCCAGCAGAGAGAACAGGAAAAAAAATGAAGTCCCAGGAAAAACAAAAGTTCAACTCTCCAGAGGAAAAGGAGCTGAGGAAAAAAAAACTGCTGAAAGCTGGCTGGAAAGAAGAGCAAGCTGGGTGCTTCCCTTCCCTCTCCCTCTCCTGCCGCACTGAAAAAAAGGTCTCTATCTCTGTGTGACCTTGGAACATGAAAACAAACTGCTTTGAAAAAGTTTTGCTCAGTTTTTCCTTCCCCCTCTCAGGCTCGGTATAAAGGCATAGAAAAGCAAAAAAAAAATTAATTTCTGGGCATGGGGCAGTGATAGGGGATACGCATCACAAAGTCACCCCAAGACAACTTCATACAGTTGGTGATTGCCCATCTCTCTTAATTTGCCAACGTCCCTCTGCAGGACCTCTTTGCCCTCCATGGAGTCAACAGCTCCTCCCAGTTTGGTGTTGTCAGCAAATTTACTTAGTATGCCTTTGAGTCCCACATCCAAGTCTTTAATGAAGACATTGAAAAGAACTGGGCCAAGGATGGAGCCTTGTGGAACCCCACTAGCGACAGATTGCCAGCCTGATGTTACTCCGTTCACTATAACTCTTTGTACCTGACCTGTGAGCCAGTTGCTCACCCATCGTGTAACCTGGTTATCAGTTGTGTGCTGGACATCTTGATGATAGTGCCCCTTGTGTGTTTCTTCATCACCATTCCTTACGTTGGTGCAGGTTCACAGCTTGCACCACCTTTTATTAACACCTGCACATTTGTTTGTCAGGAACGGTGCAGATGTGTTTTACCACTGCTGGGGATCCTGTCGCCCAGTGACGTGTCCACATAGTGCCTGGCATCCTCTTCCTGCCCTACTGTGGTTTAGTGCAGCCTGGTTCTCCTTGTGGGGACTGACACCAAATTCAAGCACGACACACAATGGCTGGAGTAATTTTCGCTCTCTCTGGTCCAAGATTTCAAAACTGTCATTCACTGGTAGCAGAGACTGCAATTTGAGGGGTTAAAATGTCAAATAAATCCCTCTAGTTTTTTAAGGCAGCAGCTGAAATTTGCCATGCGAATCTGGTATCAGGAAACACCTAAGCTAATTGTGCCCTATTCATTGGAGAGTTAGAGCACCTGGTTTTCTTTGTGCACTTGTCTTCCGACTTTTGATGCATTGAGTAAAACATTTGTGGAGGTCTGGGATGTATGTCCTCAGCAGTGGCTGCAGGTGATCTGTACTCAGCATCTGAGGAGTGGGGTTGGTCCCCACACAGGGACTTTGCTTTGTGACCTCTTCTTAGCCTGGAGCAGAAGAATTCAACAGCATAGGATTTCTTTGTGCAGTTTCCCTTTCAGGTCTTAGTTTACTGCAACTTCTTAGAAAAACATTTATACTTTAGTACAAAAATCCAGAAGTACGTTTCTGAAATTACTTCACAGTGGAGCATGCCAGACAGAGAGTTCTGGCTTGGTTGGCTGCTCGTCTTTCAGTGAAACTTAATCATCTGTCCTAGGCAGTTTCTTCCTCAGTGCCAGCTTGGCTTTTGAGATGCAGCCCTTGTCTTTGTGAGAACAGTTTTTGGATGGGCACCTGTTCCTTTACTTGTGATTTGTTGTGTTCTGGCTTAGGCATTTCTTTTATTCTTCTCTTTTCTGCCTTATTGTGTCATCCTATCTTGTCTCTTTCCATCTAGGAGCATGAGACTCCCCAAATTAATGCTAGAGCAGGCTGCATTATGTATAGTAACCCCTTTCAAAGGTGAAACTGTACCCTGAAAGTATTTTTAATTCCCATTATGTCTTTTGGGTTACTGGCTAACCTTGTTTTATTTATTAATTTGCTTATGAAGCTGCTTGTCACTAATTGCTACTGTAGCGCCATTACCTTTTGTTTTTCTCTTTCTTGGCTAACACATTCCCTAAAACACCTGTTTTCCAGTCACAGTTCCCATTCCATCCTCTTTCTTGCATGCTTGCAGCATCTGGTCTGACAACATGCACCAGTTGGTCAGGTTCCTGTGTTGTGTTGCCCAGGCTCTTGGCATTTGTGTACTCCCAATTCCAGTTGCTTGGCCCTGGTCATTCTTAGTCCTGGGACTGGTTAAGCATAGTCTTGCATGAAGTGTCACCTTCCAGATGACATCAGTATTGTTATCTACAGGAAAGCACTAGGGTGCTTTGAAGCAAGGAGACCTCTCAAGGCTCCTCCCAGGACACTGTTGCTGTAGTCATCTCCTCTCTGGCATTCCTTTTCTTTTCTGCTTGCTGTCTGTCTGCCCAGCCCTTTTGCTAATCTCAATGTAACTGTTCTTCTGTCATTTTTTTGTATTAGTTCTGGTGATTTCCCACCGCATGTTCTTTTGTTCCACTTTCTGTAACAGGACAGTTCTGAAACTACTCACACCATTCTTCTTGCCAAGGAGCTGGTCCTAACACCCCACCTTCAAACACTGCAAGAAACTCACATGCCCTCTTATTTATTTCCCCCATTTTTCTGAAGCTTCCTTCTCTCACCCATTGATCCCCTTCCTCAGAGTTTGTTTGAACAAACCGGTGACTTTGCACTTCTCAATATGTCCAGATTTTTTCTGCCAGTTGTGCATCTCCTGCCCTGCTCTATTCCTCTACAGGAGGGTCTTCACCCCAATACCACCTGCAACTCTGTTATCCTTTCCTGCACAGACCTTTGGCCTGTGACAAGTATCCCACCTGTATAACTTTTCCCCAGTTTCCTTCCAGAATATCAACTTCTTACAACTGAAATTGGAGAATCAGCTGTATCATTCTTTTTTGAATGTGTTCATGTTTGCTATCATTTTTTAAATGTCTCTAAGATTACTGTTGTTCCTAAACAAATTCTGTTTTCTCCACTTTCATCAGTGGAGAAAATACCCCCCAAAATACCCAAATTGCTTCTTGATGTTGTGCAACTGTGTGTGACATTCAAGCACTGCTGTTCTACCTTGCAGCAAGGAAATGCCTGACCTGTAAGCCCAGCTATGTGCTGAAGTCAATGACACTGCATACAGAGCCATCTGAATTTAATCCTGCAAAGCTGATTCTGTTCACATGCAGAGCTGCAGCTGTTCCCAGCAGCGAGGGAGTCACTGCAGATGAAAAGGCAGGGCTGGAATTCCCCTGCCAGTTACTTAAATGACTCTGACTGGCTGACCTGGTTGCAATACTGTTCCAGGCTACCCCAGGAGAGAAGTCATCTGACTGGGACGGGGCTCCTCTGGCACAATGGCACACACGATGATGCCCATGTTTGGAGTAGATCTGCAAAGCTGCTGCCCTACTGAAGTCTCCAAAAAGCCCACAAACATAATCAAAACCAGCTATGCTAAGTGTCAAAAAGCATTGTGCTACTTCAGTAAAATACATATAAAGAGTAGGGTTTTTTTCTACATAAAGATATTGTATTTTACTTCAGGAGTTTAGATCTGGTAATTCATCAGGATGAGAGAGAGATCCAGGTTGGGGCAAGAATGACAGCCGGCAAATCTGCCAGCATGGCCAAGGATGCTCCTCGGTTTTCAAATTCTGAAATATTTCTTTAAAAGGATTTGTGCTTTAACTACATCTGTTCAAATGTTCAGATAGTATGGGGAAGAACCATGTTTTCAGTGAACCTAGAAGAAATCCTAGTTGATGAGTCTCCCTGCACTGCCACAAAACACCTCTTCAGGTGTGCCAGTAGAACTGGTTGGGGAATTGCATGTTGTGGCCCAGCTCTCCAACACGTGCTGTGGGGACAGGAACTTCCTGAACTAGTTTCACCACTGCAAATGGATATATTGAACCACAGCCTTGTTTAAAGTGATGCAACATTTTCATGTGGAGTACAACCTAGAGGACTGCTGCTCCTGGTGTAAGTGAAAGTTTGGAGTGCTGAGAGAGCAGCAAGCTCAGCTACTGAAACAGAAAAGGGGCTTGTGAAGTCCCAATACACACATAAACCAGTGTATTTCATTAAGCAGCTGCTTCAGACACAAGATGAAGACAGCAAGGCATAACAATCACCGTTAAGGAAAGTGCAGGTATTCGGGTGAAGCTTCAACCCAGAGATATAACACATCTTTTTACAGCTTCCTCCAAAGGCACATGGTGCAGCTTTGCTGTCATAGACCTCGTACAGAAAACTTGTGTAACCAACACCGCTTGCGTAAGACTAATTCCACATCATTCTCCTGGCCACAGGCTGGCTTTGGTTTCCTGGTGTCCCCAGTGCTTGTACAACTTGATCGCTGTTGCAGAAAGGCAATGGATGCTAAACGGGTACATCTGGCGCCGAGAAAAGGTTGAAAGGAGCTGCGCTACACGAACTTGAGAGAAGGGACAACTTCTTACACCTGAAAAGAGTTTGTTTTAAGCACGGGAAAGGCTGCGAAGGAAATTTCTCAGGCGGGGCTGAAATTGACCAGCACCGAGCTTGTGAAACCGAGCGGAGGCAAAGGCTGGGTGCAGACTGCGGTGACGCCCAGCGGGGACTGGGGTCTGTGGGGAGCGGGGGTACCGCGCCGCTGCTCACAGCCCCGACTGCGGCCCGAGTTTTAGTAGGTGCAAGGTTGGACTCGACGATCTCTAACTCATTCTGTAACTCCGTGAGCGCCGAGGCACCCGGGCTCTCCCGCCCCTCACACCGCTGCGGGCGGCGGCACCGCCCCCGCCCCGCCTCCCGCCCTCAGCCTCGCCCCCGCCCTCAGCCTCGGCCCCGCCCTCAGCCTCGGCCCCGCCCTCAGCCTCGGCCCCGCCCTCAGCCTCGCCCCCGCCCTCAGCCTCGCCGCGCCCTCAGCCTCGGCCGCGCCCTCAGCCTCGGCCCCGCCCTCAGCCTCGGCCCCGCCCTCAGCCTCGCCGCGCCCGCCCCTCGCGGCCCGGAAGCGCTCGCGCGCGCGCCGGAAGCGCGTCTCCCGCGGCCCGGCCAAGATGGCGGCGGATGCTGCCACCGAGCTGCTGTTCCTGGACACGTTCAAGCATCAGAGTGCGGAGGTAAAACGGGGCTCGGGTCCGCCGCTCCTCTCACCTCCCTTTCCCTCCTCTCCCTTCTCCTGGGCTGCTGCCGACGCCCCCTTGCTCGCGTCGGGGCCTCCCCCGGGGCGCGGAATCCCCTCTGGGGCGGGCCCCGGTGGCGGTCGGGCAGGAGCAGCCCTGGGGCAGGTGCCGTCAAGGGGCGGCTGCCGCCTCCCCCCCGCCTCGCCTGACACGAAGCCTTGCTCGAGCCGCTGTCGTGGTAGCCCTTGGCCCTGCTGGCAGGGGGCGGAGGGTGGTGGGAAAGCAGCGAGGGTTTAGAGGTGATGGGGAGCAGAGGCGAGAGGGAAACAAAGAAGATAAACGTGCTTCGAGGAGGCGGTAATGAAAGAAGTCGACTAGAGGACCGTGCCGGGCCGCTTGTGAGATTCCTGATGCTCTTGTGTAGCTGATGATGAGGAGGGATATTTGTATGTTTGTGAGATATTCCCTTAGATTTATTCCCTTTAAGTGCCTCTCGCACAAAATGAGTATTTCAAGCTTTTTTGGCAGTGGTAGATCTTGCAAATATTCCCCTTTGAGGCTGTTGGGATCCTGAGCGTCTTTGAAACTGCTGGTTTTGCAGCAGGTTTGCCCGGGGCTCCACTCGATGTGCTGTTCAGGGAGGAAGAATGGGACTATTAGGGGAAAAGTGATTGTGTACTGGAACATGAGAAGGATGTTACAGAGCCATAGAATAACTCGACTGTGTTCATGGATAGGCATTAGGGAAAGAAAAGGGAGTATTTTGAGCTCATGCCGCAATTAAATGCGATTGAAAAGTTATCTAGCTGTCCGGATCAGCTAGACCCATGGGTATTTTTAATTCTGCTATTTGAGACAATGTTAGGCAGGGAATGCTAGCCACTGCTGTTCCCCTGGGTAGAAGCAGTAGCCACTCTTGTACCTCTCCAGGACATTATATTCTCTTCTTGAACTTTTTTAATCCTGTTCTTTTTTAATCATTTCCTGTCACTTTCGTTCTTGCCAGTGACATTATCCAAACCTGAACCTTCTGTATTTTACGTGTTTCTTGAAAGCCTTTATGTTACGCTAATTTTTCCACTATTTGGATTGTGAGTGTTGCACTGGAACTTACAGTTCCTGCTGTGTTTCTGAATAAAATTATTTATTTAGCTTAGCTATGCAGTTTAACTACTGTTGAGGGTCTTTCTTAAGGTTTAGTAGGAAAAATGAATTGAATTAACTTGCTGTTTTGGTGATGTTGATGCATGGCTGTCAGGGTATAATCCTGTATCGTTTAAAGAGGAACTTGTCTGTATTTGTGCGGTGCTCCTGGGGATGAGGGTTCCCAGCAGCAGCCCTTCCTCCAGGAATCCGAGTCTCCTGCATGACTCAGATCTTTTTTAGAGGCACAGACGATCTCCTGCAGCCCTCACTCTGTGCAGCCTGCACTCGCCCTGTTCCTGTGTCTGTGCTCCTGTCCTAGTCGGATTCCTTTGCTTCCACCATCCAGCTTCTAACACATCAGCCCATAGGCCAAGGTCTTGCATTGTGTACTAAAAATGTTTGTATGGATGTTTCTTGTTAGTAGACAGTAATACATGCCCAAAACCGTATCTTAAAAACTGCTTTTAAAACTCCACTTTACCTGTTTCATTGCTTACTAGCTTTCTAAAAATTTTAGTACTTCCTTGCTTTCTGCTGGTTTCATTTGCTTTCTGATTGTGGTGAAAGAGATACATTTCGACTGCAGATCAACCTGTTTTGTAATTTTCATTTTTAGTTGTGTTAGTAGACACTTAGATCAGTGGTTTGGGTTTTTTTTTTTTCCTATAAGTCTGCTAATTCAGTTTGCTAATTGGAAACATGATTCTGCTAAGAAAGTCTTTATATGTTTACAGCTGAACATAAAGTTATATATGTGTACTGTTTTGTGAGCATATATATGGTAAACGTGATGGATAAATGCAGTAAGACCTAATGTGGTGAATTTAGTGAGAGACTTCCAGCATTAATTGTTTGGTAGCTGCTACATGGAAAGCCACTGTAACTTTAATAACTTCCTAGTTTGCTCAAACATCTTTTTGGAGTGTATAAGAATTCTTTATACTTGCTGTTTTTGTGTGGTAAGCAGAAATGATATTTGCTAAAGGTTTTCAGGTGTTGCAAAATTAGAAAAATAGACAGCATATGGAATTTTTGTACAGGTCTAGCAAAATTGGCTTACAGTACCATTATAATTTCTAATATTATATTTGAAATATGATATTTGCTAATGTTTAGGATTGTACCACACATACTTCTGTCTGGTGAAAACAACCTGTACTGTTTAAAAGATTCTTTCAAATAAAAGTAGTAAATTAAGTAAATAAATCAGTAATATTTTCTATGAAAAAATAGTGTTAAATATATGAAAAATGCCCACATTATATTAAAATACATTTTTTCTCTCCAACATTCTGTCTAATTTTTCTGTGTTTGTCAGTGTTTAGCATTTTATAGAATTGAATTTTATTATTAAGATTGCAACCTTAGTTCCATTAGTAGAGAACACAAGTACATGGTATTGTTCATGTTTTACATTTCCTAGACTTTGCTTATTCTTTGTTTTGTAGCAAAGTACCAATATTGATGTGGTTCGTTTTCCATGCGTGGTTTACATAAATGAAGTCCGTGTCATTCCTCCAGGAGTGAGAGCTCACACAAGTTTGCCTGACAACAGGGCTTATGGGTAAGTGAAAGATACCAGGTATCAGATTCAGGAAAATCTTCCTCTTATTTTTTTCTTGAACTTTTCTATCTCAATAGACCTTCCTACATAAAAATGTAAAATACATTTATGTGTTTGCTGAACTTGTAATTATTTTGGGGAGTCAGTTAAACAGTATAATTTTGTTGTGTTTTTTTTTTTCCTTTGTAGTCCTGCTTACTCTGATAAGGAACCCATCTAATTCAATTTTACTTCTAATCTGTTTCTAGAGAGACGTCCCCCCATTCGTTTCAACTGGACTTGTTTTTCAACAATGTCAGCAAACCAAGTGCCCCTGTTTTTGATCGGCTGGGAAGGTAAGTTCTTTCAAGATTAGTGTGTGACTTCATTATCTACCTTTTCTTCCTGACAATTTTTATAGTGCAGGAAATGCACAATAGACAATCCTGTATCTCCCGTGACTTTCGTATTTGGTTTGAACTTTGCTAGTTTGTGCTCTTATTCTTTTCCTCCAATCTGTTTCGAAGGAGAGAGGTTTATGCTTAAAATTTAAGAAACGCTTATGTTATTTTTAAATTTACAGAGCCCATATATATTAATGCAAAGAATTCTGTAGAAATAAGTGATTTTGCACTCTTGCTTTTAATAGTATGTATTTGTCCAGTGTTTTATTGTTGGCTTGTGTGATTAGTAGTGCTGTGTTTTATTTCTGTAAACAAGCTTTATATTAATGAAGCATGACTTTGTATCTTTTATTTAACAGCCTTGAATATGATGAAAACACTTCAATTATTTTCAGGCCCAATGCAAAGGTAATACAGTGTGATTTAAACCTCTTCTTTCCCTGCATATCTGTCTTTTAAGTATAAATATGGTTGCATGTGGTGTGTTAGCACTGTGTAAAGCGTTTGTTGTTTCAAACCTTCTCCTAAAACCTGCCTGTAGTTTAGATACTCTATTTTAGAGTCTTGTGATTTTTTGTTTTGTTTTTTTTTTTTTTTTTTTCATTAATAGGCTGTAGTAGATTAGGGATCTATCTAGGCAGTAGTTATAGTGCAAGGAATTGAATGCTTTTAGAGAAAGATTATTTGTTGCAATGATTGATGTGTTCAAAGTTTTCTCACTTTTCAAAATGTGGGGTAAAGAGGTATTTTAATGTTGGATTTTTCTTTTGGCTTTTATGCAGATATTGATGCAGTGATACTAGAGTAACTCTTTTGAAGTTGACTTTAAGTGCTTTTTCTTTTTTTTTTTCTAAAAACAAACAGGTCAACACGGATGGATTGGTTCTTAGAGGGTGGTACAACTGTCTGACTTTGGCAATATATGGCTCAGTTGACAGGGTAATAACTCATGAGAGAGAGTCACCTCCTCCACCACCCCCTCCACCTCCACCTCCCCAGCAACAGCCTGGATTGAAAAGAAATCCAAAACATGGTGAGCCTTGGGGGAAGACATAGACTGTTTTCTTTTAAAAATCAGTGTTACAGTATCCCATCTGAAAATCAAATCCCCAATTCTTCCACATTTAAGATTACAGTGGCTTTCATTTTTCTTTATTATGTCTTTAGTTTTATATGGTCTTCTAGATTTACATTGAATGATTTTAAGTAGGGTCTCATCCAGTGTTTTTATGAGAGTGGTTCATTTGATCTGTTGCTTGTTACTTTGGATAGTCAAAATTCAGTTTAACTTGTGTGAACTCATCAAAATGATGATTGGAATATCAAAAAAAAGTGATTAGAATAGTATTAAAATCATAACAAGAAATTTTCACAGTGGTAGTTAACTTTGCTTATCTGACTGGTATAAAGTACATTACAAAAGAGTGCTCAGCACTGGTTTTGGAACAGCCATGAATAGAATCCATGGTCTAGTTTCTGCTTCAATTTTGGTTTTAGATTTAAAATTAGAACTATTGTTCAAAGTATGGCTAGAAGACTTCAAAATTTGAATACTATGTGTAGTAAAAAACAGTTGTAAAAACCAGTTGAGTAAAATGTAAACTTTTTTTAGAAGCAATTCAGATATTATTGATAGAGTTACAATATGAATAGTGTCAAAACCAAAATTGGCAATTACTCATGTAAGTTTTAAACAAGTATTATATTAAAAAATCGGTAGTGTTAATAAACTTGTTTATTGATGTAGTTCTTGTTTACATCAAAAATTACTTAATCAAAAGTGACTTTGGAAAGTTGCCTCACCTAATGCAGAATAAAGATAAAATAAAAGATGGGCAATGGTGTTCCCTAGTCAAAAGTAGCACTGAAACCCCAAAATTTTCTGCTTTTATTCCTGTGGTTTCATTAAAAGCAAGTTTTTATTTTCCCAATAAATATAGTTGATGGAGAGAAAGAAGACCAATTCAATGGCAGTCCTCCAAGACCACAACCTAGGGGACCAAGGACACCTCCAGGCCCTCCTCCTCCTGATGATGATGAGGATGAACCTATGCCAGTGTCAGGTAGAATGAGAACAGACTGTGTTTTATTTGCTGCACATCATTGCTTAGAGGAGGCAGAATTCTGTGTTCCTTCCCAGTGTGAAGTTTCCTGTCTGCTGTTACTTCTGCTGGACAGATTCAGTTTTAGGAAAGGGATTTGGAAAAAAAAAGTTTTGGCCGTTAAATTGCATCATTTTAAAAGATAGTAGATTGAGAATATTGGCTGTTGATCAATGCACTGTTGAACATGCTGCTCATGTTTTATATCAGTGTTCTGTTGACTCTGCTGTCCGTTGTCCTTCTCCATTATTCTGCAGCATCTGCCAAGTTACCCAGTCTCTGTATTGGTTAAAAGTGCTAAGAACTCTACATATGCATAGTCTTGCTGTACTAAGTGATTGTGTTCAGTCAAATCACCTGAAGATTTTCAAGATGCCTTTTTTTCCATCTCTGGTATATGTGATGCAGAAAGCTAAAACATATATATTGCTATTAAAGACAATAAAAATATTTCTATAAATACGTTAGCAAAAAAAAGGAGGGCTGAGGGCAATCTCCTTTATTGGATGCAGGGGGATACATGATGACAAAGGATGTGGAAAAGGCTGAGGTAGTTAATGACTTCTTTGCCTCAGTCTTTAGTTGGAAGATCAGTCACTCTCCAGGTACCCTGGGCTGGAAGACAGACATGGGGAGGAGAATGAGCCCTCAATAATCAAGGAGGGAATGGTCAGCCCAAGTGTACGGGACCAGATGGGATCCACTCATAGGGCCAGTCCTGTTTGATGTCTTTGGATTTCAGACAAATCCTCTTATTTCTGAAACTTTGTATCTTATTTTTAGTGGTTGGGGAAAAAGAAGATGATGTGGACCATAGGGAGGATTACTTTGAGCCGATTTCTCCTGATCGAACATCCATTCATCAAGAAAGCCAGTATTCTGATGATGGAGAAGTAGAGGAAGATCAACCAGAAGAAGGGGAAGATGATGATGATGTGGATGTTGAGGAGGAGGAGGATGAGGATGATGATGATGATGATGATGATGATGGTCATACAGTAGAGAGTATTGCTGATGAGGAAGAAGAGGAGGAGGAGGAAGATGATGAAGATGAAGAAGAGGGTGAAGAGGAGGAAGAAGGTGATGGTAAGTTGTAAAGAGTTTAGAAAAAAAATTGAGGTTTATGAAATTTTGATGGCAGCACCTTCATGATGAATATGTGCAAAGGGAACTGAATATTTTTCCCTTGGTTATTGCAACATTGCCTTATCTGTGGTCCTGACCTCTCTCAAGAACAGTATTTTGCTGTGGAATATTTATTGTTTTATAGTAAAACTTTCTATAAATAGAGGAAAATAAATGCAGTTGTATAGGTGAGAATGAACATTCAGTCTTGTTACATTTTGTTTAAAAATGTAGGAAAGGGGTGAAAGATTATTTAAGTAAAAACCAAATGAAATTGTTTGTGTAATAAAGTTAGTCGCCATCTTCTTGTATTACTTAAAGATCTCACCCATGTCTATGCAAAAATTTCGGGCTGGAAGTTTTATGATAGATGCAATCACAGGAGGAAAATTGGACAACATACTTGTAGTAATGTGTACTCTAGTTAAACTTTTTGCTTTATACATTCTTTTAAATGACTGTTATTACATAAAAAAACCTGTCAGATGGCGCTTTCACTCATATCTTGAAAGAGAAGGCTTTTTGTATGTTAGAGTGTGATTGTTCTCTAGCTAGTAATATTTGTATAAAATAAATCATTACTTTGTATTTGGAAGATATTCTCTGAAGTTATGATCTGGTTTATTCATAGCTGATTTGGCAATTTAATCTTTCTCTTTTTAGGAGATGATGGCTATGAGCAGATTTCAAGCGATGAAGATGTAATTGCTGATCTGGAACGTGAAACATTTAAATATCCAAGCTTTGATATTGAATATACTCCCGAGGATCTGGCATCTGTGCCTCCTGTGACATATGAACCTTTTGAAAAGGAGCTTGGACCACTTTTATACTTCAGCTGCCCTTACAAGACTGTGTTTGAAAATGAAGTTGCTAAAATAAAGGACCAAGACCCAGAAAAAGAAAATTCAGGGGCAGTGGAAGGCTCAGTTAAATTAACTGAACTGTTGGAATTATATCAAGAGGAAAGGGGTGCAAAGTGGGTCACTGCATTAGAAGAAATTCCAAGTTTAATAGTAAAAGAATTGAGCTACCTGCTGGTGAAAGACACAAAGCAAGACTATATTACCCAGCTAGTTGACTGGACCCTTCAAGCTTTAAACCTTCAGGTGGCTCTCAAACAGCCCATTGCTTTGAACGTTCGACAACTCAAAGCTGGGACGAAATTGGTATCTTCATTAGGAGAATGTGGGACTCAAGGAATAACGGCACTCTTGCAGGCAGGAGTTATTAATGTGTTGTTTGAACTGTTGTTTGCAGATCATGTATCATCCTCCCTTAAACTTAATGCTTTTAAAGCTTTGGATAGTGTCATTAGTATGACTGAGGGAATGGAAATGTTTCTAAGAGGCGGCGCAGATGTACATGAAAAAAGTGGTTATCAGAAACTCCTGGAACTCATACTGTTAGATCAGACTGTGCGAGTTGTTACAGCTGGTTCTGCAATTCTCCAGAAATGTCACTTCTACGAGATTCTGTCAGACATTAAAAAGGTGGTTGATCAGTTAGCAGAGAACACTCCTCCTCTTCCTAACCACACAGAGCCAGAGCAGGACCAGGACTTGGCAGGACTTGAAAGAACCAACCAAGAATATGAAAATGATGTGGAGGCTCCTATGGACATGGATCATCTTTTGGAATCTTCTAATATAAGTGAAGGAGAGATGGAAAAACTTGTTAGTCTTCTTGAAGAGATCTTCCATTTGATGGAAACTGCTCCTCATACGATGATTCAGCCACCTGTGAAATCTTTCCCAACCATGGCACGCATTACAGGCCCTCCAGAAAGGGATGATCCTTACCCTGTCCTGTTTAGGTATGGCAGTTGCAAATTCAATTTCTAGAGTGTATTTCCTCCAGCTTGGTAGAGATGTATTTCAGAGGTGACTTTGTTGAATAACACTTTGCTAGATATTTCACTTAATTCTTTATTGGAAGATTCTAGATTGTGCATATCAAGTCTGAGAGAGTTCGATAAGTCAATGTACCTGTTATTTTGTTGGCTTTCTATCAACCTAGAACGCACCTAGCCAGAAGTCAACATCTCCTTATTACTGGTAACATGCTTGCCCTTCAGTCGCATTCATAGATGCTGACCAGTTGTGCTAGGTGCTGTCCAGTTTGAAAACGGTTGTAAACCTAGGGTATTTCATTTGTCATTTTGGAGCATGTCTATGTTTATGGATAAAATAGGTCTGGAATCCCTCAGTCTGCATGTTGAGGTGGCAAGATGCAAGCCAGACTCAGAAGTCATGCGGCTGTGTCAGCGTAGCTCATTGTTACACAGCACAGGCAGAGGAGCTGAGGCCTGCCTGCCTTCAGCCAGTTAAAACATCCCATGGGTTCCTTCTCTGTTTGCAAGTTTCTGTCTGGAAAGTATTTCTCTAAATGCTGACAGATGTCTTTGGTAATAGTTGTGTTGGTCATGGCTGAATACAAGTATCTACACACAAAGAGTCTTCAAAAATCACTGCTAGATATGCTATAATGATTGATTTCCTAGCACATTTAAAACATTGAATCTGGCATTGATGACAATTCAGATGCAGCAGATTTAATAAAATATAATGTCCTGTTTTGTGTGTATATAGGGTTGAGGTTTTTTTTGTTTGGGGTTTTTTTATGAAGATCAGAATTCTAGGATTTATTTCTTGTAAATAATATAGCAATTATGTTTTGTAAGGTGTAAATTTTGTACTACTTCATAATTAGTTATTATTTCTTGTAGTCCACAGAGCAATAAGTACTGAAGCTAGGAGGTATGTAGTTTTATATAATGTTATTGTGCAGTGTGCACAAATATTTTGTAGCATTGCTGATTCTTTTCCTGGTTTTGGTTTGATTTTTTTTTTCAGATATCTTCATAGTCACCACTTCTTGGAATGCATTACTTTGCTGCTGTCTCTTCCAGTGACAGGTGCACATCCAGGTGTGCTTCAAGCTGTCCGAGATATATTGCGTTTCCTGGCACAGTCACAGAAGGGTCTTCTTTTCTTTATTTCTGAGCACGAAGCAACAAACTTGTTGGTTAGAGCACTTTGTCAGTTTTCTGATCCAGATCAAGAGGAAGGTCTGCAGTCAGATGGTGCCAACGAGGACACTTTTGCCCTGTGGCTCCTGCATTCAACACAGACATTACAGTGCATTTCAGAATTGTTCTGCCACTTCCAGCGATGCACAGCCAGCGAGGAGACTGACCACTCAGATCTGTTGGGAACACTTCACAACCTTTACTTGATCACCTTTAACCCTGTAGGAAGATCTGCTGTAGCTCATGTATTCAGCCTGGAAAAAAATCTCCAAAGTCTTATTACTTTAATGGAGTACTATTCCAAAGAAGCTTTAGGGTAATGTATGCATTTATTTATTTCCTGTAGTTTTTTTTCATTTTAAAAGTATCTATCTTTTATTAATAATTCAGTACATCTAAAATATTTTTCTTTTAGATCATGATGTTTTTATTTAAAACCAGAACAACTTTTAAGTAGAAGAATGTAATACAAAATCAGGCCTGTCATTTGTAATCAAGTATTTAATACCCCAAATCTGTGTAGGTCATCAACAAAGTTCTTGTAATATATGTAGGGCAGACTTTTGGTTATATGAAAAAATCAGTAAGTAGGCAGTTTTCATTCAAGCATAAAATGTTGCCTGTGAAACAAACAAAAGGTTTGACTGGGTACACAGAGTATACACTACTCTGGGGTGGGGATCTCTCAATTCTTCAAGTTCTTGTAAATGTTAAATATAGTCACTGTTTTCTCTGGACGGGCAGTTGTACTACTTTAGGTAGCAGTGATTTTAAAATGATTTGTGAAACAGATGAAGTTACAGAAAAATATTTGCATGCCACTTGGCTGGATCTCATGGTTTGTTGATGCTGAAGTAAATATGAATGTGTATAATGTAGCAGAAAGTGTTCACTCACCAAAAAGCATAGGAGGAAACTGTTTGGGTTTCTTTCATTGATAATTATGTGGGGCAATCCTTGTTGAAGGTAAAAGTTCTGTATGTAGATTTTTAGGGGTCAAATAACGAAAATCTAACAGATATCCAGTTGTATTAGCTGAGATCTAAAGAAATTCCTTATTGTTGTTTCAGGGACTCAAAGTCTAAGAAGTCAGTTGCTTATAATTATGCCTGCATCCTTGTTTTGCTGGTGGTACAGTCTTCCAGTGATGTCCAAATGCTGGAACAGCACTCAGCGCCTTTGCTGAAGATTTGTAAAGCAGACGAAAATAACACCAAGTTGCAAGGTACTGTATGTGTAATTATCAACTGAATTGTTTGAATGTATAGAAGAAATCTTTTTTATGTGGATAATTGGTGCTTCACAGTTGTCTGGTTTGGATAATGAAATTACTTTTCCAGTTGCATCTGATCAGTTGAGTCACTGAGATAATATGTAATTTTTTTTCTCCTAATGAGAGTTAAATAGGAAATTATTTATACTTAAATTATTTTGCAAGTAAAATAGCTACCATGAATTTTGGATAATTAGAGGAAGTTTGAAGTTATTCAAACTGTGTTGGTAATAGGAGAGCAAATTTCTGTAAAAGTGGACTAGCTAGTCAGTGAGCCTAATCTTATTTTTGTTCACTGTTGTTATTGTTGTGGTTTAATCCCCACTGGAAACTACGTACCACACCACTGTTGCTCACTCCCCCACCCACCCCCAGCTGGATGAGGAGGAGAATCAGGGAAAAACATGTAAAACTCAAGGATTGAGATAAGAAGTTAAATAATTGAAAAGGAGTAACATATAATAATACTAATAATATAATGATATATGTTATATACTAATAATACCAATGATAACAACAGTAATAATTGTAGTAAAAAAGGAGAGAAGAGATAAAATCCAAGAAAACAAGTGATACATAAAGCAATCTCCCACCACCTGCTGATCAATGCCCAGCCCCTTACTGAGCAGTGATGAGCCCCTTCCAGGCAACTCTCCCAGTTTCCATACTGAACATGACATCCTGTGGTATGGAATATCCCTTTGGCCAATTTGGGTCTGCTCTCCTGGCTGTGCTCCCTCCCAGCTTCTTGTGCAGCTCCTCATTCACAGAGCATGAGACACTGGAAAGTGCTTGACTTAGGGTAAGCACAACTTAGCAACAACCAAAACATCAATGTGCTATCAATGTTGTTCTCATGCTGAATCCAAACCACAGCACTGTACCAGCTACTCGGAGGAAAATAAGCTCTATCCCAGCTGGAACCAGGACAGTGATGTAGTCTGACAGGGTCTTTACTAATAAATAATCCTGGGACTGTTTTAAGGCACCTAGGCCAACAGGCATGGTGGTCCATGGTACCCTGTTACTACATCTTTTGACATCCAAGCTCTGTCTTGGTGTCAGCTTGTGTTGACTTTCAGATCAGACCTGGGTCACTCAGAAAAATCCTGCTGGGGCCTATTCTGACATCTGAATGTCGCAACTCTGATGTCCAAAGTTGTGCTCTGCACTGGTTACTTGTTTAGACATACCAGTAATTTCTTCCAAAACTTAAATGCACTGGAAGAAATCAGAATTCTTCAAAGTTTTAGTTTGAATCTCTCCTCTGCCATGCTCTCATTTTACTCCTCACCTGATCATCAGACCGTTTTATGAGAAGCAGGGCTAGTTTATGAAACCAGATTGTGAAAACAGTCTGAGTCATCAGTTCATATCCAGTTGATCTTCATGTTCTTTTAAATACTTTCAGGAACAATGGTTTTTAAATCTTCAAATCTCTTGTTCCAAAAACCTGGGACTTTCAGGTTATTCTGGACTAAGAGAGAGACCGATAATCTATAAGGACTTCTAGCATGAGTGGAGTACAGAGCAGAGATTGGCTCCATGTGGGCATTTAATAGAAGTTTTGTACTCAGTTTGTAAAAAACCTGTTCTGTACATTAAGGGGAATGTGTTTGGGTTCTTTTCTTTAGCTGACAGTGCCCCTTAGTGTCTTTCATAAAAAATGTTTAATTACAGATAATGTAGATGAAAATTAATTGAGCCTTCAGATTGACTTGAGCCATATTTTGTCTGTATGCATATATTGCCTGTTCTAAACTTTTATTTTTGTTGATGCTTTTCAGCTGGCTACAGAGGTAGCGTGCCTCACACATTTCACGCTTGGCTTTAGTACCTATTGTGTAAATTAGATACATTTCGATTGAAAAAGGTTTTATGATCATGAATTCACTGACTTAAGACTTTTTTTTCCCCTAGAGCTCAGCAAGTGGCTTGAACCTTTGAAAAACCTTAGATTTGAAATAAATTGTATTCCAAATCTTATTGAATATATCAAACAGGTCAGTAAAATACAAGTAGATGCTATCTTTTACTTATGTTCTATAAGCTTAGACCTTTTGTAGTCTGGTATTTTGTCTTAGATTTGTACTAACATGTGATATTTAAAAATACATACTGTTATCCAAAATAGATGTTTTTTTTAAAGCTTATGATCTAAGCTGGGCCTTGCATTGTTACATTTATTGAAACAAAATCTAAGGTAAATGTACAATGCAAAGGTCTAATCATTTAAATCTTTTAGCTTCCTGTAAATCACAATGCAAATGTTGATGCTCTTTTTTTTGTTTCTGCCTTATATATGACTGCTTTCCAAAAGGCGAAATAATTAAACTTAAATTTTGTGATATACTTACAGTAACTAAATACAGAATTTGAATACTAAGGTAGCAATATACTCATAAAGTCCTTCCTTGTAATACAGGCTCTTCCCTTTTTTCTTTTTCTTTTCCCCTAAAAGAATATTGACAGTTTGATGACCCCAGATGGAGTTGGTCTTCCCACTGCACTTCGTGTTCTTTGTCATATTGCATGTCCACCGCCGCTGGTAGAAGGTATGGCTGATGTATTTGTACAGGTTAAAGTACAAACCTTAGTTCTTTGAGTCTTCTACTTAAACCTGGCTAAAGTGTAACTGTGATTTCCCAGGAGAAATTAGACATGCAGAAATGTTATTTCTTTTCTGTACAGGTCAACAGAAAGACCTTAAATGGAACCTTGCTGTTATTCAGCTCTTCTCTTCTGAGGGAATGGACACCTTCATCCGGGTGTTACAGAAGCTGAACAGCATCCTTATTCAGCCTTGGCGACTCCATGTCAACATGGGCACCACGCTGCACAGAGTTACTACTATTTCTATGGCCCGCTGCACACTTACTCTCCTTAAGACAATGCTAACAGAACTGCTGAGGGGTGGATCCTTTGAATTCAAGGACATGCGTGTTCCTGCAGCACTTGTTTCTTTACACATGCTCCTCTGCTCTATTCCTCTCTCAGGCCGCTTAGATAGTGATGAACAAAAAATCCAGAATGACATTGTTGATATCTTACTGACTTTTACACAGGGTGTTAATGAAAAACTTACCATTTCTGAGGAAACTTTGGCGAACAATACTTGGTCTTTAATGCTGAAGGAAGTTCTCTCTTCAATTTTGAGAATTCCTGAAGGCTTTTTCTCTGGACTTATACTGCTTTCAGAATTGTTGCCTCTTCCACTGCCGATGCAAACTACTCAGGTATAATTTAGATGTATTTAGTTTTTAAAGAATTTTTATTGTTTATAATCCTTTGACCATTTTTGTAGTGGTGGAAAAAACAGATTTGTGAAAGGATGAATTAAAGTTCTTGCAAAGCATTTGTGTTCATACAGATTCTTTGTAGGTAAGTCTTTTTCAGCAGAAACAAAATTGGTATTATTTGGCATTTTCTTAAGTTAGCAGTCATATGTTGTTCTTTTGTCCCTTGTGAGAGTATCTAGACTGTCTCTGAAAGCTTTTAATTTAACTCTGAATGCTGAACTTGGTATATTAAGGCTCTTGTTTCTTTTGTCATGGATCTTGGATTTGTGATCCTTAATAAGAAAGCATAAAAGGTGTGTGACAACCCATGCTCCTGAAGGAATACCTAATTTACTGGCATCATGTCCTGTCATTTGGTGACAGTGAAAATGGCATTCCATGTTTTTAATGAGGACAGTACTCATACTTAGTTTTTGTTTATACGTTGTGATAGAATTCAGGTTTTACCATAAAAATTGACAGGAAAAACCCTGCTGCCCTTCTATTCCTGCAGGTAATAGAAGCCCATGATATTGCAGTGGCACTCAACACCAGGAAGCTGTGGAGTATGCACCTCCATGTGCAGGCCAAGCTGATACAGGAGATCGTTCGATCCTTCTCCGGTTCGTCTTGCCAGCCCATTCAGCATATGTTGAGGCGTATTTGTGTTCAGCTGTGTGACTTGGCTTCACCTACTGCTCTCCTCATCATGAGGACGGTATTGGATCTAATTGTAGAAGACCTGCAAAGGTATTTTTGTTTTCTCTTGCAAAGATTTCGTTAATGAGCTGTTAAATTCACCTTGCTTCTGCGGAGTAGATTTTGCAGGAGGAAAATACTTTTGGAAATACTATTCTTTATGGGCTGAATGAATTCTCAGTCTGGTGCTATGTGCTGGGTCGTGGTAATGCTTAAGGTTGCCAGAGAACCAGCTCATCCTTTAAGTTGTGATGTAGACAGTTTCATGTTGTATGTTTGTGGTAAGTATTTTAGGAAGGTTTTCTTCAGGCTGGCCTTGCAAAGCCTCATCTCACTTATGAAGTGCTTTTAAGGACCTGTAAGACACGAATAAGAAAAGTAGGCCAGTAAGGTTTGCTATACTGGGATTACATATGTGTAGATGTTTGTAAACTGGAGGAAGTTGAATGATAGAGATTCAGAGGGTTTTGAAACAATGAGTGCTCTTCCTTTAAAAGCACCATTATCCACAGAGATACTGTTTATATAAAAGCATATTTATCTTATTCAATTAGATGCCCTACAGTGTGTTAAATGCATAGTAGATTAATTAATTTATGATGTGACCAGAAATTCTTTAGTAAAAGTTGAGCAGTTTGCAAAAAGTAAATGGAACTGTAAGTTTAAGTATGCAGACTAGGTGGATTTTTTTCTAAAATGCAGAATTATATGACTCCTGTGATGGTTGTTTCTGTAGTTTCTTAGATCACTTTAAAACAGCTTTTTCACAGTGCACTGCTACCCTTTCAGCAACACAGAAGATAAAGAGAAACAGTACACTGGACAGACCACTCGATTGCTCGCTTTATTGGATGCCCTGGCTTCACATAAAGCTTGTAAATTGGCTATTTTGCATCTTATCAATGGAACTAATAAAGGAGATGAAAAATATGCAGAGGTTTTCCAGGAGCTCTTGGCTTTGATGCGATCAGCTGGGGACAATGTTACTCATCAACAGTGTGCTGAATATGTAACTTCCCTTTTGCAGTCCCTCTGTGATCAGGTATTTTCTGTATTTAATGCATAATGTGTGTTGATTATTGTAGCAGACAAATTAAATGAGATTGTTTCTTAAGTACCTTTTTTTTTTCCAAAATTAAAAATAATCAGCATCGTTAAAACACGAGAAGAAAAAGTACATGGTTGGCTGCTTTGGCAGATTTACTGCCTTCTTGGTCTTGAATGTAAATGCTTTCCATTTCATGACTTGTCTTCCACTGTTCTGGTAGCTCATCAGAGACCAGAAACTGAATGGCACAAAGATTGCCTCTCCTATCAGCTGAGATGGGTGTAATTTCTCCATGTGGGCCACTGACAAAACTTGAGTTGTCACTGTTCACTTCTTACCTAGTTAAAAATATATGTATCTCTTAGGGGTCTAACTGAAACCTCTTGAAAATGTATTCCAAGTATAAAGATGTGTATGCTATGCTGGTACCATAAAACTCCTCCATTAAAAAAAGGCAGAAGTTTCTCTAGAGCAAGATAAGAAATGTTAGTTGAAAATTGATTTATAGACTAGCCTTGGTAGTTTCTCATTAACGTGTGCACAGATTTGCATGTCATTATTTGTGTCACTAGTGCATGTATTTATTTGATCTAGTGCTTACCCAGTTACACAAAAGATGTTTGGATGTTGTTGGTCTGTAGAGATAATCAGCCGTTTGCATATAAACAAGATCTCTCTGCCCATACAAATTCATTGTGAAAATCAGTCTTGTTTTATTTTATGTAAAATATGGAAGTGACAGTAGGTGCTAGACTTCCTAGGTGGTGTCTGCAGCCTCTTAATTTTCACAGAACCACAGAATTAAATAATATTTCAAATTGGAAGGGACCCATAAGGATCATCAAATCCAACTCCCTGTCCTTTGCAGTAATATCTAAAACTAAACCATGACTAAGAGTGTCATCTAGGTGCTCTCTGAACTGACAGGCTTGGTGCCTAGCCACATCACTGAGGACCCTGTTCCAGTGACTGACCAACTTCTCAGTGAAGAACCTTTTCCTAATGTCCAACCTGAACATCCCTTGATGCATCTTCATTCCATTTCCTTGTGTCCTGCTGGTCACCAGAGGGAGGAGAGTACCTGCCCTGCTGCTGCTCCCCTTGAGGCACTTGTAGATTACTGTCAGGTCACCCTTCAGCCTTCTCTTCTGTAGGCTGAACCAGCCAAGGGACTTCAGCCTCTTCCTGTGTTTTGACCAGTGTTTTGAGATTGAGGGACACATTGACTACCTAGGCAGGAAACTGTGTATGTTACCCAATGACTGTTTGGCTTTTGTTTGTGGCTCTGCTACAATATTTCAGAATTTGAATCTTTTATGTTTTAGAAATAAATAATGGTTTGTAACCCTTAACAGAACTGCATAAAAAGAATTCTCTAGATTAGTATTTTGCTGGTCAGTAATAACTGAAATACTGGAATAAGATGATAAAGGGATAGTGAAAGAACTCAGTGCTTTTGACTTCATGTATGGTTTATACTTACTGCAGGCATACAGAATGCATTTTTACTATGTGTGTAATAATCATTCTTTTAGGATATTGCACTTATTTTACCAAGTTCATCAGAAGGCTCTGTGTCTGAATTAGAGCAGCTTTCCAACTCCTTACCAAGCAAAGAGCTGATGCCCTTAATTTGTGACTGTCTGATGGAAACATTAATGAATTCTGAGAGCAGTTACAGTTGTCTGCTGACATGCATCCGAACAATGATGTTCCTTACAGAGCATGACTATGGCTTCTACCACTTGAAGAGGTATGGTATTTTATGATATCACTGACAGCTTAAAATTGTTTAAAAACTTCTGTAGTGCAAAATAATTTCCTACATGCTTAGTAGAAAATGTTGAGGATAAGGCACCTAAGCTTTTGTTTCTCTTTGGGACCTCAGTGTTTTACTCAGTATTTTGGTCTTCCTTCACACTCTGAGTAATTTCTGCAGTATGCACACAGAAGCACTTTATTTCGAGAAGCAAACAAAGCATTGAAAAAAGGTTTGTACAGTCTGTTTCCCCACTCCAAGCCTGGAGGATTCGAATGAGATATAGTGCTCTTGTTCTTTCCTTTTTGAGACACTCACAGAGCTCTCATCTGGAACACTGGAGAACTGTCTGTAATTCCTCTATTTTTAGGAGATTCAGTTTGTACTTCCCCGAGTGTTCTGACCTCCAGACAATTAAGGCCTTAGAAATGAGTTTGTTTTTTTCCAAACTATTTTTGTTAACTCCACTCACTTGGAACAGAACATATACGTGATTGGACCATATTGTGTTGTTTTGACACCGGATTCTTTATTCTATATTTGGACCTGTTTCTGTTTGCTGAAGTTGAGGTGCAGAGGCAAAAAGGTGAGGTTTGCAGAGAGAAAAAGGAGCCTTGTCAATACAGTGTTGTTCAAAGCACTTTAAGTAGTGCTGTTGGATGCAAGAAGCCGTACAACCACCAATGAAAAATTAGCAAGTTACAGATGCTGTTCTTTCTGTGATCCCATGTGTCCAGATGTCAGCTTCAGTACACAGCCTTGCTATTTCTGTGTTCATGTTGCCTTTACAGTTTGTTTTCTGCAGTTAGGCATCATGGGATGCAGTGAAATTGTAGCTGCAAGCATGATCCTGCTTCATACATAAGGTCCTTGTGCAAACACATATTTCTGTATTTCTGTACTTCAGTCCCTTTTCTGCCGAAGATGAAATTATAATTTTTTGAATGTTTTGGAGGTAGTATATATAGCTGTGTATGTGCAGTCTGAAATAAATGCAGAGGGTACTGGTGAAAATGGGAGTCTAGTACAGAGAAAATAGTGAAGCTCCAGCTTTGTAATCAAAGATCAACTTGATACTTGTAAAATTTGCCAAGTTTATTTTCCTTATAACTAGTTATGGTGGAATGGTAACAATGTATGTACTAATAAAGTATTTTCTCTCTTTGTTTTTCAAACAGCTCTCTAAGAAAACACAGCAATGCTCTGTACACTGTATTAAAGCGAGTAATAACTAGTTTCAGCAAAGACACGGGTGAACTCGCCTCTTCATTTTTGGATTTTATGCGGCAGATTCTAAACTCTGATACGCTGGTAAGTGAATATGTATTGAATACTTAAACTCAGCTGCACTTCTCTGAAACCTGCGGTGTGAGACATGTTCAGGAACAATTATTTCAGAAATCAGTTGATTCTGCAGATTGCTGGGTAAGGCTTTTCCATCAGTAGTGTCAGTGCCATCTTTATTTAGTTTTTAATGACATCTGTGAGAGCTGGGCAGAATGTATGTTTAGTTAGTAAGAGGGTTTTTCAGCGGGAAGAAGGGCGTATCGGTTCATACTGATTTCCTACGATTCACTTTCCTAAGTGAATAGTATGCTGTGGTGTCCCAGTTTTAGATTCACAGCATCCTGTTAGAGAGTTGCTATATTGATATGTAGTATAGAAAGGACTATAAAATACTTGTTAATTCTGTGATACAGACCTCATCTTTTACAGGAAAGGGTTGCTTTCATCTTGATGCAGTATATAAACTTGCCTGTTGAAATGTACTTCGTTAAAATAATTTGCATCATATGTTTTTAAATCAAGAGGTAACTCATTTTACTAGATTTGCTCTAATGTGTGTTTGAATTCAAAGGGGTTTGCAGTCCACAAATACAACATTTGTGTACTTATTCCCCAACTGTCAAATATTTCAGGGATGTTGTGGAGATGATGGAAGCCTTATGGAAACAGATGGATCCCATCCAGGCAGAACGCTGGGTCTTACCACTGCAGAGTTAAAACATCTACTGCAGAACAAAGAAGAAACCCCAGAAAACCTGCTTCTTGATCTGGAGAAACATGTTATGGTAAAAGAATTCAAATAACCAGGTTGATGTTGCAGTTTTCTGTATGCATGTCCTAAGATCTGAGACAGTTAATGGTGTCATGGAAGGCAGCAAATGCCAACAGCAGAGGGTGTAGGGTAGTGGTGAAGCAGATTATTAATGTAATAAGCAACAGGAGCCCTGGCCTAGCAATGGCTTGATGTTACTTGATGTTACTGGTGGTAACAAGTGGAATTAATACTGGGGGCTGGATATTGTTGGATGTTTTCATCAGAAGCCTGAAAAATGGATACATCTTCAGTGAATTTGTAGGATGGGGGGGTGACTAATCTGACATACAGCAAAGCCTCAATCCAGGGAGACCTCAATAAACATTTTAGGATTGATGTAGCAGAAAGTTTGTGTGACTTATTAGGAAAAATGCAAAGGTCTGCAGTGAAAGGAGGATAGTTCCATGGCTTGTTGCAGGCTGGGCTGAAAAGGGCTGGGTGGTTATGTTGGTTGATAGGTTGAATGTGGGCTGCCAGTGCACGGTCACTAGAAACAAGTGAGTGTGTTCTGAGCCATCCTGGAAGGAGCATGGTCAGCACTTCCAGGGACCTTACTGTCTCCCTCCACAGGATGCTGCTGACCTCTCATGTAGAGTGTTGTGTTCACCTTTAGCCAGCTTTGCCCTCTCACAAGTTCTAGAGAGACCTGGGGAGACTGGAGAGGGTTCTACCAAGGTGGTCAGGGACCTACAGCACATGTGCTACAGAGAGAGAGAAGGAAGAAGCTGGGCTTGTTTAGCCTGGTTAAGAGGGTGCAGGAGCTATTTCAGAGTTTCCCACAGCTATTTGGGGAGATAGTAACAAAGATGGTGGAATCAAACTTCTTTTGGTAATTCCAAATGATAAATCAAGGGGCAATGCCCCCAGATTGTGGCTTCTGAGGTTCAGGTTGACATTGGGGAAAAAAAAGTTAATGACTGAGAGAGAAGTGAAGCACTGAACAGGTCAGTGTGGCTGTGGGCTCTCCGTCACTGGCACTTTTTTTAGACATGGCTGGATAAAGTTATGGCTGACCTGATCTGGCTTTGATGATAGTCCTGCTTCAAGCAGTGAGGGTGGGGATTGGACTAGAGGACATGCAAAATTCAATGCATCCAACTTTTTGTGATTAAAACTGCAAACTAATACTCAAATCTGATTCTGTGTAACTGATGGCAGCCATGCAATAGATGGCTACTTTAAGAGAGTCCATGAAACAGCTGCTTCACAGCCTAAGGATCACAAATGCCTTTCCAGTGCTATATTCCCTTCTGTCCCTTCCCTGGCTGCCTACATCTATGGTAAGAGATTAAAAGCCACAATTGTTTCGAATGAGAAACAGCAGACACAGGACACTGGAATGCTTTAACAGAGAGCTTCTTAAATAAAACCTGGGGCAGTGTCTTCCTTGGGACTGTTTTAATGGATATTGCATCAACTGGGAATGAAACCTAGAATGTCTGTGTGGTGACGTGGTATAATATCACATCCAGGAGCTCTCTGCTGTTGTTTGTGTACTTGAGTGTCTTGGTTTCACTATTTGTGGCTGGATAGACTGTTGTATAGTACCTTCCCCCTTTTTGTATAAATAAGCAGAGTGTGCTTCCTTCTCTGAGGAGGAGAAAAAGTTCTGACTTGTTCTGTGTTGACATAGGATCGTTCTAAGGAAGATGATGGCCTTGAATCCTTACTGGACAACATTGTTGGAGTGAGGCAGATGTTGGAATCAGCAGGTGATTCTTGTCCACTGAGTGACCAAGATGTTGAGCCTACTCTTTCTGCGCCAGACTCTCTTCAGAATTTGTTTAACAACAGGTAAAATGGTTAAGTGTGTCAGCTTACCTGTGATTTACTTAAGAAAATGGAGTAATTTATACATACATAAATTAACTATATTAAAAACAGGATCTAAACAGCACTGTTGTCACTACTACCCACTAGGCCCAATGTACTGAATGTCATGTAAGCATCAAGGGTAAGGCAGCAATGTTCACCCCAGGTTCTGTGGTGCTGTGTACGCTTGCAGTTGGTTGTGGTTCATAACCAAACAGGCCTTGGGCATTGTTTTGTTGTAGGACTACATACGTGTTGGCAGATGTGATGGATGACCAGCTGAAGTCCATGTGGTTCTCACCCTTTCAGGCTGAAGAAATAGACACTGACTTGGATATGGTAAAAGGCTTCAATAACATATCTGAAGTGGATTTAAGAATGAGGGGTAATCTGAACTAGTAGCATCAGAAATTCATATGGCCAAATGGTTTGTTTTCCTGAGCTCACCTTTCTAAATTAACCCAGATAGAGAGGTTGGCATTTGGTAAAGGGGCTATCAAATGCCTTCAGGTTGACTTGGAAGCAGCTACAAAATCAGGACCTTTTGCAGTACCCTAGGGGAACAGTTTCTGTGTCAGTCCCAAACTGCTTTTGCACTGCTGTTGAGGCTTTTCATCAATTTGTATTAAATGTAGAAAAGAATGTGATCTAATTTCTTCTCCTTGCTTGTCTTCTGTCATTGCAGTAATATCCACAAAAGCCTGATAGCTACACTTTTTAAAATTTAAATCTTTGCTGTGATGTGACAAAAGTGGGAAACATGGCAGTAGTAAATGAAACTACATGAACAAAAGCTTTTCACAGTTTTTGAAACTTTTATTATCTAAACTTTAAAGCTAATAGTGAAAAATACATTTGCATTCTTGGTTTTTTAAAACTAAGGAATTGGCAATGTCTTAATTTCTTGTGTGAGAAATAATCAGTTTCTGTTGACTTCATTGCCTTTATTCTTTTTTTAGTTTTACTCTTTTAATTAATGTGCAATATAGTTGTGTTTTAATTTCTTAAGCAAAACCAGAATGGTTGATTCTTGTATACAAGTGACATTTATAAATTTATAGGGCTGTAACTTAAGCAAGAGAATTATCCCACTGCAGGTCATTAAATGACAAGACAGATGTTCATATTTGAGAGCTATGCCCTTCACTGCTTTTGTGTTCAGATTAGTCAAGATAATTTTGCTGCAGCTCTGCTGCTTTTTTTGTTTTGTTACTGCTCCTCTTTTTGTTTTTTGGAGGTGCTAGTAATGAATGTTTTGGTAAAACTAAATTCTCTCATTGAAGGTAAAAGTTGACTTAATTGAACTGTCAGAGAAGGGCTGCAGTGACTTTGACTTGCAAGCTGAATTGGAGAGGTCATTTTTGTCAGAACCATCATCTCCTGGACGCACAAAAACCACAAAAGGCTTCAAGCTCGGCAAGCACAAGCATGAGACCTTCATAACTTCAAGGTAAAATGAGTTTAATGAGTTAACAGTGTCTTCAGCACTGATTTGTATGTTGTCAAAATGTCCAGTACCTTTCAAATTGCATCTCCAATATGGAGAATGCCTGACCATCAGTAGTACAGTGTTACATTAACTAACTAACTCATGGCTTGTCATGACAGTGGGAAATCTGAGTACATAGAGCCTGCAAAGAGAGCTCATGTTGTGCCACCACCCAGAGGAAGAGGAAGGGGAGGATTTGGACAAGGAATTCGACCACACGATATCTTCCGTCAGAGGAAACAGAACACAAGCAGGCCGCCCTCCATGCATGTGGATGATTTTGTTGCTGCAGAGAGCAAAGAAGTGGTTGCTCCAGATGGGATACCACCAGCCAAAAGGCCACCAAAAGTGTCACAGAAGATTTCTTCGCGTGGTGGGTTCTCAGGGAATCGTGGAGGACGAGGAGCTTTTCACAGTCAGAACAGGTTCTTTACACCACCTGCTTCAAAAGGTATGTTGGTTCCTGTACTAGAACTGGAGTAAATGCATGCTAAAATTGCTTCAGTAATACTAACCTAATTTCCTAGCAGTTCATCATCCCCAGTGTGAGATCTTCCTGAAGCAGTGTTGTTGGAATGAGTTGTTTAGCACTAGGAAAGGCTCTCTTGAAGGTGAGAACCTCCAAAGCTGTGCAATTGAAACAAGGCTGTGAATTCCCATGCTGCCTCTCTGCCTCTCTTTTACAAAAGGAGTCATCTGTTTTAGAAACTGTTGGAGTGCTTCCCTGCCTTTTGTGACATGGTAGTTCCTGAAATCAAGCAACACAGTACATATCTGGGTTAAAATGAGGCTTTGGAATAAAAAGATGGAAGATCCTGACAAGAATAAGATGAAATTTTCAGTGAACCTGGAGATTGTCGCCTACAGAGTGTTAAGTTTCTTTCATACATAGACAAGATTGCATTCCTTTTCCTTCCATCCCATAATTAGGGCAAGTCCTTGCAAAGTAGAAACAGAAAAGGCTTCCATTTATAAACTTAGAAATACTAGGATTTACTTCACCCCAAAATCTGAAAGTATAATCTGTGTTAATACACTAGATAATGTGAATTCTTTTAAACTTGAGTCCTTGCCTGATAAATAGATCTGTTCCCCCGATTCTGTGCAGAATAATTTGTAGACTTTCAAGTTGGAATACTGTGGGTATGTTGATACAGAGTATCTTTATCTATTCAAATTGTGTAAATATTATGTTACCGCCCTGAGTACTGTGAAGATTGAAATGGAAAAAAACCCAAACCCAGTGATGTTTGCTCAACAGTGTGTTGGTTTTTCTCTCCCTATCTAGGAAATTACAGTCGTCGTGAGGGCGCTCGAGGCTCAAGCTGGAGTGCACAGAGTACACCCAGGGGAACCTACAATGACAGTAGAGGTGGTCAAAGCAATTTTAACAGGGGTCCACTGCCACCACTGAGACCATTAAGTTCAGCAGGTACATGGTATTCATATGGGCATCGAACTATAGAGAATTCCTTGAATTTCATTTTTGCTTTACAAATGAAACCATGCAAGGATGCTGCAGACACCTTGAAATTCAGCAAATGTTTTAAGCATATATGAACAGTTGTCACTGAGACTGTGTCAAATACGTGCTTTCATACGACCTGCCCTGTAACCCATAGAACTTGCTGAATTGAACACTTGATCGCAGAATCTTAATTTTGCACTCAGACTTTTGTCATTCGGTTGTCTTCGTACCTCCATGGTAATCATAGCGCAATTAAAGCAGCAGTGCTTGCCTAAAAGAAAAGTGAAAATTAAAAGGAGGAAACAGACGCTGTTTGTATCTCATCCTCTTTTTGTTTCTTACGCTTTCGCAGCAGCTTCTCCGCCTAGGGCTTTTTTTTTTTTTTTTTCCAACTGAGTATACTTTTCTTTGCTTTAAGGCTACCGACCGAGTCCTCGCGATCGTGCTTCCAGAGGCCGCGGAGGAATTGGACCGTCTTGGACAAGTGCTAATAGTAGTAGCAGTGGTGGCTCAAGAGGAAAGTTTGTTAGTGGAGGCAGTGGAAGAGGTCGTCATGTACGTTCCTTCACACGATAAAATAAGACCTAATGGTGGAACAGCTCAACCTTGTGGACTTCTGTGAAGATGACAAAGAAAGCAGTGTCACTAATGGACCAATTCAGAGTTTCTGGTATCTGGAGGACACCAAGAGAATATTTTTGTCTGAAGAAAAAGCTTTTGTTTGATACAAGACTTGAAATTTCAATAAAATTCAAGACTTTTTGTGTACAATTGTAAATTTTTTGTTCCTTTTGAAAGAATGTTTCAATTTTTTTGTGGATTTCAGTAGACAATACTCAGTAAAGCAGCTCTTTGAGTTAAGACTTGAAGGACTTCTTAAATATTAATTGTGCCAAAAGAAAGGTGCAAGTGTTTTGTGTGTGACTTATTACTGCAAGAAAATTAAAAAATATGTATGTAAGGCAATTTTGTTTTTTTCTCTCAGGTTTAGAGCCATTCACCCTTTTTTTCCTTTGTTATTTTGTTTGCCGGTCTGGGTTATTAATGAATGAAGTGTATCTGCCATCAAGTGAAGTACCTGATGATAGAAGAATGACTGAAATTAATTAATCTGTTAAAGAATACAAATGGAAATGTAATTTATGTAGGTTTTGTTATACTTCTTGGGTAATGAGATTAGAAACTTCTAAGTCCCACACCAGGTAAAATTTGAATAAAATCTCTCACTAACTTAAGGGAGAATAAGTCAACATTCCGTCACTTACTTTACAACTCCAGCCCATGCATAAGGAGCACAAGAGTTACTCATTGGAAAGCACTGTATACTTTCAGTTAAAAAGCATGGTACTCATATCACTGGAGAACCTGGAGATAATTTGTTGCCTGCCTCTCCTCTGCCCAACACAGCTGAGGAGAGGGCAGAGACACAGGTGTATAACCTGAGCAACCATGTAGTGAGGTAGTGATGTGAAACCTTCTCTATGAAGAGTTGGGTTGGAGTTTTGTTCCTACAACTAGACTGAGATACAGTGCAAAAAGAAAAACTTTGAGGAGTTGGAATTCATAAAGAAGTGTCACTACTAGATTCAATTCTAAATTTATTTTAATACTGAATTCAGTGAAGTAAGGTTTTATGTGTTTGCATTCCTTTGGGCTCCATGGGTTTCATAGAATGAACAGATACTCAGTAGTCATTGTATTTTTGGGTGGGGTGTGGTAGTCTTGCTTAAAGGGCATATGCAATCTTTGCAGATGAGCTCCACTGTCAGCCTTAGCTTGCTTTTCCCTTATGCTTTGGTCTGTTGACATTACAGAAGTGCTTTGGAGGGCTCTTACTCTACTTAAATACGGTGCAGTTCTTGTTTTACGTGATTTTGACTTATTTTGTCTGCCTAGACTCATGAACTTTAACACCCTATTTTAAGTGTTTCTGAATTATGGTATTATGTTAAATTGAAATTTTTTTAGCTTTATACTGCCTGACTAAATTGAATAGGTTTTTCGTTTGATACATAGAAGGCCTCTATTAGCTGTATTTTTTCTGTGTGGAGACTCTGAGACAGTGTCCCATTGCTTGGGAGGTGATTTGAATAACCTATGAAAGTGGGAAACTTCCATGAATTGACTGGGTGTACCTACAGGGAACAATATTGGTTCATAAAGGGTTTAACCTTATTTAAAATAACATGGACAGATTTAGATTGGAAGCCAAACAATTTTCTGAATGGTAAAATAACAGGGAGATGTAATTTTACTAATAAATAAAATGGGTGGAGCTTTCACAGGCATTACTGTTATTAATGCTATTTTTTTAAGGAGCACTGCATAAATATTTTTAAAGCTGACTCACTCCTTTATACCATGTGTTTAAGGTGGTTTTATTTTTTTAGAAATTTTACTGTTTTTGAAACTAGCAGGGATATAAATCATTTGGTTTCTGTCAGGGAATTTGAAATGAAAAGTAAAGAAAAGTGTCAAGCATGGAAAAAATATATAAATATTGAGTACTGGTTCTTCAGAGTTTAAAATACACAGCATGTCACATTAATAATTTTCAAACTAGGAGGAAATAAAGGGTTGGTTACATTGGTGTATGAAAGCTCTGTAAATTTAGTTAAACTTGAAAAAAGAAGTGTGTGTATATCATGTTTGTTTTGTTTTTTTTTTAATTAATGAATTTAGTTCTGTGACTGTTCAGTGCAAAGTGGTTCCTTTCATGGATAAATTCAGCATGAAATAATGCTGTTTAAAACTCAGGTGTTACTTGGTTTGCCCTTTAAAATAGGATTGCTACTGTGAGTAAGTAACACTTTAAAGTGCTTAATTTTGCTTTTGATACTCTGGCTAAAAAAAGAAATTTTCAGGTTTTGTTTCCTGACTGGAGCACCAGGAAGTGGCTAACTTTAGAGATTCCTGTGCTTACTTGATGAGCAGAACAGTGGCAGGGGGGGAGTGAGGCAGAGATCTCCAATGCAGCACGGACAGACAAAAGCACAGTTTGTGTTTGGCATAAGGGTGAGACAAGTTGTGTGTGGTTTTTTTTGCCTCCATAATCTTTAGCTGCAATGCAGTCTGTAATGTGGCTGAGGGCCAGGTGCAGATGGAGAGGTGTAGGAGATAAACAGGTTATCTGCCAGCTCCCAGGCTGGTCTCTAGTTGTGCCATGTTAGCTTTCAGCCTTTTTTTTCCTGCTGAGTAGCTCCTCCATCGGGTAACAGAATGTGTCTAGATGGTGAAGGCTGAGGCCTGCATGCAGCAAATTCCTGCTTGAGTGCCCCGTGTCCAGATTGCTCATGTTTAAGCAAATACAACAGCTTGTTGTTTTGCTCTTCTTACATGTTCATATCCCACCTGGGTTTTTGTAGTGGCCATAAAAATTTGCATTAGGGATGAGATCCCTGCATTTGATGGACAGAGTTTTTCCCTTCTTGCCCCATCATTTTCCTGTTGTCTGTGCAGGACTGGAGTGCCATACTCCAGGAATTCTCAACTTTTGCCAGTGTTTTGCCTTCCAAGCAGCTGCTCATCCCATTCAGAAACTCCCATCTATGAGGCAGGAGGGAAATCCTGGAGAAGGGATAGTTTGACTGAACACCTGCTTTGTTTACTGCTCCCTCTACAAGGGAAAATGCAGCCTTACCTGCTCCAGGGCACCAAACCTGTAACTGTAGTGCATTCATGACTCCCGTGCTCTGCAGGCCAGTGTACCTAAATGTTGCCATTCCATCTGATACAGAGGGTACTCAAACTTCTGTACAGAATGAAGTGAACCGAAGTGTGTTAATTATGATGTAGACCCTTTATTAGTTCAACTTTTATACAAAGTGTACTTCAAAGTGATACAAAGTGTTACTGTTTCTTATACAGCCTAGAGATTAAGATCTGTTTAGCACTGGTTTATCCTTGTGCATATAAAGGTAGAAAACGTAAATAGACTGGCAGCGACCCATAATGCTGGAAGACAGTTCAGTGTTTACTCTGTTAATAGAAAGTTGCATAGAATTGTAGGTGTTTATAAAGGCATCTTCTACGTGGTAAAATCTCCCTGACCTACCGTACTCCATCTGACAACAGTACGGGGGAAAGGCAAGGCTAGTATTGCTCCCTGTCAATACTACCCAGCACTTCTAAGGAAAGTGGCTGTAGAGAAGCACCATGCCAGAAACATCCAAGAAGACAGCACATGGAAAATTTCATTTGCAAGGCTACCCATTTCTGTAAATTAGGAACTGTTTGCAACTGGGGTCTATTAATACATTACTTCATACAAACACCTAAGAACATTTCAGATAAAACCACTTTTGGCCAGTCAAAATACATCACTATAGCAGGTATTTTGCTTGAGTGTGCAATTCCCTTCCCTTCTATGCTGACAAGAAACTCTTGTAGATTAAAGTTCCACGTACTTTACTTAACCACTTGCTCTCTCAGAATTTTGTTTGTGAATCTCCCAGGCTTGGTACTCTGACATTGTGTACCCACCTAACTGGATAAAGACTTAATCTCCTTTTAATTCTAATGCCATGTTAACTCCCTGCCACACGCTGGCAGCTCACACTGGTAAGCCTGGTGCCACAGGCTGGTGCAGCCGCATCACTGCTTTTGGGCTGAGGGAACAGTCACACCACATTTATGTGTTCTCTCTCTTTGCTCTCCCTCTTCCAGCTGCAAAGAGCTAGAAGCAGCAACTCAAAATACAACAATTTGCACAGTTACTGGTCCACTTGAGCAGCAGTTCCACTTGTGAGGAAATGGAACTGATTAAAGTGTGATTTAGTATGAGAATAATAATGCCAGTAATTCCGTGCTGGAACCCTCCTGTAATGCACTTTTAGCAGTGTCTCTCATATAATTCTAAAATATGATCACGCCTAAGGAAGTAGCATTTCCAAGTGAGTATCTTTAACTTCTGTCAGGTCTAGTACAATATTTGGAGTCCTAGTTTTTGTGGAAAGGATTAACAGACTATTTGAAAGAAAGAAAAAAAATCCCTTGCTTCTGCCAACCACTATTAAGAGCTGCATAATACATGACACTGGAAAAGCAAGTAGATGAAATATTAATGTAACAGGCTCTTTCATGTCAGTCTAGTCAGCTGTAAGACAGGTCAAATGATGACGATACTTCAGCAATGCCACCCTGTGAGAAGTTCATTAGCAGAGGAAAATGTGAAGTGCAGAACCGTTACCAACCCAGAGGAATGGCATAAAGCTTAGAGCCACCAGAGAGACCTGATGCCATTAGCTACTGTGTACCTATTTAAAACATCTCTGAAAGGGCTTCTCTGCTGCTAAAGGAAACCCACAGTGACAGCCCATTCCAGCAGCCAGTGGGCCATATTTCCACACTGGAAGTTCAGACTGTCAGAGCTTGGTTGCACAGCAGAAAGTCCTTCCTTACCATCCAGGATGCGTTTTCTCACACAGTTTCATGTCCAGCACTTAGGGAAAAGACAGCAGACCAAACACTAAGTAAACAAATAAACCCTATTTCCCATGCTAGGAGGAATTTAGTCATAAATAAGTGGGTGAAGTTTCTAAAGCAAACAAATGCAGAGATCCCTTTATGGGGAAAGCACAGAGCTAATAACTTGCTTTCTTCTGTGGTCGGAACAGAAAAGATTGGGTTACTGCCCTCTGACTCAAGAAAGATGATCCAGTTCATTGAGTTCTAAAGGATTTTGAAGTGATTTTCTTCTTTACATTAGGCAAAGTAGATAAAGTCACATCACCACCACACAGTTACGATACACAGAAAAGCACTAACTAAATCTAATAGCATGAAATCTGATGTTGCCAAAAAGCTTGAAAATTAGCATGAATGCTGCAATAATGTCACGCAGAGCACAGATACTCACAGCTTGCTTGTTTAGAACACGAGAGTAACAGCATTCTTACTTTCTACCTATTGCTTTAATACACACACTGATTAAGTGAACTGACCACTGAACATTTAGTGTGAATGAAGGTCTTCCCAAATTATAGCTACTGGTTTACTGTTTGAGATTATTAAACATGGCTGCTTAAGAGATGTGCTATGCCATGAATTGGTGAGACTGCTATAGTGTCCCAAATACTCTAAATTACTTTGAATGTGTTTTTTTTCCCTGAAAAAAACCCACTTTTACAGAAGAGCTATTTATATCAGTTTTTAAATACACAAGACCAGTTTTTAAATACTAAGACCTGAATATGTGCACATCTGCCTCAGTGGTACTAAAGAAACAGCAAGTTAGAAGGAATTATTAATGCCCGAAATTCAGACAGCTCTGACCACAAGTCTTCATAATGTAGACTATGTGCTAAAGAAGATTGCTGCCTCTCTCTTTGGTTATGCTATTAGCTATAAAAGCATTGCTCTGAGTGACAGCAAGGCATGCACAGTAATGAAGTTGCTTTCTAAACTATAAAACTAACATATTCTGGTTGTTGAACCTGCACACATTTTCCTGAGCCTTCAAAACTGATTTAACACATTCAGTAAACAGAAGGCTAGATACCTCTATAGTTAGTCCACTGATGAGCTGAGAATATGGCTTAGTTATAGCACTGAAAAGATCATGAACAGGCTGCATAAGAAGTTTGGAGAAAGTCTTTGAACTATACAGATTTCTCATGCAGTGCTTACAGACAAATGCCTCCTTGATTTGTGAGTCTGTTAAAAAATTCTATTGCAAACTTTGAGTCACAGAATCATCAAGGGTGGAAGAGACCAAGTTCAACTGTCAACCCAGAACTACTCCTGTAACCCCAAAACCACTAAACCATTGCCCAGCCCCAGATCCTGACAACTCCTGAACACCTCCAGGGATGGTGACTCCACCAGCTCCCTGGGCACCCTATTGCAATGCTTGACCACCCTAACAGTGAAAATTTTTTTTCTAACATCTAATCTGCATCTCCACTGTCTCAGCTTAAGGCCATTTCCTCTTGTCCTCTCATTGTAGGCACAGTAGTAGAGACCAGTCCCCACCTGGTTACACCTCCTTTCAGGGAGTTGTAGAGAGTGAAGAGGTCCCCCTTTGAGCCTCCTCTTCTCTAGGCTAAACCAACCCAGCCCTCTCAGCTGTTCCTCATTAGACAAGCTTTTTAGACCTTTCATGAGCTTTGTTGCCCTTTGCTGGACATGCTTAAGCATTTCAATGCCCTTTTTAAAGTGAGGGGCCAAAACTAGACACAGCACTCAAGGTGTGGCCTCACCAGTGCCAAATATAGAGGGACAATCACTGCCACACTATTTCTGATACAGGCCAGGATGCTACTGGCGTTCTTGGCCACCTGGCCACACGTTGGCTCATATTAGGCCAGCTGTAAACCAGCACCCCCAAGTCCCTTTCTGCTGAACAGCTCTCGAGCCACTCTGCCCCCAGCCTGTAGCACTGCATGGGGTTGCTGCAACCCAAGGGCAGGACCCAGCACTTTGCCTTACTGAACCTCGTGCAGCTGTCCGTCGCACATTCATCGGCCCTGTCCAGGTCTGTCTGCAGAGCCTTCCTACCCTTAAACAGATCAACATCCCATCCAACTTGGTGGTGTCTGCAAATTTACTCAGGGCGCACTCAATCCCCAAGACCAGATCATTAATAATGGTGTTAAACAGAACTGGCCCAAATACTGAGCCCTGGTGAACACCACCAGTGACCAGCTGCCAACTGGATTTAGCTCCGTTCCCCACCACTCTCTGGGCCTAACAACCAGCCAATTTTTTATCCATTGGAGAGTCCACCCATCCAAACCCCAGGTAGCCAGTTTGTCTGGGAGGGTGCTATGGAAGATGGTGTGAAATGCTTCCCTGAAGTCTAGATAGACAACATCCACAGCCTCTCCCTCACCTTCTCAGCAGGTCACTTGGTCGCAGATCAGATCAGTCAAGCAGGACCTGCCTTTCTTAAAGCCTGGCTTGATCCCTTGGTTGTCCTGCATGTGCCATGTAATGGCACTCAGGATGATCTCTTCCAGAACCTTGGCCCGAGCCGAAGTCAGGCTGACAGGCCTGTAGTTCCCCAGGTCATCCTTCCAACCGTTCTTGTAGATGGGTGATACATTTGCTAATCTCCAGTCAGATGGAACTTCTCCAGTTGAGCAGGACTGCTGATAGATGATTGAAAGTGTTTTGGCAAATACTTTTGCCAGTTCCCTCATTACCCTGGGGTGGATCCCATCAGGGCCCGTAGACCTGTGAGTGTCTAACTGGCAGAGCAGGTCACTAACCATCTCCTCCTGGATTATGGGGATTTCACTCATGTGCCCATCAACAACTTCCATCTCAGGGAGCTGGGCATCCTGAGAATAACTGATCCTGATATTGAAGACCGAGGCAAAGAAGGCATTAAGTACCTCTGCCTTTTCCTCAACCCCTGTCACTACACCACCCTCTGGATTCAACTAATGGCAGAGCCACTCCTTGACCCTCCTTTTGCTGTCAAAATATTAATAGAAACTTTTTTGTTGTCTTTAACTGTAGTGGCCAAATCAAGTTCTAGTTGGGCTTTGTCCCTTTTAATCTTCTTCCTACATGACCTTGTGACACCCTTACAGTCCTCCCAAGTTACCTGACCCTCCTTCCAGAGGTGATATATTCTCTTTTATTTCCCCTAAACTCCAGCTTAAGCTCTCTGTTTAACCACACTGGTCTTTTTTCCTGACAACTTGTTTTTCTACACATGGTGACAGTCTGTTCCTGAATATTTAATAATTCCTTTTTAAAGCAGATCCACCTTCCTGTACTCCTTCGCCCTTCAGGACTGACTTCCAAGGGACTTGGTCAATGAATGCCCTAGGCAGGCCAAAGTCAGCTCGCCAAAGCCCAAGGTGGAAATTCTGCTGGTGCCCCTCCTCACTTCACCCAGTACAGAAAGCCCTAACAGTTCATGGTCACCCTGCCCAAGATGGCCACTGACCATCTCATCACCCACCAGTCCTTCTTTGCCACAAACAATAGGGCCCCTCCTCTGTTAGGCTCATCTACCAGTTGTGTTAGTTAGAAAGATGTCTTCCACACATTCCAGGAACCTCCTAGGCTGCTTCCTCTCTGCTGTATTTCCAGCAGACATCTGGCAAGTTGAAGTCACCCCTGAGTACAAAGGCTGGTGACTGTGAGGCTTCTGCCAGCTGTTTGTAGAACACGTCATCAGCCTGGACTGGCTGGGTGGTCTCTAACAGACTCCCACCATGATGTCTGCCCTGCTGACCTTCACCCTGATCTTTACCAGAAGCACTCAACCTTGTCATCTTCATCATCAATTTCAATCCAATCAAAACACTCCCCATTGTACAGTGCTATCCAACCACCTCTCCTGCTTCACCTGTCTCTTCTAAAGCGCTTATATCCAGCCATTGCAGCACTCCAGTCATGCGAGTCATCCCACCACGTTTCTGTGATGGTGACAACATCAAAACCTTTCTGCTGGACAATGGCTTCCAGCTCCTCCTGCTTGCTGCCCACATGGTGCATTGGTGTAGATGCACTTTAGCCGGGCCAATGCTTTTGCCCCCATCACAGGCCTGCCACCCTAGGTTCACCTCTAGCGATCCTCCACTATCCGAGGTGCATGTGACTGGTACATTTGCCTCAGGAGAGGCAGAGTATGGCTCTACCAGTCAATCTCTTCCTCAGATGCTCTAACATCCCTTAACCCTTCCATCTCCTCTTTGAGTTGTAGCACTAAGCAGAGCAGATCATTGACCTGCTCGCACTCACACAGGTGTTCTGTTACCCTCAGATGCCAGTGCCAGGCTCTGGCACTCCCTGCAGCCCTGTGTTAGTGCTTGAGCACTAACACAGATGTCTGAAGCCCAAGTGACTGTGCAAATATTTATCTCTTGTGCATATCAAGTAGCCTTAAACCCGCCACAAGAAAATAAAAGATACTCTAAGTATTTATATATGCTTTAAAGACATTGAGTACCAAATGGACTGGTCTTATGCTTAAAAGATCCTGTAGAAATTCCTGATACTTTCACATATAAAAGCTTCAATTTTTTAAATAAGAAGCAGATCCATTCCCACAAACTCAAAGTTATTCACACATCTGTTTAAAAGGTTTTAGATCATTCTACTACCTTGGGCTTTAGCATTAGTCTCTTAAGTGTGTATCAGCCTGGGAAATGAGAAGAAGCTCTAAAGCAACAGTCAATCTCACCCGAAGCTTTACATAGCAGAAGAATTACAATTTAAAGTGCTTGCTTTCAACCTTTGAAATAAGACCTTCTACAAACTACAAACAAACAAAATCTTATTAACTTCTATTACTGACTTACTAATTCTACTATTCACTTTTCCCCAAATTAAGCACATCCCAAGTGGTCACATTTGCTTTTTTGTTTGAAACATAGGTATTTAAATGTTGTTTTCTTCCTGGTCTATAATAGTCCATATCTTTAACTTTAAAAGGCTGTAGCTTTCAGGCTTGAAAGATTCCTGTAAGTGATACAGTAAAGAGAGAATGAATCAAGTCTCCTCCCCATTAGCTAAAAATATGTCTTCCAATTACTGGTTTTAATGATCAGTATTCCCTCAGAAAAAAATTCTTCTGTTTGTTTTTATGGCCCCAAAGGAAATACAGTTGTAATTTAGACTTTAAAAGAAAACAAGTAAGTCAGAAATTATATAAAATTTACCAATCATTCAAAGAAAGCAGTTTGCCAGAAGACAGTATTTGAAGAAAATGCTTTTTGAGCTTAGTACTATTTAGATAACTGTAACTTCCCTAGGTTTTCTTTTCACACTCTCTAGTCGTGTCAAAGGACGGAAATTTGACTTCCTGCTTCCCTCTGCAGTAGTTAATCGACAGTCCTTCTGCAGCCCCTTCAGCAGCTCCATCAACTCCCGTTTTTCCAGCTCTGCCTGCTCCAGCTCTTGACGGTGCTGTCTCTCCGCAGCCATCAGAGACCGCACATCTGACATCATTCGTGACATCTGACTCTGAAATGCAAATACAAATTCACTGCAAGAAACAAACCCTCTTCTAATGATGGCGCGATGAAGTTGAGCTGGCCATGCACGTAGGGCGATGGAGTCTTAAGAATAAAGAACACGGAAATAATTTTTCGATAGCAAATATAAACAATTTGAGACACAATCCAGCATTCGCCTTCTGGAATGGTCTTGTTCTAAAGATTCCAACGTGTTTTTCAAAAAGTTTCTTACAACGTATGATAAGAAACAGCCGATTTACCCTCTTGCTGCTTTTATTTTCTATTTCAAGAATCCAAACAAAATGTGGTTCTGGTTATGTTCAGATACATTCTGCAAGGATTTAATGTCAAATCTAGTAAAAATAAAAATGTAAACTATAAAGCACATCCACTGCTTTAAAAATCATTGTTCTGTGATATAATAAAAACAGGATGACTAAGAGGATAAGACAGCCTTGCTTGTTGCCTGATGAAGTTTACTGTGCACCTTTCCAACCTTCTGAACCACAGTGCAAACACCACTGTTGGCAGTAGGGCTCTGTGTCAGCTCTGGACTAAGCCACTTTGGACAGCAATTAAAAATGGAGCTGGATGTTTAATTACATCCAGTTTGTGATGTATACTCTACATTTAGACATTGAAATCAGTTTCAGACTGATCTGCTGACAATGTTACGCATGCACAGACACTGATGGAGTACCCAGGTGAGCTCCAGTGAACCTGAAGCAGATAAACCCCAGCAATACAGCATCCAGCCTGCTTCTCCATAGAGCTGAATAACCTGGCAAAGCTTTGTTGGTTTTGCTTCCCATACTTAATACCATTTTCCTCTGTATGAGACTTTACTTACAAAATAAGTAACTGCTACTGGGAAAAGCAAACAGCTAGACTGTTAAGAGAGAGAGAAAAAAAAAGGTTTGTATTTACCTTTAGTTCTTCAATTTCATTTTGCAGAATACTTTCTTTTTGGACCATATGCCTTCTCTGTGAATCTAACCTTGACTCCATCTCATGTTTTGCCTCCTCCACTCTGCAGATCATTTCTGACCTAAAAAGTTTATTTCTCCTTGTGAAGTCTTGTAAGCAGAGAAAAGAACGATTTTCAAATTCCAGAAAGCCTTCTTGCAGCCAAACAGCCTGATCTGATTCCCATCAAGCTCTACAGGATGCCCCTGTAGAAGCATGACTTGTTAATTAAAAAAAAAACTGGCATAAAGAAGTGCCTTGTGCCCAGGGGCACTGAAGTGCCCATGAAGAGCCTATAGAGGGACAATCATATCATATTCCTCAAGTAATTCCATGAGCTCAAGAATGTGTATTTATGACTTTGGGTGATTTTCTGCTGCTTGCCTACAGTATGTGCTTGCTAAGTGTTATGAAATAGAGGCAGCCAAGATAAAAAGTCTGAATCCTATAGTACCACTAAACAGGTAAGGAAGTGAGACAGCCTGAGTGTGTGGACATGGTAGGCACTTATAGGCACAGTTTAGTGGTGGGCCTGGCAGTGCTGGATTAATTGCTGGACTCAATGATCTTAGAGCTCTTTTCCAACCTAAATGATTCCATGGTTCTGTGCAATCTGTGCTCACTTTTATGGTGGACACCATGCAGTAAAATGACAGTATGCAGTAAACTGTTACAGCCTAGTCACTCACACAGCTCCACAGCCAAAACCAGCTGGCACTATATTAACCTTTTGAGTTCAGAAACCAGGTAGCAGAATCCCTTGTGTCTCAACGCATTTAAACCACATTTGAGCCTGACTTCACAGCAGTGTTCAAAAGCACAACACTTAGGAGCTGAAAGATACAAATAGGAAGGAGCATGAGGGGAAAAAAAAGTCCAACTGGAGTATAATGAAAAGGGAAAGCTACAGAAACATATATAAGAGGAAAACAAGGATGCTGGTAAGAAGAGTCATATTCACTGACTGTTATTAATCTACCAGGACTTTAAAAAAAATCAAAATTAGATCTTCAGCAGTTGAATCTACCTGTATCTGCCAAAATAATTACAGATTTTTATCTTCTCTATCTGTAAAAACATAAACTAAATACAATTATTAAATAATGTGACTTTGTGTCTACAACAGGCCAATGGACACATTAAATTGCCAACTTCAGTTTTCTTAGTTTTTTTGTCATTTTACATAGTAAGCTCACAGTTCTGTTCAACTGCAAGCAAGGGTATTTTAAGATTTATAGTAACTTGGACAAAAAAAAACCCCAACAACAGAAGACTCAAAACAGCAAGAATTTAAAGTCTGTGCTGACACATAATAAAATTCTGGCCCATTAGCATCAAGTAATTAATGGACCATTTAACACATACCAGAATCTAGTGCTAGTATTTCAAAGTGCTTCATGCCGCGATTTTAAGCCCAGCCCAACACAAACACGAGAGGAACAGAAGGTTTGTACCGAAGTAGCTCCAGCTCAGTTCTTAGCTCTGCCACACAGTTGTGCTGCGTGTCCTCTGCGCTGAGAATGGTGTAACCACAGCCATTGGGGCACTCCCGGCTCCGGTACTCGCACACCGCCAGGTGCCCGTCCATGTTACGCCGCTCAATCTGCACCGTACAACCTGAGCAAGGAAGAGCAAGGCAAGACAGTCATTTACAACAAAAGCATTTTGAGTCATTCCAAACAAAACCACTCCAGAAAGGAAGCTGGGAAAAGTGATTTCTTTAGAATATGAAATACGACAGTTACACACACGTAGCTACTAATACAACGCTGTTAAAAGTCTCATTAAGATACTTATCCATTAACTGAAAATACTGAAAGGTTGGAAGGAGCTATTTTCTATAAAATCTTCTATTGCTGGTCTGGCATTAAATTAACTTCAGTAATGACAATCCTGATGCCAAGCTAAGACCCTAGCAGCTTGCCTGTGCTTCCGACGTAGATTGCAATGACTGGAATTGATAAAGAATGCACATGTGTAAAAAAATATTACACTATCAAACTTAGGGAAAAGTCCAAAGATGTAGTAAAGACAGATGTGGGTGGGATGGAATGTAAACTTGTTTTCCAGATGATTTGATGGTCTTGTCCATAATGTACTAGACCACATAAATAAGTTAGAACATTTATTTATGAACGTTTAATAACTCATACAAAGATAGAAACATTTCCACAGAAATTCTAGGATACCAACTTTGCAGTCCTGTGGTGATTAAAAGTAAAATGTAAAGAATAAAAAATAAACACTATATAAACTATTGCTACATTTAACTCTAAACTTAAAGTTTGTAGTCTTAACTTATGAAGTCAAATCTATGAAGTTTGTAGTTTAATCTTTGAGGCACTCTTTGTTGCACTACACCCTTGCATTTAATTTGAAGGGAATATCAACTTAAGGAAACTGAAACAATGGAGTATTGAAACTTCCCAACAAACCATGCCAGAAAATGACAAAAGAGTTCTCTAGAAAAGCTTTACTAATAAATATAATGATTTGTTATTGTGGTACTCAAAATATATTCCAGGTATTCTTGGGAAAGAGTTCAAGAGATGTGAGAGCCTTCACACCCCAAACACCAGACACCCAGCGTGGTAACTCCATAAAACACTACAGTTTCTGTAGGAAGTAGAACACATGAATCAAGCATCTGCAGAAGTCACTTACTTCTGAGAGAAATTACAACTTCCAGTAGAGCAATTCTAACACCTTAATCATCTCATAATTAATTACAACGGCAGACTCAACTATGCCCTTAGCATCATTAATTAGAAATTAACTTTATCTAGGATCATACAACATTTCAAATGAAATCAACTGGGAAATTGTAACAGTATGTTCCTCTTTAGAGGCATGTTTCTTTCTCAGGAGGTGCAACCTTGTTTTAAATAAAAACCTCAACATGAACAATTCTAACCGGAATTTAGCTTAGAATAATTCTTCCTTCCAAGATACGTTCTTGTTAAAATCATGGCACAGAGTTGGCAGCTGCACATGCACCAGGCAACCAGGTGTTTTATAAATAAATTATGACCCCTAAGTCTTCTGCAGGGGCTACTGCATTCGTTCAAACATCAGAACATGCAGTCAGAACTGGGAAACAAACTCATAACTTGACAGAAAGCAAAACTAATGCACTACTACATTTTCATACATTTGAAGTTCATCATATTCATTTTGGTTAGTTTTTGGATAAGAAACAGTTGCTAATCATCACAACTACCATAAACTGGTACTATATTTTGCTCAATAACACTGCTGTAAAGAGCAGATCATGCCAAAGCTTTGAATTTCTGTTAGAAAATAATGGCTATTATTGTTGTTCTGTCGACAGGAAGATGACAAACATGTTTTTTAAATATAAAGGACTCAACTTCTTTGATGTTACTCACCAGCATTGGAGCAAGGTATCTGACTGTACTCACACTCCCTTTCATGCCTGTCTATAGACTCCAGAGAACAAACCATTTCACAGCCATACTCCCTGTTTCTGCAATGTAGCTGAAGACGGTTTAAATCATTTTTCATATATCTACAGGCAAAGAAAAGAATTTGTTCTTAAATCTGGGAACATTATTGAAAAATTTTTATTTTCAACTTTTGGGAAAAAAAAAGCAAGATTCTAATCTCCATTAGGAAAAATTATGACTATCTTAATTTATTTCTTTTTTTAAGAATTCAAGTGACCATACCAGAAAAAAACAGCCTGAAAGAAACAATGTTAATGGAAAAGCCAGTCTCCAAATTTAAATGTGCAAATGAAATCTTTATTTTTGAATAATTTCTAATCGTGACCTTTTACTGGCTCAGCAGATACTATCAATACCAAACACCAGGGCTACTCACTGTCATTTAAGTTCTGTGTTTCTAAACATGCCAGACTAAAGGACTACAGTGAGTACAGACAAAATCTAAAAATTAAACTCTAGAGCTCTGTCTACGCCATAGCTAACTTCCAGATAGTAAAATCTCATTAATGAAAAATTACATTGTAAGTACTAATGAAGTTAAATTTACTGCAGCTGGAGGCCTTAAATACAATGTAACTATTTATCTGAGCAAGATTAGACAATGCAGGTGTTAAACAGCAAGCAGCGTCTACTGTTGAAAGTGTTTTGTGCTGACACTAGCAGGAATTAACAATTTAAAATAGAACAGTTTGTTTGGAAAGGCCCAACAACAATCATCTGGTTCAACTGCCTGACCAGTTATAGAAGGCACTTGGGAAAACAGCCTGCTTTACATGACAAGGTGGCTCACAACAGACATTCCCTATGTCTAAAGATCTATTTTAAAAAGAATTTGAAGGTCAGAAATTTGGTTCATATCTCTAGGAATTGTTAATTACAAACCCCACTACAGCATCTAGCTAAGACTGAAAAGAAAAGAGATATAGAGTGTGTAGCGACTGTCATCAAGAGTTGCTCTGCTGACTTTCTCTAAAATCATGTATGGAAAAGTTTTGATGCTGTAAAGAACATTCAGAATAATATCCAGACAGGTATCTAGAATCAGCATTCAAGATATAAAAAGGTGGAGAACAAATTAAGTGTTCTTTCAGTTTTGAAATCCTAACACCCTAAAAGTTAAGTTATAATAAATAGAAAATGCTAATGCTTTCATGCAAGTAGTCGGTGTCTGCCATGGGCATACTGGATAAAGACAGTCTTGAGTGACAGTATCGACAGGAAATGAAGCTGTGCAAGCAAAACTGAGAAATCCTAAATTAATGCAATTCCAACACACAGCAAGATTATTGGATACCTGTAGAGAGGTCGTAGCAAAGACACATCAATCACTTGTCTGTCTTCAGGGCAGTTACTGTGATGAACAAGCCAGCCATGGATACAGGCAGTGCAGAAAGCGTGTTCACAAGGAGCCTGCAGTGGATCTTCTAACACGTCTCGGCAGATGGAGCACAACAGCCCTTCATTAACATAGCCCACAAAGCGCTCAATATCATAACCCATGCTCTCCACACCTTCAACCTATTCAAAAACCCCAAACACAGAAATAAAGCAGTCTTTGTGCTGAATCTGCATGGGTAGATCCACAAAGAAGCCTGAAAGCAATTCTAAAAACATGGAGACCTTAATGTGAATAAAGAAGTACATGTGTGAATGCAAACAAACACATACTTAGGAGACTTTCTGATTTAAGTTGGAATTTGAGAATTGCACTGTTGGACGTCAGAATCACAATTTTCTATCAAGATAGTCTGAAGTCTGTTATTAAACATAATTGTAGCAGCCACTGTGAAACATACAGTTTCTATTTACATGAATTCTACCTGAAGCAGAAACATCACAGAAGTTCAAATGCAAATGTTTGCTTTCCATTTTAATACTTTCGTGTAATGCCTACCAAACTTACAAAACAGTGTTCTTAGCAACAATAGCTGTGGCGCTTTCAGCTAGCAGATCCTGGATTTATGAACTGCACATCACATAAGATGTTGCTCTCACACTGAAAAAAAGATTCTCTTCTCACTTAGACCTCAATTTCAGAGGCAACAGCATGAAATCTCCACATGCCTAAAGACATACTTAATACTCAGGAAGTTAAGGAAGCCAAAACTTCAGCTAACCCTGAAATCATGAAGAGCTACTGTCTTCTCCTACATGATCTATTTCATAAAAGTGAGAAGCTTTTAAATGGATTTGAAAGCCTTGTGAAGAAGAACTAATGGGCAATCTGCCTTCATCCAAATCCTACTGTAAAAAGCCTTGTGGAATTTGGTAAGACTCCACAGAACTCACTTAAAAGAATAAGTTTTAGGCTCCACCTTGCTCCTCAACATACAAAGTTACTTTTGTAAAGCCATTGAGACTCGTGAAAGAGGTTTTCATTAGTTGTGAGGTTTTCTAAATAAAAGAGAAAAGGAAGAGATCTTACCTTTGTAGATTTTACTACATATACAGGTAGTTTGCCCAAATACTTCAGAAACAGTTTTCTGATCAGTAAGGCATGTAATACTTCCTTCAGTTTCTCTTCACTGCTTTATTATGCCTATGAAAAACATTAGCAAGAGTAAGGCTCAGTAGTGTTTCCTAAGTTACTGAGTCCTATGTCTAACAAGCCAGCTACTGAAGAGATGCTATCCTAACCATTAAACCTAGTTTTCCAAAACAAGCCACTGAAAACCTACAATTCAAAACAGGAAAATTGGCTAGATTAGGGTGAAAATAAACACCAGGCTCTTTTTCAATTACTACTGATGCAGATAATTATCACAAAACTGAACACCCTGCTGATGATCAATTTTGAAGCCAGTTTTGTTTGTAAGACTGAAGACAACAGAATCCAGTATTATTTAAAAGTAGCAACTGAAATCTGGTAAAAATTATATTCCTCAAAAAGATGGAATTTCCTTATCTAACCTGTTCTTATCTGGTCATGACAGGCAGTTCATTTTTAAAACAAAACTATTACAATCAAGTTTGTTGTATTGGCAAATATAATTGCTGTGATATGTAGCATAACTAAGGTTGCTCACTTAAAATATTATAAAAAATGTCATTGCTTAAATCCCTTAAGTTGATAACTGGCAACTGTGAGGATCTCTAATAAATAAGGTCAAGTTTTACGCTGAAGGGAAAAAAGAACTTTGCAATTCCTCTTCACGAATACAACATAAATATGGAATTTAGAAGTTCTTATATATCTAAGTATCAGAGTATCTTCACTGATTATGAAACGTGCTTGTGTTAAAAGGGTATTTGCTAAGAGTGAAGTTAATAGAAGCTGTAATAAAAGCATACATAACACAAGCAAGCATGCACGTTACCCAAATACAAAACACATAACCTGCTGCAAGGTTTCCATACCAAGTTTTGTTTTTACTGGCATGTTTATGACACAGCCAATACCATGGCTTGCTGAGATGCTTGAGCTAGCTTCAGATTAGCTGGGACACCTACTGGCCATGTGACCTACTGACAGGTTTGCTAGAGAAGCAGGGAGTGCACTCCACATAGATTCCTGACCACATCCCTAGCAGATTTTACAGACTGCATTTTGCTCTGTGCTTCTGTGGCTACATTGTCACCAACAACACAGGGAAGCTAAAATTACAGGTATCAGGGATATGCTGTTCCTTCAGCCACATGGACATACCGTGTCTTAAAAGAATCTGCTTAAGAAAATACCATATCACAGAGATGTCAAACAATTCTTTTTACACCGTTGTTTTGTGTATGTTTTTACAGGTCTACTGCAAAGACAGGAAACTCAGGACTTTGCTAGTTCAGCGTGAACAAAATTATCTTGGCACAAAGCTGTGACTGTAAGGACAGCAGGCACTACAAGGGAAAGTTTAAAAAGCAGAGAACAATGCTAACCATCAGTATGGAGAATGTGAAGTATTATTTCTCAGTATTGATGAAAACATTGAAACATACAGTATATTTATGCTGGAGGACTTAAACAGCATATATAGATTTGATAATATGAACTGTAAGCCTAACACTTTGATTTGGTTTGGTGGATTCTAGAGGATTCTGCTTTTAGAAAACTTTACAGGACAGATAAGAGAACAAAACCAAGTATTTTTACTGTCCTAGAGTTTCTGTTCTACTGGAATTGTGGTGCTGTGTGTTTTCCACACCCAGACCTTGGAAGTACAGGACTCGCTGCAAGCCACACAGCTTTGGCTTCTCTCTGTAGGTTTTTCCCTGCAATAAACGCCTTCCTCCACGAAGGAGTCCCTCTGCTTTTTTCCTCCCTCCTTGCGGGCTTTCGACACCGGTTGCAAGGCAAACCCGAGCAGGTGCTTTGCTGGCCCTCCTGCGCCATGGTCGGTCTCCGTCCACCCCCGCTCGAGGCAGGCAGAAGATTGCTCGGTGCCCGGGACATCGTGTTACCAGCACGGGACCGTAGCATCACTTTACTCAGTATCTTCACAAAATGAAGTTTCAGATTCTGCTTATCCCCTGAACAATCTCCTCCATTTGGTCTCAAAACCAATTTTCCCAATTCTACTACAATTCATCAATTGTCATACTCCCTTTTTGATTACACATAGAAATTACATTATTTTCTTGAGAGATACCAGTTGCTTAGCTTAAGCAAGTAACGTCTAAATAGAACGAGTCACTTAGAATTATAATGCTGTGTGATTTAAAATGCTGTTTGCTTCTATCTACTTGCTTACCATACGTAGCTTGGGTTGCTGGAAGCCTTAGGCTGAAAGCTGTGGTCTTTTGCTTAGACATGCTTTTGGCTGGAACTGAGTTAATTTCCTTAGCAATTCTCCCAGTAGCTGGTACAGAGCTGTGTTTTGCCTTTAGAATGAGAAGAATGTTGCCAACACACCAGTGTTTTAGTTGTTGCTAAGTAATATTTATCCTAAGTCTAGGACTTTGTTTTACTTTCCCATGCTCTACCGGGGAGCAGGTGCACAAGCAGCACAAATGAGAAGATAAAGAGCTCATGGTCATCAGCAGAAGCTGCAACTCAAGATAAGAAGAGTTAACGGCCTGCCTGCACGGAGATGGAGAGAGAATCCAATAAGCTCTTAGAAGACCCCACACCAAAAACCACCACTGGACTAAAAGGGCTGTGTGAAGAGTGCACAGGGGAGGGTGTCCAATGTAAGGGTACCATTGTACAGGGATTTCTTTGTTTGGGAGAGAAAGCACACAAACTATGACATGCTATTTGCTTTTTATTGTTTCATGTTTTATTTTTCCCTGCAGCTCTGGACAAGCAAAAAATCTCCTCCAGACTTCACGGATATCAAGCAATTTTTTAATAGTTGTCATCCCATGTTGTTTGCCAGGCAGATGCACACCCAAAACTAGCCTTGAGCTGCGGACTTCACTGCCCTCAAACAGAGATTTGGTGTGGATATGATAACAGGGAGAATACAAGTTGGATATAGTTCCTAAAAACATCATCACATAGCTTGCTAAATGCCTGGCACTAATGAAAGCTATTCCACTGTGAAAGTCAGGACACTGAAATGGAATTAGTGACCTTCATTTTTTCATCTACAGTAGCTTCTGATTTTTAAAAAATGCTTCTTTTCCATGTGACAAAACAAAGCATAACTGTTTGAAGGGCTGGAGTGAATCATGACAGAACTGCAAATGTGCATGGTTAAGACAGCATCTTCTGAAACACTGGAGGAACAGTCTATGCAGAGCGCAGGAATGAGGTGACATTGAGAGATGACATTCCTTCAGCCTTTATTTTCACAGAGACACACTGTACTTTAAATCCTGCTATACAGAAGCAGTATTTTAGCGTGTTTTATGCCACACTGGCACTGTAAGCCACTTCAAGCCAACATTAATGCCCAAAGGGGCAGACTCACCCCTTCAACTGTGATGTTACAAGTGGTTTCTCAAGCACTTGATGTGATCGATCACTCTGGGTAACTGACCTGTTTTAAGACTGAATTGGGGGAAAAAAAATTACCTTTGGAAGTTTTCTTACAGTAGCCCAAGCCTATCTATCCACTGATTAATGTGGTCCCAACCTCCCTTTACCTCCTCCTTTGAATCAGTCAGAACATTTAATTTGCCCCTTTCCTGAACTGGCTCATGCGACTTACCATACAGACAACTACTCCCTGATTCGGTTTGCTAGGCTAGAATTTCTTATAGATGGCTCAGCAAAAGCTCTAGGGACTGCATAAGCAGGGCATGACCAGGGATAAGAAACTGCAGCCAGGGCAGAAAGGGAAGAAAGACAGCAGCAGTCCGGGGTCAAGGATGCCATAGAGCTACTCCTTCAGCTCAGCTCCCCAGACTGGGGAGCCTGATGAACATTCGTGTAAAAGAAAAGGAACAGAGGAGGGTAAGAATAAATGGACAGCAATACCACCTTACACTGATGGAGACAGCTGATTTTTTTTCAAAAAAACTTATATAATAAATATGAGACAATTTAAGGCCTCTACCAGGAACTACATAATTACTATAACTATTTTGACGAAGAACATTTTTATACAACACTTGCTGTCCTGCAAAACCTACTCAGAACAGTGCCATCCATGACCTGCCTTTCACAGACCAGAGTCCAGAGAAGGACAATGAAGCTGGTGAAGAGTCTAGAGCACAAGTCCTATGAGGAGCAGCTGAGGGAGCTAGGGTTGTTTAGCCTGGAGAAGAAGAGGCTCAGAGCGGAACCTTATCAGTCCGCCTGAAAGGATGCTGTAGCCAGGTGAGGGTCTCTTCTCCCAGGCCACCAGCGAAAGTATGAGAGGACATCGCCTCAAGCTGTGCCGGGGGGTTGGCTTTCAGGTTGGACATCGGGAAGAATTTCTTCACGGAAAGGGTGGTCAGACATTGGAATGGGCTTGATGATCTCAGAAGTCTTTTCCAACCTAATTAATTCTGTGACCAGCTCCGAGGCTGCCCAGGGCCGCGATCTGCTACCCCGAGCCACGACCAGGGCAGAGGAAACTTCCCCTCGCAGCTGTGGGAGGGGAATTTTGTACAGGTAGAATGGGAAAGGCCTCCGGATCCGGCCTGGGAAGGCGCTTCAGGGAGAGACAACGATCCTGGGCACAGGGCACAGAACTGGCCTGGAAACATCTGGAGAAGCGACCCGACACCAAGGAGCAGCACCTGCGCGGCCTCAAGCAGCGACAAACATTAGAGCTGCACACACCCTTACCGCTCCCTTCCCCACACGCCAGCGATACCGCCGCCAGCCCGGCACGGGGCCCTGACGGACGCTACGGACAAACCCCGCGCAGCGCCCCGGGCCCGGCCGCGCTCCGGCCCCGCTGCCCCCGCCCGCCGCTCGCCCCCGGCCCGCCCGGGGCCGCGGCCCCGCTCACTCACCCCGCCCGCCGCCGCTCGCTGTCGCGCAGCCGAGGCTCCCTTTACGGCCGCTCTCGCTTGACGGCGGCGCGGCCGGCAGCCGCTCCGCCATGTTGTGTGTGGCACAGGAGCGGCGGGGCGGCGCTGCGCACGCGCACAGCAGCGCTCCCCGAGGGCGGGAGGGGCGGCTCCCCGCTCCCTTCAGCGGGACGGCCCGCGCGCACCACCCCGGCGCACGCGCGCTAGGCGGGAAGGGAAGGCTGCGCAGGGCGCATGCGCGGTGCGGCCGGTGGGGCTGCCGGGAGAGCGCGGCGGGACAATTGAGTGCAGAGGCGGGACGGACCGGCGACGGGACCGCAGGTACGGGAGCTACGGACGGGGGTCCCGGTGGAAATGACCCTGGGAAAGATCTTAAAAATTACCTAGTTCCAACCCCCCTGCCGTGGGCAGGGACATCTTTCACTAGATCAGGTTGCTCAGAGCTTCATCCAACCTGGCCTTGAGCGATGGGGCATCCATAAGTTCTCTGGGCAACCTGTTCCAGTGCCTTAACATCCTCAGAGTGAAGAATTTCTTCCTTATATTTAATATAAACCCTCTCTGTTTCAGTTTGAAGCCATTCCTCCTTGTCTTATAACTACATGCTCTTGTAAAAATTCCTTACAGCTTCTTCTGATCTGAGGCGATTTTTCAGTAATATTGATGTTCAAGGCGGTGCGCTCTCTGCCTGCAATTTAACTGAGTAAAAGCTGATGCTGTGCCATGTCTCTGAAGTTGCTCACAGCCGCTGTTCTGCCTCTCCATCTGTGCCGGCAGTGCCCCTTCAAACACTCAAGGAGCAGCGTGTTAAGTTTGGGCCGAGATATGGGTATTGTAGCTGCCTTTAGCAGAGCTCCGTGCGCACCGTGTTGAGCTGGATGTGTAAAACTTTGAAGCATTTTTTGTATGTGTATTTCATTTTTAATGCAGCTATTAATGTACCCTTAAGGATAAAAGTAAAACTGAATTCAATGCCTGACAAACCAGCTGCACCCATGAGACGGTTTGGGCTGTGGTTTCATGGTGCACTGGGTTTGGCCAGGCCTGGTTGCTAATAAAAGCTAGGAGCAGTGCTTTTTGCATTGCTTGCAGCTGTTTCCCTGCAGCCAGACCTAACGGTAAGGAAAGTACAAGGTTCTCAGGTGTATCGGTGCTGTCTCTGAGGAAAGGACGTATTTGCATGTTCATTCATTTAGTTGTAATGTGGAGCTATTCCTTGCCCTTGCTACACCTGCTCTGATCTCATCTAAAAGATCTGGCATCAGTGGTTTGTTGTACATCCACGATGTTCTGTTTCTATTGTGTAGGAGTAAAGGGACAAAATGTAAACCTTTTGGCTATTATTTTTTTAAACATGTTTTTGTTACATTTTATGAAACCTGTTATTTTAAAGACAAAGATGTATTTCTGGATGCAGTATTTCATTTTAAACCCCACAAACCTGTAAGGGTCTTTGTAGTTGCAGGTAGGTAATACTGGTAACAGTGAAGTTACTGAGTTATAAAGGGTAGTTTCTTCAAATGTCTTAGTAATTTTCAAATCTCCTAATGAGTCTGTTTTTGTGGTTTAAGACCAAATGACAGTGCAATGTCTAAATGGATTTGAAAACCAGAGCACTTTAAGCACGGATATGTGCAATTTATGAATTGCGCAGCTTTCCCATTCCACAGAACCAGAAGTGCAGTGGGCAGGGTTAGTGTAGCACTGCAGCCATGCTATGCACAGTCCTCATGCAGAGCCATGGGGTGTCCTGTGTTGTCTTCCCAAGTGTCTCTTGTGTAGTGTAGGTTGGGTAGAGAACTCGTTCCAGGTTCACATGGCACCTGAAGCTGGCTGTGCTCAGCACTGGCACTTGCAGTCTGCTCCCCTGGAAGGTTCTTGACACCTTTGCAGTATTCACAGTGACTTTTCATGCTACAGATACTCCTGTTATAAAAACCAAGCTACTCCCTTACTGCATAGGGTTAACTAAAATTCATGTGCTATCACTGTTGTCAGGTAGGCCTAACTTAAGTGCACTGCTGTAGACACAGTCAGAGGCTTCTTTCCTTGTATTTTTAGTAACAGCCACAGTGGAAGTGACAACAGTTGAGGCCATTTTGCCCCTAAGATTTATGTCTAATAACAGCATCACATATATACTAATTGTACTCGTACTGGGGAGAGAGCAGTACTCCTGCTACCAGTGCCTGCGTGTTTGCAAACTGCTTCAGTGCAGACCTTGGCAAGAACGGTGGTTGTGCCACAGGAAGCCACTGGAGTGCAGAGTAGCACCAAAAAAGGTGCAGAAATACACTGGCTTTTGCAGCAGGATGCAAATGTGCTTTTGAGATAGTACAGAAGTTTGATTCTGCAATCTGTATTATGGTTTGTTTTTAACCTAGTAGTTGGGGGGATCATTTAAAATAAACATGTGTAAATGGAGAATTAAACCTGTAATTGTACTGTAAGTTGTGCTTGCCTTCTTCATTTCAGCTGCTGTGTAATTTTATTGGAGTTTTCTTCTTTTGTTTGATTCCTGTCTATTACTTTGAAGCATTAAGATTATACCTTGTTATTTTAGTGGTTGCAGAGTAAGCTTTGTCATATTAACATCGGCATATGTTTGGTTTTGTCTTAAGGTTGTTCAGGGGAATAATGGTCTTACATTTTGAGGGAAAACATCTAATACATTCCTTCCACTGTTCAAGTGGACATAACATGGAGCAATAATATCCACTGTAATTCTGAGATAATTTTCTGCTGAATGTTAATCTTATTATGGTGAACCTGAATGACCAATGTAATTGACTGTTTAATGTAAAAGGCTGTTCCCAGGTATGAGACATACCTTCAGCATTCATTGGTCATTGTACACTAATAATGGGCTTTTCAAAATTATGTTTCAAATGTTTAGAATAGTAAGTTTTGCTTAAAATTATTTTTCTTTTTATAAACTGGTGTAAGTTTGTTAAGTAGCCCTATACTGTGCATCTCCAGAGCATTTATTGCTATTGGAACTGCATTAGTGGCTTTTAAAATGAAAAATGAGATGTTCAGCTGCAGTATTTGCTGTAGTTGATCCTTTTTAGTACTTAAACAAAGCATTGCAACAATACTACTTTTTCTTAAATTTTATTATGCTTGTGAATTAATACTGTTATTTGAAGATCTTTTATGCTCTCTTATATTTTGAAATAGTGCTTATGTTGTCATCTATAGATACATTTTTATATTTAAAGCCTATCCTGACTATAGTTGTCTTTATCTGCTTCCTTCCTTCCTGTCCACCCTCCAGAGCAGTACAGTTAAATATGAGGCGATCTGCAGCTCCAAGTCAAGTCCTAGGAAATGCAGGCAAAAAGCCAAGGTTTATACCACCAGGGAAGTGTATTCCTGTTTGTCTCAAGAATGAAACTAAGGAGATGGACCAAGAAATGAAGTTAAAGGAGGTAAACCAAACAGTGCACTAAAAAGTATTTTGTACAGTATTGTGATTAAAAGATAACATCTGAGCTCACCACAATCAATCTCTGGTTTAATAATATATTCAGAAAAAATTTTGATAGCTTTACTCTCAGTACCTTTGATCTTGCTTCTCAGGTTAGGTTTCTCTAACTGTGGAGTGGTTGCAGAAAAATGTTTTTCAAATAAATAAAATTAATCAGTATTGAGCCCAAATGCTATTCTCAAGTGTAAAGGAGGTGGGGATTGCATCTTGGCATGGGCTTTATTGGATTTTATTTTTTGTAAAAGCAGTTAAGAACTCAGGATACTTGTACTAAAGTCTCAGTCTGTTGGGTTGCAGTTCTGCTGCAAAGGAACTTTCTCTGAAACCTTTGACACAGAAAAGCATCACAATTTTTATTTATCTACAGAAGACTTGTATTAAATTAAATTCATAAACTGTTTACATAGGTGTTTGGTATTGTGTGCACCTACTTTTTGTTGTGATGCACACAGTTTTGTAGAGATGTATATATTTATGTAGCAAGTTTGATAATGACAATTAGTATGTCTTGAGATCCCTTCTTGTTGCTCTTTTCTCTATTTCTCTTCACCTGCATGAAGAAAATGCTATTGTGAACTTATTTCTCTTTTGCAGATAGATGAGAAAGAGGGAGATGCTTCATTGCTTTCTAAAATAAACGTCCAGAATCAAAATGAAAATTTTACACAGTCTTTGGAATCAACTGGAAAAGTAAAGACAAAAGCATGTTTCAGTGTTGACAAGTGTAGCAAGGCAGAAATGAAAATGCTAAATGTGCCCAAAGCTGGTAAGATGCTCTTTCTTTTTTACTACCATGTATGATAAGAGAATTTTAAAGCTTATGAATGATAGGCTGCATATACTAAACTTTTGTGAAGTACTATTACAAGGGCTGTGTAATGGTGGCATTATTTGGTGTTCTACTGGATAGAGTAAAAGAAACAAGTGTTAAATGACTTTTTTAATACAAAAGGAAAGAACCAAGGTGTTTTGGAAGCCAGTTGATAATGTTGATATTCAGGTTTGCGTCTTCCAGAAGAGCCTTATAGCCAACTCACTCTAATCTACAGTTGAAGGCAATACAAGAATTATGATACCTTAAATAGTGGGAAAGTGTTGTAATTTGGAAACCTTGATGACCTCATACAGAGAAGGCTAACCATTTTGAATGAATTCAGGTTTTTTTCAGAATTCATGAGGATTTCTTTTCTTCAGTGTCTCCAGTGGGCACTTAAGGCTCAAGCCAACTTTAGCCACAGTGCAGAAGTGGCTTTGCTCATTTGTGGGTGTGCACTTCATCAGCTGTGCCCTGGTAATAAATGCCTCCGAAAAACCAGGGTAGTAAGCACTGCAAAGACATTGAAGTGTCTGAACTGTAGCAAGTGCACTTGGATGGACCTGAACAACATTGTGGGGTTGAGTGTCTTCGTTTCCCAGTCCTGGTGTGCCCTGACTACAGATACAGCACAGTTCTGTGTTGTATGAATCCAAGTGTATGACCTCAGGAGCCAAGTACATCTTGGAAGCCTTGCACTTGAACTGGGTTACTAACATTGATGGATGAAAATTGCTCCTTTTGGAGCCAGCTCAGGCATTCTAAATACCTGTCTTACAGTTATTTCACTGTTGTTTCCTCATAATTAATTACACTGATAACGATGGTTTAAGGTTCATGTAATTAATAATACTTTGTGTAGTGAGTGAAGTTTTAAAAGAGCATTTCAGGGCCACTTACCACCTTGAATTGTTGGAAGGCTTTAACAAAGTCATATTTTATTTTATTATAAGACTTCTTAAATCTTGAAGCCTGACTGAAGCAAAACTGATACAGCTCCGTGTCCCCAGGTCCAGCCAATAGTGAGGCTAATTTCCAAAAGGGAATTTTTCCCAATAGGCTTATGTATGTCCTATACACACATACACATGACTGGTAACATAGGCCACCACAGACAGGGAACACAGCACTCAGGCAAGCAAAAGCAGTGCCCGTGGACACATCCTGTTCCCTTCTCTGGCTGCTTGGGGTGAAAGCCTGTTTGTGGAAAAACAAATGATTACACTTGTATGTAGATGTAAATACACATGCACACAGAGACTTCAGATCCTTCCAGTAACTGACCTTGTGCACTCAGTCTGTTCAGTAGCTGGCTCCTTGATTTGCTGGGCACCCCAGCTGTGGGCACGTGAGTCACAGAGGCCCACAGCTCCCACTCCAGTTGCTGGTTTGCAGATTTGCACTCCCACAGGTACAAGAATGCTACAGGCCCTGCCAGAAACTTGTCTTAGCCACTTGGTCTACTTAGTGGTGGGCTCCTGGCTTCAGTGATCTCCCAGTTGCCTTGTGCCCAAGAGATCCACATGTACAAACACGTCTGCCTGGTAACTGAACTTACCAGGAGCCAACCCCCAAGGTGTCCTGGTCTCTCGAGTGACTTGCATGGATTTCTTGGTCCCTTCAGTAGCCAACTCTCAGACCCTCTGGTCTCCCCGGTATCTGGCCCAGACTCATGGCTGCTCCAATATTTAGCTCCCAAGCCTCTTATGCTACTTGCCAGCTAGTCCATGTTGGTATTTGTTAGCAATCTCACACAGTATATCCAGTCAGTGTCCTTGGTCTCTGGCCTCTCTGCTTGCTGACATATCAGGTACCTGAGCCCTATGACCTATGTGTGGTCCAGCTCCAGCTTTCACCTGGGAAAATATTTAGAAATGTAGTTTAGTAAGAAGATGGGACTTGCTCTGGCAACAGGATGCAGTGCCTTGCTGAGGAAGCTTACTGACTTTCATCTGTTTAAAAGTGGCTGCCTTTTTCCTTTTATTGTTGTGCGCTTGTTCTTCCCTGAACCATGTTCATCTATCACTTTTGCGTCTTTGTGGTTTTTGTTTCTTTTTTTCTCTATCAAAGCCCCTTCTAGCATCTGGAGATTGCACAAATTCCAGGCCCTGGTAGGCAGAAACCCCCTCCATTCTGTAAGGTGCTTCAGAGAGCCTTTCCCACTCTTCTTCCTGGGTTTCAGCCCCAGAAAATGGGGGTGTGATAGCCGTGATAGGATGCTGCCGCTGGCATGCTATGTGACCCAGAGTGTATGAACTCTGTTTGGCAGAGCTAATGTGGGGAAATTCAGCTTCCCTGTATGTCTTTAAGTCTTACAGCTTTTGTGTTTATCTGCTGCATGCTGAAACTTCAGTTGTTCTGATGAAGCTTACACTTGAAGAAAATTTTCAGTGTCTGTGGTCATGCTTCCCTATAGGTCATGCTTCCTTATAAGGTAGATCTGCAAAAATTTGTATCTGCTAGTTCTGCTTAGCCATGCACTTGAAAGATAAGTAGTGGATTTATTTCCAAAAAATCTGGGAAGTCAGCAGTCATTCCAGCAAAAAAATGTTGTGAAGTGGAAAAGATAATAAATGTCTTTTCAGTATCGTGAATTCTGGGTGCAGCTGGTGTGGGTCCTCTGTGATGACTTTAGGAAAATAACCAAAACTTTGTGGAGTGAAACTGGGTGAGCTGCTTCTGTTGATGTGCTGCTGCCTTTCTGAACAAGGCATTTTGTGCCAAAGCTCTTTCCATGCCTGCAGAATGGGGCTAACCCTCCAAGGCTTTGAAGAGCTGTCCTGAAATGTGGTATAAAGGAAGTAAGTCTAATGTAAATGTTAGTTATGGTCTTCAGGTTCATTGGTGATGCAAGCATTGTAGTGAGAAAACAATCCTGTATTGAGGCTTCCTTAAATCTTAAGTAATTTCTTAATAACTTAGATTTTCCAAGACAGTTTCTGCCCTTTACGTCACTTGTCTGCTATTCGTTACAGCTAATGTCGCAATTACATTGATTATGTAAATCATAACCTTCTTTGTAGTGGGAAGTTAAATTGTTTTGTCAAAGCTGGCTTTGGTATGAAATTCAGAAGTAATGGAAACCAGTTGCAAAAGCCAGAGTCAGTTTGGAGTTTTTTTTATTATTAATATTATAATGGAATTATATTTGACTATCAGTCTCTGGAGTGTCATACTTCTCTGTTAAAGGGGCATTAAAATAATTTTAAGATTGATGTGTATGCATTATTTCAGTTTATTGTCTCCTTATCATTTAATGCAGATGATAAACAGTTTGATAGTTTTATATCACACTCAAAGCTGCTGTGTTTGGGTTTCCAGTGCAGCAGTGGAATGTGAAAATAAATACCTCAGGTTCCTTTGAAATTCTTTTGAAACACCTGTGAACCACTGGACAACTGCACTGTTCATAGGCCTAATCTTTCTGAAACCCAGCCCTGAAAATGCTGTGCATTCTTTCAAAAAAACTCAGTTATCTGACACATGGTGTCCATTTCTTGGAGCAGACAAGTAAGGATTTGATTAGATGGAATAAATCTAAAAATTATTGCATATCTGGCTTAAAAAAAATACTTGTTTTTCTAAGCTTCTTTTCAAAAAACTTCTTCCCTGAAATGTCATTAATAAAAGTGAAGTGCAAGAGACTCTGAAATTCTGTGAGATGAGGTATTTCCAGAGACATTTAATAAGTTTGTAGCTACAGTTGAATGAAACCTACATATAGTGTTGTAATTTTAAGAGTGTTTGAACTGTAAGGTATTGAACATGTTCATTGGACAGTTTATGACTTGTGATTGTAAGTTCTGAATACTGGAAAATAATGTTACATATCTTTTTAGGAAAATGAACTTTACTACTGCTTTATTATTTTGCTTGTTTTTAAGAGGCAAAGAACATGGCAAGCTCTTTGATACCTTTGTTTTGTATTCAGAATATAGTACTTGTTGACACAATGGATCTTTGGGAGAGAGGTGATTTATTTGACATTATCATTAATACTTTTTTTCACATGCCTCCAAAGAATTCTATCAGCTAAGTGCGCATGCTCTTTAAAAATGAAAATTATTTAAGTATTCCTAAACTATTTACCAGTAACTGAAAACAAAACCATAAATGTGTTTTGAAGGATATTATTGCACCTCTCAAGTGCTCGGTTTCTACTTGTCATCATGACATTCTGAGGTTCTATTAGCAATAACAATTCAAAATACAGCTAATTTGAAGAAACAATGAATAGGCAGATCCCTAAACTATATTTAGTATCTCCTCAGCATTACTAGTGAGTGGGATTCGCAAGAACTGAGGTTTTTACCCACATTGCCTTCAATTTAATGATTTTAATATATATTTATTTCATTTATATAAAAGCATACATAATTTGATTTATGTTTATTATTTGAGTTTATAGCTTGCTTTCTGTTGGTACTTTTAATCTAGAAGAATGTTACTGTGTTTTGCCCTTCGGGTTACTATATAGTGTGTGGAAATGGATAGCTCTTTCACCTGAACACTTAGATGCAACATTCCAGTTAGACTGAGATTTCACTGTTTGAACCGGATGTAGGTGAACAGAAAAACTGGATACAGAGTTCTATTCCGTTACAGTTCACCTCCTGTTTGGTTGGTTTTTGGTTCAAGAGTACCTTGTCTTTCATCCATCACAGTGGCATCTGCTAATGCATCTTCCAAGAGGGACTTTGCCAGAAGTCATACTCAGATACTATCTTTGAGCTAACACTGAGGACAAATTGTAATTGTATTTCATTACAGGGTTAATGTGCTCACCCTATATCTCTAAGCAGATGTTTCTGAATGTTTTTCATGCTGATGATATTAACTGTACTTATTATTTGCATATGGTTTTGAATATATTTTCTCTATCTTCTCTGGAATGTTAATGTTTATTGACTACATTCGTCTGTAAGGTTTGGATGCTTTGTACACTTAAGCTTAATTTTTCATAATGTTGTTCCTTCATCTTTATAGACCGTTGTTACAGGTCTATCTGATACCTCTTATCACTTGATATGAATAAAATCCTTTTAACCAATTAATGTGAATATTAAGAGAAAATCCACTGTTCATTTATGATAGTAGCAATCAATTACCTATCACTTTTAATCAGGGGATTAAAAAATTTTATTTTCAGGATTTTCATATTGTCCAGTTTCAGTCTAACTGCCTACTTAGGGTTTCTAGTAACACAACTAAAAACATTCATGCCTGGCATCTCATAATGAACCAGATTATTCCTAGAATTACTTGGATATCTGCAAAAGTACAAGTATTAATTTAATTTCTGTTGTTGTACTTCACAGATGAACTAGAAGAGATATTTCAGTTAGTCCTGTTTTAGTGGTGGAGCTGCATGTGTAGCTGCAGTTCTGTGTGCCCTTCCAATGTTTTTATAAACAGCTGGTAAAGCAGTTAAATCTTTGGGTAAAAGATACTCCATAATCATGTGTAGTTCTTAATAATTACCAAGCACCCCTTAGAACAGCTAAGATGTGACTGGATGCCTGAGTGTAAGTAATTTATTACTGCATTGTTTGCAAGTAAGATTTTACAAGTCTATAAATTTTGTTACAATTTCTTATTCAAAATAGTATCAAATTATGTTGCTAGATCTTTATGATTTAAAATGTCCTCATTTTCCCTCCAATGTTCTGCACAGAATAGTTTATAATAATGAATAGACAAATTTATAGACAAGTTTATTTTCAATTCAGGATAGTTTCTTTACTGTTTAGGTGTCATCTGTGGCTGTTTGATCTCAAGAGATGGGGACTCGTTAATAAAACTGGATTGATCTAAACACATCATAAGATAAATTGGCCGTATCTGATTGGATGCTGGTTCCAGAAGTGTTCACCTATCCATCAGTCACAGTGGGTCTTGTATTTTCTGGTCTGTAGCTTTGGGATTCTTTGACATCTCCTCAAGACAACACCTTTCACTTGGTGCTCTTCCTTGCAGTGTAAATGATGTCTTCTACTCTGCTGCTGTCTTAAGGCCTTCCCTAGTGTTTCCCCAGCTGATTGTGCACACTTGGTGTTCTCCTGGGCTGTTGTCACATTCCTAACGGTGTTTATTCATCTTGAATTTGGGATGCGCCCCAGCTGAGTGCTGAGATACACGGTGCTAGTAGAATTAGCAGCCAAGAGTGAGATGGAAAGAAGGAACTTTACAGCAGCTTCACCACCAAAGACAACATCTCATATAACGTGCAGCAACTGCAAAACTGCTTTCCTGGATGGGACAGCCATCTGCAACACTGATGCAAATGCAAATTTGCTTAATTCTAGTGGGGTATTTTCACAGTTAGTACAACCTAATTTATAATTTGGTATGATCATATCTTGCTGCCGTGTGAATAACTAGGCTTTATGTAAGTATAGATGGTATAACCAAGATATTCACACATGGGAGAAAAGAGCAGTGAATTGGCAGAGAAATGTACTTTTCATTTGCCCCAGTTAAGTGTGCTTTGTATTTGAGCTAATGAAGATAATGAAGGAGAGGGGAAGGAAACCAGAAATCAGAAGGGTATTACATGATCAGAAAATAAAGAATTATATTCAATATAAGATATTCAACATTTCCCAAAGAAGTTGGAGGGATTAAAATGAAAGTTTTGCAGTAGTAACTTGTCTATCAAATGGAACTGTGGCTGCTTCTTTACAATGAAAAATATAAATTGTCAGGTTCTTTACTTTTGAGTAGTGATATATCTGTTATTGAAGAAAGCTGTGCTCCATGTACAGATGATAATCTTTCATGCATTTTCTTTTGAAGTTATTAAGTTATTGAAAATTAAAATTTGTAAACAAGCAGAAAGGCTTAAACACTCGTGCAGAAAGAGAGGTCTACTTTTGAAACTGCAGATATAAAGCAAACACCCCTTTCCAAGGGTTGGCAGGGGATGTGTTGGGAAATGAACTTACTATCCCAATATATTTATTACAATTTAGCTCCTAGAGTTGCATGAAACACACAGAATATAGTCTGCAATATACAGAAAAAGAAATTAGCTAATACTGTAACTTTAAAAATAAGGAACTTGGAAAATACTCTGCATAGAGACTATCTTAAAGGATTCAGGTTTATCAGTAATAATTCTTTCTGTTCCCTCATTCATTCTAGGGGGAGCGGTATACATAGTTTCTTCTTTTTTTTTTTTTTAATTTTCAAAATCTGTTATCAGGCTATGTGAATGTAAGATGGGCTAAAGAGAAATACACGGCTATTCATGTTTTCTCATGTGTGTTTTTATTTTCCTTTCTCCCTTCCTTTGGAAAGTCCTAGTTTGGATTGTTTAGGGTTGGTGTATGTGTATATTCCCAGCTCTCATGTCTCCAATAGCTATGAAGGTTGGCTTAAGGGAAGAAGAGGGAGCGCAGCTATCAGGTGGAGGGATAAGAAATGCCTTAGTGAAGGGAACTGGGAGGTTATTTTGAGCTAGCATGAGTATTATGACAAACTAGGCCTGGATGCCTTCAAAGCTACTTGTCAAATCTTTCTGTGGCTGTGCTCATTGTTTAGATCCCCTTTGTTGCCATGCCAGCCTAACTAGAGTGCAGTCCCAGCTTTTGGCTTTGGGCCATAAGTTTTCCCTGGAACAGAAGCTTTGTCACAATATGACTTTCCTTGAGCCAACAAGATAGTGATAAGATGGTTATCTCACTGGCTTCAAAATATCTGCTGAGCAAGATTAGAAGAATGGAGAAAGCTGTTCCTCTGTCAAATGCAGGGAATAGTGCACAGGGTAGTATTTTCAGGATAGTATGTAAAAGCATAATCTCCAAAATTTTAATCTCTCTATGAACAAAACAGGAGAATTGCAGAAACTTGGCTTCTGTTACACTAATTCTTTTCCTAGGGGTTATCTTGCTAGTGATGTGAGAATTTAGGGAAAATATCCTGAGAAAATCAGACTTTCAAACCTTTCTGTATTTCTCAGCTGCTTCTGATTAGTCATCAAAAATCTCGTTGGAAGAGAGGATCAGAGAGGTATAAGCATGCATTAGGAATGGACACAGTTCTTAATTTGTAAAGAATGGGGCTCTTACTTTTCTGTTTTTAAGGACACGACTTATAAAGTGAAGAGCGAATTCATGGAGCTGTACAGTCACATAGTATTATAATTTAGAGTCCTGTAGCTTTAAGCCAAACTTAGTTTGAAGGATGGTTACTGATCTGAATGTGTGGGTCTTGGAATGTCACACTGAGATGAAGATAAATTCTTTAAAATTTGGCATGGGGGGCATTTTAATTTGCTAACTCATATATTCCCAATTTCAGTGGGCTAGATGTTGAGAGAATGCCTTGTATCAGCAGAAGGGACAGAATTGTATTTATCTTTTATGCTTGGAATTTTATCTGATAAGAGCTCTGGAGCAGGCTGGATGTAATTCAGGCTAGTTTAAAGAGAGTTGTGTAAAGGTAATTATTGCATTGTTAACTTCTGTGTGTTTGTGTGCTTGTAGCAGTTGCAAGAACTATTAGGGGTTGGAAGTTAATACATGCTAGAAGCTGATCACAAAAACAGATGCAGGAAAAAGAAGAGGTAAAATTTTCCCTTATTTGTCTCACCTCCAATGCAGGACAGAGGTTTAGGAATAATTTTGCAGGAGAAAGGAAAGGAGTGGCCTGAGAGATCCAGGTACAGCAAAGATAAGAACAATAAAGTATAAAACTGATGGTGAAAGTGCTGATGAAGATGAGAAAAAAAAATCAAGTGACATGAGAAAGCCATTTGAAACATGAATGACCTAAAAGTATTATTTCTAAAGGGTCTGGTGTGAATGTATTTAAGCACTGTAACTTCCAGGTGGAGTTGTATTATGACTTTTGGTTCACAGAACTTCTTCAACCCCCTCCTTAGTGAATAATGCCTGCACCCCTTAGCTTTAGAGATCTCCCATGAAACAACTGTCCCTATGAGAAATCTTTGGAGTTGAAAGTTTTCTCACCCACCCTTTGCTCAAGCAGGCTCTTAAAGACAGGCAGATCAAGTGACTTGGCACTGTCTTGCTGTCATGTCAGTAGAGGACTATATGATGAGCTAATGGAAGTTTTGCAGCCCTTACTACCTATAGACACTCTCATCTTATGCAGCTGCCAAAGTCATTTGCAAGAGTGAGCAACTGCTTTGATACTTGCCAAATGTTTCTACTGCCATAATAGCTCACTATATTCAGTGGTGTGTAACATACCCCATCCTAGCTGCTGAATCTTTCTACATTTTTTTCTAAGCACATGGGTACCAGGGTTCCATTTTAGGTTTGATTCAAATCTTGCAATCATCCTCTTGTTCTTGAGGATTTTCAGGCTCCTAGGTGATTGTAAATGCTAACTCCAGGTCTCTGCAGAGCTGATTTGCTTGCGTATTACTAAATAAGAACAGAAGTCCTTAAGACTTATCCTGGGGCTAGCACTTTGTGGGCAGAGCACCTTCACAGGATTTAGCAATCTGTTGACTTGATATTTTTTGCACTAGAAGGTCCCAGCCTGAATCACTTATGCTGGTGTCATTCCTTTCAACATTCATGTTTGCTCTCTGTTCCAGACTGCATCTTTCCAGACACATTCTTTCTTAGGGCATCCTCAGTTCTCTCAGATGTCTTTTTTCCTTTGTCTCATGTACCTTATTTTTAAGTCTGTCATGGAGAGATTCTTCCTCAGTCCTGTGTGACAAAGGATCCTCCCTCTCCCTCCAAAAAGCTCCTGTGATTTAAGTCATTCTCTACTTCAGGGTATTCTGTCTTATAATGTGCCTAAATTTACATGGGCCACTTGATGCAGTCAGTGGCTGTGATACAAACCTATCACTTGTAAAGCTTGTGGCCATTGAGCTTTTTCAGCAATTCATGGTGATTTGGCTACTTTAATTCCTGACTGTATTATAGCTGTGATTCATTCATCTCAATAGTTCTCTGGGATGCACTGTTTGTATAATTTTCTGGTATTAATTCTAGACTTTTTCACAGCAAAAACAGGAGGTATAGAAGGCAGTGAAATGATGCATGTTTATTTTCTTCAGTGGTGACCAGAATTTCTTTCCTGCTACCTGTGGTTTGCTGTCCCCTCAGTTGTGGTAATACAAGTCTCTAGGAATATGGTTTGCAGTTCACCCTACAATGATCCAGATAGAGTCTGAAGAAGCTTTCTCAATATATTTTTTTTTGTGAGTTATTTGTCCTGTGGCATACTGGATTAGGGAACTGCGGGTCATTAAAACTAACCCAGCTCAGAAAAAAATTATTAGTATGAGTCGTCCAGATTTGTGAGTGTTCATATCAGCACAGTGAAGGGGCAGGAACATGACACAGTTGGGGGGAGGTAGAAATTACTGTTTTGACAATGTGCCACATTTATGTTGACTTAAACCAATTATTAAATTAATATTAAATTATTATGCTTGCAAAATAAATAGATTATTCTGTACCTAGATCATCTTGCTGAACTGGCTGTGCACTGTGTTGCGTAAGTGTAAGTGTTGGTGGAAGGTGTAGAATGAAGGGTGGATTGTGGCAACATTTCTGGTTTTTGTAATTGTCTTGGAGCTACACCTATTGTTTTAGCTCAAAGATGTCTGTATGTATCATTAATATCCAAGCTTTTCACATTCTCTGATTTCTCATCCAAGTACTGATATGACCTTAGGCTGATGAGCAGAGCTGTTTTAAAAAGGGGAAAAAAAAAAAAAGGAAGAAAAAAAATCTTAGTAGGTAGCCAGCTTCATTTTTTACAAGGGTTATTTTACACTAATGCAGAACAATATGTAATTCAGGCATTCCATCAGCACTCCTTGCTCAAAAGAAAACTTTATAACACTATTTTGCTATAATTACATTAGTGTGGAAACTTAGTCTCTCTAGCAACATTAAGCACGAAGAAGGTAATAGAGTAATACAAGTCTAGGTAAGTCTAATATTAGGAGTTGCTGCATCTGGTAGCCCATTATAGAGGAAACTGCTGCAGCTCCTCGTGGCCAGGACCACAAGGATGTATTCTCAAGAGGCACATGTGCACTCTATATATGTATATACAGCCAGACATCAGAAAGTTCAGCACTCACGCAAGCACAAGCAGCTTCAATGGCCTCAGCCTTTCCATTCACTGGCTGACTGTGAAAAAAGCTTATTTATGGCAAATGCTTATGTATACAACATGGATCCTCCAGCAAGTGGTCTTAAATTCTTATTCTGATCAGTTACTGGTCCCTGGATCCCCTGGTCTTCCAGTTGACTCACAAACGCACACTGGGTCTCTCTGGCAGCTGGTCTGACCAGTGGCCTGTCCCCAGGTGTCCTGGTGTCCCTCCAATAGCCAAATCTCAGACCTTCTGGTCTCTGCAGTGTCTGATCCAGACTCATTGTTGCTTGGCTCCCAAGCCTTCTGCCTGGCTAGTCTGCCTTGGAGTTTGCCAGAGGTCACACACTGACACAGGTATCCAGGCAGTGTGCCTGGGCTCTGGCTTCTGCTTTCTGGTGCCTCAAGCAGCCTGGGCCCGTGACCTGTGGTACAACTCCAGTTGCTGACATCTGTGTTTTTGTACATGGTCACACCCAATGGAGATTTCCCCTCACCCAGGAAAGCAGTTACAAATTTAGTTTAATAAGCAGATAGGACAATCTGCAGTGATCAGGCCCAGGGCATGGCTGAACAACCATACTGGGCAGCCACCTGTTTACATGCACCTGGCCCCTCTTAGCCCTTTTCCCCCCGCCCAGTATCCTCCTATGCTTGTTCTTGCCCAAACCACTTTCATGGTTCACTGTTCCTTGTCCTGCCATCAGTTCGTCCTCTAAATATCTTGTACTGCCTTCTGCAATCCCAAAATACTCTCTCTGGCATCTCACAATGAGTCCCATACCTAGTGGGCAGTAACCCCCTCCTTCAGTCTGCAAGGTGGTCTAGAGAGAGCCTCTCCTGTGGACTCTGTATATCTGTCACCCCCGGGGCCTGGGAGCAGCTGGACTGGAGGGCTTGGTTTCTTTCATTTGGGTTCTTGGGGTTACCTCTGCCCGACACTTCATCTGTGCTCTTTGTGTCTGTGGGGAGGAGCCTTTAATCACTGACTTATTTTTGTCACTAAAAAGTCAGGCGCCTGGGTGGGCACTGCACAACTGCTTCAGCAGTGGAGAGTACAGTGTAGGCTTGCCTGTGACCCCTCAATGCTGATACTGCCAGAGCCTAAACTATGTGAAGCGCATCCAGTTTTTTTTTTCAGTTACTGAAGAACAACTAAGAACATAAAATAAAAAACCCAAAACTCTAACCACCAGCTTTATATTATTAATATTAGTAAAGTGCAAAGTGAAGGGAAATAGGGAAGGATTAGGTGTTTATAAGTAATGGTTTTCGTACAGTGCTTCTAACCACAAGAGTATTTTGTTTCTCAAATTCAAGTGTAATAGGCTTCAGACTATAAAATGCTTTATTTAATCTTGGCTTGAAAGCAATGTCAGTGAAGTGGACTGGTCACAATTTTGTTAGGTGGTACTGACGAGCCAAGTCTTAGAAATGGTTCCAAAAGTGCTTGTTGTTCTAAATGCTAATTGATTCTTAGCAGTTAAAAGTCTCCCTTTGTTTAGTGTGAATTTCTTGTTTTGAATGCGGCTTGTGTCTGCTTTGCGTTTTTTCCCCTTACAGCAAACAAGTTTATACCTAGATCTTCATAGCCTTAGGATATTTCAAGCTATAATTATTTCTCTTTCCTTCCCCCTGCTCTAGGCTCCCTTGTTTTCAAGGCTGGACATGTTAAGCTTAGGAAGCTGTTGCCACTATCTAAAGTGGTGTTTGTTTCCCACCCTCCGGACCCTTTCAGTGGAGTACGTAATTTTTGAAACTTAGTTTTTGCTTTTTGTACTTGAGAACACCTTTCCTTCTATCTGCTGGTTTTTCTCTTTCTCCGTTTTGTTGCTCTAGTTTAGACCACAGAAATTTAAAGCCTTGCACGCGTTTTTATGTGAAGGTTTGCTTTAAGGTGAGAGGTTGTTGAGCAAACATTAGAAATGGAGGCACATCTTGTTAATAAAAATCAGATTTTTTTAATCCTGAAAAAACGCCTGGATAAATACAATAAAAGTCGGTTGTTTGCTGGTGGATATTATGAAAACCCCAGTAACCACACGCTGTAACGCACTCGGTAAATCTGTCACGACTGCGGGCAGCCCCAGCCCTCGCGGTGCCGCCTCGCAGCCCCCGGCCGAGGGGCGATGCCGGGGTTCGCCCGGGAGCCGCCTCAGGGCCGGCGTGGCGGCGCTCAGGGCCCGCTCGCACCGAGGCGTTCATGCCGCTCCTGCCGGTGCCGGATCTCGGCTGGGGAGCGCAGCGGGTTCTTTAAGAAGCCCCCGTGCCGGTGGCTGTCGCCGGCTGCCAAGTGCGGGAGAAGCCGAGCTTTGCGGCGAAGTCCGAGCGTAACCAGCCGGCTGGGGGAGATGCCGCCCCGCAGTGACTGACAGCAGGACCAGCTCTATGCAAATGGCGCCGGGGGCTCTGCCGGGGCTCTCTCCACACGCGCCGCCGCCTCCCGCTCCCCGTAACGCGCCCTGCCTCGCACAAAGCAGTTGTTGCTTTTTTGGGGGAGACGTCGTTACACGTAAAATCATCTCCAGCACGGTTTCAGTTTGAGATTGTGTGAGGGAGCTGGGGAGATGTGTCAGAGCTTGTTACTCCAGCTAAATTAGGTAATTTTTAGCTGGGTAACGTGCTAATCTTTAAACCTTTATGTTTTTAAATCCTGCGTATGTCTGGTCTCTTCATACAAAAGTGTATTTTGCTTGTTTCTTCTCGCCTTCTTCAGTCTGAAGCCTTATGTAGGTCAGGCTTGGCTTAAGCAGATTTCCTGAACCTGCGTCAGCTTAAGCTGAAGGAATTTTAATAAACCCTCCCTTGTAGGCGTGGGCCTAAATGAGACTAGCCTAGTTAAGCCTGATCTTTTTCTGTTTGTGAAAAAGAGCTGAGCAGAGCTAGGGACTGCATGGTGGCTCCAGGAACGGCTTCCTTAATTCAAAGATAACAATGGTTGGGAAGGCCAGATCTTCTAATTTTACCTTATCTGAAAAGCTCGATTTGCTAAAACTCGTGAAGCCGTATGTTAAAATTCTCGAGGAACATACCAATAAGCATTCTGTAATAGTGGAAAAAAACAAATGCTGGGATATCATAGCTGATAACTACAATGCCATCGGAGTAGATCGCCCTCCTCGTACTGCACAGGGCCTGCGCACGCTGTACAAGAGGCTCAAAGAATATGCCAAACAGGAGCTATTGCAGCAAAAGGAGACTCACTCAGATTGTAAAAGCAGCATTTCCGAGCCAACCAAGAAAGTTGTGGAGATGATTCCACAGATTTCCAATGTGTGTTTAAGAGACAGGAGCGGTGTTCAAAGGTGAGACAATTCTTTTTATTTTGTTACTGAATGAAAATTATGGCGCCTCCTATCTACTTTGTAACGCTTTTGCTTGTGCTCAGGCACCTAAAGGAAGTGTTTATCAGAGAAATTCCCAAATGGGAAACAATGACAAAAATAATACTGCTTTTGTTTTATGAGAAGCTTTGTGGTGACTTAGCATTGCATTAATTTTTTTCAGCTCTTTCAAAGCTTGTTTCAGAGTCTTTGTCATACTCTGGAAAGTGAGGGTTAAGAGAGAATCAAAGAGAAATAGTAGCTCCAACCTCTACCCCTCCCCTACCTTTTAATAGGCAGATTATTCAAACACTGGCAAAGTGATGGCTATTCTCCTCCATTTAAGGTAATACTGCAGTCATTTTGCAACATATGGAACTGTTACCAGTTTATGTAGGATTTTTAATAAAGTTAGTTCACAGAGCTAAGAAACGTTATTCACCTTTTTTCTCTCATTTACTTTGGTGTTTGCATGTTATGTTTTAGCTAATCCCAACCCTTTAAAGAAAAAAAATTGATTCTCCACACTGCAGTGGCTTTGTGAGTGCAAATGTTTTTTTTAAATTATACTTTTCTTGCATTGACGGTGGTTCCCTGAAGCTGGAGCAAAGCTAATTGCAGTCTAAACTCCAAGCAGTTCTGTGTTGTACGTGAGGTAGTTTAAATACAGAGAGAAACTGAGAGGTACAGCACTAGAAGTTTTCTTTTTTTTTTGCACGGTTTCTTTTTTTTTTTACTGCTCAGTAAAGTGAGACACACTGTCTAGATTTGAGCCAGACATAATACAGGCAGGCACTGTGCAGGCTTTCTCCCACAGCTGGCTAATGCCCCTCATATCTGACTTGTAACACTCTGCTGGTTCTGTATTGGTCCTCGAGGGATCAAAAAATGCCTGGGTCAGGTTTTGGTTCCTCCAGATACAAAAACTAAGCTAGGGAGTGGGGGAGGGAAGTCAAATAACTCCACAGCAACCTTGAGAAAGCTTTGATTTTCCTTATTTTCCCAAGCAGATTAATGGGAAGCGAACTTTCCGTATTTTAATCAGATATACTGATAGTGAGTGCAGCAGCGTAACACTCTAAGAAAAGCTGGCATGCGCACACTTGCTGAATTGGGTTCATGGTGCCACTGGTTGAACTGAATGGTAACAATTGTCTAAATCCCAACATGCCAGATGCTCTAAAAATATTCTGTTGTGGGTCCTTTGCGTAAAGAAGTCTAAAGCAACTGGGTTGTGCTGCTGCTCCTGGTGAATGCCCCTGGAGGAACCATTCCAAAGAATTCTCTGGAACAAAATGAGGCTTTTAATTGCGCTAATAAAGGTTGCAGTGTCTTGACTACCAACTTTTGTAAGGAGGGAAAAAAAATAGTGTGAGAACTTTAGTTTGTAGATTGGCTTATAAAAAGCACTGACGCTTTTAGTGAATGATTAAGAGCTAATGATCTCCATAGTTTGTCTCCTGTAATTTAAACATTTTTTTGCAGGTTTTTATGGGTCTGGGAACACTGACTTGCTTACTGCTTACCCAAAATGGTTGTTCCTAGGAACAGCCACTACACTGTGGGCTGAAGGAAAAGAATATAATTTAAAAGATTTTTTTTTTTCCCCTGCCCAAATACATAATTACTTGATAGTTCTCTGAGTTGCATTTTACCCTAACTTTATAAACCCAGTGTTGGGTTTTAACTCACCAGGATGTGACTTAGGTTTTGGAGGAGGGAAATACGGCTTATAACGAGCCCAAATTGTAATCGCACCTTTAAGCAATTTCTAGCTCGCTGTGATTAAACAAAACCTGGTGAATCATGGGTGCCTGCAGGGTTATAAACACCATGCCCCAATTGTGGTAACTGTTGTTTGTCTTTCTTTCAGTCAAGTTGTCAGAAACAACATTAGTAACCACCATACAGGCAGCTCTTTTGTTTCTCAATTCCTTCTTTCTCTCTTTGCTGTCTAATTGTTTTCCTCTTAAGAGGCTGACTAAGGAAAAAAAAAAGCCTCATCAGAGTTACCTGGAGATCTGCTAATTTTTCCAGTTCTGTGTGGATTACACTGAGATGGATTTTTTTTTTCACTGTTTGGAGGCTCTAGTCTATGCTAGACAAAAATCTTTCTTCTATTTAACCTCGTTCACTTTCTCTTTCTGCTCTCTCTCCATTTCCTTTTGTCAGAATGACCTGCTTCTCCTGCTGGTTGTTTCCACTTTTCTCAGGCTAGAAGCTGGCCAGGAGCCAGCAAATGAGAAGGAGAGAAGCTTTATTAGAAGCTGTGGTTGTGAAGAGGGGGGAAGCCCAGAATTGCACTCAGCACTGGGGAAAACAAGTGAAAATTTGTGTGCAGGATAATGCTTCTGATGCTAAGAGGACTAAAACAATGTGAGAAAGAAGCATATAGGAAAAAGTGAAGCTTTGTCACATGAGGTAGAAGTGAGTAAGGTGATATAATTGATACTTCATAGGCAGCTCAGGTAACAGTCAATAGAACTAAGATTATCGTGGTGTTTTCTTCAGGGGATTAATGAAAGGTCAGTTTTCAATACTTGCTTCAGATGGATGGTGGTTTTTTGAAAAGAATCTTTAGTTTAAATAGTTTGTGTGCTTGACAGGCTTTATTTTTGGAAAATATATTGCTCTGACCCTGATGAGCATTTTTACAACTGAGTATTGAGAAGCTTTCATGCTTTTATTATAGAAAATGCATTTTCATGTTAATGGATGGCAGGCTAGGTCAGGGTCCTTCAGAAATTGCAACTGTGATTGCTTATTTCTTTTAAACCAAGAGTTTAGAAGACCATGGGACATCCAGAAATTATGATCATGCCACCTTTTCATTAAGGAGTTAGTGCATTTACATGAGAACAGGATGTACAAATTAAATTTCTCTTTGCTTCTGGGAATTTGAACCCACATCTCTTACTAACCAGTCCGGTGTGTTAATAATCAGGTAGTTTCTCAGTGTGTGGCATGTAGGGCTCTGAAGGCATTTTACGGTGTAGAAAAACTGCATTGCTCACCCTCAAATTTAAGACAGCAACTCAAGTCCTTCAGAGTTGGGGAGCGTCTGTGAATGTTAGGTTAATCATGGATCCACTTACTGCCTTTGACTGCTAGCAGTAGTCTTCGAAGGGTTCAGAAATGTCTTGAGTCTGCAACCACCAGTTATAGCCTCTGTTTTAGACAGTCCCAGCCATGAGGGTGCACTGACTTGGCTGTCAATCCTAAGTTAATATAGTCCTGTTCCCATGTAACTCTATACTGCCTTCCCAGTCATGCTGCAAGTATTCTTTGTAGATCTGTACAGTAATAGATCAAGAAGCTGATCTGGCTTAAAAAAGCATTACCTGAATACAGGAGTGATGTGCAGAAGTGTAGGGTTTCAAACACAACTGATGGTAGACAAGTGTCAGGAACAGCTTGAGCCATTATCATCATTAAAGCCAATGCAATGTCAAATCATCATTTGAGATGCTGCTGACTCAGGGATTTACAGAAAGACAAATGAGTCAAGTGGGTGTTGTTCTTTCAAAAAGAAATGTACAGAACTACAGGCTGTTCTTAATGGAAGCATTTCTGTGTCTTGAAGCTTCAGAAGAAATGCTAAGATCAACGATTCAAAGAGAAGGAGCAAGGATTAGCTTGGTTCCCAAATCTACTGGCAAGGGTTGTCTTTTGGGCTCTGGTTTCTTTTCCCAAGGCTCTTTGTGTAATTTTATTTAGTGATTATTTTACGTTGAAAAAAACCCCAAATACTTGGGTGCGTGAATCAGGAACAGGGAGCACTTTAAAACAGGGGGAGATTGATAAGTATATTATCAATTATATTATATATTTTATATTATATAAACTCTGTCCTCTGTTACTTGCATGACTTGGTGCTGCTTTTTTTTTTATACTTTCATTTGTCTCTGATAGCTCTTCTTGCTTCTTCAGTGTCAGAGGGGCCTACCAGATGAGTTCTCTGTTGGGTGTACTGCCTTCAGAGCAATAAAATTGGAGTAAGACAGGGCTGTGTGTGTGGTGGAAAGAAAGAGAGGCACAAGTGGTGTTTAGATAATGAAATAGAGTCCCAGGCGTAGATAGCAGAGTAGTATTCAAATGAAGCTTTGGTTACTTACAGCTATGCCTTTTAAAATAGTTTTTAATGGATTATTTAAATATGATTTTGTGTGTTCTAGTGCTAGTATCGATAAAGAAACAATTGCTGGTACCAGTTCACCACAGGCAATGTTGGATCACCATCCTGCGACAGTCATGATGGACTTGCAGTCGGAAGAGGATGTCAAACCTCCTCCTTCTTTGATTATAGACTCACAGCAAAATGAGAACTTAGAACAAGAGGAAGAACACCAGCTGGTGCATATTATGGAAAGGTCTCCTTCAACATCAGTGTCTTCAGTTGATATGAGAGTGATGATGTCTCCTTCCCCTGTACCAAGAAGAGATGAGTTTTTTAGGCTTGAGGTTGGAGAACGCTTTAGACCAATGTGTGGTTATGATCCACAGATGTTACAAATGCTGAAAGAAGAGCATCAAATAATATTAGAAAACCAAAGAAAAATTGGTCTTTATGTCCAAGAAAAAAGGGATGGTTTGAAAAGAAAGCAGCAACTGGAAGAAGAACTATTGCGAACAAAAATCAAAGTAGAGAAGCTGAAGGCTATACGACTACGCCGTGATCTGCCAGAATACAGCAATATCTAAATATTTTATTACTTCCGTCATATTCTTTGAAGTACTTAATAATAAATGCAAAATCGTTTCTTATGTTAATATGGATGGATGAAAATCTGGGCTTGAGACATGAAAGCATATGTTGTTTAAGTACCTTAGAAAAATACCTTGTATGGGTTTGAATGCACCAACTCTTCTGGTCTAAAGTATAATGAAATCCTGTACATTTAAGTGTTTAGATTGATAAAAATCCAAACTTTAAAAATATTTCCACTTATCTCTAGAGTTGTGATGAGCTAATGGAAATTTAGCTCAGCTCTTGTTCAAAATTTTGATCATATGCATTATTTTTTCAAATAATCACCTTTAATATCTTAATGCAGTTGCAGGTTAATGAATGCATATGAGGAGAAATAAGAGGCTATGTTTAAATGTTTTACTCAAGTTGTTAAATCTTATGACAGTAGTGACATTTTGCTGATATGTCAGCTTGGAAAACAAAATTACTGGATTGTTATATTTTTTTAATGTTCAGTAGACAGTTGATTAAATGTACATCTTTTTAAAAGTTAATACTTTTTAATTGTTTCCAGTGGAGAAGTGTTTCCATAGGATGTTATCCAAATAGAGACAATGAATGCAACACTTGGTTTTTAAAACTGCATGCATGTGTAATTTGTGTGTACAGTTACCATGATTGTGTATTCAGTTATAGTAATTATACTGGTGATCAACCACATGAATATCTACTTTGCTCATTTGCATGCATAATTACTACAGTGCATGTGCAACCAAGACAGTTGCAGGTGCCTTTGATCAATATCACTATGACTATAAGCTACTGAAATAAAACAGTTTCTGTATGTAAGTAACTTGTGACTTGAAGTCAACAGAAGATTGTGTTATTCTGGGTCCCTTTTATAGATGCTGTTGTTCCGATATTTCGATTCATTTCAAATAAAAAGCCCCAAATGAAAACAAAATTGATTCTTCTTCTGTCTGTCCTGGTAGCAGCTGTTTCCTCTGTAGTAATGATCAACGTTCGTAACTGGAAGAAAAATATGTGGAAAATATCAGTCCCAGATGATTAATTTCTTCATAATTCTTAGTCTCCTGCCTGTTGTGAATGGATCCACAACTGCCTTAGACCTCCGTCTCCTTATTCCCTGTAACAATGCTTTCCCCTTCCTCTAACCTTTACAGCAAGAAAAGGAAATGAAGGACAGCATCAAGGAAAAAGAGAGAACAAAGGAAATGTAATTCCTCCAGTGCCTCCCATCTCAGAGGGCCCCAACAACAGAATGAACAAAAGCAATAGGAAGGAGACTATTTCTTCCTCTCCTGTCACCACTGTTTTCCTGAATTTGCTTCTTTCTCCACTCCCACAAACCTCTGCATGCAAGCATGGGGCACTGGTCTGCATCAGCAGACTCTCAATGAGGTAAGCCTCACACCTCGTTGTTGGTCTTCTGAGTAAATCAGCTACCACAGGGGTAGGTACTTACTGAAAACTGAAGACTGGAAGCATGTGAGTGTAGCTGAGGAGCTAGTGGAGCTTAAAGAACGGTAGTTAAATTATGTGATATAATAATCTTGACTGTCAGGGCCCAGGGTAACTTTAACAGGTTTCAGGTAGGAAAAGTAAAGGAAGCAAGTCTTTTGTTTACAAACTGAGGGAAAGTATAGAACAGTGAAAACAAGTGTTGGCAATATGGATTTCCCCAATACTTTTTCAGTTCGTTTCTTGAGAGTACTGTAAGTGTTTTGGGAATCTTTGTGTGTACTGAAAATGATGGTGCCTGGATAAGTGGCCTTTGTTCCTGTACGGTCCTTGGCTTTCTGCTGTGTTTCTTAGTTCAAGGACGTTGATCTGTTTTTATGTAGCTGGAAATGCTTCAAGGAGATACTTCTTTGAGTTTACAAGAATCAAAATGCTGGCTTTAATAAATAAATAAGGATTTTATTTGTCCTGCTTCTCAGAAATAGGAAACAGCACAAAATTATCTGCCCATGTCTTGTAATTTGGAAATGTATGATCTTATCTTTTCAGTTAAAAATCAGAATTCTGGTTTCCAGTGGTAAGGAATTAATTTCTATGTCTTATGTCTGTTCTTATGTGTCATGCAAATGAACAAGTTTTTAGTAGTTCAGAAAATAATTCCCATTGTCTTGCAGTGGTTTTGAATTATAGGTACTCTTAACACTGGCCACCAAAATACTCTAGAGACTTTAGAATGTTTTCTTTTGATGCTAGATGAAGAGGTGACTTCCAGAGTTTCTACTGGCATGGTATTTTTATTTCAAGGATTAGGACTAGATGAATTTCCAGTCTTGGAAAGCTTATAGTAATTTCTGAACTGGCAGGCAAGTTAGTTACAAAAATAGGACTCTGCGTCGAGCAAAGTCTCCCTTGTGTTCTTGATGTTGGAAAGGGAAAGAAATAAAATACACTGTCCCCTTATAGTGGGTGTTCCATGTTTCATTGTTCTGACTTTGTGTCACTTGTTAGTGGAAGACTTTAATTCTTGCCTGCAAGCAGCACCTCTAGTTCAGAGGTCTCATGCTTCTCATTTGCTGTGTTCTCAGTTTTGTTTCTTTTGACTTTTGGGGAGCTTGGGAAAAGGGGAGGCATCTGTTGAGTGTCCATGAAGCTTGCTCCTTTCTTTACTAGTGCGATGGTGTTTTTTTCCTTTCACTAGAGAAGTGTTTCCTCCTTCAGTACCATTATATTGCTCTCTCAGAGCAGTGTGATGCTGCCTATATATTATACCTCTCTGTGTTGGTGGATTTGCATTTCTTTCTCACTCCACATCTGCTTTACAGTATCAGGTTATCTTTCTGAGTCAGACTTCTCACTTCTCCGTGCTTGTTCCTGGTTTTTTTCCATGTATTCCTAATGTTGGGTATATGCACCACAGCTGTGGCTGGTCCTTCTGGACCATGAAGTGCTATGAATTTTTACTGTTCCAGCAAACGATACTGTACTAGCATGTGTGAAAGGGATGGTAGGAAGCCCTTCCCTCCTTCACCCTCATTCTTATCCTCTTACTCCCTTCACTACATCTGGCAGTGCCATTCCCTGTCTGCATGTTTATAATGTACAGAGTACAAGCAGAGTAATTTTAGGCAAGGACAAATTTCTACCATATGTTCATGTCCTTCTACTAAGATAACGGCAATAAACAGGCTGTAGGAGTAATTTAATTCCAAACATTTAATGGATTTATGTTTAGTATTAGAATGAAAAACTGTAACTATGATAACTTTGTGGTAATTGTGATGGCATCTTGAGTAATTTCATCAATCGAAGTAATTGTCTAACAATAGTCTATAATTTCATCTCTGCTGCCTAATTATCTTGCGTTTTTTGTTCCTGCTTCACCCTGTTAGCTTTTGACTCCTGTGGAATGCTTGCCTCAGATCAGAATTCTTATCAGGTAAAAATGGTAAGAGAGAATACTCCAAGACCAGGAGAGATTGCTTGTAGCTAATTGTACTTGTCATACCCCTGTTTTCTAACACCTTCCACCTCACTAGCTTAAATTCATTCTTTTCATTTATGTTTCTACACATTTTCTGACTTGGGATTTCCGCCCCTCCCCCTCCTTACAATGAAAATGCATAAACTTGAGCTTGCATACTGTCTTCTTTGGGCAGACTTGTGCTCACTGGATTTCCAATAGTCAAAGCCATTAAGTTCCTTATAATTAAACAAGAGTTGTTTCTGAGTGGGAGTAAGAAACAAGGAATTGTGATACCTGGGCTAAGACATTTCCTATGTCTTACTTTTAAGTGCTTAGGATGCTTCCATGTCAATTTTAACTTCAATTAAATATTAAAAGGTTACTCAAGAAGATGATAAAATGTTGTTTTCCTAAGATGTTGATTACTTTTCCATTTTGCATATGAAAATATAAAGAAGCCTCTAAAAAGAACACTTTTAGCATTAAAATGCATTAAATATAGCTTCTCAGTGTGTATTCCTAACAAGTAAGGCTATTATTCTGTTTTAAATATCCAGGTCTTAAATCATTTAAGAAATCTTACTGTCTGTATCTTAGATTTAAAAAAAAAAAAAGTGCTCTTTACAGTAGTTAATGTCAGTTAGCAGACTGTATAACACAGGACTAAATGTCAATCATTCTGTGACCTGTGTTTCTGTGTTTTATCTCTGCTAAAACCAAAAGTGTTTGCCTTGGTGTCAACCTGTGTGTAGTGATGGTTGCTCCTAACTGGCACCCAGTTTGTCTGGGTAAAGTTTTCTCCATAATAAAGATACAGTTTCCTGAAGTTCCACTGAATGCTAACTAACAAAATGTGAAATCTTCCTTGTAAAACCTGCAGTTCAGTGGTAAAATTATTGAAAACCTTGCTTTTGATTCATGTACATGGGAAGGTGGGTGAGGGTCAGAGAACCCAAGGAAATCTCAGCCATCTGTAGGCATTGGCATTCCCCACTGCCGCTGCCTTTCTTCCATGCTATGGGATTTTCACACTATTTTATCCTAGTGATTACACAGAATGATTTGTTGGTATGTTCAAATATCTCTTTAGTATAGCACCTTGACTCTGTTTGACTCTGAATTACTCACGCAAGAAAAATACCATATAATTTTAATTGAATGCTTAATCAGCAGTTACTCCACATAATTTATGATTTCTATTTGCTCTTTAACAAAACTGTAGACTTGAAAAATGCTACTGATCTTTTGTATTTTACATACGCAATTATATATTTTTTTTGAAAAGAAGTCATTGTTTCCTGGCAATTTCCTTTTGGCTCTTGATTTTTGTTTATAGGTAGGCACAATAATTAGCATAATTTGACATAAATATCATGAAAAGGTAATTCCAGTGGCTTACATTGGATTACATTGCCCGTCCAGATTTGGTTGACTTCAGGACCCAGTTTGGTTAAGGCTCAGTCATTTAGTTTACAGTATTCTGTTTGCCATTTACTTGCTTTGTATGTAGTTGTAAGAGCCTTGTCTGTATTGCTACTGCTGTCTCAAAATTTATGCATTTTCAAAGTTTGGAACTGTCTGCATGCTTGAAATAAGTAAACCAGTTTATAAATGACTGATTTTTAATTTTTTTTTTTTTTAACTTTCATTTAACAGAAGCAATTGGACAAAACGTGTATCTAGTTTGGGGATGGGGAGAAGGGATGTTGGACTGCCTGTGGTTAGTTGCTACAGTATTGTTTGTGTCCCGCATTGCATCAGATAAAAACTTGTGGTAGTGTTGAGTTCTATTTGTTATTAATCACTGAAGATGTCATGTGAAAGAAGTAATTTATTGTAACTCAGCAGCAGTTTGCAGGTAAATTTTACATAGGCCACTTGTTGGTACTATTAAGAATACCATTTGTGAAGTCAAAACATTTATGTGTGGTGCGTAACAGAGATACAGGACTAAAACCAGTATGTATGTTACCATTGCTGTTGCCATGTTCTCTATTGTAACATGGCGTTTGTTTCGGACTGTACTGTAAGTCATCCCGCCAAAAAATTGACTTTTAAACTCTGAAGGTTTCACCCAAGTGATGTTTGCATTGCTTTGCACTGTAAGGAGGCTTTGGTAGTAGGTTGTACATGACAAGATGACCTTAGCAGCATTAACTATCAGTGTGGCCAAGCTACTTTATGCTGTGTTACCTCCTCTTGGGCTGTAATGTCTGTGTTCTATGTATGCGTTTGTGTTTGTTTATGACTCATCTTTTTCCTGTGAAACAAATTGCAGGGAGAATACTCTGTTTAGCATGTACTGTATTTTTATCATCTTTCCTTTGTAGTGTTCCAGTTTCCCTGTGCTTTTGAGAAAGTACTTGAAACTTGGCATCAAACTGATCTTTGGCCATTCCTATAAAACCTCACTCAGTTTGGCTCAATTTGTAATTAATTAGCAAACGCAGAAGGTGGTCATTTTCAGAACAAGTTTGTTGCACTTCGGGTATAGTCCATAACTGATTCTTAGGAATGCCTGTCCAGCCTGAGCACACTGCACTCTTGAGAGTGGATCAGGGAGTTCTCAGCTGTGCACACCCTGAATGGAAGCAAGAAAATGTGTTTGTAGTTTTGCCAGTAAAGGGACAGACAGCCTCAGTGAGGAAGCCACTTTGTTTCAATCCAGAGAGTGGCAGATGGCAGTAAGGATCTCAAGGACAAGTGCCCTTCTTTTGGGGCAATAAGGATTTCAGAGCTGTTGGACTGTCCAGCTGGATAGGTAATGGCCCGTCTCTTTTGCAGAAAGACCAGTAATAGCCTGGAAAATATGGCATATAGCTCTGTGATTCAGAGTGCTGCATAGTGTGTGTGCAGAAAAGGACTGAACTAAGTTTGTTTAGGGAATTTAGCCTTTGCTGTTCTAATTATTTCTGCTAGATAAAATCTATTCGTTTCGTAAGTTTTTGTTATGTAACGCTATGTGCTAATTTGCTTACATGAGTTTGGAAAATGCACAATTCCTAAGTGAACTTTGAGATGGCACTGAAGATGTTTTTCAGCAGTGTAGAAGTTAAATATACTTGGAGAGTTTCAGATACTTTAGCTCTGAAGATCCAGTGGGCATCTCTAAAGATTGTTTTCAGATGAAATAGAGATAAATTTAATCTTTTTCTGAATCTCATCCTTCTCTCATGAGCGTGCCCATGCATGTATGTTCATGGCACACATATACCCAACGAGAACACATGTGACACCAAGTGACACCAAGGGTCAAAGCAGTACTTTGGGAATAGCAAGTAGAGCCGGTCTGCTGATGGAAAGCTGCCACATCTCCATGTCTTCTAGCGTTTCCTTATGTAAGTGGTCAGCTCAGGACCAAAAATAGGCAGGGTTGACATAAAGTAGTCTCTGTTAAAGGGATCATGAATTTAAGGCTTCCTGCATGGAATCATCTTATTAATTTGCATTGGAATTTCTATGCAATTTAAGTCGTATTGAGTTTTCTTACATCCAGAGCCAGAAAAGGCAGCACAGTTATTACCTCGTACCTCCATAATGATGAATTTCTTCTCTTCCCTCCTTCATCTTCCTGGTTCTATTTTGCTTTCCTAGTAAGAATTACAACTAAAGCTCTAGGTTTTTGTGTTTGGGCCATAAATATTACTTTTCTGGTTGGACTACTGAATGGATTACATTTATGTAAATCAAAGTTATATAACTTGATTTGGAAAGATTACTTTTTCCCTTTCCAAATATTTCGTCAGCCACTCTGCAAGTAATCATTGCTGCATAACACATGAAAATTCTAAAAAATATGACTCATCCTTTGTGTGCCTTTTCCCAGGGTACTGTCATAAATTTTAAACAGTCCTGTTTAAATAATTTAGGATAGGAATATGTTGTGTTTCGTGCTTATGTCAGTGGGCATAGGTTTTATTGATTACTTGTATTTTAAGGACTCTTTACTATAATCCAGGGAAATCAAAGATGGCCATTAACAAACACAAACAGGACATTAAAAGCGTTTTCTTTCCAATATGTATTAAAACAGATGTTAATATGAAGGATATGTAATCTTAAGAAATTCCTTTCTGCCTGCTTGCTTTTTGTTACAGATCTAGGTCTTTGCATTTTAGAAACAGAGATTTGGTACAGTACAGAAATAGTTTATTTTTCTAAAAAATAGATGATAGAAGTAATAAGAAATGCTTAAGAGAATACCAAACCACGTATTTTCGAAGTAGCACATACGGGTTTAGCTGAGTACCTTCCATTTACATTTAAACACAAAAGTATGAACACTTAACGTCTCTGCAAACTGCTTCAAAAAATGATTGCTTTTTGAGAAGACTACAATTAGCCTGTGGTTGTGTAACAGTCTATTAACTATTTTTTAGTAATTTGGGTTTTTTGGTAATTTAAATATTTGGAATCTTTTCATATCACATATACACTATAATTTATGGCAATAACATTCAATATTTACAGAACCCAAGAATAAATTTTGCTTTTGGGTATCACTTCTGCATTTATTTTTTGAAGTAAAACCCCCTTTACTTGACAAATTAATCAAAACAACTTTTAGTGTGGATGACAACATTAAGAGTGTAGTAAACAGTCGATTTGGATGGCATTTGAGTGGTTCCAATGTTTTACTGAGCTGATCTGGCTCACTGCACCAAATTATGCCTGCAGCTTTTCAGAATTCTCAATGATGCTGCTTTTTCCTTTGATAATAGGACTTGCACATCTATTTCTGTGGACCTGATAGAAGCTTTCAGCTTAGTTCATTAAATTTTTACAGTGAAAGCTGGAGTCAGTTGGATTTTTAGACAGCTGAGAGTTTTAGGAAGAATAGTTTTCTTCCATGGAGCTGTAATTTTGAAAGTATGTGCTCTCTATCCTCCTTCCTCTACAGCTGATACCCTTAAGAGGTAAATGTTTCATTAAATAGTGATGGGAGGATTGTTCCTACTTGTTCGAATTAAATACATCTACCAGCTCTGTTATTGTATACAGAACGTTCCTATTTGAAAATAAAGGTTACTTACTCAAGTATTCAAAAACTCACAAATAGCACAACCTGAACCCAGTTTTCACATTCTGTTGGGTACAGTCATTAAGTACATAATTAAGGGTTGTATTTCTGTAGGCTCCCTTGCCAGTTCACAGAATGGACTGTGTCGACTCAGTGAGTCACTATTCAGTATTTTCTTTCCACCTCTTTGTTCAGTTATAGAGCTACGCCTTGTTCTCAGCACATTTTTCAAACTATTTTGAATTAATTAGCTAATTTTTTTCCTCTGGTGCTCATTGTGATAATATCTGAGTGCCTCCAAGATGTAATTACATTTCACAACATCCTTGTGAGACAAAAAGTTGGTGTAATCTCCACTTTCTAGGAGATAAAGCGCGAGTTGAGGCACAGAGAGAATAACACCAAAAAGCCCCACTTTTATGGAAGGTGCAGACTGAATCATTGAGGACTGCATTGTCTCAGTGCTTTAGGATACTGTACACTTAATCTTTCCCAACCACAGCTTCCAGTTACATCCATGAGTATTCACTATTAATACAAATGAGACTGAATCACAAGTCAGGCGCTCACTCAGACAAATGTTTGTTACTGAAAGTTGGGGTTAAATTACTCCAGAAGACATGCAAGTAAAGTCCAGTTCTCCAGGGCATTATTCAGCTTATCTAACCACAAGATGGGACTATCTGTCCTTGCAGCCTCCTCCATCCCACACCTTTTGCAGTTTACAATAAAGCAATGCAGGGGTGGCAGAGGCAGCAACAGCCTTTTTTCCTGCCACTTTTCCTGCCTTTTCAGCAGTTCAATTCTCTGCACTGAATGAGCAAGAGGTCCCATGGCAGTGTAGTGCAGCATGTTTTCTCTAAAGATTTTATCATGAATGTATATGCACAGTGGGGCAGATCAGGTCACTGGAATACCTTATTTTTGACACCTTCAGACTTTGCTTGACTTCTCAACCTTAAAACTATTCACTTGATGGAAGATGGTTTATAGGGGTGGTGGGCAGGTAGGTAGCATAGTTTTGTACCACAAGGTTTTAGATGCTATCTTGGGTTTTGTAGCAAATTAATATTTCTAAACAGATTATTCCATTTATTTGATGTTTTCATCTATGTAAGACAATCAGGGTTGAAAACCTTATCTGTCCCTTTTGGAATAATAAAGCAAATTACTGCATTAAGACATCACCGAATTCAGTGTAGACCATTAATATTACAGCACGCAGTGTTTTTTGCCCAGTGAGTTTTGCACATGCTTGCTGACAGCAAAGAAATTAAAAGACTGAAAATTTTTCAGTTGAAGAGCAGGATGTACTGAGGGGACTTTAAGGAAAGTGATACAATGATTCAAGCTTTAGCTCCTGCTTTGCCTTTGTGAACTTGTCCACTAGAAGTTATTTGTCTGATTCTGTGTCTTATGCTGGTCCTTAACTCAGAATGGATTTGGGTTTGTCTTGCAGGGAATAATCTGTGAAATGGATACAGTTCAGGAGCTTAATTACCTCCATCTCTTACGCTGCACCTAAATCTTCCATTGCCCTATTCACCTGTAGAGCACCTACCAAACCTGAGTCTGTAAAATTATATAGAATAGTGGAACAATTACAGTATTTTTAAGCTGACTACCTTTAAGACCACCTTGGTAGTCTTAAAAATTGAGTTAGGGAAAAAGTTAAATGATTGGGAAGAGAAATGGGCCCTGTTTACAAGGACATTGTGTTTATTTGAGTGCGCTTCATGTCTTTGTGTGGTTAGTGCCCTTCTGTGCTCAACTGCTTGCCATTTTTTGTTGAAGTATCATGTTGTCTTCAGTTGGTTTCTACTGCTGTCATTTTCTACTTCTATTTTCCCTGTCATTGCCTAATCAGCTCCTGTTCTCATTTTTTCCTCCCAAGTGGTCCTGTGATTTCCCTCAGTGTTTTCCAGCTGTACATTTTCTTAGTGAATCTTGCATTTTGAGGGTCAGAGATGAGAGGCAGTAAGTTTTGTTTTGCACCAGCTCCTACTCAGAAGATTCCAACTCTCTCTCTGGTCCTTGACTCATATTGGACCCCAGTCCCAGTCTGCCTGAGTGGTTCTCCCCAACTCTCCTCCTAACATATCATGTTGTCTTCCTACTCTTTTACTCCCTGTCTGGTTTCTAGCCTTTCCCTACATACTCAGCTTCCAGCTCAGACTTCCAGTCTTTTACTCAGTTGTCAATTTTCCACTGGTTTAACATCAGCCTTCCTTTCCAGCAATAGTCTTTCTTTTCAGGTTTCATCTCCCAAATTGCTCTTCCTTGTATCTGGTCCTTGTCCTCTCTGCCATCCTTACGTGTTTGGTGCCAAGAAGAGGGGATGATGGTCTGAAGGAGAGGGCCGTGGAAAAATTCCCTGCTGGAACTATGGAAAAAGCCCAACTTTGGTCTGAGCAGTGAAAACTGTGAATAAAGAGAAGCCTATTCTCGGCCTCAGTTAGAGCATGTCCAGTGTGTAATCCTCAGGAAATTAAGCTGCAGAGAATGTGCAAACTGTATCTACTTCTAAGAGCTTTTAGCTTTCAGGAATGGAAAAATTTTACCTTAGCAAAAAAAGAAAAAGTGTTATCTCCTCCCCAGATTTTTAGATTCTTCTCCAGAGTATTGAGTTAATAGAGCTTCTACAAGGAGTAAGAGTTCATTGTGGCTAAAACTGGATTAATCTGTGTTTTCTTTCTTATAAGCAGTGATTTTTCTTTCACTGCCAGTTTTTATGGACATTGTGAATGTGTGTGAATATATGTGCTTCAACTGAGACAGCTAGCATGGAAGGTGTACTATGGACTGGTGAAGGCCTGGCAAAGTTATTAGCTGTGTAAAATAAAATCTACTGAAGGAAATCCCTGTAGTATTGCATGGTCAGGAATCCAGAGGCTAGTTTGATTGGCATTTCAGATTATTAAGAGACTTTGACACAGAAGTTTAAAAATATTAAAAATTTTTTATAATTTGCATTTTTGTTTAGAAATAATTTTGGATTTCGAACAATGATGTGTTTTCCAAAGAAAATATTCCTGCTTGAAATATCAGTCTTTAGGTGAGTTTACTATCTATGCTGATACATGCAAAATTAATTGCAAATATATTTTGTCTTGGAAAGAGAGGTACAAAGCACTGGGTTGTAATCAAATGACTCTGAAATGGAATCCCAACTGTCATTGATTCCTGTGGATTTAGGGCAAGTTAGTTTGACTCCTTCTGTTTGCACTACTCCTGAAGTCTCACAGAAGTGCTGTGGGAAGAGTTATTGCATATTTTTCCATCTTGGAGGCACACTAATATACATTTACATGTTAGCATAATATTAAGTTTATCATTAGACTTAAATTGCTTTGCAAGTGAAAGATGATGCTATCTGACTCATATTTCTTTAAATATTCCTAGGATATCTTAGGAGTGTGTGACATATAGATCTTTCATAGGCACCTAGACATTTAACTGCTATGTAAACCTCTCTTCTCAAAAGTTATGAATTAATTTCATTAAGGAGCTTTTCGATTAGTTCGTCTAATCGAAAGAAGAAAGAGATGGTGCTGGCTCCATAGACCAGACTGATGGCACCTGAGCAGAGTCACTGCAGAGGCTACAGCAGAGCACTGCCGTTGAGTTGGGGCTGATTCATTCAAATCCCCAGCCTCCTTTTACTGCAGTTCGGATTTTTTTATTTGCCTCCCTCTATTTCTTAATTATTTCTTAGTGCTATAGAGCGCAACTTGAATCAAAGTTGTCTTCTCTAAACTGTAATTTTGCATTGTGACAGTACATTTTATTGAGAAGATTCAGAGCAGTTGAGGGAAAACTCACCTGTTGTTTCATACATGCTTACACTGTGGAAATTCAAGTATGGACCTGCTACAAAAAAATGGGCAGCCTCCCAGTCTCCTTGGTCCAAACTGCACAAACCCCCTCTCTATATTGACTGTAGCTGCTGATGGGATTCATTGAGCTGGCTTTCTAGCAGCTGGTGGATGAGAAGCAGAGCGAGAGAGGGAAGGAAAGGTGAGCTCATGGGCTTTGGCAGCAGCCTGCAGTGGGATGGGGTTAAGCCATCCATTAAACCACACCCAGGCCAAGGTGCCGGTGCCCAGCTCACTGGAGCATGCCGCTCACTCCTCCCGGCAGCGCGCGTGTACTTGCAGTGCTACAGCCCACAGTGCCCTGAAAATGAACGCTTGAGTTACCTTGGGTAGTCTTTCATAATGCAGCTACTTTCTTGCTGCATTGGGAGTAACCCAACGCTCTTAATCGATGCATTTTCTCTAAATCCAGCTCATCAGAAACTGGTTAAACTAGTTTGCCATTGGAATGCTCCCAGTCCCCTCTCCTGGATCCCGTCCCGATTTCTGTAAATCATCACCTTCTTGAGGCTGCTGAAACTTTTCCTTGTATCAGCTAGGCTATGGTTTATATCTTGAAACCTAAGCCCTTGTTTTCTCAACAAGAGAGAGAAAGCTTTATTTGTGGAAGCTTTTCAAATCCTTGTTAGCCACGTCCTTAAAGTTCCCAAGCCCTTCATTTGGGAGGAGAGCCATGCTGCTTGCTACGGTTTCTTCATGGTTAAGCAAACCTTACTGCCAGGCTGGGCTGTTGACTGCTTGGGAGTGAAATGAGTGGGCATGATTTCCTGATGTTTCTCATACTGTGGTGTATGCAAAGTTGCTGTTACTTATTATTTTCACTCCAAACTGATTAACAGCAGAACTCAGAGGGTACAGTTGCAATTTATCTTCCAGGGTCTCAGCAAATCCAACTGTTTCAGATACTGTCTATGATCTCTGAGCAGCAAGGGGTTTCTGTTGAATCCACTGCTCTCTGTACCCCTATATCAAACACTGAACTTAGTTCCTGTGCATAATATACCAGTCTCGTTTCAATTCCTGAAAAGCTCATGACACTCTATTGAATTTAAATATTCTGCTATTGCACTGGAGTAATCTTTAAAGTTAAATAGGTGTGAAGCTGAATACAAACAAAACTGATAAGATAATAAGAAGGTTGAATGCAAGTGCCTAATTGGCAATGTTGCTAAACAGGTTTAGGTTCTCTATGCAAGGAAATTATATGGAAGATAATTTTGAGAGGATGCAATTATTTTTACTTAAAAATGTTTAATTAAAAAAAACCCACCTTACACTTTTATCTGAAACTATACTGTAGTTGTTGGTAAAAGGAAGATCATTTATGTAGCAGAGAAACATTGTTATTGAATATTTCTATAAACAGAAGTTGTGATAATTCAGAAAACAAATTGAGGGAAGATATCTGAACATTGCAGAGGCTATAATTTTTCATTTTCCCCATAGGAACATGGTAGTATTGCATGGAATATTGGTGCTCAGTTTGCTTGTTATGGGGGACAGGTTGCTTTGGAAATCTTTTCCAGCAAAAGTCAGTATTACAAAAGGCTAGCAATTTCCACTTTTGTTTCCAAATTATTGATTTTCTAATTTTTTTAAATGAAGCAGGGATAAGAAAAGACTTATTATTGAAGCCTTATTATTGACTTGAAATTTAATCTACTGGTGATTCAGATAATACCATGCAGGACGATTTGAGTAAAAGAGCAATGACCATAAAACAGATCTCAGGGGTCACCAAACTCATGCAGGAGGTCAGTGGAGGAGACAAAGAGATGGTCATTTGTTTATGGATGGCCATCCTTCAAGAGAGAAGAAGAAAATTCTGCAGTGAAATCTCCAGTTCTTGCAGTAATAGTTCGAAATTTTAAAATAAGGAAAGTAGTTGTTGATTAGACTAAGAGAATCAGTTTGAAAAACAAAAAGAAAACCATCTTGTATTTATCGGTTGAATCAATTTGCAATTAGAAGCTCAATATAGAATGAAATTAATCTTTTATATTTTTGCAAGGTACAGGTTTTCTCTCTTACCCCCTTTCTTTCACTTCTCTAAATCTTATCACTTGTGATTACTGAAGATCCCATAGAGCCTTTTAACTTTTTTACAGAGCTGCAAAGATTTTTTTGTTACTGTCTAGTTCATTTACTAGGATTTACAAAGAATTCACTACATTTCAAAAAGGGTTTTACTCTGTTCCGTATTCTTATCCTTCTGTGAAGTGCCAGTGTTCAGTAGCTGCTCTGTTATTCCTTGGAGATGGGGATACATCTGCTGCATGAAACTACAGATGTTGGCTAATGCACTGAAGAAACATCTATGTATGGAAAATCCTATTTGCTTTAGGCACTGAGTTAGCATAGAGTTCTATACAACAATACAACTTTTAGAGTGTTTTGGAAAGAAAATTCAATTCAATAAATACAGCATTTTTCATTTAGATAATACCTTTTTAGTAAATACTAGTCTGAAAAATTGCACTCATTTTAGGTGTGTACCTTACGAGTATTTTGCAGTTTTAAGAATATGTAGACTGGTGTAGAAGGGGTAAAGCTGCTTCTTTTTTGCACCATTACTCTGAGCAAGGATTTCCTTTTGCTGCTTCTCCTTTAAATACCAGCACACTTGGAAATTTTGGAAAGGTTACTCTGTGGCCTAAGCATTTTTCTGTAACAGATTTGTATAGTGTTGAATCCCAGATGGAATCAAAGGAGCAAACCGATTTAAGCTTTTAACCAGCATGCGAGGGTATTTTAATGAAAATTAGTCTGATTCTCCCTTTGAAGCTGTGCATGTGCTGAAAAGGAATGCTACAGATATTCCTTTAGGTAATGCTGGTGACTTCTCTACCACTGCTTATCTCAGATTGCTAACTCTTGAAAGCCTGTGTTTATTCTTAATAGATGTTATAATCAATTGCTGTCTGTTTATTATCATTGCTTCACCTTATTAACCTAAATATTGCCTATTAGTATTTACACCTATGACACTTATAATTAGGTAACTGCTGACAAATCTGAATCAATCTAAGCCTAGTAACGGTGTTTGAGTTGGTGCATACTCAAGCGATGGTGTGTTTCAAGATTTTCACAACTACTTATTTTTGAAGGGTGCAAGGAAAGGAGTTGAAATCATATTTTGTGTTATTACAGTTATGGTTATTCTGCCACTTAGTACAGATAACTTCAGCTCCAGATCTGTTTCCTGGACTCCTTTGTTCCCTTTTCTGAGTTCTTTGTTCCTGTCCTTGCTTCCAGAACATTGCCCAGCACCATCTCACGAGGACCCTGTTTTCATTTTCTCTTGTGGTCATTTCCCTTTTGCTTTTTTTTTCAGCCTTTCCTTTTATTTTTTTTTCCATTCTTATCATCTTGTATGTATGTCAAATTAGGAGCTCACTTACTAGTGCAACAAGTAATCTGACTTCCCTGGAAGTACATACTTTCTGAAACAATGAATGTTGGCTTGGTTTTTGCTTTTTTTTTCAGGATGAGTCCTTATGTGCTGTTCTGTCTCAATCCAAACTTACGATAAGGACAAGAAATATACCACTTTGTTATATAAGACAAAATGTATAGATTGTCCTTGTTTTTTTTTGAAATGCAAAAGACTGTACGCTTTATCAGGAGAACCTGAGATATTCTTTGTTATTTTATTTCCCTTTTAGATGCACTGTATTTGCCAACATCAGGGACAGCAAAGGAAGAAGCAGCTCAGGAAGCACCTGACTGCCTTGTGAAATATTTCAGTGTCGTGTGGTGTAAGGCATCAAAGAAAAAGCACAAGAAGTGGTAAGGTGATGCTATTCTTACGATAAAAGGAAAGTCAGTAATATTGAAAGATATGGAAGGCAAAGACATTGGCAGAGGTACTGTAGAATTGCATACTTGCTCAAGGGAACACCTGGCAGAAAATTGCTGTGCTTTGAATAACAGAGACCCAGCTCTTTAGATGTTTTAGTTCTTCATACCAATGTGGACCACAGGATGAAAACACAGTAGAGATTTTGGGTTTGCTTTTGGTTTGTCTTTTTTTTTTTGGGGGGGGGGGGTGGGGGAAGACTTCAAGAAAGCTTTATATTTATTACATATAAGGCAGATGCATGGGGGAGGCTGGAGCAGGCTGAATAACATTATTCACAGAAGCACCAAATGCTAGTCCAAAGAGAGGATCTGGAAATCAATGGCTGTACTAATTCAGAAATGCCAAATGAGGGATGAGTAGTTGATTAAAGTTGCTCACATAATGAAGAAATGAAGGAGTTAAAATCTGGGGAAAAGATACAGGTAAGTTTCTTGTAGATATTCCAGTCACCGGTAGGGCAATCAGGAATTTCAGAGGTTGGATCTCTACATTTCAGCCAGTCAAACAGCTAAAAATATTATCTTTGTTGGAAAGACAGGCAAACAGCAACATTTCCAGCCCAGCCAAAGTCAACTGTGTAGCAATTTTTAGTCTTGTAGTTTTAGCAGCAGCTGCTGCTGTAAGACATAGTTTGGGTTGATATCAGAGTTAAAAATAAGACTTGCAAACCATAGGCTGCCATCAACTTGAAGCAGTAATTTTTTACTGAAAGCAAAGCAAGAATTAACTTTGCTAATGGAGCCAAAGATATTTTGTAAGGGAGTAGGATTGGACAATGTTTCTGCAAAGCATAATGTGATTTATTTTAGGTCAGAGATGGCTTCTCTGCTCTTTTGTTACAATTGTGACATTGTGAGCCTTGTTAGGACCAGGCAGTTTTGATTTGCAAATCAGTCTGTGACTTAGAAGTTAATTTGAATTTATTTATAGCAAAGCAATATATGTACAGACTTGCTTGTTTTTGAAAAAGGCAGAGTGAAAGAGAGTAATGCCTGGAATGCATCAGCCACCACCCTGTTGTTCTTGTGTTTTTTCAAGTCCTGTCATCTTGAATTAGCAGCAAACACAATAGAAAAATGAACATTGTGATTTTCTCTGGTAAAAGTTTTTTTACCATGTTTGATGGTGTTAGAGAGCACAACAATACCAATGTCATTAGTGCTAACTTGCCCATTCAGAGTTGCTTTCAATTCTTATTGATTCTAAGAAAATAATAAATTGACCAATTTAAGCAGTGTGAGTTTTAAATTTCTGCAATTATTTGGCTCACTGAGTGAGAAGGAAAGGTAGTGGTGCTTACCTCCAAAATTGTGTGTAATACTGGGAAGTTTATAGTGAATGTGTATGAGGCTCCAGGATTATTATTTTTAAATGGGAAGAAAAAGGCAAAGGAAGAATTTTCTTTTTCCTTAGGCTTACCAGGGCTGGATCAAGGATGGCACAGGGGAACCTAAAACCAGCACAGATTATAGCTCATTTTTGAGGCAGCAGAACATCTTTCTGTTCTCCCCTGCAATGTCCTAATTCCTTAATAATGCATTGCAAAGAATTTAGGACGTGCTGTCTTGTAAATTGCTGTATGTTACAGAAATGGTTATTTCTGGCAGCTGCATAAACAGTTGAGCTTTGTAGGTTTGCTTTTTGCCTTCCCAGTTTCCATCTACCCTTAAAGCCCATCCTGTCTTAGAATTAGACTCTTCTGACCAGAATCTGCACAGGGATACACCTGTATTCAGTATGCTCAGCCTGAAGCTATGTAGAGGCAATAACAGAAAACAAAAATGCAGAGCAAAGGAGATCATAAATGCCCTCCCCAAGCACCCTGTTCAGGAAGACACGTGTATTCTCTTGTGTTCAGGCATCTTCAGCTCTTTCCTGAAAGCAAGTGTTCTTTCAAGAACCAAACAAGGTTCACTATGTGCTTTCTGAATACTTTCAAAGGAAAGAAAAAAAAGTGTCTCCCTTTAGGCCAGACTATTTTTCAGCACTTGCTTAGGCTGTGAAATACCTCAGTAATTTTTTCCTCTTAAAGGAATTCAAACCCAGACCTTCACCTTCCAACCTTTCACATTCCTAGAAGTGGCAGACCTGAGCTTTGCAAACAGCTTCCAGGAGTCTTTAAATGTGGTGTTTGTTGGATAAAATGTGCCTTGGGAGGCCTTGCTTCTTTCTTCACAGCTGAGTGATTTAACTGCTGGTCTACACAATCATGCCTTTTTTGTTTGTTTGTTTTGGCCTGACTAAGGATTCAAGCCTGTTTATCTAAATTTACACAAATTCAACAATTGAGATAAAGAATTCTGAAGTGATGTGGCTTTGACATCTCTGAGTTAATAAAATGAATTATATATGTCCTCTGTTTCTTGTGTGAGAGCTTCAACCAGTAGACTGCTCTTTAAAACAAGGAACCCCCACTCTTTCCTACATTGTTGTGTTAAAAGGAAGTGGCAGCTGTAGCTGTATTTTGTAATGAGACCAGTAGTATTTGTAGCTGCTCTGAGAATGCCCACCTGACTGAGCCCAACAACTATTGAACTTACTCATAAATCTTGGCAATAATCAGAGCATGTTCCAGAGCATATGTAGAAGTGAAGATTTCAGGTGCATCTGAATCTTTAAGTGTAAAAAAACAAATTTAGAATTATTTTTAAAGTAGAGAATACCCTGTTTAGATCAATAGTGAGAGGGGTTAGGAGAGTTCTTTTGGGGGCATGAAAGAAAGGGAAAAGGACCTAGGATGGTTAGTAAGGCAAACTGCTGGATTTTACAATGTGGGGCTAATTTTTAAAAGGTCTCTTGAGCAGTTGTTTGACATTCAGTAGACTTAGTTGGTGATGAGGATGACCAAGTATTTGCTCATATACTCTGCTATCTAATTCTGATTGTTAGCACTCACATGTCACTCTGTTAAGGAGGGAAAGGCTTTATGTGTAACAATCGTATGTTTCAGATACCTTTGCACAGTTTTTCCTTCCTGCAGATGAGTACTAGTGTTAAGGAAGTAGTACTTGCTGTGTTGTCCTAATTAATTAATTTTTATGTTCTTTTAGGTACTGGATATAAAGCTAAAGAGCTAGAAAGTCTCCATGAAGGTCAAACACTGATGGTTGGCGGAAAAGAAATTGAAGTGATGGGTGTAATTTCAGCAGATGATTTCAGCAGTGGCAGGTGTTTTCAGGCTGGAATAGGGACTCACGACACAGTTCCAGCTGCATTATCTGAAACTATTACAAAACCATTCTGTAAACCATTCAAAAATGTCTGTCAACCCAGTACTAAAGAGAATATGCTCAAAGATTCTCAAAGCTGCAAACCTCGCCATGATCCAAATACTTCAAGTAAGATTGAAATTTTAAAGTTTATTTAAACATCCTCTGACTCTCAAAAAATATTGAATGTGTAATTCCATGTATTACTGAAGTATTTCTGACATATAGTACTAGTGTTCAATCATGTTAGGGTTTTGTCACGTGTGTTTCTAACAAGTAAAATATTCTGCACTGCATAAAGTTTTTCTTAGTTGTTACAGATGGCTGTGGAAACACATTAGAGTAGTTTCTGAGAGTTTTGCCAAGGGAAATGAGTTTATTGATCAGAGAAACAATCTGACACATGCTAGAAGTTCTAGATGAGTTCCAGCTTCCCCCTGGGGCAGCACAGTAATTGCAGAGGAGGATCAGTAATAGAAAAGTTATGCCACTTTCAGAGAATTGTGTCTGACAATTCCTGATCCATCTCATCCAGGGAGTGTAACTACAGTACTCAAACTCAACCAGATATGTTTTGGAATAAATGTTTAGTTTTATAGTGCTAGAAGTATGGTGTGCTGAAGAGCCATAAGAGTTCACATACTGTGTAGGAACAGGCTGGTTAAGCAGTTGTGTAAGAGGGACCCCATAAACATTTGATAGGTGCAGGAAGTGGTGTTGATTATCTAAGCAGAAGTATTCTTTTGTCTACAAACCATTTAGGAACTATATTCTGCTGGTGAATCTGTCTTTCAGATGGAAGATAATGAGTGTAAAAAACATTGCTAAGCAGAGCCATTCTTATTTTTAAAAATATACTTTTTTTTCTACATTCTTACTATAATACCTCCATCCTAGTTCTTACCTCATATCCTGATATGATATGGGACTTTTTGAAGCTGTTACCTAGCTGCTATGTAAATAAACAATGAAATCTTAATCAAGTGGTAATTAGTGATATCACTGGCCCTTTTGTAGGGCATCCTGATTAACACCAGCTTCTGGTCTTAATTTAACTTGATTACATTTTATCTAAGAATGTTCCTTCCTGTGGTTGCGAGATGATGCTGCATTAACATTCTTACAAAAAAAAGCCAATATATTCAGCACATAAATTTACTTGTTTACTGTTTCTGCACTAGTTTGTTAAAAAGTTGCATTTTATTCTAGTTGTCATCTCTGACTTCTGGTGAATTTGAATACCTCCTATCAGATTTTGGGAGCCCTCAAGACATCAATAGGTTGGATTCTCTGTCTTCAGGTTTGCTTACACAGGAGAATCACATTATTTAATGCCTGATTGCATAACCTCTTGCAGAAGTTACTGGGATACTTTACAAGCCCAGGACCTTGATACTGAAACAGTCAGAGGTTTTCATGTTGAAGTCTATGATTACAGTTGATTAAAATGCACCTTCTACAAAACGGAAAGCCAGCAGAACAGAGCACACTGACAAAGATGCAGAACTACATCTTCCACATACAATCTCTAAGCTTTTAGTCCAGTGTTTATCCAAGCCTTGTTTCTTCTTCATTTTCATCCAAATTTTTGTCAGAAAGGTTATCTTTTTGTTACCACTGGGTCTTAAATATATACACATGCAGTTTGATTTAATCCATCAGAACTCAACCCTTTGTCAGTAGGAAACAAAATCTTCCTGACTGATACAAGCCTTCAACCAACCTATTCCCATGAATAAATTATCAGTATAGATCTACTCTAGTGACATAAAAATACCAGAAGCTATAAATTGCTTTCTCATTCTGTCCTCTGACAATCCAATTTTTCAGTGAAGGTATGTAGCAGCAGCAGAAGCAACCCAGTATGGACATTGTCTAGCAAAACTATGATGTTTGTAAACAGATTATGGCAAGCAAAACTATTACTCAGATGTTGCTCAACACTTCATTCTCTCTTTGCCTCTGTATGTCTTCAAACCTGTCAACTTCTTTTATTCATGCACTGTGTCAGTTTTTGTCAGGTCATGCTCAATCCTTCCTTATTTTTCTTTAGCAAATCAGTGCCTTGTTTCTTGTCTTCTCTGTTTCTTGGACAGAGAAGTCTTTCTGGGAAGCTACAAGAATATCCCCTTGAAATGCAGTATTTAGATTTTTTGTAGGTCATTGTTTATGGTTTTTTCTTAGACTTTCAATTCAGAAGTATTCTGGAACTTTTTCTAATTTAACTCTGAATTCAAAGTCATCATGCAGCTTTTATTGGGTAGGCGGTTTCACCTCATCAGGAAAAAACCCGTCATATTTCTCAGTTTATCACCTTTACCTTTGAGAAGAATGCAAACTATTTGGAAAACCTCTTTAAAAAAATGTTTTTATGTAGAAGGCAGTCTAGGTACTTATAAATGCATTTTCAGTCTGAGAATGGTCGATATATTAAACAGTATTTTTAACAGTCATTAGATCATTGACTTTAACCCTAACGGATTTTGCTAACAGACTAAAAGTAATGCTTTTGTGTAATACTTCATTATGCTTTGAACTTCAAGATTCTCTAGTTATGCCACGACCAAATTCAAGTCATCAGTGGATGTTCAATAAGGCTGGTTTACCTGTGGTGGATGTAGTTGTAGATCCTTACATTGCAAATAATCTCCGCCAACATCAGAAAGAAGGAATTATATTTCTATATGAATGTGTAATGGGAATGAGGTAAGGTAATAATTATCCTTTTGGCTTTTAATACCTATAGTATTTTCATGCCCATGTTTGAAATGTGACATCTTGGGAAGTTTTGAAGTTTTGAGCAATTGTTCAGTTGATTAATGTTAGTAATTTTCTCCCAAAAGAGGCTGCACAAGTTTTTTCTGACCTAAATGTACCATCACACTTACCATGATTTTGCCAGATGTCATGAGATGCTAGTGCACCAAAAGGCCAGTCATTTCTACATACCAAGTTTTATAAACACAGATAAAATCAAAGTCATGCTGAAGAACACTGCTTTCTGGGATTTATATTTCATATAATTCAAAGTTATTAATGTAATTTATAATTCAGGCTTTTAGAATAAAAAGGATGTTATTTCAACCTGTTGAAAAAAATACAGCATTGTTTTCAAAAGTATAAATTATAGTGTAATAGATTCCTTAAGGTATTGGATAATAATTTTAGTTCTAAAAGCAGATTTAAACTTTAGTTTTAGAGGACTAATGAGTTACTGTGGAAAATGAGAATTTTCATTCTAAGATCTTGTACTATAACTGAATAAAAACCTACAGTATACTTATTACAGTACCATAATAAGTATAAATAGGTTCTTTATACTTCATAAAACAACTGCAGAAGCAAATCCCTAAACCAATTGTGAACAATTATAAATATGTCTTTTAAAATGTTACCACTGCCTCATTACATCTTGCAGAGTTAGTGGCAGGTTTGGAGCTATTCTTGCTGATGAGATGGGCTTAGGAAAAACACTGCAATGCATTGCACTTGTCTGGACTCTTCTCCGTCAAGGGCCCTATGGATGCAAACCTGTGCTAAAGCGAGCACTGGTGGTCACCCCTGGGAGTCTGGTGAAAAACTGGAAAAAGGAATTTCAGAAATGGTTGGGAAGTGAAAGAATCAAAGTCTTTACAGTTGATCAGGTAAGATTTATTTCCAAAAGGAATTATGATTTTTTTTCCTCTTTTTTTTTTTTTTTTTTTAAACTAGAGACCAAGCCTAGTAATTCTCTGTTAATATTTATTTGTAATACATTATTTCTTCTTCACATAATTGTCCATATGGGTATTTTGCGGTCGGTCATAACTCAAGCTCACAGGTAGCATATGTCTGTCTTACGTTTCCTCTGGTTTCACCTGTGAAGTTGTAAAAGGTGACATGCTCGTCTCTGTACCTCTTCAGTTTAAGGAGTTTTCTGTTGTCTCTCAAAGTGCACACCTTCCCTGCTTTACATACCAAAGCATCTACCTTGTACTCTGTTTCTGTGGTAGTTGCTTTTGTTCTGTACTGAAAACTTCTGTTTTGTTTTGGCTGCCTATTTTGGGGTACTTCAGGAGGTTATTCCCATTACTGTCACTGTCAAGAATTAGATCTCTGTTGAGATGATTTAAAGTCTCATGAGTTACCAAGCCTAGAGTCTCAGTGTTAGGTAATGAGACTATCTCTCATCTCTAGAAGATTGCAGACAAGTGCAAATCTTACTAAGAAGCAGGATGATGCTGATCCCTGTCCTCTCCTATAGTGAAGCTGTTCCTGCTGGTATTAACATTCATGAATTCAAAGGAAGTGGAGAGCTTACAGTACCTGCATTGGTGCTTGCAACAAAGATACTTATATTCCAAAATTATTTTTAATCTAATAATTCCATACAGGTAGACTGATGAAACAAATAGTACTTCATTCTAAAGGTTATCCAATCCTTACATCAACCAGATTTGCCTTTAGTTTCTTGCATTATGCTTATTGTCTGTATGGAAGAATGAGTATTTCAGATGAAACAGAAGTTTTCAATGGAAGTTTACTTCTTGGTAGACTGTACAAAATTTTGTAGCAATAAATATTTCTTCAAATTTGACTCATTATTGCCAAACTCTTGAAACTGCTGATCTTCCACTGAAGACAATGCATGTGTAATAGGTGTATTTTGCATTGTTTGCTTTTCTTAGTAACTTGTTTCAGGTTGTGGAAATGAAGCAAACTGACTTGTCAGGAACTGTAATATAATATAGGTTAGGATGGGAGATGTGAAATTTCCTAAAAGAAATGGATACAAGGCAAAATATAATATGGCAACATTTTAACCTAAAAGGGTAGTTAGAGATAATTGAGCGTTTTCTTGCAGTTTTTATGAGTAATGTTGGGAGGAGAAAGCCTGAATTTGATGACAGTTACTATGCCCCAAAATGATAGTAGCTTTCATTTTCTTTAAGTTTAAATAACTTTAATACTCTTACTTATAACTCATCTCATTGGACCTATTTGATTGGGGACATTCAGCAGCTTTAAAGATTGTGTTCCCAAATACCATGGAATATATTGTCATGCAAAAGGAAGACACAGTATGACTTGCCTGGGGTATAATGAGGTATTTCAAAATAATTTACTGTCTTTCTTCTCTGGAAAAACAGCAATTACCATACTGTTACTTCTCCAGTATAACTTAAAAGGAAGAACTTGTCTCAAACATTTTTTTCTGTTCTTGTCTATAAGGAATGCATTCAAAGAACTGGTAGACTTTTTAAAATGTTTTCCTCACTTTCATGCTGAAACACCACAAACCGATCCTAATCCTTCAGTAATAGACTTTTTAAAACACCAGGATATGATCTGCTTTTAAAATGTGATTACACTTTAATTATGTTAAAATGCAAATGCCGTGTACAGAACATTGCTTTTAAAATGCAGGCATCCCCACAAAGGTTGCTTTTAGGTCTTGTTAGTTCATATTCTCAGCATTTGAGATGTGTTTGAGAGAATAATTCCTTTATCTGTCTACAGAGTTATCACTTCTTACTGGAGTGGTTTCGATTCAGTTTTTAAGTGAAAATATCTGGAAAAATAATTAATTATAGGTTTACATTGCTTTATGATTCAGCATTTTTGAATTTACACTTCACCAGCTACATTGGATTTGAACTAGTGCAAAGAAAGGTCTGTTCAAAGAGTAAGTCTGGGACATTATGGACTTCTAATACTGATTGACAATTGCTCCATACATGGCTCCAGGCAAATTGCTTAAACCTGTCAAGTCACTTGGGGTAATTGTTAAAATGGAGGCTATAATATAGACATATCTTGCAGCCAGTTAAGAGTATGAATTAATTACTTGAAATTAGCTTGTAAATTTATTTTAATTTTTCATCCATCATCCACTGCTGTTGTTACATGCAGTAGGAAATACATTATATTTGGCTGCAGGAGGCTTGTAATAAGTCAGGACTCTCCTGCCTTTTTTTTTTAAGGAGTTCAAACTGTCCTGAACACTTGATCTTTTACCAGGGGATAGATGTTGGAGGCTGTTCCCCAGTGCCTCAGCACTTTCCCCATAGTCTCAGCTCACAGCTTGAAAATGTAGGAAAAGAAAATGATTTCTGAACCCTGGGCATCTTCTGATGCTTGACGATCCCAAGAGAAATTCAGAGAGGCATTGCCTCTGTCTTCAAGGCTGCAATGTGGAGCCTATATAGTGGGCTGGGACAACACTGGGTCTTCCCTACAGAGCTCCTCTGTCTCTCTGTTCCTGTGTTGGGTAATTGTCTGCTCCTGTTTTGAAAATGGCAGTAAAAATACAACAAGAAAACAGGCAGTTAACTACAGTCCTGGAAAGAACAGGAAAGCTCCAGTCTAGTTCCAAACACCTGGGGAAAATGGGTGCTTGTTCTTGTTACCTGGTCCTTAGTAATCCTTGCTTCCTCTGACACGCTGGGCCTCTTTGTGAGCAGCATGTGGGGGACTGATCTACTGCATGGTACTTTGTGAGATTAATGTGCTGGACTCATCCCATAGATTCATCTGAATCATCTGCTAGGAGGCTCTAAAGGCTGTGATAATTAAGTGGTGCTGCTTTTACAATGTATTACACCATCTGGCTCCAGACTTAGTTGTCTGTGTTTGGTAACTGATCTTGTTTGGAAATAAAAATACCTTCTAAGGCTCTAGATTGATTTGCTTTCACAATTAAAGAGGTTCTCCAGCTTGTCAGCTGCACCCATAGCTTGCTTAGTTAGTGAACACTGCTAGGACATAGGAAGAAGCATTCACGAAATTAGCATCTGGAGCCACATGGAAAGGTAAGGGACATGCCCACAGTAGGTTTTTCCATTTTTATGCATAATTGCAAGACAGGTAAACAATCCTAGTACATTTACAAGTCTACACAGAAATGTAGCTATTTCTGGAAACCTTCTTGGAGGAAGCTCACCGTCCCATTACAGTATTTAGTGTGTGCATTTCCTTCAGCAGACATGAAAATTCTTGGTGTCTGTTGAAGGAAAAGGGCTTGAGGGGTATATGAGTGGAGATAGTTGCAGTCATTTTCTGACTGGTAATAGAAGGATTAGAAATATACCAGTAGACAGACATGTTTTCTGGGGCTGCTTATGGACTCTTATTTTCTGAGTCCCAGGGTGAGCTTACCTGTTGGCCAACCCATCAATGTTAAGGGCTAGTAACAAAATTAATTATAGAATAGTTGTGGAATACCCCATTGAAAGGGACCTCAAGGATCATGCGGTCCAACATTTCTTGGTAAAAACACTGTCTAGACAAGATGACCCAGCATTCTGTCCAGCCACATCTCCACCACTCCTCTGGGGAGATTATTCCAACAGCTGATTGTTCTCATTGTGAAAAATTTTCATGTGCAATTGGAACTTCCTCAGGAGTGACTTGTACCCATTATCCCTTGTCTTTTCCATGTGACTTCTTGTAAAAAGGGAGTCTCCATCTTCACTTTAAAGGTTATAAGGTCTCCCCTAAGTCTTCTTTTCTCAAGGCTGAACAAACCCGGTTGTCTCAGCCTTTGCCCCTGGGACAGGCTTCCCAGTCTGTGGCTCTTCTCCGGACCTTCTCCAGCCTGTCCACATCTTTTCTGCACAGCAGGGACCAAAACTGAACACAGTATTCCAGCGTGGCCTGATGAGCACTGAGCAGAGTGGGATAATGACTTCTTGATCTCTGCTGGTGATGCCCCTGTGGATGCAGCCCAACATCCCGTTGGCTTTCTGTGCCAGCACAGCACTGTTTGCTCCTATTGATCTGATTGTCCACCTGGATCCCCAGATCCCTTCCACAGAGATGCTCCCCAGCTGGGTAGATCCCGGCCCGTGCTGCACACCTGGGTTATGTTTTCCCTTATGGGTGCAAGACCTTATGCTTGCCCTTGCTGGACTTCATCAGATTCTTGCTAGCCACTCTCCAGCCTACCCAAATCTTCCTGCAGGATGGCTCTCTCTTCCACAGTGTCCACTTTCCTACTCAGTTTGGTATCATTGGGAAACTTCATCAAGTGGTACACTTGATCCCGTCTTCCCAATCACTTACGAAGATATTAAACAGCGCTGGGCCCAGCATCGATTCCTGGGGGACCCCACCCATGCCACGCTGACCATCTGAAAAGGAGCCATTGACCAGCACCCTCTGGGTGCCCTTGTCAGCCAGGTCCCACCACTACACAGAGCACTCATCCACACCACAGCCCATCTGTTTCTCCAGGAGGAGCTGTGGGAAACCATACTGAAAGCCTTGGAGAAATCCAGGCAGGCAATGTCCACCGCCCACCCCACATCGACCAAGCAGGTTACTTTGTCACAGAGGGTGGTCAGGGTTGTCAAGCTCAAATTGTCCTTACTGAGTTCATGTTGGCTTTTCCTAATCCTGTGCTCCATCTGAATTGTGATGATGCCATGATGATTTTTTGCCTTTTCTTTTAAACCCCTTTTATACCTTTTTACAACTTCTGTATTCTTTAGTGCTTTTGCCTACATTCTTGGACTTGTTTGTTAAGCTAACAGACTAAACATTTTAGAAGTTTCGTAGTTAGGGGTCAATATGCCCCAGACCCCAAGGTCCTCTCCAGAACACAAAATAGAACCATCCAGAGGAAGGTTTCTTGGGGAGGAGGGGCTCACTCGAGCCTGTCATTGGGGAATCTTTGATAGATATGCTAATTAGTAAGACCTATAATGTTATACCAGATCTGTTGTGGGTGTGCATTACGGTGTGCATTGGGGTGCATTCAACCTGGACGTAGTGCATCTAAGGATCCTTAAAATAAATACCAAGGTAAAATCCCTTTTTCCCTTTTAACCATGTTTGACTCTTGGTTTTAAAGACCAGGAAAAGGCATCAGTGAGAGCTCCCATAAAGATTCATTCTATAACTTTAAGTTCCTCCTTTAAGCCCTACTTGTAGATGGGGGTGATATTATCCTTCCAGTCCTCTGGGATATTCCCTGCTCTCCTTTGACTTCTCCAAAGGTTATGCAGAGTGGCCTTGCAATGATGTCAGTCAGCTCTCTTAACACCACTGGGCAATGCCAGGGCCCATTAATCCATAGGGGTCAAGCTCCTGTAATAGCTCACCCCCCACTCTTCACTGATGCTGGTGGGTCTGTATTTGCATCAGCCTGGATTTTTGTTCCCTGGGCAGGGAACCCAGCACTGCTGGTGAAGACAGAGATAAAGAATGTGCTGTGACTAATTCACCTCTCCTGTTTATCGGTGGGCCAATATTTTCCTTCTGTTTCTGCTTGTTTTTTATATACCTGAAGAACCGTTTCTTGCAGTTTTTGATGTCTCTGGCTAGATTAATTTCTAGCTGACCTTTTGCTTTTCTGCCTGCATCTCTGCAGGCCCTGGCAATGCCCTTGTAGGTCTCAAGAGGTATTTATCCACATTTCCATCACTGCTACACTTTGTTTTTGATTTTGACTCAGAAGCTAACAGTTAAGACAAGGGGGTCTCTTGCTTCACCTGTTTCTCTTATCTTCAAAGGGGATGAACTATTTTCATGCTTCCAGAAGAGCATTCTTGAAAAACTCCCAGCACTTGTGAGTTCCTTTGGCCTCCATGAAAGCTTCCTGCAGAATCCTTCCCAGCTGAGCTCTGAGCAACCTGAACTTTGCTCTTCTACAATCTGATACCTGGAACCTATTCATTAGGTTTAATAATATCAATATAATATCATATTCAATAATATAATATTCAATTAAAAACTACAAAGGGAATTCTGGTACAATGTGGTAACTTCCCACTGGACTTTACCAGGCTGAGATCCAAAGGGAATATACAAGGAGCTACCTGTGTCTCCCCATTATCTTGGCTTTAATTATTCATTTGAAGCTCACCCAAATGCCAGCACTGGGAAGCTGTCACAGGAGCTCCCTGCCTTTCACCTTCATGGTAATGTGTCTCCGAGGATTTGAAGGCTTAAAAGAATAATAAATTTTCTCTTAATGAGGTGGTAAAACTCTAAATTGCTGTATCAGATTTCCTTTGCAAATTAGGAAAGAATCAATAATCCGAAGTCATGAAGGAGATAGTAAATACCTTGTGTCATGCAAGAAGAAATTTCTATAGTTACTGGATTTTTAAGGAATGTGATGATTTTTAAGGATGTGATCTCCAAAGAAATAGTTGGATGATGTATTTTCCTTTATGCCTGCAGGACCACAAAGTAGAAGAATTCATCGGTTCTCCACTTTATTCAGTTATGATAATCAGTTATGAGATGCTGCTGCGATCTTTGGATCAAATTCAGGCTGTAGAATTTAACCTCCTAATCTGTGACGAAGGACATCGTCTGAAAAATAGCACTATTAAGACAACTACAGCCCTTACTAGTCTGTCTTGTGAGAGGAGAATTATCCTTACTGGTTAGTATCTATAGTTACTTTGAATATTTTTTTATGTTGATAGTGCTAGGTTGGGGTAAAAGAAAAAGATATTCAGCAGGAGATCAGTGTGAATTTTTGAAATGGGTATTAAATGAAGAACTCTCTGGTCTTGTAAAAACAGGTTATTCCCAATCTTTTTTTACATAAAAGCAAAATTTGTCAGTCTTCAGGGGCAAGCAAGGAGCTTGGATCTTCTGTAAGGGAGTCAGGACTCTGCATACATTCAATGTTTTCATTGTAGTTATTTAATAAAATTGATTTAGAACTTGACTTTTAAAATTCTTTTGTCAGAACAATTAGATGTGCAGTCTGTTTGGTTAGGAGTACAGTGTCTTGTTGTTCCTGGTAAAGTTTTAGATCAATTCAGGACTCAGAGCAATTCACATTGAAACAAAACATCTGTTTTCAAGATGCATTCTCAACATTAAACCCTGCATTCAATGTACTTCCATCAAAGAAAAAACTACCAATTCCAGAATTTTTTTTTTCTTTTTCAAGGTACTCCGATCCAAAATGACTTGCAAGAATTTTATGCATTAATAGAGTTTGTGAATCCAGGAATACTCGGTTCTCTATCCACGTATAGAAAGATATATGAGGAACCAATTGTCAGATCTAGAGAACCTTCAGCAACAGAGGTATTTGGTTAAAACTCCAGTTATAGAAGAAAATCCATAGTAAAGTGAAATTTGCATTCTCTAGAGTAAAGTGAAGCTTGGGACTGCTAATAGTAGCTGAAGCTTTTCACCTTCCTATTTGACATAAAGTCACTTGTTTTCCAAAGGGAGCAGGAGTACACACATGTTAAAATCACCTCATTTCGGCTGCCTATTAATTATCAGTCAACAATTGTGCTTCCAGCACCTGCATTCCTGGAAATGCCATGTGCATTGCCATGTGACAATACTTCCTTCATTCATTCTTAGTTTCTCTGCAGTACTGCGAGGTCTGCATGTGTTCACTGCATCTCGAGAAATTCTAGAATATAATTCAAGCTTTGGATGTTGTCTGGGACATTATTTTCCTTTGTTTAAGACTTTAGAAACCAGACATAGAACTAAGCTAATGCAGTGGTACTGATTGAAGAAGAATTGGTCGTTACAGTGCCGTGTCAAAAAGTGGTATCATACTTTTAAAATGTTATTTAAATACCTAATTAAAATTATACAGAACATTGTTCTGATGAAATACAAGATTATAATTGATTTTGTGCTTTGTTCTTTTAGGAGGAAAAGGAATTAGGAGTAAAAAGAGCAGCAGAACTCACACGCCTCACTAGACTCTTTATTCTAAGAAGAACACAGGAGGTTATAAACAAATTTCTGCCCCCCAAAAAGGAGAGCATAATCTTCTGCCGACCAGCAGTGCTGCAACTTGAATTGTATCGAAAACTGCTTAGTTCTCATGTTATTACATCCTGTCTACAAGGCAGACTAGAAAATAGTCCTCACCTAATGTGTATAGGTGCTTTGAAAAAACTTTGCAATCATCCATGTCTTCTGTTTAAAGCTATAAAGGTATATATTTGCATGGAGGTGTGTGCCTGCAATTAGCCATTTCAGCAGGCACAGGTCACTAAAACTGTGTTATGGTCAATGTGCATGTTGCTTAAGGTCATTTCCATACTCTCATATACAACTTGCTCTAGGAAGTCTGCTTTCAAAAGCACAAATGTTAATAAATCTTAATGTAGTCAGGGAAGGTATCTCACCAGTTTCCTATTGCCTTATGCTGTTTTCTCTTTCTTAATGTATTTTCCCTCTTAACCTTGACTCTGAATATTTGTAAAAATACATATAAATGTGATTTCTACAAAGAACACTGTTAACTAGAGGTTATTGTATGTACTTTGTCTACTGGTTTCTCTGAAACCTCCCTGTCCACATGATAATTTCACTTTTTCAAACTTAATGACACTGGGAGCTGCAGGCTCGAGATGTCTGTGATACTAGATATCTCCATTGCCACTTCTCCTGGGACTGAATATATAGAAATGTTCTTATTCCTATAGGTAATTAGTATGATAGTTAGAACTTGGTAATAGTAACTTCTATGGCCTCTAGCTGATGTCCAAGTAAAGTGAGTGGAAATGTAAATCTTTCTTAAAAGACGTACTTCATCACTTTGGTGGAATATCCACAGTACAGTATCTCTGTGACTTTCAACACTGACAAGTAAAGTTCATTGCCTTTACTTCATAGTATTATAAGCATTAGAAACTTTTCATATGCAAAACCACAAGCCTTTATTAAATATAGGGATGGAAAGGACTGTATGTGCAAGTCATTTATTGCCATTGTGGTTTTGGCATTTGAGTAGTCTGGCTTTTTCCTCCTTGTGGAACATTGATTTTCTAAGTACAGCAAAATATTACCTATATTTTTGCTATTTTATTGGTTTTGCTTGCTAGCTTTTCTTCATTTCCAGTGGTATAACTGAATCTTAATGACAATATTTTCCTAAACAGAGTGAATGATTGGGAAGTTTCATAATAAGATACTATGGGATTTAGAAAGAATAAACAGTGTATTGATTTCCTTCTCATTCCTAAGGTTTAGATATGTCTTTACTGTGGAAATACATTTGTGTGGTTGTTTAAGTAGAGAAGGTGTACACATTTTTCAGTTTTAAGTATTTCAACTTTCTACTTAGCTGCAAACAATGTCTTAGATTAGAGGGTGACTGAGTCACCCCAGGACAAGGGTGTAAACTAAAATAAACACTATAACTGTTTTAAAACTTTGCTTTCAATCCAGTGTTGGGAGGTTGTCATGCTCATGCCGACATAATATATTGCTTTATGGCAGCTTTTTATGCCTCCTTTTGTCTTTGTGATAAAAATATAGCAATCTTTAAAAGAATCATGTTAGAAGGGATATGGAATTTTAATCCTTTTATTTTCAATAGGAAAAAAGCCATGATCCTATGTCTGAGGACTATGATGAGTCCAGCCTCTATGAAGGTGTAATAGACGTCTTCCCACAAGGTTACACTTCGGACACTTTCTCTGAAACTGATTCAGGAAAATTGCAGGTGCTGGTGAAGTTGTTAGCAGCAATCCATGAGCTCAACTCTTCTGAAAGGCAAGTGTGAAAGAAAGGTAGAAGGGAGGTAATGGGAGTGACCTTCTGGATATTGATTTGCTTTTCAAATACGTGGGGGTGTAACATTCAAAATAAAGGTATTGCAGCTGTTTGCAGGGCTGCCAAATTAATTTATGCATTGTACTCCTGGCTTTCTTGTTAAATTATGAACTAGAATTTGACATAATTTTTAAAGATGCTCTTCATATTTTTTCCAGATAGAGATACTTGTATTTTTTACACTGTAAAGCAAGTAAGATAGTTTGCTACAGCCCTTGTGCTGCATCCTGTACTTGCAGAGGCTTTCCAATGCTTTGTATCTTCTTGAGAAGATGTGTTAATCTATTAAATTGCACTAAAATATTTTCATTACTAGATTGTAAGTTATTTCCTCTTTAATTATGCTTAACTGCTCACTGCTTGCTGCCTTTTCTAAAGTTCAGGGCAGCCACTCTAAACAGATGAACATGCCCAAATTTCCCCTGTGGTAAATGCCACTGACATGTAGGAAATCTTCTGTTTATTATGGGGTAATAGGATGCACATGATTAATTTCTGTGCGATTGCTGATTTGTGGGAATCTCACATGACCTGGTGCCCCAGGACAATTTTTTATGGACTCATGCCTTAAAGCCCAGCTATTCCAGAAGTATTTAACTTTTAACTTTTATTTCAACTCATGCTTAAATAGCACACACTGTAATTCAGTAGTGGGAAGTAACAGCAGCTCTCTTGACACTGATGTAATGGAATATGAAGATATTCTCTTTTTGCAAATCAGAAAGTTGAGCCTGTTGCTGGAGTTTATATACTTAGCATCCATTGAAACCAATGTCAGCTGAATAGCTAAATGTACTGGCCTTGTTTCGTGTAGGTCAGTGAAACCAGGGGTGTCAGAAAAATGTGCGTCTCCCTGTAGCAGTGCTTTAGGAACTGTTGAGTTGAGGCATTACTTCATGCCTTTAAGTTTTGTTGCTTTAATTCAGTGCAGTTCATGTTTATTTTTCTTTGGTTTCTCTGTTTTCATTGGTACTAAATAGTTTTTGCAATATACAGACTCAGTTCCAGTCCTAACCTGAAATTTATATTCTGTTTTTGAGTGAAAACAAAGGTGTGAATGTTGTGTTGATTGACAAAAAAAGTCTTGCAAAGTCTTTACAAACAAGTCATGGATGTAGTTCAGTTGTAAAGTGTAATAATAAAAATATTCTAAGCCACTTCTAAAATGTTAATATTTTCATTTTCCCCTGAAATTATTAGTCTAGTTCTTCAGAACTTGTTTTTAATCAAAATTATTTTAAAAAAATAATGAAATGTATTACATTTAGTTTAGATTACAAAAGACCTCCAAATGAGATCTGGCAGAAAATGCTCTATTCTTTTACTTATGGCTTAAATTCAAAAGATATTTGTCTACTTAGTAGAATCATCCTCAGTATCTGGGAGGATAGCAATTCTAGATTTTCAGACCTTTAAAACCTATTTAGGCAAAATTTCAGAGAAAATAGACCAACATAGTTTGGTATTAGTGTAAGGCATCAGACTGATTTTGCTTTCTAAAAAACCCCAGTGTCTATCTTTCACTAGTCTTCATCCCCATTCTTTTCAGCCATAAAATGCAGGAAAGAATCTCTGCTTTCCTAGTTGACTTTCATTATGATTTTTGTTAGAATTTTGTAAGTTTTTCTGTAGAAATTCATAGTAGCTTTATCAGTAAGTAGAGATATTTATATGTTATTTATTAGCTCCTACAACATCCTCTGCAAATGCTGTCTTAACAACAGTTATTTTGTATAAACAGATTTTAAAAAAAAATCTTGGTGATTGGTTCTGAATGCCTGCAATCTGTGCATTATGCCAAATTCTGTTGCAAAGGGAGGCATTAATTATTTAACATTTGAATGCTTGACAGTAGGTATAAGGCATCCAGATCTAGTATGTGCTTCTAATTAATAGGAAATGTTTTATTTAATAGAAAAAGTAACCTTGGGTTGATGTATAATTTTTCACTTTTAATTTTATTTTCTTAGATGTCTTCAGTAATTTGTTATTGAACTTTAATTTTACCAAGGTTTAGGATGATGACTTTGTTCTACTGTTTGACAGAGTCGTGTTGGTATCCAATTACACTCAGACATTAAACATATTACAAGATGTATGCAAACGTTATGGATACTCCTATACTAGACTTGATGGACATACTCCTGTCTCCCAGAGACAACATATTGTCGATACTTTTAACAGTAAATTCAGCCCAGCTTTTATCTTTTTGCTGAGTTCAAAGGCTGGTGGAGTAGGACTGAACCTGGTTGGAGCATCTCATTTGATCCTGTATGATATCGACTGGAATCCAGCTACAGATATTCAGGTCTGGTAAACAACTGTGTATGTGTGGGTTGGGATGGGCACCAAATGAACTCTTGACTGATTTTGAATTGCCTGGCTTTACATGTCTTCTTGCTACCAATTATCACACAGTATCTGGACAAGTACAATAATGAGGGAAAACTTTCTAAGAAAAGAAGAAATATTTCTCTGTGTTATTATATATCTTGGGATCATTAGAAGCTCTCTTGCAGTAAAAAATAAAAAGATTAAATTCTGGTTTCTTTGGAGGAGTGAGTCACGTATCTTCTTTGTCTCTTGATGTCTTTTTTATCTGGAGAGTTGCTGTGTTTCTAAAAGGAAAATGGGATTAGATTGCATAGCAAATGTTGCTGTTGATTTGCAATCCCTGAGAAAAAGGGAGAGACTCTGATCAGAATGGCAAGAATGAGAAAATCACATGGCAGTGATGCCAAAAGAAAGAAAAGAGAGCCAATGCTGCGCTATTCTTGTAAAGGCACTGTTGGCCTCAAGGGATTGTTTAGTTGGCGTAAGACTCTTCAGTTAAAATAGTCCTTAAAAAATAACAATTAAAAAATCTTTTTTTGAACTCAGTAAGAAACTTTTTATTGTAGAGTAATGCTGTGTCCTTAATACCTGAAATAAGCTCTGATTCTTGGCCTTACTCCTCTTCCCAGGGTGAATCAGTACCCTCATGTGGTCACTTGTCTTGTTGCTTGAAAAAGTCTGCTAAATCAGACAGAATTGCTGCAGCTTGCCAGGGACTGCAAACTGTGTTGTGTGTGTTTGTACCGAGTATGTGGGTGTAACCCATACATTTTCAGAAAAAAGAGATCATCTAGCAGCACTCAGTTTTACATTTTGTTTGTTTAAGAAATAAAGGAGGCGCAAACAACCATTTTTAGAATTTCAAAAGAAATGTGAAAGTCACTTTTAAAGATGTATTGTAGCAAAAAAAACAATTTTGGAGATGGGGGAGAATGATCAATATTCCTGAAATATTAAGTAGTTGTTAATGGTTGGAAAACAAATATGAAGAGAGGATTTCTTTCAGGAAATAATTGAAATATCTGCTTTCCTACTTTAGTATGCAGAAAGGTAGGGAAGCATAAATGGAAGAAAGTAAATTATATTTTCAAAATAGTTTACAATTAATACCAGAAAACTTACACAATTGAAACACCTACTTTCCTACTTTAGTATACAGAAAGGTAGAGAAGCATAAATGTCAGAAAGTAAATTATATTTTCAAAACTGTTTACAATTAATACCAGAAAACTTACACAATCACAGAGAGTTATTGAGGAATGCATTATCCAGACAACATCTCTTTGAACAAGTGAGCAGAACTGGTAATTCAATCAGTGAAGGCTACAAGCTTTAGTTAAAGTATCCTTGTATAGCAGGTTGTTAATGCTCTTCATCTTGCTTTTCTCAGGCAATGGCTAGAGTGTGGAGAGATGGTCAGAAACATACTGTTCATATCTACAGGCTGCTAACCACAGGTCAGAGATGGTGCTCAGCTTACTCAGAGTGAGACAGATGTTGACATTTTGTCCATAAAAGAAAGGGGGGAGAGTGTTTTTGGAAATAATTTGCTCTTTAAAAATACATATTATTTGTTCTTTAAAAATATATATTTGTTCTGAGTTCAGTTAAGATGGAGACATCACATTGATTCACTTGCCTTTGGTTTGCTTTTTCTTAAATAACTGAAAATAGTGATTTAACATCTCCTATGTATATTGTTATGAAGAAATGGATTTGGCTTCTTTGTAAATACTGGTCAAAAATTATGCCAGTTCATCTGTTTTTCTTTTCAATACAGGCTCAATAGAAGAAAAGATTTATCAAAGACAGATCAGCAAACAAGACCTTTCTGGGGCAGTTGTAGACCTTTCCAAGACATCTGAACACACACATTTTTCTATTGAGGAGCTTAAAAATCTCTTTACTCTTCATGAAGATTCCAGCTGTGTTACTCATGACTTGCTTGAGTGTGACTGTATGGGAAAGATTGACCATCAAAGTGAGTTTGTTTTTCATTATCTCTAGCCACTGCTGAGGAATCCATTCTTAATATATAGTCTATCTCTGGAGAAAACTTTGATGCTCAGTAAAAGAGGATTGGAGGGGTTCATTATGGAATCTTCCATGTAGTGGCTGATTTATCTAATCCATAGGAGTCCTTCACAAAATGAGGTGAAGAAAGATTAATTCCTTGCAGTAACAACTAGTTCATTTATCATGCCTCTTAAGTCCTTGAATTAGCTATGTGCAAGTCAACTAATGATTTGTTACAACCGAATGGCACAATATGGTATTTTGCTTCAAAATATTCAAGGACAGTAATGAAAACCTGGTAAGGTTGCCCAGTCAAGTTATAAAGCAGTTTATCTGAGGACAGCTATACCAGGTGAAAGTCTGTGCCAACTCTCTGTATATAAGCCTTCATTTCTGAGCTGTTAACTAAAGCTGATGCACAATGATTAAAATAGTTGAGACATGCTGGAAGACTTCCTGGCAGTTGTAAAACCAAGTAGCAAATATTCACATCTATCCTTTCTGTAGGAACCTGTCTCTTGTTCTTTTGGCATATCAAAGTTGTTTTCATACTTGCTGTGTACAGGTATATAGGTTTAAGTTAGGAACAGGATTTAAAAAAATAAATGATCATAAGTTATGTTTGCATCTTATCCATTTTGATTTTTATAGCTCACCTAATTTCTTGAAGGAAAGAGTGTCTATTGCCTGGATATATTTCTTTTTTGGGGCATGAAATATCCATGTACATTATTTACAGGTGTGATAGTGTGGTACCAATACTGATGTAGTCTAAATGCACACAGAAACCTCAATAAAAAGAACTCCAGAAGTGGGTGCAAGAGTGTGTGTTCTCAATAGACAGGAGCAAGAAAAGAAGTAATGCAGTCCCACTACTATTTTGCTTGATGGTTTGCATGTTCCCAGGTAATAGGTTAGACTTGTGCTTCTTTCTCATATTAATTTACCCAAAATGGGGAGGACATGGCTAGTGATAGCACAGGGCTTCTGTAGCCATAAGAATTTTATTATCTTCTTTATTTTTGCTCCATATGCTGATTAAATCATCTTTGTATCTTTCTTTAATGATTGAAAAATTAGACATTCTGTTTCTGCATAAGTAATCTTGTAAATTTGCCATCCTCCACTTAGGTACTATTACAGGATCTGTGTGGGAAAGGCACCTTTTGTGTTAAATGTTAGCCACATTTTTCCAGTTGTATGCAGTGAGGCAGGTGTGGCTCCTGGAGTGCAGAAATCCAGAGAATATTTGTGTTTCTGCTGTGATGAACACTGGTGCTTATATTTTTATTTAGCAGCTTGCAATTGTCTTAACATCGACTTCTTACCTTATGCTTTGAACACACATTGGTTCTATCAATTCAACCACAACATTGGCCTCTTGGATTCTGTGACTTTTTCAAGGGTAGGTCCTGGTCCCAGTGAACAAAACCCTTTGGCAGTAAATCAAGGAAAAGCCTGAAGGCCATTATTAGACTTAAGTGGTGGTAATGATAGAGTGAGGGGAAGGTTTGGTTTCCTAAAGAGCAGAGGACAAGCTGTCTCACTGCCTCCCCAGTCAAATTGTTCTGAGTCGTGGTCTCATGTTTGATCACCCCAGAATGCAGATACCTCTGCAAAGGTCTCTTTGCCTTTCCTTAGAACAGAAAACTGTCAAATTAGTGCATCAAGGAACCAGATTCCAGGTTATTGGGGGTAGATTCTGCTGCACAGACAAGCCAAGAATTTCACTGATTTGTCTCTTCCATATCTAGCAAGTATGATTCGAAAGATAAACTGAAAAGGAGCCAAACAATGTAATACAGGTCTCACAACCATCATCTCCTGTGGTCCATTCACACTAGGGTCTTCTTTAGAAAACTTGAAAGGAGGAAATTTCCTGTGCATGGATCATACTGATGGGTTGCTTGCTATTCTGCTGGCCTTCAGATCAGCTACAAAGCTGTAAGCCTATTGTTTTACTTGATCATAGGGTACTTTAGGAGTTAGGAATGCAGAGTCTGTAAATGCATCCATTCTAAATTTTCTTCTGGCCAGTAAAAAAATATATTTCAAATATACTTCAAATGTCATATGTCAGTCAGAAGGAAAGTTTTGTGTGTGTGAGTCTTTATGGGCTCTCAGAAACTTTAAAAAACTCAGGAATACTCTGAGTCGTGCTGCTCACATCACTGGTCTTTCCTAAAAAGCACATAATACTGCTATGAAAATATTTGGTGACAAGTTTTAAACCAGTAACAGTAATGATGCAATTTTTTTCCATACAAAATTATTTCTTCATGTATCCCATGCATCAGATGAATCATAAAACCATCAATGTGTGATGTGCACTGCAATGACCTGATACTATTTGGAGCTTTAGGATCCTACGTTAAAAATGAATTAATCTCTCTGTGCTTCACAGCAATAGTCTTTTCCTTACTGTGATATACAGTATTGTGTATACTGAACAACTTGGCATAATCTGGATGTACAGAGTGTACAGATCTAGTGTGCTGAGTCAATTAAACTGCTACTCAAACTATTCTTAGCTGGCTGGAGTGATTCCTCTGGGAAGAAATTGAAGCTGGAGTGAATTTTGCTGCAACATACATCTAGATTCAGGTTTACTTAAAGAATGGGAGCAGGCCAAATGTCACAGAATTAGGAAGACAGAAGAAAGGAAATTGCCAGATAAGATATTTTCTTTCCCATCCATGTATAAAAGGATTTGTCTTTATGCTAGCATATGGTGATTTTGATAACCTCAATCACTGAGCAAGAAACAGCCTTCCCCCTCTTACTGTGGATATATGTTTGGGTTTTGTTGATACAGAATGATTATATGTGCTCATTTGTTATCACCAACTCTTATCGATTCACACTGAAATTTTCTGTCCTAGTTTTCTCTGATTAGTCTACTGCATCATTTTTTTCAGATACTTCCTCAGAAAAGCCTCCCATATCTAGAAGCTGCCAGCTTGAACAAAACCATGGGAAGCCTAGTTCAAAGAAACCACTTTCCATGTCACAGTTGATGCAATGGAAGCATTTCTCTGGGCAACATCAGACTCTTGCTGATCCTTTCCTTGAAAGGATAAAAGAGAATGTTTCTTTCATTTTCCAGAATGTAACCAATTCAGCTTCCCCACCTAATAAAACTTAAGTGTCTTTCTCTACTACTTGCATCCTCCTTGTCATAGGCCTTGTAAACAACTGGTGTGCAGTTACCTATTGTTCTTTTTGCCCAGTTATGTTTTGTGTGTTTCCCTTGAGATTTCTGGGTAAATGTGATTCTTGATGTTTACACAAAGTTACAGTTATTACTAAGTTAATCATACTTGCTGTAATTATAATACAGATTTTTAAAACTAACTTTGCTTTCCAGTGTTCTATTCCTGTGATATCATAACTAATAAGATTGTTTTTATGCACATTCCTACTGTAAGTCTACTTTGGTTTGTAGTTTTCATTTGATCATAATGATTTATGGCTTGTAAAGCTGGCAACTCTTCAGCTGAATTTTATAAATTAGTCAATGCTATATGCATGTATATGCATGTGTATCCATGTCTTGTTAACAAGACTCTGGTTGGATTTTTGCTGTAACAATGAGAAGTTATCTATCTGTATAAATGCAGCTTTATAACAAGGTAGATGTTTTTTTCCCTTGAATTTACAATTTAATGAATTTCAGAGCAATAGCTACTAATGTCCAAAAATCTGAGGCAACGTCTTGATGCTGTGTCAAAATATTCTGAAATTCTCCTATTGCTTTTACTTGGGAAAATAAACTTTATTTCTCAGACATACATAGTATGGTATTATCTTCATTTTGTTAGCTCCTTTAAGGGTGCATCTTGCCAAACACTGAAGTACTGAGCATTTTAATGTTATATTCTTTAATGACTGTATTTCCCTTCTTTAAAGACACAAACATTCAAAATCAGCTTGTAGTTTTTAGGTGAAGTACTTTGAAAGGCCCACAAGAGCAGAAGAATGGATAATTTTCAGAAATACTGCAAACTTACAGAATCTGAAAGACCTTGAGCAAGAAGAGGGCTCCGTTGTCATAATCCTGCATTGTGTCACATGATGATATTTGGTATCTGTGGCAACAGAGCCTAAAAGCCCAACCAAAATTCAGAAAACATTTAAAATTATTGTCTGTGTTATTGTTAGTACTCCATCTTTCCCTAGACTGTCAATGAAGTCACAGCCCATCCTAACCCATCATCAGACATTTTCCATGCATTTTAATGCAGTTTTGGTACTTGAAAGCCATGTGCACTGACCTCTATTTGTCATCCATATTTATTTCAGAGGGTTTTTTGAGTTGCCTTTGACTCTAATGATGGATGACACCAGGAAATAATGAAGACCGAAGTGAGAGAATTATTGAGAAAGTCATAAATTCTGAACATCTTTTTGGCATGCATGTTGTGTTCTTGGTAATAATTAGAATTATGCTAATAGGTAGTTTAAGTCTTTAACATTTTTGGTTGGCTGCTGAAGAGCCTGTTCTTCACCAGGTGTGTGGTGGTGTGGTGGCCACGCTTATCCAGCTGCTGTGGTGCCTATTTGCTGTGAGGATTTTGCTTAGCAAGGACAAGGTGTTGAGGGTTATCAGGTCAGGGTGTGCTCCATCTGAGCTGAGACTGTTGTAGGGCACTCCCTGGAATAACACTGATTTGAGCTGGTTTGCACCAGTGGTGCAGGGAGGAGTGCTCACCCTGTCAGAAGAGAGATCAGGAAGGCTTGCTCTTTAGAGAATGGTCTGCTAATCTTAGAATGGCTACTGCAGGTCTCTGAATCACACTGGGCAGGGAGGCCTGTAAGCCAGTCCTCAGATACAGTAATCAATATTGTGTTTATTCCTTGCCAGGTCTTAGATGGGAGGAGGGGATTTTGGAGAATTTCAGTTACTTCTGTTACAGGGCATGCTGCCAGGGAGACAAGTGTACTGCATGTTCCTGCCTGAGACCAACCCTGATTTTAAAAAGCAGAAGGAGTGGTGTTTTATTTATTTCTGTATACTGCAGTAAAGTTTTTTTTAACTGGTTTCATATGACTGTTTTTGTTGATTCAGCTTTTAACCATCTTGGCACAGGTTTTCTCATCATCAAGATGATGACCCCTTATGATTATTCACTTGCAGAATAGCAAACTGAATTACAACTCCATTCACTTGGGTGTTGTACAAGTTTGTATGGCAACTGCCATAGATGTGTCTTGCACTCTGACAAGAGGGTGACATCAAGTCCAGTTAAGGGTCTGCCTTTTTCTGAGGTCATAAAGTTCTTTCACTTGTCATCTGGTACAGAGAGGTGCCAAACAGTGACTGAATGATTCTGTAATGGAAAAAACTCATGGGAAGTTCTTAAAATGCCAAATATGGAACAAGCTTTGACAACTGCTTGGGGTTACCACCAGGAATTTGGAAAGGCATGCTCCAGCCCTTGCAGGCAAGTAACACACAGAAGGAAAGTAGTTCTTTCATGTGCTTTCCATTGAATGAAAAGTTGACGTAAATCATGATTGTTTATGTGTGGCTTAAATAAATGACGTGTTTGTGGCTAGAAGATCTGGGAAGGCTATAAAGAACAATGAGAAAAAACACTTTGGGCTTTATAGAGTAACTGAGGAATAAGCTGAATTGAAAATGGTTTTAAACGAGGCCTTGTGTGCTTTTCCTTAGTACTAAAGCAAGACTGCTTTTGTAGGCATAGCTACTCACAGGACTTCGAATGTGTGATGCAGTGTTCCACTCTTGAGAGGCCATATGTGTTTGCACAAGCAGCACCAGTCGGGATCTGCAACCGACTTGAGAGTATTGTGCTAGAAATGTCCCTTCTCAGGTACATTGGTTGCTGCTACCTTTCTCCCGGCTTTTCATCAACATGTGGAAATACAAGCAGATTTGAAAGAAATATGTCCATCTAAAAGCCTCTGTAGCTGTTGCTGCTTCCAGCCTTTTCTTGTCTCAGCCTTGATGTCAACTTGAGTTCTCCCTGTACTCCTTTGTTTGCTTAGTTTGATTTACACCCACTTGACAACATATGCTCTTCATTCTCCTCTAATTAATTTCCTTCCAAGTAGGCAAAATGTCAGGCACTCTGACAAAAGCCTGGGCCCCTGTGAACTAGCTTTTTGGGTGTTTTCTGTCAGTTAGTCATAGATCTTTTCCTTCTCTTCGCATATCACTACCTTGGCCCAGGTTTTAGTTTTCTAGAGCGTGAGTTCCCACTTGACCCTTGACTTTTCAAGGTTCCTTTTGAGGGATACGTTTGCCCAACAACAGAAGTGCAGTCTGAAATTTCCTCCCTCCACCTGTAACATGTTGCCTTTGATGGGGTTTTCAGCCTGTAGGTGGTTTGGGCAGACAGGTCTCCACAGCCTCATTGAGTCAACAGAGAGCTGCGCAGGCGTCAAGGCTTATGCAAAACTTTGCAGACTTGAGATCTAAATTCAATTCTCAAAGCAATGAGTTAAGTAGATGAACCTTTGTGTGTTATTCATGCTAATGTCACATTTGATACATGTACTACAAATGTAGAAGGGGTTAACAGTACTTCCTAGTGCAAAAGCTGGCCAGCACTTCCTGCTACGCACCACTTTCCTCTTTCCTTTGCTACTTTTCCTCTTTGGACTAAATTTTTCCCCCATCAGTTTTGTTCTGCCAGGCTGATTTATGTTTGTGTTGCATCAAAACCTACAGCAAAAATATCTGATCTGTTCCTAAGACTGAGTAGGAGAAAACACTTTGTTTTGTCCTTATTCCAGAACTGGAAGCCCTTCTGCTGAAATGCCTTCTTGCCTTCATATTTTGGATTAGGACTTAAAATAGAGGTGGGAAAAAATAGGAGGAAAAGGCATGGCTTCTGCACTAGCATGTTTTTCACTGTTCCCTTTAGTTTCTGCACCAGTTTATAAATATTTGCAAAAAAACAGGCAGTAGGAATATTCTTTCTTTTGAGCAGCTAAAATGTCCCAATTTCTTCTACCCTAGGCTTTTATGAGACTCAGAACTGCAAAGTGTTACCAGTTTGAGCAATCTGCATTCCCTCAGAGCTTTTACCAGTGATCAGGCCCTGAATGCCCCGTGTCTCACAGAGTGACTAAATGCAGTCTGACCAGAGTTGTTTCAAGAGACTCTTTCTGCAATTCTTGATTCCAGTTGTTCTCTGCTGGGCAGGGCACAGTGCCGCAGTTGACAGCAAGGAACTGTCTCGTCCATGTCCTAAGTCAGCCACCCTATGCACCTCCAGGAGGAAAAAAGAACCATGTCACTCACTGCAGTAAAACTACAGCCAAGGTCGTATGGGATAAGGAAACCTGTGAGATCAGGATTGTCATGGAGAGAGAAAAGAAAGTAGAGGGGACTAAGAGAAGCAAGGAGATGATAGGAGGGAGGACCAAGACTGGGCAAACAAAGGCTTAAATGGTGTCCTGCTGACTGAGCAGGATGTGTGGGGATGAAAGGTAAAAAAAAATAATCAAGGTTGGAGCCAGATACCACTACTAAACAGAAAGAAGGATTGAGTTCGGTGAAATGAATGGGAGTGCTTTCCTGCAGGTGCTGTAATGGACTCCATGATTTCTGGTCTCACCATTCTGCTTTCAGCAAATGCTCACTGTGGTTGGTTAACCCTGATGGGACACCAGGGACCCACCAAAGCTGCTCTGTCACTCCCCTCCTCACCTGGACAGGGGTGTGAAAAGATGACAAAATGTTCACAGGTTGAGATAAGGACAGGGAGAAATCACTCACTGATTGCCATCATGGGCAAAACATACTTGACTTGGGGAAATCAATTTAATTTATTGCTATTCAAATTCCAAATAGGATAATGAGAAATAAAACAACTTTCCACACCCTCAGTTCTCCCGGGCTCAACTTCACCCCCAGTTTTCTCTCCCTCCTCCGTCCCAGCAGGAGGACAGGGAATGAGGATTGCAATCAGTTCATCACAGGTTGTCTCTGCCACTCCTTTTTCAAGGACACACTCACACTCTGCTCCTGTTTCAGCGTGGGGTCTCTCCCATGAGAGACAGTCCTCCACAAACTCCTCCAGTGTGAGTCCTTCCCATAGGCTGCAGTTCTTCACAAACTTCTTCAGAGTGGGTCCCTTCCATGGGGTACAGTCCTTCAGGAACAGGCTGCGCCAGTGCTGGTCCCCTGCAGGGTCACAAGTCCTGCCAGCAAACCTGTTCCACATGGGCTCCTCTCTCCATGGGGCCACAGGTCCTGCCAGGGGCCTGCTCCAATGTGGGCTTTCCATGGGGTCACAGCCTCCTTCAGGTATCAACCTGCTCTGGCGTGGGGTCCTCCAGAGGCTGCAGGTGGATCTCCGCTCCACTGTGGACCTCCATGCTCTGTACCATGGGTTGCAGGGGAACCTCAGCTCTGGCACCTGGAACACCTCGTCCTCATCCTCTCTGCCACTGTTTCTCTCACATGCTCTCACTCCTCTCCTCCAGCTGCTGTTCCACAATTCCAGACCCTTCCTTTCTGCCCCCCCTTCCCCCCCTTAAACACATTGTCCCAGAGGTCTCACCACCATTCCTGAGTGACTGAGCCCTGGCCAGCTGTGGGTCTGTCTTGGAGCCAGCTGGCATTGGCTCTATCAGACATGGAGGAAGCTTTAAGCAGCTTCTCACAGAAGCCACACCTGGAACCCCCCTGCTGCCAAAATCTTCCTACTCGAACCCAATACATCTGTGGAGCCCCTGTCAAAGCAATTGTTTCCTCTCAGATCATGTCTGTAAGCTTTTGGAGTCATTGACTTCTTTGCTATTGATTTGTGAATCACTGGCAATTTGAAAGTATAATCCAGCTGAAAAAGTTTGCAACCTTCATTGCAGCATGACCTCTTAAAGGACACAGATACCGTTTTGCAAGCCGCGCATGTTCAGGATTAGTGTTGCCTTGTGGACATTTAATGCCCTTTTACATATGCATCAGAGTGAAGCCTTGTGTGAACACGTATTCTATTCCTTTGCTTCATCCAGCTAAGAGGATGGACAGCAACCTGGGAATAAGTTGTGTTGCAGCTGATGTGGATGTAATTGGTATTTTCTACATACACAGAAATCCAGTATAACTTCATAGTGGTCATTCCAAATTAGCCAAAGTCTTGGTCAGCACAATATAAGAAAGATACTAAAGTACTAGAGAGCATCCAAAGGAGTACAACAAAGATGGTGAAGGGCCTTGAGGGGAAGTTGTATGAGGAGAAGCTGAGGTCACTTGGTCTGTTCAGCCTGGAGAAGAGGAGATGATGGGGAGACCTCACTGCAGTCTGCAACTTCCTTGTGAGGGGAAGAGGAGGGACAGACACTGATCTGCCTGGTGACCAGTGACAGGACCCGAGGGAATGGCCTGAAGCTGAGTCAGGGGAAGTTTAGGTTGGTATTAGGAAGAGGTTCTTTACCCAGAGGGTGGTTGGGCACAGGAACAGGCTCCCCAGGGAAGTGGTCACAGCACCAAGCCTGGAGTTCAAAAAGTGGACAACACTCTCAGGTACAAGGTATGACTCTTGGAGATGGTCCTGTGCAGGGCTGGGAGTTGGACTCGCTGATCTCAATGCTCACTTCCAACTCAGCTTATTCTGTGATTCTGTGACTTTTAATTGCTGTCTTTAGTATCTGTGCTCCACCTCATAAGTGTGGTTAGGAACTCTTAATCAGATAGCAGTGGTGTGAAGATAAATCAGCCAAATTCCGTGCACCACTTGGCTGTATATGGGGGAAATCAGTAATCCGACCTTGGGTTTCGAGAGAAGGTGGATCTGAACTCTGAAAGACGTGCACAGCAAAAGAGTGAGAGGAGACAGTTATTGACTGTAGAAGGAGAAAATCTGACTGGATATAATAATAATAATAATAAATAATAACCACCACTCCACACAGCAGAAGAGATTAACATTGAAAGAGGCCTCCCAGAAGGCTGTGGAAGTTCTGTCCTTAGCAGTTTTCAAAACCAGTCTGAAACAAAATCCCAAGTAACCTGGTCTAATATTGAAGTTGGTCCTTTTCTCAGTAGAAGGTTAAACTAGAGGACTTCCAAAGGCTCCTTCCAATGTCAGTAATCTCGTTGACTGCATTAGGAATATGGAGAACATACAGATCTGCGAGGCCTGTGACTGGCTAGTGGTCACTGACTGTTGTCAAGAGCTCCTTGGGATCTGAAACCTGTGATAAATGTAGAATAAAAGAATCTGCTCAGGAACAGTGAGATTTTAAAACCTGATGTGATGAAAGAATTCAGGAATCCTGCTTTGTGGAGGTACACTCAATATGACCAGTATGAAATCAGCAGCCTGGAAAGAGTTGTGGGGTCTTTTACTGTGTGTTGGCAGCTCCCAGAATCCAGAGTTAACCAAGGAGCCTGCGCCGTGCAGATGAAGAGTGGAAGATTGCCTAAACCTGAGAGCCACTTGAAATTGTAGCACCAGCTTTCCTCAAGATGGTTTTAGCAATGACTCTACTCTTTGTCTAGCCATTGACAAACTGTGCTGTTTTCCATAGCTGTACAATAAAGAAAACCGTAACTCAAAAGCAGTAGCAATCTGTGTATCTCCTCCCAAAGATGTTGCAAGCTTTAATGGTCTGAGAAACTGTTGAAGAAACTGCTAAAGTGTTGCAAGTTCTGAAATCTCACCTTTGATTTGAAACCTAAACACAGCCCAGAAATTATCTTGATGGTCTCAGAATCCAACAGACAATTATTAGAAGGGAAGAACACGCTGGAGATGAAAATATTGCTGAACTTGACACTCCTATGAACAAAACTTGCTTGGAAAATAATTTCTGCTTTCCCTCTACATGCAAGCAACCTCTGGAAAGAAGTTTCCAAGAAAAATCTTAATCACCAGCATTCACCTTGAGCATACATCATCCAGAGAACATAAAATTTCCCCCAGGACACAGCTTATTTCGTTCTGCACTGAGATATGCAGAAAGTTATCCTCAGCCAATTTCTTTTCCTCTCCCTAGGAGAATTGCAGAGGTGTTTTTTTCACAGTGCTGAAAAGACCACAGGTATAGCAGGAGAGCAATAAGACCAAAGATTTTGCCCAGCTTCAAGTTGTTTTTTGTTTAACTGGCTAGGCAGTAAAAGCCAAGCCCCTGGCTGCAAAGGACTGCCATAAGCCAAATTCTCTCCACCAAGCTCATCACTCCTGCTGCAGTGCAGCAGCTCTGGAAGCAAGGAGGTATGGCTTGCTTTTGGAGTGATACCCTGCCTTGCAGCACTGGCAGTTTTCTGCCCTGTTGCTATCTCATCTCATCTCATCTCATCTCATCTCATCTCATCTCATCTCATCTCATCTCATCTCATCTCATCTGTGTCAAGGCCTATGCCCCTCAGCTGGTACAAGGTGATGTAGGTGGTACCTGGTAGCATAAATGCAAGCAAAACACTTGTTAAAAAGCAATTAAAATTGCTTGATGCTGTGCTTTTGTCCAGCTTTGGCCACTGCAGGGGTTCTAGCTGCGAATGCAAAATTGCTGCTGGGTAAGAGAAGTGTAAGGGTGTGGGTGTCTAATTTCAGCTGGGGATTTACCTGGGGCATTGGTGGTGGGGAATTAAGGTGACTTGAGGCCACCTCCTTCTTGAGTTCTGGTTTCCAGTTTCCCTCTTGCAGTTCCAGTCCTTGCAGATATCACGCTCCAGGGGCAGGCACAGCTTGTTTTGAACTATGTGTTCCCACAGGCTGGATGCCGTTGCCTGGCTGGCTGCCCAGGTGTGCTGGGCTGGGAGGGCTTTGGGGGAGCTGAGGCATCATGCAGCAGAGAGGGACTGTGTGCTGTTCCCTGGCTGCAGGTCTGCACTGCAGCTCCATTCCTGGACCTGAAACTCAGCCATGAGGGGACTCAAGCTCTGGAACAGTCTGCCCAGAAAAGTGATGGAGTGGCACTCGGGGACATGACTATTGGTGTACTTGGCAGTGCCAGATTAATAGTTGGAATTTATGATCTTGGAGGTCTTTCCGACCCAAAGAATTCTATGATTCTCTGACTGTGGCCCTGCTGGTCCTCCTGCTCTGCCCTTTTATGTCAGAGATGCCTCTGCTCCTGCTCTTCCATAGAACATATTAGGTTAAACCTGTTGGCGCATCCACAGGAAGCAATGCCAACAAGCCAAGTTGTGACAGTCCTATCATCTGGCAGCCCTGGTGTTCACTTTTCATTTCCTTTCGTTTTAGAGAGCCTTCAGCAAAGGCAGAAAGCGAGGTTTCCTGAGAGGGTGACCTGAGGGTGGCAGCAGCTGCTCACGGTCCGTCGGTCCCAGCGCTGCGAGCGAGGAGGCTGCAGAGCCTTGGCCGGGGAATGCCGGGTTACGGGGTCTGGCCCGGGGAACACACAGAGGCAAAGGTCACAAAAGATCAATCATGCATCAGGAGCACCTGTTACCAGGAAGGTGACTTTGCTACAAAGCAGACTTTGTGTGAATCTGATCGCTCCTTCCAGGCAGCAGTAAGGCACAATCTCTCGGTTTCTGCATTGAAATCAGTGAGGTATCTCGATACCTTGGTCTGGTGACTGGCTCTGTCCTGAATTATGATGGGATCATACCTCCCGGTGAGGAATAGTCCAGCCATGCGGGTCGATAACTGATGGGAACGACCAGAATTTGTAATTCAAAGCTGCAGCAGACACCTGCCCATGGGCACCTGACAGCTCCAGGAAACAAGTGCAGACACTGTGGGTTACAGAAGCAAAGGAATTTGGGTACCTAAATATTGCCGTAGTGCTGCTATAGGCACTGAAAAACTCAGTCCTGAAACCGCTCTGCAGCTGCAGGCTGAGCTGTGAGACAGCCAAACACACTAAACACCTACCTGAATGAATAAATTCCCTGAGGATAATCTCAGGTCGGTGTTTAGTTGTCAAAGACTTGGCACCATGATTAAAGGGCCCTCATGTCTTTCCTTTCTCCTGATGCTCTAGGCATTTGTGGACCCCAGCTGAGGTACTCAGCTCTCCCTGGGCACTGCAGAGTATGCCTGTGCACCCGGCTTGGGACTGTGGTTTCTGAACATGGGGAGAACACTGAAAAGCTTGATGCCATAACACTGAGTTTCAGAGCATCTGTGTCTCTGCATATCTGACTGATGCTGGCATCCTTCTCCAAGGTTTGGTTATAAGCCAAGAGGAAAAAGTAGAAATGACTGCATAGAACTGCTCTATTTCTTTCATTTCTAGGGCCAGCAGAAGTCAGTAGGACCTTGTAAGTTATTTAAGACAGCCTGAGCACTTCTCTAAATTACACCTTATAATAGTTTGAAGCGGTTGTTCCATCATGACATTAAACCTTCAAACCTTCCCTCAGTGATGGTTAAGACCATGGAAGGTCCCAGCTCTATTCATTACTAAATTTGGCCACTTTGCATCATTCTATCAGGATCCAGGATCTTGGAGTTTCATTTGGGAGAGTCAGAGTCCTGTGGGACGTAATTAATTCTTACTGCATTACAGTTAGGCAATAAAATCTTGAGACCACACACAAAACTTCTTTCAGGCCACGCTTCTCCTGAAATCCTTGGATAAGAACTGAGCAGAAGAGGATCAATGCTTCAGGTTTGGCCTTTTGTTTTTTTGTTGAATCATGAATATGCCCAGAGTCAGGTCAAGCAAGCCTGGCATTCTCCTGCTGTTTTTCCCTGTTACCTGTGAGCCATTGCACCTTAGAAGTGCTTGGCTGCAAATAGAACAGAATTCAAGATACAGGGGGCTGACCTACTGTGGAAGGTATCTGAAACTACTGTGTCTTGCTTGTTTAGTCTCTTCAGATATGAGCACTTTATTCTACCTCCAGGTGCTCACCATGTGGTCAGTACATGTTCCACTAAGATATACCTTCTACAGCATCCAGACCAAAACTGCCTGGGTTGATTCCAGTGTGACGACATCTGCATTTGTAAGAACCAAGGAAGAACCACCTGAGAAAGGCCACAGAGAAAAATCTGGTAAAATGTGGGGAAACATTCTCTTGCATCAGTGATAATTGCCTATCAAAGTAGGTGCTATTTCCATTTCACTGGCAGTATGCTGGGTGGATAACTTCTGGTGACCAGAAATCCCTTGCAGAGGTTGTTCATTATTAGCCAAAGCTGTGTGCTGCTCTGCTTTGCCCAAGCCTGTGAGAACTTGCTGAGCTCCCTGGAGCTGGGACTGATGAGAGCTTGTGTTTGAATGAGTACAACTTTTAGACAGTCTCTGCCAATGGGGCTGATGCACAGACTAATTTAATGAAAAGTTAAAAATTAATTACCCAATGTCCAGCCCCTGGCTGCTACCAGCAGCTGTCAACAGCAGGTCCTGTTTTGGTGTGGCTGAGGGTGGTTGCCAGAGAGGCAGGAGCTGTCTGGACCCACTACAGGCTTCTACTGAGCCATGCAGAACATCTGCAATAGGAACCCTTTCTCTCTCCTTTCTCCTTTCTTACAAGGAAATAGGTCAGGAAGCAAAAAATCAGGATCTGGGAAGGAAGATGAGAAGTTACCGTGAGAAAGTGTTCTTCTTAGACTGGAAATAATGCACTCTCAGTGCTGAGCTCCTTTGACACTCTCCAGTTCCCTCTCTGGCTTCTGGCCATGGCCAGCAAGGATCTGCACCCAGGTCAGGGTATGGAGACAGACCCACGTCAGCCCTGGGCATGGCAGACTAAGGCAGGGTAGGAAGGGTAATGGCTCTTTTTCAATCAGGCAATATTCAAAGTAATTTCTCCCCCCTCCTCCAGCTTCCCACATGATTTTTCAGGCCAGGAAACATATGGACCTTTGTCCTTAGGGAGTCTGATTGAAAGAATTCAGTATGTGATTTGCAATGAGCAACAGCTGTGCTGGTGAGTTGTGCTGATAAGAAGTTCTGATCGTGCACTGCCTTGGAGCAAGGGCAGCAGTCCCTTGTCCCCCAGCCCAGCTCCTGAGGACTGTCCCAGTGCACTGTGGCCATGGCTGTGGACTGGGAGGCTGTGTGGGGATGCTGCTGGTGCGACCCCAGCCCAGGTGCAGTGGCTGCTGCTTTCTGACACCCCACTGAGTCCCTGTGAAAACCCGCCCCGATGTCTTCCCACTCCCACCCTGAGTTTTCCACCTAATGCTGCTGTGAGTGGTTGGACTTGAGAAAGAACAACTTTCCTCAATCTTTTGGCTGGCTATCCTCAATAAAGGGTTTCTCTGCCTTTTTTAGGAGGGGAGACACACATTTTTGGTGCTAGAAATGTGTATGAGAGGAGACCTGAAGAGAAGATGACGTTTTAGCTGCTGATGTGATGTGCTGCTCAGAGGAGACAAGCCTGATGAGGAACCATGCCAGTCTCCTAAATAGGTAGTGCAGTGCTGCCTGGAGGGAGGAGTGCCAGCATTTCCCAGATCACTTTGACATGCCTTTAATTACCAGAGAAGAGTTCAGTGACAATAAAATGCATTTAATTATGTTTAAATGCAAAACAAAACCCCCCAGATTTATAGAATTTAAAAATTACTTGCAAGTGTTTGAACAGAATCATCCATTTATAACCAGTGGTAATATGGGTGAGGACTTCTGGGACACCCCTTTATCCACTCTGGGCTCACAGAGCTAATCTACAGCTGTTAAAGTTGTCCTAGTCTATCAGGTGCAACTTCATGCTCCAGTATGTGATGCCAGGCAGCAGCCTTAATCTCAAGTGGTCTCTGTGTATACTTTTATTTCCTGGAGATTCACTGGTTTTAAACATTTCTAGGGCTTTCTGGTAATGTGGCATGCTGAAAACTAATTAATTACTATATAAATTTCTGCTCCTCATGTTAATTAATTTCAGCAAAGAACATGTAAACTGACCTCCTGTAGCTGGGGCAGCACTGCAGGTGGATGTGCATTTCAGTGTAAAGCAGTTACTGGAGGTAAATCAACAGCATTGGTGGCAGAGTCTCCTGGTTTGTCTCAAGTGTAAACGCTGGAGACAGATACTTTTCTTCTCTTACTTCAGGATGGCTGAGATGCCCCTCTCTGCTAGCTTTGCTTAACTAATATTTTCTAGTAAAAGATGTGTTTTAAAAACACGAGGTTACAGACATTCTGAAGCAGCACCTTAAAAACCTGTTGATGCCAAGTCAGGGAGAGGGATTTAATGTAATATTGCAGGAAGTGGTGGGATGTGACATTGCCCTCACCAATGCATATGAGACGCTTCAGTGGTGAAAGCTCCAGTGCTGTTGGAATATGGAGCCTGACGACTCATCTCACACAGATAATGTATGTCAGAGTGACAAAAATCCATGGAAGTTGTGAACTGCCCTGCATCCTGGATGAGCATGTCTCCAGTTGTTTATCAGCATTTAATGCTGTGCAAACTCACTGACACAAATGCACTGGTTTAGGTGCCTTGCAAAAAGGCCAATCATCGCTGGAATTCCTTGTTGTTTGCTGTAGTGGACACAGAGCTAAATCCTGAGTGTGTGGCTTCATCAGCCTTTTGGGAGAATGGAAGAGTTGCTAATTAACTACATATTTTAGTATCAGACCTTCTCTTCCTGCCTGCTGTGACTGTCTGTTGGTCATGCTGTCTGTCCAGCCTCTGATGGCATCTCAGAGAAAGCGTTGAGGTAGGTAATGTTTTCTTTAAAGCATTCTGAGCTCATGAGAGTGAGATAGTGCATTCCCATGTGGTTAAGTTATACGCTTACAAGCTCCGGCTAGAAGTGTTAGCATAACAGCCTTGGGTTGCTAGGAGGTGCTGTGTGGGGATTAATTAATCAGGATGGTTGTGCCTTCTGTTTGCTGTCATTGCTGATATAGAAGAGAGGTTTTCAAAGCCAAAAGCTGTGATGGACTCTTGTCAGGCTGACAGATTTGCATATAGAAACACACATTAAGGCAGTTGTGGCAAAAGTTAGTCATTGCAAAATACTTCACAAGGAAAAATTTAAACTGTGAGGCCCACAAGAGGCTCTGTCTGCTCTAGGCTGCACCTCTGTCCACATTGTTATGGGCAGCAGCAACACTGAAACAGCTGAGACTGCTGTACCAAAAAATTTCCCTGTTCCACTAAATGTGTTAAAAAGGCTGATATTTAGCTCATAGATTTTTGGTCCAGTTTTGAAGCAACATCCTAAACTTTCTTAGTGTGCAAGTAAGAGATTTGGCTTGCCCCTTGTAAGAGCAGGGGATGCTACCTCAGGTTGTGTCTCCTTTGCAGTAGCTGGTTGAGTGGCCCAGATGGTCACTTTCTGATGTAGTTCCGCCCATACAGTTTAAGGCAATAGATGGGAAGAAGATGGGATAACAGTAAGTCAGCAGACAAAACAGAAAATCCATAAAGAGAGTGATAAAACCTAATGGAGCTCGGAGCAGCCTCTTCAACTAGACAATGATGAGTGCCCAAAGCTTCAAGCTGTAGTAGACAGAAGACACACACAGAGGATTGAATCCACACAGATTTTAAATTATTTTTTTTAGTTGGGGCGGGGGGGATTCTGAGTGCAGGGGAGCCAGCCGGAGTCACGACACGAGCACCGATACGATTTGAGCATCGTGCTCCGCTTTATTGTTTTCTTACACCAACTTATATCTACTCTGCAAAGATTCACGTCTATTCCCACGGGACAGCCTCTAAGCAGCAGGGGAGCTGACCAGTGTGTAACTTTGCCAAGGATTTTCAAGGCTGCCTGCTGCCAGGTGTCTTTCAAGCCCGTCTGCAGCCTGAGGCCCCTTCAGGGGTTCTTCCCTAGCAACCCTGGGGTGCCCAGACTGCCCAGACTGTCCTGGGGTATCATATGCCCCTGTTCCACAAGGAATCCCTCTACAATTTTTGACATTAAATTCATTGGACAAGCAAGCTTGCTGCTAGTTGTCTCCAAGCATCCATTCCCTTGGAGGTACTATCCAAACAAAAAGATTTCGTTTCCCCTCAGCTGAAGTCAGATATTTGCTCAGCTCTTTGAGAAGAGTGTAGAAGGAAGGCAGGCACAGTGTTCAGATTCCAAAAGCTCTTTGTGGGGGACCCTGCATAAGGAACGTCGAGACAGCTGGCCCCAAGGGTCCTGTATTCAATATGCCCCTAAGCAGGGATGAGTGCTCTAGTTCTCTAATGCTTCTCAGAACTGATGCCTGGTGAGTACTGTGTGAGACTGGGGCTCAGAGTTCCCCATCAGTATTGTCTGGTGCCTGAAGAGCTCAGTGGGTGCAATGACAGCAGCATGTCCAGCACCCGTTGGGAGTGCAAGAAAGGGAGGAGGCTGGATCCAAACATGAGCATGTGAGCTCTTCTGCTGCAGTGTAGGGGGAGCACGGGGGCCTAGCCTTAATAGAACAACCACAAAATCACACCTAATGCCTGTGTGCACCCTGTTCTGTTATCTTTGTCTCTCAGCCATGAAAAGAGGGACCTGCATGGAAGGTAAGGCAACCTTTTGGTTAATAGTCAGTTCCTTTCACCATTGTTCCGTAGGGGAGCTCCATATTCTGAAGGAATTCAGCTCTGCAGCTTCCTCTTCTCAGGAGCATGCCTGACACCCCGGTTTGTAGAAGAATTGCAGGTGACCGAGAGCAGCCTCTTACCAAAACTCACACACTGGGCTAATAACCTTCATGGAAACATTCTAATATATAAAAGCAGGAATGTAGTGTAGTGGTCAAAAGGTTCAGCTTGGGAGGGCGGGCTTGAGCTTCCTCTTGGGGTCTGTTCATTTCCTTGGGGGTACAGTGCAGCAGCAGCCCAGGGTGTATTTGGCTCTGAGTCCCTTCCAGGGAAAGAGAGGAATACGTACTGCTTTCCCTTTCCTGCATGAGTGCTGTGTCCACAAGGCTGCTATGAAAACCCTGTTGGAATTAATTTCAGGACAGAAATTACTACTGTTTGGAGTGGGGTTTTTTGTTTTTTGCTATATGGGTGTTGCTGCATACTTTAGGTATGTGTTAGGAGTCCCTAAGGGACTCACAGGCTGTCAAGACAGTGACCAGTCTGTGATGCTCAGCAGAAGTGTTATGATAATCTTGGCCACAGCAGTGGCACCTGAGGGCATAGCGCAGAATTTTAAGAACCTGAAAACATTCCTAAGGCAAAATCCTATATGCCTGTAACCCCTCAGGTGTCCTGTCATTCTAGCGGGGTTTGGTAACTTCTTTTGCTATTCTTGGTCACCCAAATTCCCACTTGTATTGCACTTAAAGAATTCATGCACACATTTTTCTCCCTTGCACCTGTGCTAGACATGAGGACAGATACAGTCATTGCCTTTTCTGTACTCACAGTAATGTATAGGTTACAGGTTCTAGATGTGACCCTAGTAACTTCCCTTCCTATATGCTGCATGCTTCCTGACCAGCCTCAGTGCAGAACACTCCCTGCCTAAAGCTGAGATGGGGCAAGGTCAAGCGGGTTTTGTTTTGTTCCCTCCAAGGGGTTTGAGCCCAGGCACTGCAGGATCATGTCCCAGCTGCTGCTCTCGCTGCTCTGCAGCACTGGAGTAGCAGAGTGTTGTTCCTGTGATGAGCTGTTTTGCAGCTGCAGCGACACTGCTATTTATAAAGAACAGGGTTACTGGAATACTTCGACAGAGCAGTCACAGACCTGCAGAGCAGGCACTGGAGCGACGGTAAATCAGGCTGTGGAGTCACACGTGCACTTCCAGGAAAGGATGGTTATGCTGATGCCAGAATAACACATTTCCCCACTTGTGCTGGCACGTCTCTCTGGGCACTGCAGCTTCTAGCAAAGGTTTGCATAAGGGAGCTGTTACTGTACAAGCTTCTATTTAATACCCGTGGTTACCTACTGGGCTTATTTCTGCATGCCCACCTGTGTTAGCAGACATCAGCTGGCATGGCAGGGTCATGGCACATCTGGGGCTTGTGGAACTCTGAGCAGTGCTGCTGCTGAGGTCTATTAGTCACCATTAATGGTGACTTTTAATGCAGATGGTTACAAACTGTTTTTTGCTTTGCACCTCTTGCGTGTGAGATGGTAGCCCCGATTCTGCAAGTTATTTAGGTTCCCTCTACTGAAATCTGTGGGGGCATAATGTCTAAATTGAATTTTTCAGAATGTGGGACTGTTCTGCTTGCTGCAATTCAAATACGTAGAAGGATCCCTATAAATGTTTCATGGCCTCAGGGACAAACTGTGATGTGGCTGCAAAACTAGGCACATGTACATCCCCACAAGAAAAATCACATTGCAGCAGCAATGGAGAAACCGTGCTCCTAACCCGTCAGTACTTACAGATGACAGATGCACAAATACAAAATATAGTTAATGTTTTAGAAATAGGCTTTGCACCAATATAGGTTTTCAGTTTCCAATGTGTTTTTTAAATGAAGCAGAAATTACATGCCTATCTGCCCTCAGATTTTCCTCGTTAGCATTAATCAAGCACACTTGACTCACTTACAGATGAATTTGATTAGGATCATGTATACTCTTAGGAACCAAAAATAATGAATCATGACTAGAGTGTACGTGCTGTTACAGCCAACATTGTTGCTTGGTGTCTACTGCAGCAGTGAACTAATAGAAAGCTCCTAGAACTGGGTTCCAAACCATTGGCAACAGGAGGTGGTAAATGGCACACATGAAATAAAGCAAGACCACACAAAATGGAAAGCTATAAAGTGCACAACTATTTAAATGTCTCTATAATTGGTTGAAATCCTTTATTTTCTGACTTAGAAAAAGCTAGAATGGAAACTTGATTGTGTCTACATGAATACACAAATATTTTTGCATATGTTCCAGCCTCTGGCCCACAGTTGTAGCTTTTAGATCTGCGAGCTCACTTACATGTCTCATTTTACTTGTTTTAAAATGCCAACAGATTCTTCTGCTCCTCTTCTAGCACTATGGAAAAACAAAGCATACAGTAGTGTAGCTCTGTGTGTAAATCTTGTTTCACACATTCACCGCTGCACATGTAAATTCACGCAATGTCCATGTGCTCAAGCACTGGTTCAGAAGCAGTCAGGGGATGCAACATTCCACTGCCTGTAAAAATGTTTGTTGATAAAAAGACAAACACAGAAACACATGTTTCTGTTGTGACATATTATTGATATCCCACAAAATTTATTCTGATCTTCTGTCATCCTCCTTTTTTAATTTTTTTTACGGTTAGCTTTATTGTGCAGTAATTATTTTACACTCACCTCGCCAGCGAGGTCCATGAGGACTGTCTGTGTGACGAAAGAATATGTAGTATCTGTTATCCCTATTATCATGACAACTGCCTGGGCCTTTGACAGTTCTGCAATCTACTTAATCATTTACCTAAGTGCCAGAAAATTCCTGTAAGAGGAAAAGTAGACTTATGAAAAGGGAATAATACATAAAGAAACATCTGCATTGAGATCACTTGTCATTTTTGGAAAAGCTTTGGAGAATGATGCACACATTTAGTATAGTGTTATGCTCATGACACTATGGATCTTTTATTCTACCAGCAGGCCTTATCTGTCATGTATTGAGCTTTTATCATGTCTATAAGATCCCTGCTGTGTGCTCTGGCTGTAGGGCCCTCCCTGACCCTGCCCAGTTCTTGCACTGGCTGAGGAGGGACTGCCCTCCATGCTGTGCCATGCTTAGCAATGCTTAGTTTGCAGCAGGTGCCTTTTTCATTAGCTGTTTGCTTTTTTTCCTTCTTCCATCTCCCCTGTTTGCCAAGCAAGTCGCTGGGGCTCCCTGTGCTGTCACTGCTTTCCTGTGTCTGTCATATTGCTGCAGACCTGGCTGCAGGGTGTCTTCTCCTCAAGCCCCCTCTGTCATAAGGACATCCTATGCCTTCAGGTGCTCCAAAGCATGTTTTAAGAACTGGCTTTTCAGGAGCAAGAACTGCCTATGTCAGTATATGCCATGAGCAGAGAAGGTAGCTGTGCTGGTAAGGAGCAGAGGATGCCTGGGCAGCGAGTGTCGGTAGAAGCATTCCACATTAATTCAGATCCCTGCCAGGGAGTTGCAGTTACCTTGAATTCTCTTTGTGATAACAGCACCAGAAAAACTCCCTCACTCCCACTGCTTGCTGGTTTATGGAACACTGGAATGACCTTGGAGTTAGGTCACTGTCAATTATCAAGATATTAGGAGAATATATAAAGAAAAGAAAGTTTGAAAAGTGTAAACGTATTTCATACAAGGTTTTAATGGACATTTTCAAGGGTAGATGTGCCAAAATGTTTCCACTGGAAACTATATAAAATTATTGATGTAAAGGGGTTCTGCAATCCTGGCATCTCTCTCCCCTCTCCTGAGAGCTGTTGTAGCTCATGACAACTCTGCTCTGTGAACTAGGAGCATCAGCAGCTGGAATTTATCATCTGTTAGTCTTAGTCTTTATGTAGCTCATTTTAGAGACTCCACTGGTAATGACAGCTCTTGCCTTTTTACCTTCAGGACAGCTTGGAATTCATCTCTTAGGGCCAAAAATCACTAGCATCGAATTTATAACAAGAAGAAAAATAAGCCTTTAGTACGGTATCCAACCAATTTTTGGCATTCCTTAAATTCTTTCAAAGGAGAGTCAGAGGGACAGATGTGTCATTGCAGCTCTGGGCTCTCTTTCACCCCTACTCTGTGATTGTTTGATGCTCTTCTTAAAACCTTCCCTTTGCTTTTTCACTCTGCCTTGCCCTTCTAAAGATTTTACCCAAGAGTTTTCTGATGCCTTTTGGACTAATGGCTACCTTTTAACCTCAGGGCTCTCTAATGAAATCCTGTCATTTTTTTTTGAATAGGTGAGCTGCCTTGGAGGTGTGAGTACCCTTGGCTGCCCACTGCAGTTCCTGAGCTGGTTTGCTGTTTTGGTGGCCATGCAGTGGAAGGTAGCTTTCTCTGAGAGGGGGAGTTTGGGGATCTGTAAGTTCAGGAAACACATCTCACCGGGCTTCTGATAAGGTGGATTGTGGGACATTTATTTTGATTATACCTTTGCCATAATGTCAAGCTCTACTGGACAGAGGGTTTTCCTGGTGGCTATTTGCCTTCCCAAGAAGGTGGCAAGAGTATGTTTTCACTTCTTGCTTGACTCACAAGAGCTATTTCCATGAAAAGGCTGCCATAAACTGAATCCATACATAGTAACCAGAGGTACTGCAGTGATGGTGTCAGTCCTATTCTGCCAACATGTGCTGTATGTCAGAGTTCTTAGAATAAATGGGGTTCACTTAAAAGAAATTAAAGCTGTCAGCTACAGCCAGTGACAGCCAACAAGGTGGCCTCTCCTTCCTTGCATTCCTCTGAGCGTTGCACTTGCTCTGCCTCCTGGTGGCTGAGTCTGTCCTCTTGAGGAGCACGGCATCCTGAGGTCCTCGTGCCTCAGGTGTTTTAGAGCCAGGGAGCCTCGTGGCTCATGAGTATCTCTGTGTGGAATCTCCTTCCAGATGGGAGAGGATGCACGTTCATGCCTTGTCCTCAGGAAGTTTCCAGCCTACCCTGCCTGTGGGAGAGCAGTGAGGTGGCACTGCCAGCAGGGACCCTGCTGCCATGGGGATCCCCCCTTGCCAAGCAGTTCTTACGCAGCCCTTTTTTCTACTGATGCCAAGGGTGTCTGTTTAAGGAGCCAACGAATCTGCCACAGGAATCTCTTGTATTGGGATTACATGTGCTATTAATAAAAATTGCCTTCAACTTCTAAATCAAGGCGCTTAAAACCCACAATGAATGCATTTTGCAGTAATGAAAAAAAACCCCAACATTTTGTTGAAATTTAAATAGACCCATGAACTTTTGTATCATGCATGCTATTTTAAAACTGTAAATCTATTCCATTTTTTCCATTGTGGTTGTTTTTATGTTTCATTGTGTTCTTACATAGGAAAGTCTTTGGTCTTTTAATAGAAAAGATTTTATGTTTCCAGGCACAGGTTTTTGTGCCCAGCTCAATAGGCTTGGTAAGAAACTAGTTTTCTGACCCTCCTTTTTCTATGGTACAAGATTTAAGAAAGGAATTGAAGAAAGTATTAAAGTACAAGGGCATCAAGAAATTATTGTTAACTTCTGGAAGCTTAGATTAAGGTGTTCTAAACATTTTTTTTTAAATAAAAAAAGGACAAAACCTAAATAGTGGCAAGGTGTTCTTTTCTGTGATTTTTGTTTCTGAGAAATCCAAGCATGACTCAGTCTGAAGCCAAATGTTTTGTTATTACAAACACAACCTGAAACTGGATGATAAATTCCATAGGTAATGTAAAAGTGTCCTAAAAGCCCCAAAGCTATTTAGAATTATGTAATGAAATGTACTCAACTCTGCTCCCCCACCAAAAAATCTTTTATCTGTAGCAATGAAGGAGAATTTATCTACAGTTTTCATTCTTCCATACCTTTTTGTCTGCTCTCCTTTGTGCCTAGAAGATCCCTATATATCACGGAGCTATTTCATTCTCAGTTAAGGTTTGCATAAAATTAATTGATTATTCTGCATATATTTGATGCCTGTTGTGATGTTGATTTGCTCTGGCCATTGCCTTTCCTATTGACCAGTGCTCTCTCTTTGTTTCCTTCTGTTTCCCATGCCTCTAGTTTAATAATGAGGCTGACAGTTGTCTGGGACAATGGTTATATTTTTGATATATGTTTGTATAGTGCTTGGCACAATGCAGCTTGGTCTCTGATGGTGTATGTCAACTAATAATGATGTTGTTTCCAATTGTTTCAGTCTCCAGCTTGGTAACTGTTTCAGAAGTCCTCTTTTAAACAGTTAGAAGCAAATTATTATTTAAACAATAATTTCTGCATCAGTTGTGATTTCTTTAAATAATTTAAGTGCTTTTTCCAATACTCCTCACAAGAACTGTGTTATGCCTGTGCCATTTTACTGATTTAAAGCCAAAGACATAATGATACAGAGATCTGCTCCAGATGTCTGTGAATAAAACTGCACAGTGTAACCACTGAAAACCAAGTGCTGCTGTTGTGAAGGGAGTGCCTTACAAATGAGAGGCAGCACAAGGAGTACAGCAGGTGCCTTCTGACACCTGGCATATGCCCTCAGTGTCAGCAATAATCAATCTTCATCTTCAGGAGTATTTACCTGTCTCATAAAACTTAAGTGATGCCCTTTTTTTAGCACAGGAAGGGACACAAACAGCAGATGTGTCAGGCCTCTGTGGCTGACAAACATCCCTGAGTGCGGGAATCCATGATGCGCTGATCCGTCACTGTGTGTGAGCTCTGTTGTTATTGTCAAGTTAATCTCTTTCTATTTCCAAAGTGGAAATCAGGATCTACTTCTGTATTAAGCCAGTCTCTAATCCTTGTTCCCAGCTAAACATAACAACAATCTATTTATATATTGGGCTATCCCCAATTAAACCAAAAAATAGTATAACCTAATTCAGCTGTTGGGTAACACCACGTATTAGCAGGGGTTATTTATATCGTTAAGATGTTTCAGATTTGCTGCATTAAATAAAAGCTTGGACTGAGCTTTTTTAGGTTTTCTGTCACTTACAGCCACATTGCCTTGAATATGTAACGATGTGATGATGACCCCCAAATTTTCTGGGCTGGTCTGGCTCAGCTGCGACCTCTTGCTTGTTCCTTGTCTGGGGTGGCAGCTGGAGTACCTGGCTTGCCTGAGCCCTGCAGGAGACAGCTCCTGTGGCAGCCGTGAGTGTTTTCATGAAGCTTTGAATTTGGCAGCTCCTTCCCTGCACTGCAGCTGGCAAGGTGACAGCAAGCAGGAGGGTCTGTTCAACCTGCTCAGGAATTTTCTCTGCGTTGGTGTTTGATAAATCACTTTTACCTCAAATGCGTATAGGAGAGTTTGTGTATTTAAACAGGTGGGTTTTGGGAACTTGCTGCTCCATTTGCAGGGAAGTATACACTCCACAAGTGCATCATGGAAAGGCAATAACTAAAGCAATGACGCAGACTTTAAATAAATAAAAAGGTTACTACCAGGTGATTTGTGCAGGTCTAACGTAATTAGTAATTAATATTAGAGACAGTGCATTGCATTTGAGATTGCAAGGCACTATATCTTACTTTCTTGTGTCTGAGGTTGGGTTTATTCTGTCTTTTGCACTGCCACAGAATGCAGAGAGCTGGTGTGGCTGTCAGTCTTCACACATGGCTATGACTGTCACTGGATTTATTATTTTTTTTTTTTAATGATATGTGATTGCTACTTCCATTACTTCTAGACCAAGCCAGGACCAGGACAAGGCAGCTCCTAGTATTGGGTGCTGAACTGGTGAAGGTGGAGAAGCATCTTCAGCAGGGACCAGTGATACATGCAGCTGCCACTGAGAAAACACTGGCATGGTCTGGAGGTGAAATTACACTGGTAAGGCCAATAGCAGAGCGTTGCCAAGCACACTCAAGACATTGAGCAACCCATGAAATAGTTCACTTCTCACATGTTTGTTAAGCATCTGCCCTTTCACTTCCATGACTTTTTTACTGCACTTTTCTAAAATTCAGGAACTTTTCTCCTCACTGTGCAAAATGTTTTCCAGTGTTCTTCAGACATGGGAAAAAAAAAATCCAAAACCCAGTCACATGCAAGCCAGGCATGTCCTTCACAGAAAGTTGCACTTTGTGTTTGATACCTCCAAATCTTCACAGCTTCCTGGGTGAGGGAGAAGTAACTTCATCTTGTCTCAACTCTCATCACTGATAAAATGCTGTTGATGCAGGCTGTCCTCATCTCCACATCCTCATCCCCACTTTATCTCAATTCCACAGACTTTCAGCCTGAAGTTGATCAAATGTGCAGGGTCCCTTTTCTGTTGAATTTGAACAAGCCCACGCATGACTTTTTACATTTGTTCCATAGCCCCTGATGTGAACAGAGTAGCTGATGCTCACTTCAGGTAGAGCTGCAAGGATTTTGGAGTCAGCCAGTGCAAGAGCACCCATGAGGAAAATTCTGGTTTATCAGGAAGATGAAGAAATACCTCCCCTGCCTGTATGCTAGGTGAAAAGGGACTATTATATTGCTGATGGTTGAGGGGCACTTTGGAAAGCTGAAGTGGTGCAGCACTTAGGTCTCTCCTAGTCCTTTTGCTCAGAGAAGGCTTGGTTCCTTAGTATAGTCAATAAAAGACTGTAAGCAATAAAAGACTGAGACACTGGGAACTGGGAGTCCAAGGGCTTCCAAACAGAACATTTTCCTGAGATCCTGGCAATGTAAAAACTGTGAATGACACTTTGCAAATGATATAATATCTGCAAATAAGGGACACTTCTTGAACCTACATGGTCTCAAGAAGTCTATTCTGAGGGTAGGACATGTCTCTTGTTCTCTTTCTCTCATCAGTTTTTCCTTTATTTTTTAATGAGCTAGAAGGTTAACAAGTTAACAAGCTACATGCAATGTATAAGGACAATACTAACCATGCAGTTAATCAGAAAATAACCCAGTGGTGATGTTGAGCCTCCTATGAGGCACGTGAAGACAGCAGAGAGAGTCCAGGGTAGTGAAGGCAGTAGATACATTCTGTTCTTTGTGAGAAATGTGAGAAGCATCCAGGCACAGGCGTTGCACAATACTGTTGAACCAGAAATGTGCAGGTATATGGGGCACAGGGTCTCCATCCCCTCTGGAACATATGGACTTTTACTGCTGTTTTGCCTTTCCATAATTTGGACGTATTTTAAAATCTCAGTTATGCCTGACTCTGACTAATTTTAAGGGTGGCTTCTGATGTATACCAGTGTGAGAGAAGAAAGAGGTATTTCATAGGAGCAGATATTTGAAGATGTTCAGGTACGCTGTCAGACAGTTTTTCCATGTGATCCTCTAACGAAAGAACATTTTGTCCCCTAAGGGTGCTTCTCATTTCATCTTCATCTTTTCCTTAAGCTGTGAGTGAGGGAGAGCGTGGGAGGCAATCCAGTGCCAAATCCTACCTTAGCTGCTCTGCTCTCCTTGCTGCAGGAGCCCATTTCCCTCCACTGACTCACTGAGCTGAAGTTGCTCTTCTGCATACCCTGCTAACAAGGCAAAGAGCTACTGGAGGCAGCATTATACTGGCCAGCAGTGGTGATGTAATTACCAGTAGCAGTCTTGGGTCAGAAGTCAACCAGGAGTGGGCTTGTAACTAGGAGAACAAAATATTTTTTCTGCCTTTTGCAATGGGACGTGTCTGTATTGTTCCCCCTTGCTTCTCTCTTTGTTCACTCTGATATGTTTTATCATCTCAGTTCATGTTTGTGGGTCTTACTTTGCAGTGTGACAGAATTGTTTAAAATCCATCAGACCAGGGCTGCAGAGAGGGCACAGTGTGGTGGGAGGGACAGTGGGGCCATGCAGCCGCCTCACTCACTCAGCTCCAAATGCAAGCTTGTAGGACTGAGATTTGTAGAGCAGCAACAGTCAGATGTAGTTCATAAGTCATGCTAGAAATACATTCCTTGAGCTTCTGACTTTGAATTAGCTATTTTGCTTTTAGCTTCTAAAACCGCCAGCCCGACTGTTGATTAAACTTCCAACAATGCAGAGGATTTGTGAAAAGCAGGGCTTTAGCTATGTCCACAGGCTCAAGGAATCAAAACTTTTTCCTACCATTTTCTCTAATTTTGTACTTCATGGGAACAACGCATATCAGAGCAGCTCACCTGAGAAATGGGCTTGACACACCACTGACACATTTTCTTTTCGAGTCACATCTTTTAATCAGTGGCACACTCAGTGAGATGATGAGAACAAGTCCTCCCTTATTCATGGGAAATTTTAGTGTAACAAATGCTCAGAAAGTATTAAATAACGTGTTAATTATTAATTATTATTATTATTTTCCTCCACTGTGAAGGAGGAAAAACATGTCAGAGACCTTGCAGAGTCCACTGCTGAGTAGGATGGTGTTGTTGCATGCATTATCACAGAGATGTACATTTTGCAGAAACGTGATTTGCACTGGAGCACAATGCAGTGAAATTATTGGAAGTTCTGCTAGACATCAAAATGGTTGATTAGAGTTATTAATGATGGCTTTTTATTCTATGCCCAGCTCCTCTGTTTACTGCCTGCTTTCAAAATGAATAAATTTGATTGAAACAATAGAGAGAAAGAAAAAGGCAAACTAGAGTTGGTTGTAGGAGATCACCCAGCAGCTTGAGCATCATCATATGTGTTTGCATGTGTGTGTCCTAGGTAGAGGGCTCAGGAAGATCCTGCTGCAGCTGTGCCATCCCTTTTTTGGCTCCTACAGAATGCAAGAGCCTTCAGTGCAAAGGAACTGGCTTTGTGGAGTAAGATTGAAGGTGACAGCGTTGTAACTGCTGCTGTTTTATTGAGTATGTTCCCTGAAAAACATGCTGGCTGTGATCTCCCTTTTTCAGGAGGCTGGCTGGCTGGAGCAGGACATGTGTGTAGCAATGCACTGACAGCCTGCACTGGCTTGCAGAAGCAGGGCAGAAAATTCCACAAGCCATGTCGCCATATGTCTGAGGCTGTGAAGAAACAGCAGTTGGTGCTTGGTCAGTGTGGACAGCAGCAGAAGTAATTCCTCCCCAGAAGCGTCTCAGCAGCTACTGGGAAAAGACCCCTGTTGCCACCCATGGCATAGCACATGTACAGGTTTCTCCCATTTTATAGCCAAGTTGCTTGTGTATTTATGCACCTCCTGTATTAGAACAGAAAAGTTCTAAACATGCTTAATGACTAAATCTTAAACCTTGTCTTTTACTGCCCACCTGAAAAGGACATCAGTAAAAATCATCATAAAAATTAGCCTTTAGGCCACTAGGGATTTCTTCCTTTCACTTGACTGCCAGTATAGCTTTCAGACAGTGCAGTTTAAAACCAGCATTAGTGCAGAGAGGCTCATCTCCCCTCTGTTGTCAGTGGGGAGAGAGGCATCTCCATGATTCATGTAACCTGTGTTAGATGAATCACCCTGGAGCTACTTGGTTAACCCTGTCTGCTTCGCTCTGGGAAACAAGGCGAGCAGTTTAAATGAGGTGAAGTGAAGCCTACCTGCAGGCCCCAGTGATCATTTGTCCTGCCATGAACACAGTACACAGGGATGAAGAATTAGATCTTCAAAAAGAAAATAAACAACTTATCTTCAGTTATATGTTCATTACCGCATCTTACAGTTTGGAAAGTGGAAAGTACATGATGAATGACATAAGGGTAAAGCCATGTAAATAAAAGAGGTGCAGTTGTTCAATTAGATAGACATTATTTATGCCTGACTGTGTAGAGCATCTTGCTCAAAGGCATTTTGTATGGCTCCAATCTGCTTAAAGCCCGACGCTGGAGAGTGTGTGTTTTGCTGACAAACATGAGCCCAGGAGCCAGAAAATCCAAACAAGGCAGTGAATCACTGAGCAATCACATGAAGCATCACTTTACTAGGTGCTAGTGTGGCGAGTAGGCAGCCGAGTGCTGAACCAGGGACATTGGGTGGACGATACTGTAAACGGGGAGAGATGAGAGCTCCCAAGAAGACCATATTTAGTTGTGGTTTTGTTACTGCTGGTTGGCTGCACAGCAAAGAGAGCTGGGGAAGGATATGACACCCAGCTGTGACCCAGTGTTTGGGAAGAAGAGCTGCTTTAGCCACTGCCATGTGTTTTGTGTGACATGCATTTTAGCATGTCACATTTCTCCTGGTGCAAATGAGAGTAACAGCCCTGGTGTGACCTGGACTGAAACCAGCCCAAGCAGACTCAGCTCTGCCTCAATCATGTGCCAGCACCTTTCCTCAAGGAGTGCACCAAGTGGAGGTTGGGGTCCTGAAGACACCCACAGCCCTGCCCATCCTCCCAGGGCTCCTCCACCTTGCTCAGGACCCCATGTCGGCCCTGACCCAACAACAGAACTCCTCCACTCAGCCAACGAGTCCAAAACACTTTTTGATGATGCAAAACAGAAGGTGTTTTGCAAGCCAAGGGGGGTCAGAGAGCTCAGTGATGCTCTCTTGCCATCCCAGGATGGCTTGTTGTGTAGATAAATGCAATCAGGACCTGGAAGTCAAGATCTGGCCACCACATGGAATATTTTTAAAGTAGATTTGCTTCTATTTACAGGGTTTTGAGGGCTTCCTTTGTATTTCTGTGTGAGTATGCTGAGTATTGATAATCATTGTTGGCTGCACTCAGTGTAAGAGTCTTGGACACCACAGTGAAGAAGAAATTGCATTTGGAGCAAAAGACCTTTTTCTGGATCTCCCTTCAACAGTTCTGAAGATGAGAACCAGATCATCGTTCTGCTGAAGGTTCTAACCTATGGTTTGCTGATGCAGCAGTTGCCTGTTGTTAAATTACCATCTTCACTTAGAGGTATAAAATCAAGCTATAAAATTCTGTGAATTGTGTAGCTGCAAAGGAGACAGTGGCTCCTGAACCTGATTGCACCAAGGATTGTGGCATACTGCAAAAAATTTTCTGTGCTGGTGCCATTCATCTGAAGGTTTTTTTAGCTCTGTATTCGAAGAACATTTATGGCTATTATCACATCCTGCTATTATTAGTATATTATGATTTTTTAAAATTTGCATTGAAAAGCATATTTATTTCTGTCATATATGACTTAATCCTGATCCCTGGACAATTATTGGCAGAATTCATTACAGTCATTGAGTGCAAGAGTGGGAAATAAGCAATCCTTTTGCTAAGTAACTCTTACTGAAACTATCCAGTTTTGCCATTTGCTCTTTATCATTGCTCTTTTTTCTGCCCTCAAAGATGACAGCTGTTTTAATTTCTTTTCCAGTTAACTAGGCTAAAAAGTAACTTGTATTTTATTATGGAATGAACTGCATTTCTTCCCCTGGCTGCTCATTTCTCATTTATTGCTGAATCTTCAACTGTGCTGGCTTAAGGCGTTAATGAGGAAAATACCTTTGGACACCCGTTATAGACATCAAAGCAGTACACAGATATAGAACACGCCTTCCTTTTGGTGCATCAGAATCCAGATTATCTGCAAGTAATAGACTAAGAAGGGGTTCTCCAATGAGTCAGCTGATTAAAAGCAATCCTCTTCCCCGAGACCTCTAATTCTGGCTTTTACAGCTAACTTGTGCACAAGGAGTGCAGATCAGTGCTCCTTCCCTATGCTTGTGCTCATCACCAAATGATCATGTTCTGCTTTTAGTGCTCAGTTAAAGCATTGTAAAAATGCTACTGTCATGTGGAGGGAAAGAAGATGGTGGAACAAATTCAGTACTCCCTGCAAGCAACTGCTGGGAACAGTGTCTACCAAATCTACTCCACTGAAAAGAGCAATGGCTATTTTTTAGATTGGATGGTGGCACTTTCAGGTGCTCCTGATTGTTTCCCTTAAAGTGAATCAATGCTTTATTATTCCTTAATTTCTCAGTGTCTTTCTCTGCCCTGTCCCCCTCTTAAGACCCTTAGTAATTTACCTTAGGCACATAATTCTTCATTTCCCTACCTCGTACATCCCAGTCTCAGAGTGTTTGATCCCTTGTACCTTTCTCAGTTGGCATGAAACTTCGTACCCAGTCATTGGATATGAATTGGGATAGGCAAAGCTGTGGGCAGAGTTGGTGTAAACAATATAATGGCCCCATTGCTGTGGGCCCAAAGCTGCTTTATCCCACATCTATTTTTGCCTTTTGTTCTACATTTGCTCACCAAGCTGCCTGTGGCTCTTTGTGTATTAGGAATGAATGGTGACAATGGAGCAGCTTCCCTAGGGCATGCAGTTACTGTGGGCACCCCCAGTGTGTCCGGCACTATCCAGCCCAGCACCCAAATTAATTTCTGTCCATAGCTGCTGTTGTAGGGCTGAGAATAGCCAGGGGCCTGCCAGCACTGCCAGATGTGAGAAGCAGAGCAAAATGTGAAATGCCACAACGGTCTGGAGGAGAGTAAGGCAGGCAGAATTCATTCATTGCCTGTGCAGGCGACTCAGTGTTAGGAACAAAGTCTACTAAGTCAGGTCTTCTGAGTGGAGAAATGAAAGTGAACTCCTCTGCTGAATGTATAGGGAGAAATTGCACTTTCAGACATGCTGCATTCAGTTTTCATTGAAAGAAATTTGAATTCTGTTTTCCTGCTTTTTTATTTTTTCCTCCCTTGAATTTCCCTCCCACTCCAAGACAATTTATGTCCTCTCTGTGGACAACCCTTCTCCAGGTGGTTTAAGGAACTAATTTTGCCATCATATACATAAATACAAACTGGCTAATTAGGTGTCAGCTAAAAAGCCCTGCTTTTATATCCAATGGAAAATTTCTGCCTAATTGCTCTGAGCATCACCTGGTCTAATTGCAATTGGCTAGGGAAGGATTGCAGAGCTGTTACTCTGTGATGTTTACTTCATCCTGGCTGCAGGGAGAATTCCTTTAAGATGTGATTAATGAAACAGAGAGTGGATGAGAAGGATGAAAAACAATGCCTCTGAATTTTAATATTGCACCAGGCAGTTATGTTCAAGCACTCGTGTGCTTTGCGACAGCACTGGCCTTATGGTTTGTCTCTTCTCGTGCCTGTGTCTTGGGCAGGCACAAGACTTGCAGAAGCATTGACCAGCAAAAAGTGCAAAAGGCCTGAACAAACCAGGATTGCATCAGTCTCCATCAACCTATGGGATTGTTTTTGTCCCTGAGCAGGACTCAGTTAATATATTTCAATAATCAACCTGCTGTTATCCCTTGTAAGTAAGTACCTGGAGGCTAAAAAGGCTGCATCTCTCCCCAGCTTTAAAACAAGTAAGAAAGTGTTTCTCCCACAGATAGAGTGAGTGAAGTTCATGAGTGCTGATGGCATTCCCTGAGGAACAGCAGTGCTCCATCCTGTGGATGTGTAGTGCAGAATGGGACCTGGAGAGTTAATTGTCCAGTTGGAAAACCAGAGTAGGCTCAGAAGAGACAAAGCAAAGTACAAAGCAAAACACATGTGCAAGTTCCCCAAGTACAAGTGCTTCATGCCATGTTTGGAACAACGCTTTTGGATGGCTTTATGGAAGAGATATATTGTGCAGTTCTGGAGAGATGTGTTTTCTTTGTCTGCCTTGAATTTTACGAAGAGGATATGAAAGATGATGTCTAGCAATTCCTAATCTAACAGTAACTATAACTAAACACAAAGGCTTTTCTGACTTTGGTTTATTTCTTCTGTCTGCACTTTCTGCCATGATATATGTTAAACATTTGGGTGAGACATTAGAGCCTGCAGTTCTGCTGAAATCGCTCTGGCCATAAATCTCTCCAGTCCTGCAGTGGACAGGTTTTGCTTTTTTTCTCAGCGGTGACAAATTACAGACAACTTATAGAGAGCTAAGCAAACCTGAGGTGCAGAGCATAGTACTCCAACCAACCACTCACCTTCATGGTTTCCAGCATGTTTCAAAAAAATGAGCAACTTCAGTTGAGAATGCCAACAGGAAAAGTAGTTTTGCAACGTTCTGTCCATGCCACAAACCTTCCCAGAGAGAGATGTAGTTATATTTTGTGCAGTAAGTACTACAAGCCCCTCTGTACATCCTACACAGAGGGATGTGGCACTTTGTGCTCTTTGGGATTATCACTCAGCAGCAGAGGCCCAGAGACTGATGTGTAAGAGACAGGTGAGGTGAAAATGCAGGACCCGGGACCAGTTTTAGCTGCTGCCAAGCACTGAAACACAGGTGAAGAAAAGTCAGGGCATATTTTTGCTCAATTCTACCCTTGGTAGAGCTGCATAATTCCCATGTACATTGATTATTGCCTATTACTTTGTGAAGAGCTCCTGGCTTTTAAACTCGAGTTTAAACCCAAACTTTTAAACTCAAGTTTTAAAACTTGAGAACGGCTCAGGAGGTCCTTGAAAATCCTCACAAAAGACACAGGAATGCAATAAAGTCAAAGAGGAAAAAAAGCAAGGAAATTTCAATTGTAACATTAGTGAGAGATGTTTTCTGCATATCAGTGTTCCCTTCAATAAAGGTACATCGTCAGTTAAAGATTTGCTTGCCTGTAGCATGGAAAAAATTCTTTCCCCTGTTTAAAATCAAAGTTGTTCAGAATTTCTAGGATAAGAACTAGTCCTATCAGATTCAGAGACTAGGAGGTTGTAAATATAAATGTAAATATAAAATGTAAATATGTAAATATGAAAGAAAGATGTAGGACCTCATTATATTTAATCCAGAGTCTGGATAATTGGGAGGCGACTGTACAGAGTTTATGTATGCTTACATAAAAGTTGTGGTATCCCTGGCAGGTAGTTCTGTCACAGTTTCTTATTCTTCCTTTTTAAATGAAGAAATATGTTGTTACAATTTCCACAGGTTTGTATTTTTTTTCTTTCTGGCAAAATTTCTTCTGCCAATCAGCTATGAGGCTATAAAAATTTAAGGACCAGACCCTGGGCTTGTGGCATGTACACTATATAGTGATTGCCCCCGTGCACAGCATTAACACTGGGTGACTTTGTGCACTTCGTGTGTTCTGATGCATCTTTGCCAACATCCAGCTGTACTAACGCTGAATTCATAGCTGGATGTCTTTTCAAGCCCTTGGTAGCAAAATATTGAATCAGAAGTGAGGGAGATCTGGTTATGCAGTTCAGGAGACTGGGTAGAGTCACTTGGAGGCTGACAGAAAATAACAGGTTTGTAAATATTAGAGCTTTAGAAACAAAGAAACAAACAAAACCCCAACAAAGCCCCTAGAATAATATTCCTACTTCTAAGAAAATTTCAAAATAACTTTCACATATTTTATTCCAGAGAAATGTTTTGTCCAGCAGGGGGTTAAGTGTGTTTTGCAGACAGAGAACAGATACATAATACATTTACAGAATTTCATGCATTAAATAAACTTAGGTAATTTTAAAATCATCATTAATTTTGTTAACATTTGAATTAAAAGATGTCTGAGGCTAAATGTCATGTATTATTTATTTTTGTTCCACTTTCCTGTTTTCATCACGCAAGAACCAAAAGTGTTTATTTTACTGGCAACATTAAAACAATCATATGATTTTGAGTAAGTCTTTTGAGATTGTTTGCAAGTTTTTTCTCTTCTGCATGTCTGCTTCCTCCCAGCTGGGGGCTGGCTGTTGCATGGAAAGGCCAGCCACGTCACGGAAAAGCCCTGTCTCTGATCAGATGGGCTTAATATAAACCAGGTTTGCTGAGAAAGAATTAAAGAGGCAGCCCCAAAGCAGGAGAGGATTTACTTCAGCAGAGCTTCTCAGTGTGTCACAGCCCACCAAGAGAGAAGGGCAGTGGGAGCAAAGGACCGGACTGGCTGCAGGAGCCTGGCACAAGTAAGAGTGGATTTGGACCCAGTCTTTTACTTGAGGTGCTAGAGAACTGGGTAGCTAAATGCAGTATGGGGTATCAAAAGCAGCTTGAACTTGGAGTGCCGTGTGTGACAGGGACTCGTTTGGCTTTGTTTAATGAAGGATGACAATTTGTTAGAGGCTAAATTGTAAAATGTTTGTGTTTATTATGGCTTTGTGACTGACTGCTTGTTGCAGGTTGTGAGTTACTCTCTGACTGAATCAGAGCTGGCTTTTTTCATCTGGTCTTTTCAATGGGTACTGCAAGGAAAAAGTGCATTTTAAAATTCAACCACAGTAAATATTTAATTTTGCTTGTGAAGCAGCCCTTGTTTAGTGCATGATTTCTTCTTTAGATGTATTTGTAGATGACAAAGTTACTGTGACTAGGACCATGCAAATGATCTCATTTTGCCCCAAAATACTGCACATCACAGAGAAAATATTATGTATGCCGTAGTAAGTTCACACAGTGCTTTTTCTATATATTTGTCCAATGTCCTGCTGGGCATTTACTCACAGAGGTTTTCAGACAGTTTTTTATAAGGAAGAATAACAATTCATATGTGTTTTTCTACTGTACTCTTTATTGTTCACCACCTATTACTGAGCTTTGAAAGTGGTTGGCTGAATTTTATGGGCAAATACCCTATTTACTGATATGGAGGCAAGAGCCAAGAAACATCAGATATAGGGCAAAAAAGAAAAATGTCTAAATAACGGTCACTTTGGGAGCTGGAATGCATCAAAGTAACTTTCCTAAAAATGGTAGCTGTCGGCCTGTGAGAATGACATCACTGTTCTCTGCCTCCAAGCAAGGCAAAATAGAGTTTGCTGAGTAAAATGTAATTAAGAGCCATGCTTATGTAAGAAGAGTGAATCTATCTAATTAATTGTGCAGTAATGAAGTTATTGATTTAATATCTATAAATTAATGAGCCTTTTCTCCCAGTGATGTCTCCTGTAGAAGCTATAACCTGTACCTCCTTAGGAAAGCTGTTGGACTTCACAATGTCCTCCCTCTTTCCAGCCAAAAAGTCGCTGTCTGAGGCAGAACCATTCTTTGTTTACCTGACCACAGACAAGACCAGACCCAAATCCACCCCATCACAGCAAGACTTTCTTGCATAACATTTTGTACCAGGGTTGTCTAAGACTGCAGTGAGTGATGCCTTATTGCTTTCCCAAGAGTTTCAACTCTTAACTGAGACAATGAGAAAGATGCTGCACATCCAGCTGCACTGGCAGTTGGAGGCAACTGAGAACAGTGCCTCTGCTTGTCCCCAGTCAAGCCAAAAGATGGTGAACATTGCCTGTAGCACAGGCAGTCTCTTGGCAGGGCTGAGGCTGCTGTGCAGGACGGGACAGGTGTGGTGAGTACTGTCGCTTCCTTTTCCTGGGACACAGCAATGTCTCCCTCTTTCCAGGACTGGGCTGCACCTAGCACAGCCCTGGGCTTGTAAAGGCTAAACAAGATAGGATTTAGCATGTGAGGGCGGTATTATCCCTAGGAAATGGGATAAGTCTTACTAATGAGAAATATTTCTTTGTGTACCACCAAGTACAAAAGAGTGCAGAAACGTTAATTTTTTCTTTTCTCACATATTAGGTCCCTACAGAGGAGCATGATGTGCTGTCTTGCAGCTAGTAAGAAAGCATTTCTAAATATTTTGTGGATAACATTTGTGATTTCCCTATTTCTCACTAGGGGTTAAAAATGACTCTCAACAACGTTACCATGCGTCGCACCCACAACAGCAGTCTGCACCAGCAGCAGCAGCGATGGAGCATCCCTGCTGATGGAAAGAATCTGCTGGTCCAGAAAGACTCCAATGAGTACAACCCACAGAAACGATACACCATCAGTCCTGATGAATATTACAGAAGGAGCTGGTCCTCGGAGTCATCCGACTCTGTCATCTCCTCCGAGTCTGGCAGCAGCTGCTACCGGGTGGTGCTGATCGGGGAGCAAGGAGTAGGGAAGTCCTCGCTAGCCAACATCTTTGCAGGGGTGCACGACAGCATTGACAGTGACTGTGAGGTGCTGGGAGGTAGGTAATTATGTCCTGGGGTGTTGGTGTTCACTTGCAGTCAGCTCTGCCTGTAGTAATTGCCACAGAAAAAGAGAGAGGCCATTTAATGTAAACCAGAGTAGCAAGCGTTTGGGTCTGGTCATCAAAACTGATTGATTGAACTCAAGCACCGCTTGTAAGAGAGCACAAAAGCAAAATAAGATGAGTAAGATATTCTCCAACAATGATTGAAAGCCACTGAAAGAGAGCAATTCAGATTCCCATGCTATTTCATTCCAAAATACCTGTTGGAAACTGCCCCATTCCTGCCTGTGATGATGCAATACAAGAGTCTGCTTCAGCTTTCATGCTGGTCCAACATTTGTGTCACCACTGGCATCACAGGGCTGACTCCAGCTTTACTTGTGGGAGAGAAAACAACTGAAGGTCCTCATGATTTACAAGAATTAAATACTTTAAAATGATATATAAGGAAAAAGTCGCCTCCAAAATATTTGCCATTAGAAGTCATCTCAGCCTTTCTGTACAAACACACTGCCTTAGTGCAGGCTGGATGGAGTTTGAGTGAAACATATAAAATTTTGAGTAAAAACCTTGTTTCATGTTACTTGCACAGTATGGGCTCCTTCAGGAGGAAAAAAGATAAAGGTCCTTCAACAGAGTAGGAAAATTCCTGTTGCCCATCGGGGGGAAAGGCACAAGCTGTAGCTTCCCCCTTGATATCCTCCCCTGCTTTGTCTAGGATTGCAAAGTGTTCTTTAATCCCAAAGATCAGATCATGCAGAAGGTGAAGCTGTGGCACCAATTCCTGAGCTATGTTGTGTGCAAGATGTTGATGTGGAAGGGTTGTGCTGCCACAGAAATCTGCTGTGTCTCTAAGGATGCTGTTGCTTTCAGGGGACATGCAGTTTGCTGCCTGCATTTGTCAGTATGCAGGACTTTCTTTGTCTCTCCCATATCCCTCCTGTCTCCTGCCTGTATTCCCTTGGTGTGATGGTGGCAGTGCTACAACAGAGAATTTCTGGGCTTCTCTTCCAACCTTCTCTGCGGCATAGGCCTCTAACTCTGCAGTTAGGGGAAGTTTTGCCCAGGATTTTAAAAAGCCCAGTACCAGGAAGGTTGGACCCACATTTTCCTTGCTTGCTGTCTCAAGGGGACACAGAGGTTTGTGCCTTTAGGAGATTTCACTGATTTAGATGTGCTCTGCCTTCATCATCAACTTTTTGCTTCTGTCATCAACTTTTTCCATAGTTCTAACAGCTCCTCAGCCTGGAGTATCTCTGATAAAAGTTTTCCTAGTGCTAAATGAGTAAAGTAGAGTAGGACAAGCCATCAGAAAGTGCAGCTGATTTGCTTTGCACACCTCTGTCAGACAGTTTTCTTTTCCTTCATGTGAAGCCGTGTGGTTTCCTCTTTCCATCACACTCCCAGCAGCATTGCTTGGAGTATAGCAGTGACAGATTTTCAAGGCCAGCTCTGCAGAGGTAACTGGAATTCTTGCTGTTGTTATTTTTCTCCTTTTTTAGTGTCAGCTTTGAAAAAAGCATGAAATGAACTAAGCGCTTGTGTTTTATATTCTACGGAAGTTCCTTAGGACTGACCAAGGTGCAAATCAGTGCTGAATATGACTATTTAGGCATAGTATTTTCAAGGAGTGTGATTATGCATTTGTAGCTTCTCTATATGTAGTGCAGTGCAGAAGGAGTCTTCTGGATGTTGTCCTCTGGTGTGCATGGAGCTTGTTCTCACACAGATGCTCAGTCACTCGAAGAAACTATTTTCTTTAGCTTTACAAACTGGAGCTTCATCCTACACACTGGAAATTTTATTACATGAGAGGATAGTTTCAGGGTAGCCAACTTGCAGAGGAGTACAGCTGCTTTTATGGAGAAGCTTTGCTACTGACTGTAAGTTGAAGCTAACTTATGAACACAAGTCTCATACTCTTGGGACCTCAAGGGAAACTACTCCTAGAGTTAGCTCTGTCTTTTTAGTCTTGACATTTTAAGCATGGACTCCATTTGACTTTATTTTACATGTGTAATATTTTTGGCTCATATTTTTGCTGGGATGTAGACTCCTAGCTTTGAGGAAAGGCTCTGATTACTATTTAGGGGAAAGTTCACTTCATCAGTGCTGAGCAGAAGTCTTATGAGGCACAGGTTAGACATAGCCCTATCTTCAAGCATGGTTGGGACAGATCCTTTAAATACTGCACTATCCAAAGACCAGCTTTTTTTTCGCTGACCACTAGTGCAAGATTAGAAACAGGTCCAAACCCCTTATTGCTCATCCAAATGTCCCCAGCTTTGGGGAAAAGAAGAAAGATTGGTATTTGAAGCAGAAGCTAGACTGAGATTTCACAGCAAGGGTTGATCAAAATTCAGAGTGGCAACAGCCCCCTTAGATCTAGGCAGAATTTTGCTGCATGGCATTTATAATCTAGGTATGAATTTTTATGGCTGCAGTACAAAATAACAGACCTTCTGTGTTTTTTTTCATTTTTCTGCTATTTAACATCAAAAGTGATGTGGGAAACTGTGTAATGGGAGAGAAACTAGTGCGCAACAGAGTTTCGGTCTCTCTCAAGCTCAACAGCTGTTGTCCCACAACACCCTGTCTTCCTCACTTGGTAGGCTGTTCTCTGTATTGCTCTCAGCAGCAGTGACTGTTCACCCGTAAATTGTCCATGCTAAAGTGAAAGCAAATATTTTCCATTACTCAGCCTTGCTGGATTCTGCTGCTCCCATGGGGCAAATGTTCAGCCTTTGGTTATTTCTTCCACTGGTTCTATTTTCTCTCTCCCACATAAGATAAAGAGAGTATCAGCCAAAATAATGAACACTTTGTTTCCTGATCTTTCAGCATCCTTCATCTATCATGGAAAGTAAGGCAACCAATAACGAACAGAGTGCAGGTTCAGTGCTGATGGAAATGAGGAAAGAACTAGATGTGAGCTGCGCTAAAATTTGACTCAATAACTCTGTGAACAAATCACCCACATTCAACAACTTGGATTTTTGTAGCGTACATGATGACACAAAATAATATATTACCAACATTTCTGCTTTTCTTTCCAGAAGACACGTATGAAAGAACCCTGATGGTGGATGGGGAAAGTGCAACTGTTATACTGCTCGACATGTGGGATAATAAGGTACGTAAATTTGTTTTCATCAAATGCTGGCAGGAAAGTGTATATGAATAACTGCTAATATGAAAAGTAAGTTTCCTTTAGGAAAGAAAATAGGTGTTTTCCATACAGCAGAATCAGGGAAGATATAGGATTAACCCTACCCCACACCAAGGCAAGCATGCCTAATGGCTCTGCACTGTGAGCCTGAGAAGTGCAAGTCCTCATTTTTTAATGATAAAACATTCAAGCTTTCTCCCCAGACCATGTTCATTCCAGCCTAAAGCCAGCACAATAAATTATCTGGGTGAGTTTTTGCCCTCCTTTGTGGTGAAGTATTCATACCATCACCACATTGGAATTACTTGTAGTATAACTGTGATTCAAACCATACCCATTACAGTTTACAGCAGGAATGCATTTGGATTCTCTAATGTTTTACTTTCTAAGTAAAACCTGCTCTGGGCATAATGATGTCTGACCATTTAATTTGAACAGCGTGAGGGAGAATGGATTCGAGACCACTGCATGCAAGTGGGAGACGCCTACTTGATCGTCTACTCCATCACAGACCGAGCAAGCTTTGAGAAGGCCTCTGAGCTCAGAATACAGCTCCGCAGGGCACGCCAGAAAGAAGATATCCCCATTATTTTGGTTGGCAACAAAAGTGACCTTGTCAGGTGCCGTGAAGTGTCAGTGGCAGGTAAGGAAATGATGAGCATAAACCCAACATAAGCATTAAAAGTCATCTAGTAGCTTTTCAACAAACTGCAGCGCTCTGGCTGAGGGAGTACGTTGTGATTAGGACTGGGCAATAAAAGAGCAATAAAACAACAGAGGACTGGAACAGAGGGCAGAGTACTGGGAAGGGTCTGCCAGGTCCTTAAGCCTTCCTTGGTAATACTGTTATATGTCAGATAATCCCATTTCTGTATTTATTAAGTACCATCATAAATGGGATTTCTTCCCTTCCAGCTCCTAGTGTAAGACCACTGCAAGATGTGATTTCTCTGGTAGCTGAAAACACTTTGGATTCCCAATGCATATTAACACATAACGAGTTTATCCCCCTTTATTCTGCTGCCAAAAATTCTCTTCTTTATAACCAGTTTTCTGTCTTCCCTGATGAATTAAAATTCCCTCTCAGTCTTTATTTTGCTAGTCTGGGCAGGAACTGTGCAGCCTTTCAGAAGAGGTCTCCTTGCTGCCTTGCTTTGGGATGCTAAATCAGCCTTCCCTTGGCTACACACAAATCAATAACCACTAAGCCCATAAATAGGAATGGAGAGACTGTTGGGAACATTGTTGCTGGCTCAACATCCTCAATCAGTAAAATCTCTTCTTGGAGAGCCTTCCCTAAGGCTGAGGTGGCACACCATAACACACAGTAGTGCATTTGATGTTCTTATCTTGGCCCATTAGAAACATGGGTTCTTCTGCTCAGCATTTCCTTCTCTCTGCAGCTGTTCTGCTCTTCTGTTCCCCAGCTGAGCTAGACTTTTTCTTCCTTTCTCTGTGAATGTGCACAGTTCCTCTGGCTCCTGTTGCAGTTGCCCCAAGTGAAGGGCTTGAACTGAGGGGCTCATAGGGAGCCCAGGGTTGCCTTCTCATTCCTCTTTGCCCAGCTTGAAAGTTCTTTAGGAAGATGGCAGGTGAATTCATGTCACTGTAGTGGCCCTGACAATGAATTCACAGCAAGCCAGAAGACAATTAATTGGCTTGTGTGTGAAAGACACCTGTCAGGTTTAGCTTAGGCTCATGTAACTTGGAGTAAGAACTGTGGTTTCAGATGTACCCCTAAAGCCATAGACACAGTTCTGCCTTTATTAAGGGTTTTGTATGTGTGTCTGTTCTCACTGAAATTACTACAGTTCCAAGGCTCTGGTTTACACCCATGGCCCATGAAGGAGGAATGTGCCCTGCTTCCAGTGCTGTGCTATATATGCCTGGAGAGGGCCATTATCACCCTTCAGTGCACCTTGAGGGAGTCTGCATCGAAGATGGCCAGGTGGTAGTGAGGCATTGCTGGCCTCCCAGCCTTCAGTGTCTCAGCTCAAGTCTGTCATTCCATGCTACCTTTGCAGCCAGCAGCGTGGGCTGGGCTTTACTGGGAGGGGATTAACGCCTCCCCCCCTCCCCCCCACTCCTCTGGAAAGGGGCTGTAATACAGAGCAGATGGATCATGGGCTAGCAGGCAGCATCAGGTAATTAAAGACTTATCTGTGCCTACATTAGGCTTGAGGAATTCCCCGGTGGCTCTGACTCCCCTGCACATGGCACCTTGTCTCTTCTTCCCTCCTCCCTGGGGCTTCTGACCCCATGTAATGTGTCCATCTTGCAATTTTGCAGAGGGACGAGCCTGTGCCGTCGTGTTTGACTGCAAGTTCATTGAGACCTCAGCAGCTGTGCAGCACAACGTGAAAGAGCTGTTCGAAGGCATCGTGCGGCAAGTCCGGCTCCGGAGGGACAGCAAGGAAAAGAACGAGAAGCGACTGGCACTACAGAAACGGAGAGAGAGCATCCCCAAGAAAGCCAGGCGGTTCTGGGGCAAAATAGTTGCCAAGAACAACAAGAACATGGCCTTCAAACTCAAGTCCAAGTCTTGCCATGACCTATCAGTACTTTAGGAACACTGGACTCTGCCAGAGCTTGTGGCATTTTGTGGACATTATCTAACTTTGTCATGGGACAATCAATCAATCTATATTAGATTGGGCTATCAGTGACTTAGGTTCACAGTTGTGCTTGTGATATGATATGTGCTGGCATAAGAACAGCGCAGTGCATGGAAATGTCTCTCTTCCTCTTTTTTTTTTTTTTTTTTTTTTTTTTTTTTTTTTTTTTTTTTTTTTTTTTTTGTCAGTAGTTTTAAAAGAAAAGTATAGACCAGAATGACCCAAAATCATGCTGGGAACTGTTCTGGAATACATCTGTTCTTTCTCCTCTCACCTTTGGATAATAGTGTAAGAACCTCAAATGCCGTGACTTGGGAAGTGAATACTACTGTCTCCGCATTTCTCCTTGTTATTAATATTTCTTTTTTAAAACTGTGTAAAGAATTGAGGAAATGACTGGAGATTGGTCCTGTGTCAGTTGGCTGGTCAGGCTTGAGCACCCACAGCTGAAAAAAAAATGCATTTTTGTAAAATAACCACAAAGACACCTGTTTGGTATTTTTTCTTTATTTTGTGGATTAGTTTCAGTGAGTTTACACATCTTACTTTGAAAATATTTAAAGGAAAAATCTTATAGTCAAACAAATTTTCCTCTCATCTTTTCATATTATGGGACTGTTTAAAAATCATAGTGAAATTAAAATTAAAGTGCAAGTTGTATCAAAGTGCATCAAGTGCAGGCTGCCAAACCTTTAAAAATCACCTGAGCTTTTTTATGACACCACATGGACTTCTTGTATCCATCCTTGGCCTTTCTCTATGCCAGAGCTATGCTGTATTTATTTTTGTGCAAAATAACAAGCATTTTAATGTCGAGGGGAAATGTATTTATTACCAATTTTCTTAAGATAATAATGTTAATTTTATTACCATTTTCTATCTAATATCTTTTTTTCAGATATGCAAGTTTTTACTTACATGCCTTGTAATAAAATAAATAAAATATATGACTGCCTTTGAGTCTCAGCAGGAAATTCCTAAGAATGTTTTCAAGGAGAGAAAAGATTGCGCATGCCGGGCAAGTTTGCTGCTTGGCAAGTACAGTGAGGATTCCTTATATCTCTGAACACAGGCTGCATAGAAACCTAGGATCTCAAGGCAGGAAGCACCAGGAGCCTCAAAGATATGAGAGCACAGCATCCTTCACATATACAAATGGGGTGATGAGAGAGTTAAATCACTCCTAGTAAAGGTGTTTGGCCTTTAGCCTGGAAGCACTTCAGAAATGTAGATGAGCACTGTTACCCCAATTTTAGAGATGAAGAGAAGTGAAATCATACATTCAGGGACAGAAAGCAGGTAGCTGACATGGTGTGCCCTAATCCACACTTACTTTTGGGCATAATTGTACCATTTTCCTCTTGACTGTGCTGGTCAGAGGTACAGTCATTACATTTTTGCCCACATATGACTTAGAAAAGCCAAAGCTCCAGCCTGGCAGCTCGTCTTCCCAGATGATGAAGGCAAAAAGATGCAACACTAATAAGGTGAAAGTTGGAGTCCCCATTTTGGGCTGCACAGTTTTCATGCACCACGCTTTCCATGTGCTGGAAAGGAGGGAACAGGGTTAGTGTCTGCCCACAATCTTCTCTGCTGAGGGGCTGACTTCTAGCAGCTCTCTAGGGGTAAAGCATCACATTGCAGAATGACTCAATGCTTGTTTGGCATTAAGATCTCCCTGGAAGGAGATCTTAATGATCTAGAATAAAGTATTGATGAGAACAAAAAAAAGACAAGCACAGACAAGATCGATGTTGCTGGATTTTGGATGAATGCTTTTGAGCTATCAGCATACAACCTAATGTCAACCCAGAGCAGTCTAGAGAATTTAGTTTTCAGAACTTTTAAACTGTTGGAACATTTGCCCCATTCAAAAATGAAAACAAAATTGCACAAATTAAAGTAATTTTTAAGATTATATTTATGAACTGAAAGTATAGCTCTATGCAACCAGCACGTTTCCTTAGTCTATTCTATATCTGTCAAGCTACAAATCTCAACCAAGCAGGTTTTGAAGAAATATAAAATGTCCATGTTGATCATACAGCCCTTAGGAATAAAAGCCATCCATGTTCATAGCATCACTGGATACATAGAATGTATGATAAAAATTTGGATTTGCCTAGTAAATTTTCATATCCTTGCTTATCTCCTTACACTCCTTCCAGGATAACAAAATTTCTTTCTAAAACTTATGGTTTTTCAAAGAAAAAAAACCAGTGAGGTGGGCCCATTCCCCCGAGATGTCACAAGCTGCCACAAGGAGCTGTGCAGTGGGCATGGTGTGTCACCTGATTTTCCTGTTCACAGCAAGCAGACATCATTGCAATTTTATCTTCTGGGGCTGCTGCTGGTCTCTGAACAGCATAGTACTGCCTTTGGACAAAAAACAATTTAAATGTATGCCTTCACCTTACATGTCCCAGTCAATCTCTCACTGGCCTTTTTGGTTCACCTGCAGGCTCCATGCTTGCCCTAAGTTTCCAGGCAGAGCATGGGGAAGCTGGAGGGTGAAAATCCACAAACAGCAGCATCCCCTCCATGGAGCTGTAGCTCAGACACCATCAGGGTGTGTTTCTTCTGATCTGTGGATGTGGAGTGAGAGAGCTGGTGCTGAGCATTTATACTTTGCACGTTTCAGGGCTTTTCTTGTGTTGAACCTGGTCTAGTCTGGTCCTGTGGATTGAATGTCCACCTGGGACTGCAGTGCCTGACATGCTCTCCTGAACAGCACTGTGAATTTCACCTGAAGGAACCCAAATAATCTGCTCTGATTTTAATGGCTCCAGCAAGCTGGGCATGGAGGAAAGGCTGGGGCTTTCCCTTGCAGCACATGAGATTAATTTGAGTCGTGGTTTTAGTTGATCATCACCAGATTACCAAATACAGCAATTCTTACTATATATAGAAGCTACTGTACCTGGAATGACTGATTAATACTAATTTAATCTGGAATACTGACATTTCAAGTCTTTAATATCTTTAACAGTCCCTCTGTTCATCTCAGATGTGAGTGTCCAAAACTGTGGAATGGATCAATCAGTGATTCTAATCACTGTTCTGCTATTTATTAAGTCAGGGCTACAATGACAGATCCTAATGTGATAATTATAATGCTGGACCCGGAGATCTGGCAGTGGCTGTGGAATATGTGAGTCACAGCACTGAGTGCACCAAGGCCAAAAGAGCAAAACTCACAGTGTCCAAATAAAATAAAATAAATACAGAAAAAAGAAGTCTAAGAACACACAAAATGCCAGTTATAGTGTAATAGCTGTTATAAAAAGCTCTCTTCAAGACGATAGATCAGATTTGTAAGAGGAATTACAGAGCATGTCCAGCTCTGTAATCTTTAACAGTGACAGATGAACTGCATGAAGAAAAGTTTACTTATGCTTTGGAAGAAAACACACTCATTGGTTATTATGGCACTATGTGGATTTGCATGGTGCTACAGGATTTTGGATTTGGGAGAATTATTGATAAAATTTAGTCAAGTAAAACAAAGATATTTGCAATAAAATCAATGGATGTACTGTGGATTTGACCCTCACATTCTTTCAAGCCTTTCAATATCAACCCCTTGGAAAGCTTTAAAGACCTGAGTTCTCTCTCTTGGGCTGTTTGGGGTTCAGATACAAATGGGAGAAAGGGCTCCTGACAGCAGCAGTGCTGGTGATGATAACGGGATCTACAGAAGGCTGCTGCAGAGGAAGGAAGCAGGTAAGCTCTGTGTCCTTACAAATCTGCTACAGCTCTTCTTTCCCCCTGATAAGGCCTTTTAGAGAAACTGTGGCACCCAGAGAAGAGACTATGTACTGATGAAATCCCTGGACTAATAAACTATTGAATCTCAAAAAGTGAACCCTTCAACTCATTTCTTGCAACACCTCTGAAGACTGTAGAGCTGAATGCAACATGTAAATCATTCCTGCGTCTGCCTCACAAGCACAGGAGAAAAATGCCGGTGCGAGACGTGGGGCTGGTCCTCCTCTGGCTCTCTTTCCTGGACTATCTCATTGCTCAGTTAGGAGGGCAAATGCTGTGGGCTGAGGTGTAGCTTTTATCAGGTACATCTTCCAGGTGTGTTAAATAATATTTAGTGAGACCTGTCTGTCTTGCCTGCAGTCCCCACCAGTTCTGGTTCAGTGTGGTAGCACAGGACAGAGAGAGCAGGACAAAACACTCTTTTGTGTTTTTTCACTTGTAGGACCCATGCAACAGTAGGTTTGCAGCAGTACCCAAGACACACATGGCATCTTGTGTTAAAATCTTGCTAAAATGTCACATTGTTGGTCATACACCACCAGCACTTTTAAAGGTGGCAGGCTCTGTGGGAAGTTTATAGAGTAACTTCTAAGTCTCTAAATGTAACCCCCTACAGTTAAAAAAAAGGGAACACTGTTATTCTCTTCACTATGCTCCAGAGAGGTGTGAAGAAGCCTTGTTTCTGACATCGCTTCCAGGAAGGACCATGGGCCACATATAGGGATGCAATGCAGGGTAGGGATGGCTGCAGGAAAAAGGGTGAATCCCACCATATGTCACAACCAGAGAACCCATGCTGCTAGTGTGCAACCTGACAACCTCCCCACCCACCCCTCCTGGTATTGTCACTCCAGAAGTCTCCCATAGATGTTGCAGCAAGCCCCACTCCTCCCTCAGTGATCACGTCACACAGGGGTCTGCAAATACTTCTGCATTTGTCCTCTGTAATCATAAATGTGAGATCATCAAGGTCACGGGGTTTTTTTGCCTAGAGCCACTGAAATTCAGTATGCAAATTACTTGTGATTTTAGCAATTTTGCTGCAACAGGTTCCCTGCTGCCAGACAGTGGGGACAACACACCCACAAGAGAGCACACAGGTTCTGTGTGGCTTGTTTTACAGTGCCACCTGCAACATGGTTAATAATTTGCTAACAAAATGATTAGTGTAACACACTTCCTCCAAGTATTGAAATTTATGCATGATTCATTTTAAAATGCAATTACTTTCTAAATAGGAGTTGTTTCTGATACTCTGCATGTGTGCACTCAAAAGCCTCCTGTTAGACACAGATTGCCCAGAGCAGAGCTTTGACTGCTCTTTGGGCCAACAGGAGAAAGGCAGGTGGGAATTTTTAGTGAGAAAATGCAGACTGTCACACGGGTACTCTGGAGGATGCCTGACTTCATCTCCTGCATCTGCAGTCACTGCATGCAGGGACTAGCCTTCCTTCCCCCTCTGCACTTAGTGTGGTGTCCCAGGCTTGCCATGTCCTGAACCAGACTTGGCACTGCTCACCTGAGGCGTGGTGAGCCGTGGGAGAGCAGGGGGAGCAATGGGAAGGCACTGGACAGGCAGCCCTCCCATGCAGGGGTGAGGGGGAGCTTGGTGGCTGCTCCTCTGGAGGAAGGACCTCCAGTTCCGCTGAGCTTTGCACCCACGCTCTGATGCTGTGTGTGTTTCACTGAATTGCTTAGTGGTCTAACTTCCACTGAGCTCAGAATGGACTGCAATAACTTTGGCATGGCCAGGCTACTATTTGTGTGTCCATCTGTGGCTTTCAGTAACGTGTGTTCACCTACAATGCACAGCTTCGCTCTCACATTGCTCAGGATGTATTCCCCTCTACACAACTTGAATCCCTGAGTGGTGCCAGTGGGATGCCCCCAAGCTTTGCTGCCACAATGCCAGTTTATTTGCTTTTTAACTTTATTTTCAAACTTCTGTGCATTAAGGTTTTCCTCCTACTCTTGATGTAATCTTGTGTCACAAATGGCTGCATTTGCTCCTCCTTGCCTTGCTCCATTCAGAAGTAAGCCACTGGAGCTGGGATGCTCCCTTTGCACCCATGGTAGGATTTTTGCCAGCAGTAGTATTCGGAAGTTGCCCAGCCCCACCAGGATGTGTGGCATATAGACTTTGACAGAAGCATCTCCACTGGCATCTCTGCTGTGGCTGGGATGGTGTGCCCAGCTGATGAAGCCCTGGGAACAGAGGTTGCCAGTGCAGCTTGGCAAAGCAAACTGATATTCTTTGGTTTATGGACTTCAGACTGCCTGTGGATAATTATCAAAAAACAGTCTACAGACCCAGAGAGAAGAAATGCCCTGCTGCTTTGGACTTGTGGTTCTTCCAGCTCTGTGCTGTCTCTGAGAAAAGAGGGCAAAGCAGCAACAGGAGATGCTGTTTAGAGTATCACCTACGGGACCTCGTGAGCAGCAGTTTTTTCACTCACTTTCCCCACTAGCTTTGTGAAACTGAAATTATCTGCCATTTCCTGCTCAACCTTCTCCTCTTCACACTGAAAAGTCCAAGACCTGTTAGTATTTCCCTTAAGGCAGCTGCTCCAACCAGTTAACTGTGTTTGTTTCCTTTCAGTGTTCCTTCTTTAATGCTCTGCAAGAGAGAGAGAGAGAGGCTGCAGTTTATTTTGCTCTAGATGCTAAGTTTTAGAGAGTGATAAAACATAATTCTTTTTCCTCTGTTAAAAAGTGAAAAAACATCATTTTCTTTCCTGCTTTCAGTCCACTTTTAGACTAAGTCCCGTGTTTGTTGACATGCTTGGCTGCCATTACACACCGTATTCAGACCACAGTGAGCTGTGACTCCTCACCTGCCATCTTTCTACTCACTCGATTTTATGAGATCCTTCATCATCATAAATAGTTTTTATGTTAACTACACTCCATTTAAATGAATTGAGCATCTCTTTCATGCAATATTTTGAAAATTACCAATTTATAATGCACAGCTTTTGTCCTAAGTAGGGATTTAAATACATATGTTTGGTTACAGGATACAGCTTCTATATGCTGAGTGCAGCAAGACTTTTCTTCATAAGTATTATCAGATCAAGACCTTCTTGTAGATAAGTATCTTATGTGGAAACCTGAAAAGAGGTGACAAGTTGGGAAAGGGCAGCTCTGTTACCCCTGCCAGTGTTTGGGGTTGCATCATACAAAGAGGAGGAAGACAGATGCCTGCAGCAAATATGCTTGCAGATTTTTGCTCAAGCAAGTAGTCTGGCTGATGTTACTCACACTAATGGTGTTCTGAGGACCAGACAGCATCCTTTTTATTGAATCAAGAAAGCACTGGGTGCCAAAAAAGGATTTGTTGTTTCGCTTGTGAGTAAGAAGTTATGTCATTCTCCCCCATGAGAAGGAAATACATCATGGTTTCACTTGGTCCATCTGCCACTTCCTTTAAGGTGTGCTCTTATCTCCCATGGGTGAGGGCCTGGAAATGCTCTGCACTTTGGCACACATAGAAACAAGATATCTTATTGAGAATAAGCACAGACTTTTCTCTAAACTGCTCAGAAGTGGAGGTATGTTGGATGAAGAAAAATCAACTTTCTGTGCAACTGTAATTTTCCATTTAGTTTGTGAAGGCAACTTCTTCAATAACTTGTGGTCCAGATTACCAAAAGCAATTAAAAAGAGCTACAAACCATATAATAACATGTAGATCCACTAGCTGACTCACATTTTCTCTGAAAAAGTAATTTCATGAATAGAATTTGGTTGGAAGGAGATCCCTCTGAGCTTACAGCAACTTCAGTGTTAGGGATGATGTCTTAATTTTAGTTGTAGTCCCTTCCTTAACTTCAGATCCAATTACAGACAGTCTGCTTAACAACCATGCATCTCTTCATGCTCTCTTCATGCTGAGAGTAGTACTGCCTTCCTACCATATGTGGTGGAAAGATGTCATTTTGAATGTCAGTGAAGGACTCAACACTGCCTGAGGTGTTTTGGGAAGCATGTTCCTCAGGAAGAAGTAGGTGACCTCCAGCCCTGCCAGCCACATGTGGAGTACAGTGCATTTGCTCTGCAGGGACATGAGGATGGTAAGAAACCTGCGCTCTGGCTGAAGACTTACAGACATGCTGCTGGCAGAGGTCCAGACAAACCTTATTTATGGTTCAGCTCCACATCTGAAGGCCACTACTTTTACAGTTTCTACCTGCAGTATTTCACCAGTGTAGTGATTGAGAATTTCTATTTAAACAGGAGAGACAAATGACCAGAGTGCTTCAGATCCACATAAAGATTTAAATACTATGCCCTGGAAAGCAGGATTTTCTCTGAGTGCCACAGGTTCTGTGCAGAACATCTGTATCCCTGGCGGATGGCACCTGCTGCCATGCTTCTGAAGTACAAGCTATTAGTGACAATTCCAGTTTCCAGAGGGAAAATCCTTGTTCCCCGTCCACCTGTGGGAGTCAGATCTTGGTTACAGCACTTTAGAGTGATGTATGCTACATGGTAGAGGAAGGAAACCCTTCTGCAGAACTGTAGTCTCAGACAATGTGCAGGCTCTGCCACTGCGCAATTACTGCAGTGATTCTGTCTATCCTTGGCAAAGTCTTTGCCAGTGTTTACTGCAATACAAGTAAATCAAAAAACTCTTCCCTCTCTAATTAAAAAACCAATTTAGCATGATGGCAAGTGAATGCACATGAGACATAGAGTTATATAGTGTTGAGATTTTGACCTTGAAACATGAGATTAAAAATTGCACTTGTCTTCAAAAGTCACATTGTTGTCTGCATGCAATATGTATTTGAAGCAGTTTCAGAAATATTAACCACATTTACAGAAATAAAACACCACATGCAATATGTATTTAAAGCAGTTTCAGAAATATTAACCACATTTACAGAAATAAAATACCATAGTCAAATGTTTACACGCATGCTAAAATCTATGGTAAATAACAGTCTAGCTAAAGAAAATTAAACTTTTTTAATTTAAAAATTATATTTTTAAATACAAAAATACTGCAGTGTTTCTACTGTGTAGATCCCCAGATGTGCATGGATTTTGGCATAGCAGAAGCCCCCCAGCACAGCACCTCTGAACATCCCCTGGAAGACCATGCAGCACTGTGCCCCTGCTCTGCCTGCCGAGGTCCTGCCCTCCCAGGCTGTGTCAGTAGCTCTAATGCTGCTCTCTTCATTGCCATCTTTGTTATTTTGCAACAGGCCTTTGTATCAAAAGTTATCAGCAAACCCATGAAGCCAGTGGTGCTGCCCAGCTGCCCAGCTGCCATCAGCTGGTCTGATAACAGCCCCCTGGCTCCAAGAGCTTGTTAAGGAAACTTTCCTGCCAGACCACTGAGATGCCTCTCTGGCAGTTGCACACCCACCACCAGAGATTTTCAGTGCTGGGACCGAAGCCCCTTCGCAGCAGGTGGCTCCAGTGACCCAAAGGGTGCACCTCTGACTCCCTGCACATCCCACTCTCATGCAGTCAGACCAGATTTCCTTAGCAGCTTGATTCCGGATCTCCCATAGCAGCGTCTCAGAGCTCTGATTTTTTTCAGTAATTCAATAGTGGTACAACAGAGTAACAGAGCTGTTCAGGGTCAGAGGGACCCTGAACAAAGAAAACCCTGGGCTTTTATACCCTGTCAGTCTATGTGGGTGCTACTCTGGGTTCTTCCTTGCTGACCCCTTGACTCCTGCTGTCTCTGAGTCTCTCTGAGTGTCCGGTCACCTGGCTGACCACAGGTCCCCTGCCCTAACTGCCTGCATTGAATGTGCTCCTCAACAGACTCAGCTGGAAGCTACCCCTCAAGCAAAAGTCACCTACAGAGATCCCCAATGGCACAAAAATGTGTTTCTGGAAGACCTCTGATAAAATGTTCAATTTTCTTTAAGATTGGGTAAAAATTAGTAAGAAAAACTTAGAACAGTGCTACAGGCACATGGAATTGTGCTAAAGATATGAAGTGTTTGTATTGCACATATGAGATAAAGAACAAACATGTAAAAATAAATTAAGAACGTATGAATATATATATTATATGAATAAAGTATTTATTATTTATAATAGACAATAAAGATATGCTATTTAAACAGGATTTATTTAACATTTATACAACATTCCCTTACATGTGTCCTTTGCAGCATTTCTACTACGTCAAATACTTGTGCTTACTCAACAAATTGACTTTCTTTCTGTAGACAACCTAGAACATATCTACATGAAAATATGGACACATAACTTCCACAGTAGCAAAAAGCAAAGGAAAACAAACCTAAGCCCATTACAACTGACATTTGCTCTTAAAGAGTAGCAAGAAGTCTGCAAATGTGGCATATTTAAAACAGGGCTCCATAAACAGCCAAAAATAAATAACAAAAGCAAAATGAAGAAAATAAGTTTGTTTCTGTCATTCTTGCCAAGCTGAATTCAGTAAAAGCTTGCAGAGACATGGTTACCAATTCTAAGAGTAATTGGTGCTTTATAGGAATTAACTCTTAAAATCCCATTTTTAGTAGTAGAGCTACGCACACACAAGTCCAGCAATTATTTTTACCTGAAATGCTACATTGTTGTCAAAACCTGCTACTTCTCTCAAGGCGGCTTTTAAAAATAACCAGAATACCAAATGCATTATTAGACTTGTACTTCTCTCTTTCTTTCTGAGCTAAAACAATTTGCATTTTTTTATGTAAAGAAAATTCAATTCTTAATAAAAAGATACTTTTAAAACAGAACTACAGTTAAAGAGAGAGTGAACAAAAGAATCAATGTCTGGCCAAGGTGATCTTGCAGTTGATTCCATTGCAGCTGAGTCTTTATGGGAACACCCTCCGTCCAGCAAAGCTGGCTGGGGTGAGCAAGGTGCACACCAGCATCCACCTGGGAGTGCCTGAGCAGTGAATGAGACTGGGGAATTCCTGCCCCCCTACACCACCACCACAAGGGCAAAAGAGATGGACACACCTCTTAAATAGAGGATATAATTTTAAAAATATTAGACACTTTTTTATAAGTAGTGAAGCACCGTAATCAAAAGATGCAAATAGATCAAGACTCCAGGTCCAGCCAACGGCTGCAAAGATGGTTAAGGGACTGGAACATCTTTCTTAAAACTCTTGACAGAGAGGTTTGGGCCTTTTCAGCCCCAAGAAGAGCCAACTGAGAGGGGACCTCATCAGTGTCTATCAGTCTCTTGTGGGAGGGTGTCAAGAGGATGGAGGAGGCTCTTCTCAGTGGTGCCAACAATAGGACAAGAGGCAATGGGCAGAAACTGGTGCACAGGAAGCTCCACCTGAACATGAGGAAGAACTTCTTTGCTGTGTGAGCAACCATGCAGTGGAACAGATTGCCCAGAGACCTTGTGGAGTCTCCCTCACTGTAGGTGAGCAGGGAGGTTGGACCAGATAACCCACTGAGGTCTGGTCCCTTCCAGCCTTACCAATTCTGTGATTCTGTGATTCTAAGAGAAAATCAACAAAGAACTATAAAACACAGAAATATAAGGACTGAACTAAAAGTAAAATCTTTTAAAAATAAATAGGAATGTAGCTAAACACATTTTGGGCGACAAAGAACAAAAACCTCTCCAGTTTTATAAAAAGAAAGTAGACAGGTACCACAAAGAGCAAAATCCTGTACTCATCCCATCTCTCCCCTCTGTGACCTAGTCACAGTAGGTTGCATGAACATCAAAGATGTTGAAATGTATTGCTTCTCTTTCTGCATTAGCTGTTCATTGTCCTATTTAACTCTGCAGCAAGTCATTCACAAAAACTTACTACCGGAACTACTGTTTCATGAACATAACTCAAAGTCCTGAGACTGCTAATAAGCTCTTTATGCTTTAGATTAGTTAAGGATCGGAGATAAATATCTCTGTAGTTCCAAATAGCTCAGTAATTAATTTGAAAAGTACATAGGAAGTTCAGACAAAGTTATATTTTTATTTTCTAAGCACACTGTGTTGAAACAATCTTATTTTTGTTTGATAGCTTCTACAAATTTATGACTATGTGAGAAGGTTTCTGTTCAAAAATTCCCTCTAATCTCCATAATTATAGTGAAACATTATGAGTCACACAGCCAAAGGTGAATAAAAATACATTAATTAATTAATTCATTCATTCGTTCACATTGTTGTTGTTATTGAGACATTTTTAAGACCACCATGGTATTTTGGGGCCTGAATTATTATTTTTGAGTTCCTGGAATTGATGGCAGCAACACGTTTATGGAAAGGAGATGGTTTTTCTTAGAGATCTTGCAGAAATGGATTAATCCAAGACTACAGTACACTTGGAACTCCTACAATGCAGTATCTAAATGTAAATGTATTACTAACCAGTAATTGATGCAACTTATTCAATATCCCACAAACTGCTGTGTCCATTCAGCTCTCAGAGAAGACACATTAAGACCAACAAGCTCAGACAAAGTGTTCTTCATCAGGCTGGTTTTTATTTTATAGATGTGCTGCAAAGTGTGCTGGTCTCCCTTTGGACTGGGAGGAGAATCCGACCCGCAGCACTGAGGTTGCTGGGCGCTGGGACTCTTGTTTGCTCAGCCCTGCCCTGCTGTACTTGTGCTGGTGATATGGTCTGGGCAGTACTTACAGGAAGGAAATGCAAACCTGAGAGCAGACACGAGGCGCTGCTCTCACCTGAGCCCAGCCAAACACAGGACCTTGCTGGAGTCGATGGTAAAAGGACATGACTTTGTGCCTCTCTCTCTGAGTGAAACCTTTGAGCTCGTGGTTGGGCTCCTCAAGAGGAAGTCTGTCCTGTTGTCTTTGAGTATTAGACTAACCCTTGAATGCACAGCATTTAGTTTCAGCTTAGCTGGGCTTGGATCTTTGGGGTCTAGGATGGATATTGGTACCAGCAGCCAAGGCCAGCACTACAGCACCTCCTCTCAAGGGCACTGTTAAAGGCACTGGCTCATTCTCTGGCTGCACTGACCTTGAGATGCAAAAAGACAGAGATATCTCTGAACTGATGAATTTACCCTGATTACTGTCCTTATAACTTGAAAGGTAATGAGACAGATACACACTTGAGGCTTTAAGGTAGGGTATGAGAGAGGGCATTAAGTCATGGAGTTTCCATAAATGTCAAGCAGAGGTGTATGTTCAGGGAGGAATTTCCATATAAGTCACAAGGGAGACAGAGAAAGAACTAAAATGGTTGCACTGCAATCTTTGGAAGTACAGAAGTGAACACAAAGTACATACACTGATAGCCCAATACCACAGTTATTTAGTCACAGGAATAGTCCCTTGAGGTCCTAGCTTGTGTATGGCGTGCCAACAAAAGCTGATCATCCATCGCTAGCAGAAGTTAAAATTATGTGGTATTTTTGACATTTTCTATTCTAAGCACAGGAATTAGTACTTTAAATAGTGTTCACTGTAGGTGGTTGCAACACAAAATGTGCACCCTCCTCTCTTGCAGACCATAGGCCTCATCCTCTAATGGCTCGTCCATGTGACTAGGTCTTGATTACCAAAGTAGGTAACTGAAATAAGTGAGATTATTTATGCTTGGCTTGGCTTCTAATGCATTTAGAATTCCTTCCAATAGCTAAAGGTCAGTCTCAACATCAATTCAGTTTTATCAGGTGAGCCATGTAATTTGAAGTGAAATTTGACTCTGAAGTGAAATTGCCAGAACCCTAGAAAGTTCAACTCCAATTTTGTCACTTCTTTGGAAGTTTGTAATACTTTCGGTGGAAGGCACAGCTGCAACCAGACCTCATGGTCCTGCTGAGATGAGAGGTAACACAACTGATTTGTGGCAATTTTTCCAGCAGGGATCACACTTAGGGCCACCTGGAAGCTCCTCTGAAAAGAATGTGTGCTAAAATGAACCCCAAGTTTGATATTTAGACATAAAATACCTTCATTGCATGTTAAAATCAATGCAAATATACAGTCCCTTGCTATCTATTCCTACCCTTGTCAAAGGCTTCAAGGAAGCTAATTAAGTGTTGGAAATGCAGACATCATTTAGGGAAATGTACTCTGGGAACTCAGCTATCAATAAAAATTCCTGATGAGCTGAAGTTCGCTGCTCCTCTTGCTATTACATTTGCTGCTACAAATATTTATGAGAAGTGCTGTGCTCAAGGGAACACTTGGTATCTTATCAGGCTCCGAAAGTTCCACCCTGTGATGTAAAGCAGTGTCAGTATGAATACTGTCTGCATGGGGAAGAGAAGAGCTAAAACCAAGGGGAAAATGAGCCACAATTGACTTATCCCTGCTCAGGGAAAGAACATATTTTTTTAACCTATCCCAGGACAACAAGGTGGTTGGTTATAAACTATAAACCTTGACTAGTTTTGTCTTCACTGGTCAAGCTCTGCATTGCTGAGGTTTGTACCAGCATGGCAACAATAAATACTGCACTTTAGAGGAGTCATCAGACTTGAAATGAGGGTGTTGGACTGATATTCCATCATGTTGCTGGTTTTACACAGTCATGGCAAAGGGAGAATCAGATAGCAGCAGAAAATCATTCTGTAGTTACAGCTGGGAGGTTGGGAGGGAGGGACACAAAGAGCATCAGTTTCCAGTCATCTGTGCTGGTTTTTGAAAATTGTTTTCATTCAAAGGACAGTTTTTCAGGTTCCGAGCTGAGGGACATGGGACTTCCCAGGCACTTGAGATTTGTCTATATGGTCCACTGAATTTCAGTTTGCCTTTACTTTGTAAGTTAGGCACCATTAAAATATTTCATATATCATATTCACAAAATGTGTATTATGATACTAGTTTTTAATTAAGAAATTGAGAACAAGATATAACAAAAAGTTGAAACAGTGCTGGGCTTTTTTTCTCAAGCACAGAGCAAAATTCATTCCCAAAGCTCTAAGCCTTTATTCCTGACCCAGCTATCAGGACCAGCAAAAACACTCAGAAAGGCAAATCCAGAAGGTGAGGAGGTGAAGCAGAGAGCTGCAGTACTAGGGACTTCCCTTCAAGAGAAGGCTAAGCACAGGGCTGACTTTGAGCACCTGCCCCAGCTCTGGGGCTTGGATGTCTGCAGGAAAGTGTCCGTACACCTGGGAGCCAGAGCCATGGATCCTGCCCAAGATGTGAGGGGATTTCCTGACTGTGATTTCTGATAAGAGAAAGAGAATGAAGAGCACCTAAGTCCTGCTTCAGTTTGAAGGAGGAATCTTGGCATCTGGGCTCTGCTCCTGAGCTTATTTCTGATTTTCATGCAGTGACTGCTATATGTAATAGTTCAGGCAGCAGAATCTGTGATCACAGTGATAAACAAGACCCTAGAGACTAGTTTGTGCCAATTTCAGTTTCCTACAGGTGAGCACATACATCCAGATGATAGACTCCTCTAAGACCATCTGCATTTAGGTACATGTGTGAATAAAAAAAAAGGAGCATCAGTCTGCCAGCTGGATGGTTATTTCATGTCATAATTCTATCATGCTTTGTAAAAAGACTATAGATGAGAGAAGACTTGCATTTCAATTTTAGATTTTACACAGTGTTATATATTTTGAACTGTGCAATTTTGGTCATGTCTATATAGGTATTGAGTTATGAATGCAAGAGGTAAAAAATTGTTTCTTCTGCATTTAAGAGGAAAAAAATGTAATTTTGAAATATGCAGTTTATAACTTTAAATGCATATGCCACCCTCAGACGTAATGAGAATTAGTTACAGGACACCGTCATCCTGAAAGGAAGGGAATATCTCCATGCTACAGTATGGAGCTCAAGTTTTAATCTTCTTTGGAGGTCTTGCATGTAGAGTAAACACAAGTAATCTCTAGAATATGCATTGCTTATTCCAGAAGAGCCACTTGGTTCCATTATGTCACTGCTTGCAAGAAGAAAAAGGAAAACTAAAATCTATCATCTTGACCTGTGCAAGTTTAGTAGCTGCAGAGTTCAACAGTGTTAGCTCAGCACCTAACAGGGGCCAGGACCCGGCAGCAGCAAATCGTGGAACTTCTCAGCAGGCCTCTTGTGTCAGTGGTGCAGAAGGCAAGCCAGTGTGGTCTGCCTGTGTGCAGTGGGAGAGGTCACCCTGCCACGCCTGGGGACAGAGGCTGAGTGCCGCATGTGCGAGGCAACTTCTGCAGGGATGGGGCTGACCAAGACCTTCTAGGAGATCCTACAGGAATGAAGGTGGGCACATGCTGCTCATTAGTCAGATGTGCTGCTGATTCAGCTTCCTCCTGCTTTGAGGGTTGCCACACCCAGCAACAAATGAAACCAATTTGGGAGACATCTGTCCAAGCTCTGGTGAGCTGCAAGGCAGCATCACTGTCACTACAAGCCAAGAATGAGGTACCACGTGGGTAAAGGGCTGCTGGAGGTGGTGGCTAGGCTGAGACACAACACTGGCTAGGAGAATTACATCAATATAATGGACATGGAGTACTCTGAGGATAGTCAAACACAGAAGCTGGAGATATAGGAGAGCACCAACAGGGAAGGACCGTGCCCCTCAGTGGGGTGAAAATGGTTTGTGAACTTCCCGAAGAAAGAACAGATTCCATGTCGTCCATATCATCCAGCAGATGGGCAATTCATAATGACTGCTCCAAGGAAGGAAGCAAGCAGGAAGTGTTTCTGCCTCTAAGACATTGTGGGGGAACCTTTTTAGGTACCTCTCCTGAGCTTCTGGTCATTTGTTTTCTGCTACTTCAGACAGGAGAACTGATCCAACTGAGAATTAAGATAAGCAGGTCAAAACCAAAGAGCATGTTCTGGGAACAGGGATGATTCAGGTAAGGTTTCATCATCCCAGGCACAGCACACACAGGCCAGTTAGAAAGCTGAATCTCCTGGACAGGAAAACAGGGCCGCACAAATGATGTAGCTTCTCCCACTCTGGCCATCAAGCATTAGTACTGTGAACTACTGGATACCTCTGCCTTCCCTTTTTTATTTGGAACTAGCTAAACAATCAGTGCCATGCTTTAGTCCTATCTCAACAGATACCTACATGGTTTACCTCTCCCCCTTATGCCCTTTACCATGACGTCTCTTGTTTTGGAGACAAAAATGTTTTGTTTTGGCTCACAAAAATGTGCTCATCTGCTTTTCTTGGTTTGTACTTTGTCTAGGTACCCTCTCCCCAGCACAATTCTCACACCATTGTATAAAGATGAATTATCTCAGTGTGAACTGGGGTATCAAGAGTAGAAAGGGCAAAGTTACCAAAAGAGAGGGAGAGATGTCAAAGGAAGGTTTGAAGAACACCTTAAATGGAAGGAATATGGGGTCCTTTAACACTTAATATGTTCTCAAGGCTATGAGAACTGCAGAGATTTGACTTAATAATTTGAGACTAAATTGTTTGTATAGAAGGGTAAAGTGTTTCATAAAGAATTGTCAGGAAAATAGAACTGTCAGGAAAAAAAAGTGAAATGTTGATGGGCATGCATGTACATATTTTAAAGTGCTGGGTACAAGAGATAGCAATGATCTAAATATCTGGTAATTATACCATGATGAGAATCCACAGTCCTCACAAAGGAAAAGAGGAAAAAGTAAAAAAAATTATAGTGGACTTGGAAAAAGCAGACTTCCATAAAATAAGATTATTGATAGGAAGAATTTCATAAGAAACAAACCAAAGAAAAGCATTAACAGGAATGACCAGCTCTCCATAAATGGACTGAATGACATACATCCCAATGCAAAAATGGTGTTAGGAAGGTTAGTAAGAATAAACTAAATCAGAGCTAATCTTTGCTAAATCAGAGCTCAGTGTTCTCAGTCTCACAAAGAAGCTCAGACAATCATAAGTAGGTTACACCACTAAACTGACTATATAGAGTAGGCATATACAGACAAAATCATAATTATGTCAGTGCAACTATCAGTGCAATGAAGATAACATGAAAATACATTGTAAGTGCATTGGTAAGAGGTACATTGTTCGGGAGATACTTTTCGTAGGAACCTTTCCTCAGTGGTGTTGTAAAGTCTCACCTGGGAGAATATGGGGGCACAGGTCATGAGCAAAGGTAGAGTGGCTGAGCAGTGTACAGAGGGCATCCATGTGAATGAGCAGCTGCTGAAAGTACCACAGTGGATTAGCTATGGAAACTAAGACTGGTCATTATTTGCATTTTTTACCATCAGGGAGGTTGCAGGTATAGGTGGCTCTGCCTCATGAGAAGTAAAGGAATTAGGTCAATAGAAACTTGAGTTTCTTTTAAATGTTACTTTTCTACGCTTCTTTTGCCTCCAGTGGTACTAGCTCATTTTGATGCACATTAATTATGTTGTGAAATTATCATACCCTAGTAGTTCCATAAAAGAAATATTTTCTAAACAAAAAGAAAGGGAAAGAAGCTGACATCAAGCAGCTCCAGCTAGTTTGGGACGTGAAAGGGGTACATGGAGAGATATCAGCTGAGTTGAAACCAGGAGTAAAAGTAAATAGACAAAAAGAAAAAATTAAAAAGGAGCGAGGCAGAAATGACAAAGCTGATAAATGGGAAGGGCAAAAAGGATGTGACTAATGATATGAGCAAAGTTTTTTCTGGAAAAACTGACTCATTGAACAATGATTCACACAATAAACACCTGGACGTTTGGCTTTTTTTCATCGGATTTACTCAGAGAAACAGCTGGCTGAAGGACCCAGTTTCACTGCTGAGTTTCTTTTTGTGATTTTATCTGTGGCACAATGTTATGACTGTTGTAAAGCCTTAAATGCTTCTGGACTTTGTAATGCATTTGAAATGGGAGATTTTTTTCTCCTGTGTGGGTACAACATGTAAGCAGTTGCTCTGCTCCTGGGAAACTCTTTCAGCCAGAGAAATTTACTGGGTAGGACACACTCACCTCTGACTTTAAATAATAGGGACATTCAATTAAGCATATTAGTTAGCACATTTGTGTATTTGTACTTCAAGTAATACACTGCACTTCCCAGTAATTGAACTTACGAGCAGACACTAGCACTTGAAAGACAAATGCTTGACTTGTTTATATGGATTGAACTTCTGACATCGTGACTTGGTTACTCTGCACTTGTCATGTGAAGGAGGGCTAAAAATATCATTAGGATTTTGTGTATGTGAATTCGGTTCTGCCACATGAAGTCTTGCTGTTTTAAAATTACCACTTCATGTTGAAAGTACTGCTCATTCATATCCAACTAGCACACAGTTAAACTGCATGTAGGTCACTTTAAATCAACATATTTCCAAGAAAGTCAATTTCCCTCTCCTTATTATATTTATTCTGAAATCATGAACGACAAGTTTTAGTGCTTTATTCAAAACTGGTTTTTAGCTGTGCTGTAAAGATAGCTCACTGCTAGCAGACAACTTTGAGAAAGTCCAAATCATTCTGAGTGCATGAGCGAACGGAGAACACTTATGTTTTAAAGCATGCTGAAAGCATAGCCTAGAGGTTTTTTCCTGGAGAAACAAACACTGATTTTGAGGGAGAAGTGTGATCTGAAACACAAACAGAGGGTCTAACTTTTCCCAGAACTGTACACCTTCAACCTGCGATCAATTCTAAACCTTCTTTCTTTAGATGCATAATTCAGAAAATAGTGTGCTGCACAAATAATTCAACAGTGTTCAAGAGCAATCTGACAGACTGAGGAAACTGAAAGCAGGAATTAGAACCTGGATGAAAGCTAACATTTCTCAAGACAATAAAATAAACCTGTTCAAAACTTCTGAAATAAGCATGATTTTATTTAAAAGTGAGATACAGAAAGCATAGCATTTAAAAGACTGCAATTTTTAAAAAAACGTATCTTTTTTCCAAATATATTTTATTTATTATTTGTTTTACCATCATCCTTTACAGCCTAATTGATTTCAGTTCCCTTTACTGCAGGTGTCATAATGCAGAGACTAGTGGGGACTAGTTCCCTTGAAAGGCTGCAAACATAAACTGACATGAAAGATGTCACACAAGGGAAAGGAATGATTGCATCCCTTGTAAGTACTTGGAAAAGAGCCGACAGAGTGATTTGCCCAAAGTTACCCAAAGTAAATTTTTAGCAGAGCACAGAGAGAGTTTGAACTTTCCAAGTTGAGGACTGAAGACGTATTGTCATAACTAGGCTGGGTCCTTCCCATGAAAGGATCTGCTGTGAAAACCAGCCACCTTTATGTCCAGATTCTTGTTTTCTGAATGTGAATTATTCCTGCAACTAAGCAAGTAGCAAACACGCTCTCCACCCAAGGCCCATGCCCTCTCCTCTCCACCTGCTCTCCTACAGAAAGACTATATTTCACCTGTGGCTCCAACCCATGCCCTGCTTGTTTCTTCTCACAGCCCGACTGAAAAAAATTAAATCAGAAAGAAAATCACAAAGGACATAAAAATATTGAAGACTGTAAATTACCTTGGAGCTACGTTGCTTCCTTACAGGGCTGCCATTTCGTACCACACCTAGTCATTAGAATCAATAATTGTCCATGCAGTTAATGTTTGAGCTGCTGAAACTCTGAGGGCAAATCTGAGGGACTGTAAACTGGATAAGCACAGACAGACATCACCAACCTGTGCAAAGGTGATTCCCACAGCTGAAAGAAAGAAGCATTTTTAGAGCAAAATAAGCTTTTCATGTTACAGGTAAGGGATGATCTAACAGACATTTCACAGAAAGATTTTAAAAGCAAGGGTTTTGCTAAAGGATTTTCAGGCAGTGTCAGCTGTCCCTGTAAAATGGATGACTGCTGTGCTAAGGCTTAATCTGGTTTATATTTGATTTGGATCAATTTCCTCTGTTTTCTCTTTGCTGAATTTGAACATCTGAAATCAATCAACTAAAGAAAATAATATTTTTTTCCATGGAACCAAATACTCATGATTGTTACTGATCTTTAACCTCTGGGAATATTCTTTGTTCTCTGAATGTTTATTATTGAAAGTCGCTGGAATATTTGTATGATGGTTATCCTAGAGATTTCTCTTCAGTCATGGGAACTGCGAGGGATTATTAGGGATATAGCACTGAGATGAAACTAAGAAATGAAGGAGAAAATATGGCTCCAGTCCTCAGCCAGATCTCAAGCTGCTTTTAGTTAAGCTGATGCTATTCTAATCCTGAAACTGCTTATTGCTGAAAACTTTTGTATGAATCTATGTATACTGGAACTCTATTCTGAGTGACAGAGGAGTACGGATTTTGGGGCTTTGGTCCTTGGCAGTGAGATGTTTCATGAGACTTCGTAAGAGTTTCCAGCCAAAAATTAATATTCAAGGACTGATCAAGACTTGCAACAGGCACTGCAAACGGCATGACATAAGGAAATTATGCTTATGTTTAAAGAGAAGGGAACATCAAAGGCACTTGTCATGCAAATTGTGAAATGGTTACATTTCCACTGCTGCATTTGGTAGTCAGATCTGGACAGGATAACCTGGCCATGAAAAAGCCACATTTAGGAATTAATTTTCCAGCATCTTCTGTCCCCTAAAGTAGGGCTAGATGTGTCCCTTCCTGAAACTTCCTCCTCTCCATAGTAGGTCTTGCTCCTTCTCTTTTCTCTGAATGCAGGGTTTGGTACCCCAGACCACCCCGTACGATTTTTCCTCCCTTTTGATGGCCTCCCCCAGTATTTTCAGCTTCCTGGTGTTCCTGCACCACTGGCTGGCAAAGGGGCACCTCCAGCTCTACCTCCTCCAGAGGGGCAGAAAAAACCCTGCAGGGAGGCCCTGGGCACAGACTGCAGCCTTACAGGATGGAGAGGGCACACCTTGGGTACTCTGTCCCACCTGCCACCCCAAATTAATAAGGAATGAGTTTTTTGAACTTCCCACCTGGCTATTAAGTGCAGCTGAAACTGGCCAATATACTCAGAAGAGTGCAGCAGGAGGGGAGGGGAGAGGCTGTTGTACAGGTAGACGAATGAAAAGAATTTTCATCGACTGTGTTGCCAGAATATCAGCAAGAGTTCAAAGTGTCTTCTTCTTCTCTCTGCCCTGCCTGTGCCACTTCCTCTGGCTTCAGGGAGGCTATGAAGGACCTGTTAAGGAGGCATCACAGCCAAGCAGCTGCAGGGCGCTCAATTTCAGCCTTTGGCTCCTGAAAAATTTAATGATTTTCCTGATCACTTCTAGTTTCAAAAGTGTATCGTATTATTTTCTTCCAGAACCCACACAGACAGCTCCAGCCCAAGGAAAGAGCCCAGTACTTTCAAAGGGTGTAATTGCACACACAATATGACCCAGCTCAGAATGGGATTTGGATGATAAAGTCCTGTGGCATGTCCTAGAATGAATGTGTGCTGGAGAGAACAGCAGTGTGGGTAGCAATTTCTGTATTTACAGGTTCCCTTTTCGTTCAGCTATCGAGGAAAGAAAAGGAAGGTGGAAAATGGGGTGATGGGAAGCACAAGCAGGAAGGCATCTAGAGGGAGCTGTGCCTCCACACTGTGTTCTTCCCCTTGGGGGCCTCCATGGGACAGAGCTGTGGAAGGATACCTGTAGGTTTGAGCTATATAACATGAAGCACCACTGAAGATAGTAGCACAATACGCCAGCTTCACCTCTTTCCAGAACTGGCCTCATGCTCTTCGTTAAAATCTAGAAGCAGTGAGGAAATAGGATTTAATTTTGAGAAAGCCATCTAGTTTTCAGGAGGATGTTAACACAAATTGCAGAAGTGTGTGCTCAACATTTCTTTGAAATTTGAGGCAGAGAGTGCTCCTTGGACTTGGAAATTTTGTTTCCAGTAGCCATGTTGTTTTAGGGGGTGCAGACGCCTTAGACTTCCTTTGCCTCTGCAATCTGCAGGAAACAGTTTTTTGGAAAGAAGACAGAGACCTCAGGATAGTCTCTGCAAGACTTTTGTCCAGTGGTTGTAGCATTTCCTGTGAACGCCTCATTGCTTTCAGTATAGCAGAAATGAAAATGCGTTTGCGTGACAGAATCATTGTAACAGTGTGGTTGCACGGCTTGAGTTTTTGTTCAATCTTTGACAACTCTTTGGGGCTCTCATGTTGCATCTCTTGCACTGTTAGGCGCAGACCTGATGGTCACAGCCTTCCAGGGGCACCAGTGGTCTCGCCTCTGATGGGCAGAGCTGCACCTGCTCCTTCGGGGCTCACTCCTCAGCTCTCTCCCTGCAGCTTCAGGAAAACTCAGCTGTTGCCTTAGTTTGCAAATCAACTGGGCAAACTCTATGGGGTTAAAGTGACTGTCATCTCTTTGCAGGAGCTGAAGCAAAGCATATTCCAGTATGCTTAAGCTGTGTGGACTTCAATTTCTGCTTCTCATTCACTCGGTGAGTTTCCTTTGTTTATCTGTGAGCAAATGGCAAAGGTTGCCTGCGAGCCTCTGAGCTCCATGGGGTGTGCCAGCCTGCAGGTCAGGCTGGCAGTGGTGCCAGCAGAGCAGCTGTAACTCTGAGTGTGGGAGTGTGTCCCTGCAACATGTGTGTGACCCCACAGGAAGCTAAGAAGACATCTCAGTCATTAACTTCAAAAATCTTAGAAGTCGCCATTTTCCTTATTGTGTCTGCTTCTGCTTCCTCTTTAGATATCCCTGTTTCCAATATTAAAGATTTAAAAATACTGCCACAAATCACCAAATTGTGAAGACATGAGTATCATATGTTCTGCATTATAATCCATACATGTGCTGACATATTAAATGTATTCTAAGACATGTAACAGCTCATAGTTTATAAACTTCCTGTTAAATATGTATCCTCATTATTTGGTCTATGTGAATCCCTTTTCAAAGGATTTTCTGGAACCAAAATATATTAATTATACTCTTTATGGACCTTATGTATTAAATTCAATAGATTTACTGATGTTTGTAAAGGCTATAGCAGTGGTGACTTCTACTACACAATTGAAATTAACAGAAAAGATTGAAAAAATGAGTCAAATTCAAGTTCAGTAAAAAATGTCTCAGAATATGGAGACCTTGAGGGGCGAGTGAGCACCTCCTTTTCACTTTCCATATCACAAGTGGCTGCTTGTGGCAGTGCTGGCCCCCCATGAAGCCACTCTGCAAGAATTATAGCCGTCTTCAGAAGGGATGCCAATGGATATGGGCCAAGAGGTAAAACCTCTTCCCCCTTCAATTCCTGAGTAGTGATTCATGCTGTAGAAATATGTTTGGAGATAATTATGGTCCACATAAAGTAATTTTAATCAACAGAAGTGATATTGCTGACTTGTTTCATAGGCTGCACTTTGAACTTGCTGGGTTTTATAGCATCAGCCTTTGCTCCTCCACGGCAGGGAACATGATAAAGAAAAATCTGTCCACAAAATGGCCCTGGGAGAAGCCTCCAGGAGCCAGGCTGTGCCAACCTGTGTGACATGGGAATAGCCATAGCAGGTCTGATTCAGGGTCTTGGCAGAGGCCAGCAGTCAGCATTTGGCAAAATATTAAAAGGTAGCTGCAAAGTGAATTTTCCTGGATGCATAACTATCAGATGGCATTTCTTGATATTCTTCTGCTGACACTAGTGTTCACTAGCACACCTCCCTCTCCTTCCCCAGCTCTCTGCTTTTCCCATTTTCAAAAGGAGTCACAAAGCCTTGTAGGCGAGGGAGGCAGTATCTCTGGCTATTATTAGGAGGAATATGGAATTATTGAAACACCAGTTGTGACACACACACAGAGAGCAGTGCTTTAGGGTAAATTGTGCTGAACTTAGCTGTGTTTTTGTCATAGCCAGAATTAAGCTTTCCCTTGGTAATATGCAGACTGTGCTTTTCTGTGAGAGATTGAATGGCTGTCCCAGCAGCAACAGGATCAGATCCAGAGGAAAAGTCACGCAGCAGAGAGCACACACTCAACTCTGTGGGGTGATGGACAGGGTGGCAATGATACTCTAAATTTGTAAAGCAAAATAAATTAATTTTTACTGTGGGAGAAAAGAAATTTTACCTGTGCAGACAAATAATAGAGCCCTAGTTCTGACAGGCAGCTCCTCAGTGTTGTCAAGATAGGAGGTTGAGAGAGGGAATTTGGGGGAGCTCGGTCTGGCCTTTGAAGAAACAGCTCAATTATCTGAACCACAGTGTGAATTTTCTTGTGTGCAAATGTTCCCCTGAGAGGCTGATTTTTGCTTTGCTTTTTTGTTTGGAAGCAAGAACAGCCCTGAAATATTAGGGCAGGAGTGTGGAGGTCTATGGGCATTGGGGAGTGTGTGATAATAAAACTCATAAAAATTTGTCAGAAAAAACCATTATGTTAAGACACTGCTAGCCTTTAGGAAGAGAACAGAGGCTGAGACAGATTTGTATGACATTTTTGCCATCAGGTAAAAGCCAAAGATCAGAAGGACATGTTTGTTCTCTTTGTGGTTTGCATTCACTTGCAATTGATGTGAAGGCACAGGGCTCAAGTGGCTTGCCCAGATGGCTGTGGCATAGGGGGGTGGCATAGGGGAACCAGGGAGGGCCACCTCATTCCCATACAAAAAAAAGATTTGCATTTACTGGGGAAATTACAAAAGGTGAGCCACAGCTCCTCCCCATCCCCAGATGTGATGTTCGGTTTCCAGATACACTTGTTGTCACAGGACTTTGTGGCTTCTGGATGGGATGTGGATGGTCCTGCTGGGGACACAGAGGTGATCCAGCAATAATTTCATGAATTCCCTTTTTGCTCTTAGTCTACATTCATCTATTTTATTCTTCTGTTTGCTCTTGAAGGCAGATCCAATCTCATTTAATTATATAGTGGTCAGAAAAGGTCAGGGCACAAGTCTTTGTTCTCAAATTAATTAATAAATCAAACTTCTTTTAAAAATTACGTACACTAAAGAACCTGGAGATGTTCAGTGCAAACCTGTAGGAGTCTCTACCATTCTTCTATAGCAAAATAACTTGCAGGAGGCTCAGTGGTGGAGAGCTGCTGTTTGTGTATGGTGATAGCAGACATCCCTCATCTGCTTTCCTTCATCCCTCTCTCTCTCTCACACAGGCTATGTGGCTTAATCTGGAGGGCCTGCTTGTAAGTGGGCCTCTGAAGGACACGGACTTCTCTGTTCAGGAAGGAGGGGGTCCACGCATCCTTCACCAGGTAATCAAGTGTCTCGTGTTATCCACCCCGGTCAAAAACCCCATAGCCTGCACACAGAGACCACATACAGAGCATAGTCCTCTGTGCTGGTGGGAAGAACAGTCCCCTGAGAAGATCTGAAATTAATTTTTAATTCCTCTCTCTGGGAATTCAAGAGTCTACATGCAAAGCGCAGGAGACAACCCCCTCCCCAACACATTTTTAAGAGAATATTCTAAGACAGGGATTAATAAAATCAGCATTCCTAGAGAATTTCTTTCCATGTAACTTGTGTCATCATTTTCCTTTGACTCTGAGGTTTTCCTCCCAAAGCCATAACCACAGAAGGACAGATCCAGCTCCCAGGCAAATGGAGGATGTGTGTCATTTTTTTCCATTCCTGTGCTCAGACAAAGCCCTGTCCTAAGCAGACGTTTGCTTTGGAAACAAGCTGCAGTTGGGATTTCTTGCAGCATTCAGGAAATAATGTGAAAACTCCTCTGTTGAGGATCAGACAAGAGCAGATTTGTTTGAGCAGACTCTGGAATATCATTCTCCCAGCCAAATACACTGTTTGCAATAGATTTTAAAAGTCACAAAGGCATGAAATTATTTTTATTACGGTGAAAATGCAGAAAAAAAAAGATGATTTTTCCCTCTGTTTTTTTTTTTGCCATTGTAGTTCACACTTGAGCCACCTGCTGTGAGTTTCAGAATATCTGGTGAAAAAGCTGGAATTATTGACATCGAGCCGAAGTCAGGCATCCTGTATATCAATGGGTCTCTGGACTGGGAGACCAAACAAGTGCACAAACTGCAGGTAAAAACTCAATGAAAAATAGGAAGGGAGAAGTATTCACATTCACCCTCTTTTGGTAAACCTGATATTAATAGAAACCTGTTGAAATTCCGAATTCTTTGTTTTGCCTAAGTTTACAGGCAGCTTTTTCATTTTTAATATCAAGATTTGCTGGAAGACACATGGTTTTGTAGTTCTGAAAGACTGAACAGGAAAATGCTCCTTTTGCAGAGGAAGGCGATGTTGAGAAAACAAAAATTGTGATGCCAACACCAACCCTTTACCTCTCCTAATATGATGGAAATACTTGACTGAAGTAAAATCTAGCCTCATGAATGAGTTTCTCTTGTTATTCCTGAAGACTGATAAGGTGAATTCCATGTCTGGAGTGGAAAAATAAACTAATGTAATCATATAGAAAGCTTGTAATATATCTGGTGACAAACTGAGATTAGCTCAGTTGGTTAGAGCATGGTGCTAATAATGGCTTGATCTCTGTATGGGCCATTCATTTCAGGGTTGGACTTGATGATCCTTGTGGGTCACTTCCAACTCAGAATATTCTGTGGCTCTGTGAAACAGTGTGAGTAAAAGACATTTAGGCAGAGAGGCACAGATCTAACCTCTGTCAGATAACAGCAGAAAGATGTTTGGCAGATGTTAGACTCTAAGGGACAAAAGAACTTTGTGCCCTATTACACCCTTTTCATGAGGATCTCACTGGTGTAAACACTACTGAGAATGGGGCAGTGGATAGACAGTCTTTGGGTCTCAGTATAGCCTTGTGCTCTTAAACTATGTCCAAAATGATATTGTCTTTTTCTGAGGCACTAGCAGCTGAGAAGTAGATGATCATGAGAGGATCAATATCTGAACAGACAAAGTACATGATGATTCTTTTAGCTAGACTTAGCTGTCTTTCTAAAAGTCTAACACGTCAGGTTTCATGGTTTCATGGTCTCAGCTCTAAAGCACCCTTGGATTGGAATTAGAGAGGACAATTTTATAGACCCAGAAGTTAATAACCCTAAGCATGTGGATCATTTATAAACAAGAAGTGATGACAAAACAAAAAAATTATACTTGGTTATGCATAAATAATCATTATTTTATCTATTATGTGCAAACAAAATGAAGTGTGACAGATATACACTTGGTGCTTTAAAGAAGGCTGTAAAATGAGTTGAATTGTTTGGAAAAAAGTAATTAGAAATAAGAATTGATTTTTCTTTACTAACCCTTATAGCAAGCTATTTACCTGATATGTAATAGCAATTAGTTATAAATGCTATATCATGTTGGGTTTTCTCCTTGTTTGTTAGAAAGTATATATTTCTGTTTAAAGAAAAACATGAATTCTAAGCTGTGCAAAAATACAAGTAGTTTGCTGAAACTGGAAGTGGGAAATTGTCCTCTGAAAGGGGTCATCAGAAGCAGGAGTGTTTTGTTTGGTTTTTTTTTTTGTTGGCATTATATACTGCGTCAAAATTTTGTCAGGGAGCTACAGTGGCAAATTTGTCCTTGTATGTGGAACTACCCAGTGATGGCTCTCACCAGATTTCAATCACAGTGAGAATGACCTGGCGTTTGACATCCTGATATTAATTTATGCCTTTTAATTTATCTGCATGAAAATATTTCTTTGCTGTTCCTTTTTTTTCAAATCAGGTGGAAAGTCTGGATAAAAGTGGAACCGTAGTTAAAGGTCCAAATGCTGTTACAATATATGTGGAGGATATCAATGACAACCCACCAGAATTTAACCAGACAAAGTACTTTGGAGTAGTGAGGCAGAACTCCCGTCCAGGTAATTATCACCATAAATAAATATTATAATAATATTATAGGTAATAGGAAGGTAGGTAAATTAAGCAGGAAGGTAAAGTGGGTGCTATATAAGATGGAAAATGATCCATCTTCCTTCCCATAGGACTGTACAAAATCAGGATGAAAGCCTCTATAATATAATGAAAGGGCAAAGAGGTGACCACTATGTGGTGTAAATGGATGAGTGCAATCAGAAATATATTTTAGTACTTTTTGCAAGTATCACTTAACAGGTAAATATTGCTGCTCTTTCTGTTGCGCTGAAAACAACTCCCTTATGCTAGAAGGGGTTTAAAATTTAAAGGCTACCAAACACTATACAGAAAGGAAATGCTAAGACTATGTGAATCTTTACATATCTGTGAAATAAAGTGCCAGGGTAGATATGAGGTATGTGCTCACCATGACTGATGCTTCTTAGAACATGAGCTGAACCTTAGCATTTAGAAGTCTTAGATTATGGATTGCAGTGATCCAGTCCAGGAATTATGCAAGTATCAAAGAGCAGTTTGAGACGTCTTGGAAGTTAAACTAAGGACTCATACAGCTGTTATCGCTGTAACTATGGCTCAAGAAGAAACTTTTGCTAAAGAATGTGCACATAAACCTCCATGGGGTCAGAAAATCATTCTGAAACACCTTACTGTATTCTTAACTGCATCCAAGTCAAAAAGATTTTGAATGTTGCACTGGTGCTCAAAAGGTAAAAGTTGAGTTACATTACTGTGTATTTCCACTTTTTTTTCACTGTATGATTGTTCTTTAATTGTATCTGTGTTGCAGGCTGTATGCCACTTTATCAAGGTGCTTTGGATTAAAGTGATTTGTGTAAGAACTACAAAGTGGCCTTAAAGAGAGACACCAGTGATCTTAATTCTGGGTTCAGGCACTCTTGTGTGATAGATAGCTCTATGCTGATTTAACTCTGTCACCTTCTTCATCAACTGGTCTTCACACCTATTGTGATCCTACTAATCAGAGCTGGTGGAGGGTTGATTGTGGGATGGCATACAGCAGTGTAACTTCTACATATGGCTTCCCGTGAGAGATGCTTTATGGAACAATGGTAGCTCCCTGTAAGTTGCCTTCTTGGCTTGAGAGGTCTGCTTGAATGGATTATCTGTTGGGGTTCAGTCTCCTCTTTTACCACTGTTACTTCTCCAACCCAAACAGGCAAGCCCTTCATGTATGTCCATGCCACTGACCGTGATGATCCTACAACTCCCCATGCACAGCTGTCATACAGCATTCTCCATCATTTTCCCAACCCTTATGAAGAAATGCTATTCCAGATTGATAGTGTAACTGGAGCAATCTCACCAAGCAGGACAGGTATGTAAAAAGATTCTTGCTTGCAAAGAGCAAGCATGAGTTCTGGGGTGTGCATAGCAACAAAAAAACAACACAGGTCTGATGCTACATTCTGAATTAATGTAGTCAGTGGGACAATCTCCACTAAAGCCCTGGTTTTGGGGAACTTGTTTTTTGTCTTACGAAATTCAAGGGAAGCTAGCAGAAATGGAGATTGAGATTTAAAAGTACACTGAGAAGAGAGACAGATCCTCTGGCCTTCACTGTGAGATATCTTGGAATTAATTCTCTGCCTTGAAATCTAGAAACCCAAAAGCAGTAACATGAAAAATGCAGAGAAAACTCAGCTGGCCATGTGATCCCAACTAAATTGCAGTGATTTAGAAACACCCATCTACTCTGTTGGGCTGAACAAGTGCCTAAGTGGGGTGAGGGCTGTTCAGTGATGCGTCTGCACAAAATGAGACCGCAGCACAGAGGCCCCATATGATTACATCCACATGATGCTATGCAGCATTGTTCAGAGGAGCCAGAGGAAGTGGTTTGCTGAGATTTGTCACAAAGGACCATCTAAGGAGTCAGTCTGAAGCAGTTAAAGAACCACAGTGCATGTTGGAGGCAACGGGCAGATGAACAACCCCCACAGCCTCTGTGTCATTTCTCTTGACTCTTTGCTCTGTCTCTAGGCTCTTATTACTTGGATCCTCAAAAGCAGGACACCTTCACGCTTGTTGTCTCTGTGAAGGACATGGCAGGGATGACAACAAATGCTTTCACCAGCAGTGTTGATGTGGTCATCACTGTGAGGGAGAGCCTGTGGAAAGCTCCCCCCACCATCCACATCAAAGAAAACTCAACCCAGGCCCACCCTGTCAACATCAGCAAGGTAGGTTCCTTGACCACACTCCCTGAACAACTTCTTGTGACACACAATTGTTTCCTCCCCACTAACTGTGAAGGTGTCCTCACTGCATTCAACACCAGGTTCTTCAGAAGGACTTTGACACCTCACAGTTATTTTTTTTAACATGGCATCCTGTGGAAATGATTGTTAGTGGAGGTCTCGTTGACTTTTTGTTAGTATGAAAGTTAATAGTTTGAAGGTGACTGAGATACAGTCAATATGAACACTAGAGCGACTGATCTTGTTTGGGAGCATAATCCAGTCCCAGGTCCTCCAGGCTTTGAGCAAACCACGAGTTTGTTGGAACTTATTTTGAGGTTACTTCTTCCACCTGCAGAAGAGTGGGGCAGGGGACCAACAGCCCTGCTGTAGGCAGTCCCCCACACTCAGGGACACCTGCTGTGACCAGTTTTGTATCATGCAGCACAACTTCTACATCAAAAGTACCTAGAAAAGACTGAAACACCCTCCTTCACATCCTGCATTCCCACAGTATTCCTCTTTTTACAGTTCAAGCACAAAATATTTTGCTGATAACTGTAGACCAATAGCAGTCTATACATGAGTACATATTAACTAACAGTCCAACGGCCTTTCAGAAATACTTGACTTTGAAAAATGCCTTGGCAATGACACCCCCAATGCTGTCACCCTTGAACATGGCAGGATTCCATGGATCCTGTTCACAAGAGTAACTGGCTTGGTGCTATTCCCACTGGCCTCAGTGACAGCCCAAGGAAGTCCAGAGCAAAAACAGGTGGAAGGAAGACTAATGTGGAAGGGTGCACCCATTTTGGAGTGACTTGTATATAAATTTAGTGTGGTAGTCAATGGCATGTTGATTCTGCCTAGGGGAAAATGAAATGCAGTTGCTGCTATATAGAATATAAACATTAATACTGACTCCTTCATTAATCTGACAGTCTGTGTACTTCATTTCATTTTAAATGTGCAGCACCCCAGAAGAGATCCTGCATCACAAGCTTTGATGAATGTAAAGAGTGTGCATATACCTATGTACAGATAGGTGGCAGGTATTTGTTTTCACAGAATCACAGAACCATAGAATATGCTGTATTGGAAGGGACCCATCAGGATCACTGAATCCAACTCCTGGCCCTGTCCAGGACACCCCAAGAGTCACACCATGTGCCTGAGAGCATTGTCCAAGTGCTTCTTGAACTTGTGAAGGCTTCGTACTGTGACCACTTCCCTGGGGAGTCTGTTCCAGTGCCCAGTGACCCTCTGGGTGAAAAACCTTTTCTTGGTATCTAACATAGACCTCCCCCAACTGAGCTTCCTCAAGCCCTGTCACTGGTCATTAAAGTGGAGAGATCAGTGCCCTCCCCTCTGCCTCCCCTGGTGAGGATGTTGAGGTGTCCCCTCAGTCTCCTCCAGGCTGAACAAATCAAGTTCCTCAGCTGCTCCTTGCTAAGGTTTCCTCTCCAAACCTTTCACCATCCTTGTGGCCCTCCTTTGGACACTCTCTAATAGCTTAATGTCTTTTTTATATTGTTGTGCCCAAAACTTCACACAAGACTCAAGGTGAGGCTGCCCCAGTGCAGAGCAGAGCGGGACAATCCCCTCCCTTACCCAGCTGGTGATGCTGTGCCTGATGCACCCCAGGACACGGATGGCCCTCTTGGCTGCCAGGGCACTGCTGACTCACATTCAATTTGCCACCAACCAGGACCCCGAGGTCCCTTTCTGTGGCGCTGCTCTCCAGCCTCTTGTTCCCCAGTCTGTCTGTACATCCAGGGTTGCCCCATCCCAGGTGCAGAATCCGGCACCTGCCTTTGTTAAACTTCATCTGCAGGGCCTCTCTGTCCTGGAGGGAGTTGACAGCTCCTCCCAATTTAGTGTTGTTTTGTTTTTCCACTTCTCTGAATTACATAAAACAAAACAAGAGGCAGGAACAGGCAGTGTAAGGAGATGGAAATAATTAGTATCAAGATATTCAAATGCAAATAATGCTTTTTTTTTCCCATAATCACTATTTATCTCCATATCCCAAAACCCTTTTATAAAAAGATATGTGTTGTAGCCCATCTGGACAGATGGAGAAACTGTGGTAAAGTGGCTTCACCACACAATTCAGAGAGCAGGGGCAGATTATCCGTCTGATTTTCTGCAGTTCATCCCAAGAGCCTGCCAGACTGTTAATTTTCTGGTTTATGAAGCTAACAGGAATGCGATTGTTTCTGTTTGTGGTCCAGAAATGATCCCTGTTAAATCTCAGTCTACACTTCTGACTTCCTTTGCTGACTTATTTTTTGGGGTTTTTTTAGGTGCAGTCAAATGAACCAGACGTAATCTATGGCATTTTTGAAAAAGAAAAGCTGCCGAGGCTCCCATTTTCCATCAGTAAGAATGGGGATATTTATGTGACTGAGCCACTGGACAGGGAAGAAAAGGATACTGTAAGTAAACACATAAAACTTCACTGTTGGCAGACATCATAGCAGAAAGCTAATCATTGGTGTGGGAGTAAATATGAGAAAGCTCAATAGAAAGAAAGGGGGATGGGGAAGGGGAGAATACATAAAAGCTTTGTTTCTTGTCACTTTTGGTTGGAAATGATGTGATAGATGTGAAAGTTCATCCAACTACTACACTGTAAACAGCCTTCAGGTTCTGACCCTACAGTGGGTCTGGCAGTAGCAAACACTGCCCACAGCATACGTACAATGTACAACATGGACCAGCTATGGCAGGGTTGTAGGTGCATGAGTAAGAGGTAGGTGGTGGGATTTGTGGAGTGCAGGAGATCTGGATGTTTCAGATTTACTTCAGACCTCGGGGACCTCAAGTATCTTTACACACCAGAAGCAGAATTTAACTTGGAGTTGCAACTGTAAAGTTACCTTGAAGTTACCCATCTAGGAGTCTTTTAGACAGAAAATCCTCTGTTCCCTTCTGTTTTGGAGGAAATTTGAGCACAGCATAGGTCAGAGACCAGATATGTTGGATAAATTCTCTCTCTGTATGTGACAGATGAATTTGCAAAATGGCAAAGATGAGATATTCCTGGTTGTCCTAAATTTTTGCAAGAGTAAGGACACCGTGGAGTGAAGTATTAAGGAATTTTAAAATCTTTTGAGAATTCAGGCCTCAGAAAGTAAGGGGTGATGGAAGAGTTCTGATTTAAACAGAGTGAAAATACTGAACAAACTCATGAGAGGATATTTCATATTCCCATAGTTACATACTTAAATGCAAAATACTGTCACAGTGGACGTTCAAACCATCTAATAGTTATATTCTTGTTGCAGTATACGTTCTTCGTGGTCTCAAAAGATAGCAAGGGAGAACTGGTTGATAAGCCTTTGCAAATTCAAGTTATTGTGGAAGACATCAATGACAATCCCCCTGTGTGCCAGCAGGCCCTCACCGTAATTGAAGTTCAAGAAAATGAAATTGGAGGTAAGAAAAGAGCTTCTGTTAATTTAAACACCTCATTACAGTCCTGTTGTTGTTTCCAGCTGTGTGTGAATAAAGCTAGACATTCTGATCCCAAAGAGTAAAATGTGGCTGCCCTAGAGAAATGTTCTTCTGTGCAAATAACCCCCCTGTTTTTCCTTCAATAATTCATGTGGAAAGGATTTCAATAACCTGAGAAGGACAGACTCTAAACACCTACTTTAAAAATGCTGTTTCATTTAAAACATAAAACTGTGTTTTCCCACAACCACAGTTTTGGATAACTGCTTAGACTGTGTAAAGAAAAACATCCCTTTTATTACTAATAGAAAAAAAATACTGTTCTTAAAGTGGTATGATTCCATTTTTCCTCAGCCAGCTGCTCCTCCAGCATAATGCCTTTGACTTCAATGGACCATTACCACAATCTGTCCTAAGCCTTGACATCAGTCATTTGGTTTCAGGACTGATGAGTTTGCTGTTACAGTCTTTTGGACTGCCCTGACCCCAAAACCAGCACGTTGGGATGCTAAAGGAAAAACTCCCAGAAGTGAAATGATTGTGTCCTTTTCAGTGTTTTCCATGCAGCTTCATTTTTATTGATGCTCTACTCTTTGCACTGGTATCGCAGTTGTCACTGTGTACTTCTGTGGAGAAACAGGACCACTGCGTTCTCTCTGACTCTGATCTCTACTCTGCTACAGGAAGTCATATTGGCACTGTGTTTGCTACGGACATGGATGAGGAGGACACCCTTAACTCTCGTCTGCAGTTCAAAATTCAAAGTCAGGAACCTGAATTTCCTGAAAAGAATCTCTTCTATATTCAGCAAGACACTGGGAATTTGCACTTAACTGGCCGTTCCTTAAGCAAGCGTGATTCAGCCAAGTATTCCTTGAAGATCCTGGTGTCAGATCCAGGTATGTAAAGCCTGCTGTTATACATTGGAATAACTCTGTTTACACTGGCATCACTTGTGTTCAGTGTCCAAGGGATGTGGGGAGACAAGGAGGATTTGCTGAACAGACAGTAGCACTGAGAGCTGTCTTGCTCTGGCATGGTACTTGCCCTGCTCTTGAGATGCAGGGAGATTAATCGTGATTCATAATGCAAGCATGGAAGACAACCAGCTCTAGGACAGAGTGTGGCTAGACTGGGAAGCTTGTTAACAAGTACTTCAGTAAGAGATTTCCTTCCACAGGGAGGAAAAAATGAAGAGATCATGACTGTGGTTTTCCCCCAGGTCTTTCAAAGGGACTTCACTGAAAAAAAAAAAAAATCAAGAAATTAAACACAGCTGCTCATACAGTCCAGATAATATTTTAAAACATTAAGAGAAAATTAGGCTGAAATTAAACTTCAAAAATAATCTTGTCCCTTATGTAAATTCCCAGGAGTCCTTTGTGATTCACTGAATGGAAAGGAAATCAAACTCCATACCAAAGCTCAAAGCTTTGTGCTGGAGTTCCAAGAGTCAGGCAAAACTCGTGCATGAAAGAACAGGCATGTAAAAAAGTAGTGTGACATGTCTGTAAAAGAAATGGCATCATTTAGGCAGATGATGGAAAACCTTGCAGAAGGAGAAGGTGGTGGTTTGTTTTGGATGCTTATTTGAATTCCACCCAAACAATGTTGTTTAGAATTTTCCATAAATTTCAGCTCATGAAGTATGTTCATAAAGCACTAAAATCCATCTATATATGGATAGCACATGACCAGATATATTATGCTTTTAAAATCACTTTTAAAATCACAACCTGCCATTGCTAAGGGTGCCCCTGCTCAGGTAGCAATTAGATTTACATGGATCTGAAGTTTAAGTCTGCCTTTAGCAAAACTGATGGTGCTGCTTGATGACCTGCCAAGAAGACAAGGTAGCATAACAACCCAGGGCTTACTTTTTGACATGGAAAACTGATACTGAGATGGCTAACACAATTCCCAGATATCATCATCCTGGTAAACGGATATGGTTTTAAAAAGTGAGGGAAATGAAACAGGATGGGGCAGTTCTGAAGAAATTGGGAAGATCGATGGTGAGATAGAGAGTGAGGTTGTCACTGGCTAAGAGATATCTGAGGTAAGTTCTTCTCTCAACTAAGTGCTTAGATTGGGCAATCTGGCAGTGCTGCTTTTTGCTCACAGTGAACCCATCTGGAGGAAAGTTATTTTCAGCAGAAGGGCTGGTGTGACATTGTTTGTCTCTTTCCATGCAGGATTCCAAACAATCTGTGACGTGGAAGTACATGTCATTGACATCAATGATCAAATTCCCATCTTTGAAACATCAGATGTGAGTATTTTTGACACCGTTTTGGGTGTTCCAATAACTTTTGACAAGTGTTTGAGCATGCCTTCAATGTCTATAAAATGTCAATGGGAAACTAGCTGTTTACAGAACAAGTAACAGAGTAACTACTAGTGAAAATAAAGGCAGAATATTGCTGCAAGTCTGCATATAAGCTCTATCTAGGCAGTGAGCAAGGAGACAGACTAACAGCTAATTATGAAATCTAAGGTAATTTTCTCAATGGAAAACTATGTGTACAGAAAGAACTTATTCTATTAAAGCAGTTTATTCCAGAAATGCAAGTTCTAAAGGGAAAGGGGGAAGAAAAGGCTTTAAAATTAATCAAACAGCTAAATGGAAAAAAGCTGGCATCTCCCGAGCACCTTTACAAACACAGCGCTAGTGTATCCAAAACAGCCAGAAGGTGAATGGGAATCAAAATCCCTACATGGTTTGACCAGAAACAGTGGCCCTGTGATCCATGCCCAAAAACATACCTGGTTCCAGAATGGGTGTCAGGCTCTTGCCTTTTCCTCTGATGGAGGTGCTGGCATCTGGTAGAGACCTGCAGACATTTCGTGACTTCTGCCAGATGGCCCAAGCCTCCTGACAGACACTGGAGTGGCTGAAGTACCTACACAGAGGTCTCCCAGCTCCCACCATTCCTGCAGGCCGTGTAGGTGGTGGGCTCAGGAGAACTGCCTGGCCCACCAGGAATAGGTGTCCTTTTGGGGAAGCTGTGCTGGTTTTTGGGCTTTGCAGACTGCATTGCCCAGCTCTCTGTTGGTGGCAATGGCAGCACAGTCACATGCAGACAAGGTGCCTGCATAGCAGGTTTTGCACCATCTCACCTCAAGGTCTTGGTCCAGGACCTGGTCTCAAGGTGACGCTTCTGGGCGAGGGCACACATCAAAGAGTTAGCAGAGCTGGGATGCCAATGTGGCAACAGCCCGTAGTGCATGAAGCAATCAAATATTTAATGAGTGGCCAGAGTGCTCCCGGGGTGCAGAGGAGCTGTACTATCCCTGCTGCATGATCATGGGCTGGTTTTGACAGAGGATGTAAAGATTTGGGACTGGTGCTGTACTAGTGGCACTGATCCCATCACCTATGATAAATGTGTGGCTAAAAAGCTTCCTTCCCTCATGTAGCTGTGGATCAAAATATATCCATGTATGTGGGTCGCAAGCTTGTGGTTGTGCTGAAGTTTTTATCCACAAATGGTGCTTTCAATGACCTCTCTCTCTTCAGTATAACAATGTGACTGTGGCAGAAAATATCCCAATAGGAACTGTGATATTAGAAATTCAAGCTACTGATGGAGATGAGCCTGCCACAGGGAGCTCCCTCGTCATTTACCAAGTGAAGGAAGGAGATCCAAACAACACGTTCATCATAGAGACAGACTCTGAAACAAACCAAGGCTTCGTCAAGATTAACAAGGTGAATAGATGGATTTTATTCTTCTCCTTTAGTGTCACTTGTTTGTCATACACAGTATCTGCCCTGGTAATGATTTGTGGGGAGGAATGTTGGCTGGTGGTGGGGTGGGAACACCCTAAGCATGGTGCAGACTGCAGGAGGCTCCACTATTGGACTCAGGCTCTGTGCCTGTGCAGTGCTCACACACACCAATCCTCCTGCCTTTGCTGTGCCTTCACCATCCGCCACCACCACCAGCTCCCTCCACTGGCTCTGCTGCTGGCTGCTTCTCCAGCAGAGCAGGTTCTGGCCAATGGTCTTTATGCACCATAGAGACAAAAAGAATGATATTGAGTGCTTTTGCAGCACCATTTCTGGACAAGAGAAAGCCAGCTAATGCTTCCAGGGGCTGTGGTGGTAGTGGTGGGCTGTGACAGGGCAGATTCTCCTCCCTGCAGTCGCTCTGGCCATTAGTGGCCTGTGCAAAATGAAGTACAAGTGCAGCCAGCATGACTCAATGTCAGCATGGAGATGCAGTTTGTTCCTGCTGAGGGAAACATTACTGTGACAAAGCCAAGGACAGCGTGTGCTGCAGTAGGTGGTACAGCCCATATGCTGAATGCTGGAGACAGGCATATAAGGAACACTTTCTGCTGCATCCATGAATTTCAATAGCAATATTGCTCTCCCTTTGAAATTAGCCTTCTCGAAGATGCTTGGACTATGGGTCCAGAAAACCCATCACTCATTTTCAAGGGGTGCCATATAATGTGCATCCAGCTCTTGTGCTCAAGCACAGGCAGAGGCAGTGTGTGGTCGACCATCTTCAGGATCAGCCTCAGCCTCATTTTTTCCCAAGAAGGCAATTGTGAGAAACTCTGTGGTGTAACAACCCTCGCATGACTTTTGGCACCCGGAGGTCATTTGAGGCTTCTCATACAGAGCTATAAATACTATTTCTGTAAACAGGATATTGTTATTAAACTTAGTTGGGCAGGTGGCAACATTATTAGAAAATTCAGTGAGGAGACCTCTAAACAGGCATATGGTTTCACTTAAATTTACCATTCCGAGTGTCATTTTCTCCTGACAACTCCCACTTATTTTGCCTGTATCTGGGGTGCAATCTCCTCCTTGAGAAGAGGGGGACTTTGCAATTTCTCATTGGAGCTCCCCACAGCAGCAGGGCCATTGCTTCAAGACCCCTTTTTTTTCTAATTAATCCAGGCTCTTGATTTTGAAACAATGCCTGTGTACAACCTGGTGATCAACGCCACAAACCCTGAACCGCTGGTGCCAGGTGTGGAGTACAACTCAAGCTCTCTTACCACATTTAAAGTTTTTGTAACAAATGTGGATGAGCCACCTGTTTTCCTGAAGCCAGTTTACAGAACACAAGTGTCTGAAGACATTCCTGTCGATACCCTGGTCATGACGGTGGAGGCCTATGATCCTGAAGGGGATTCTGTACGGTAAAAAAAAGTGACTGTCATTAACTAATTGAATTTAAGGTTTCAAAAATTGTTCTAAAGGAGGTGCAAGGAAAATATGCCCAATACTTGGCACGTGGGAAAATACTTTTTATACAGAAGTCTTATCTCCTAGTAGAAGGTGGATGTGTGGTGGGGTGGTGGCCAGCAACCCACCTGCAGCAGACTTCTGGGCAGTGCTTTTCTGACCAGACTTCTCTCTGTGCTGTGATAAACATCAGCCTTGAAACAGAAAACCACAAGGGAAGCAGGCTAATTTATATCACAAGGAAAAAGGTAGAGCTGGTCTGAGAATAACAAGGTTTCCCTATCAATTATGCCTTTAACAATAAAATGAAGCATATACTGGGTACCCCTGAACCAGCAGGAGAGTTGCTGCTTTTCATGTCGTGCAGGAAACCACCAAAATACACAACCTCAACTTTTTCTCCACCAAAATACACAACCTCAAGTCTACAATTGAAAATTAATTCATTTTCTTTCCTAGCTGTCAGAAATGACACACCAGTTTCTATTGTGGATGCAAAGCTCTGTGCTGTGTTGCATGGTGTAAATGTACCTTACACAATAGAGTCAGATCGAAGAATTATTTGTGACTTTTGCTGTACAATTCCCAGCTAGAATGCTGAACAGACCAACAAAACAAACAGTTTTTGAAATTTAACTAAAATTCAGCAAAACATGAAGTGGTTAATGGAATTGCACAATATGACTCTTAGGCCTCCTGTGGATTCTTATTCCCAGATATTTCTCATCTGGCTTTCTACTTGTCCCTAACTTTTGGGAACTTATCATGTTTGGCCTTCTGTCAAACCAGTTTGAAAGTCAGCCACATAGTCCAGAAGCTCTGGGGGATGATGACAGAGACAGATGTCAGGAATTCAGATATACATAAACCACATTTCTGCTAAAAATAGGTTAAAGGGCATAAAGTAAAAAGTATAAAAAATAGAAGATGTACAAGCATGCTTTTTCTACTGTAAAGGGTACTGAAAGAACAAAAACATTGAATGAGAAGGTCGGGTCACTTCTACTCAAGCAAGTGCTTGTGCTTTAACTGGGTCATATGTTCATGGTTAAATTTGTATAAGTAAATACCCAGAGACCTTGGTGATTTTTTTAAACAATGATATAAATGCAGTTATGTGGTGATGCTTAAAGCACTCTGTTCCGAGGCTGCCCCAGTGGTAGTTACAGGCTGCTCCACACTGGCAGAAGATAATCACCATAGCTCACCTTGGGGTCCTGGCGCCTTCTTGATCCACAATAGGGTGCCTGGCTGGTCCCTCTGTCCCCCAGCCCTTGGCTTGTTCCCCAGTCAAAACCAAGATGTGGGAAATGTGATGGGGTGAGATGGACATGGGGTTTGGACAAATCACAGTTCTAGACTAAAAGCTCAGTGCCATCCCAGGTTCCCCACTTAAAAGGAAAGTGGAGTTGCAAGTACACAGGCTGGAGTAGTGGTGGCATTTCCATAGTTCTGCTCTCACGCTTATTCTGGATGATTTTGGCCTTTCTTCCTCTGTCAATCTCTTCTGGTTGGCTCTAGCACTGTAGTACTGCGAGTCTTTCAAGAACCCTCTCTTGGAGTACAACTGTAATCAAACTGCTTGCATAAAATCAACAAACAAGTATTTGCTTTGTCAGAATCTTTTCCTGATTTGGAATAGTATATGTGATTTTTTTCCCCTATGTCTTTCCAAAGATACTCCTTGGAAGGTGACGTGAGAAAATGGCTGAGAATTGATTCAGCCACTGGGCAGGTATACACTGTTTCCCTTTTGGATCGAGAACAAGAAGAAATGTACTCAATAGAGGTTGTTGCATCAGAGCAAAGTAAGTGATGAAACAACTAAATATACACACAGAGGAATCCCCTGTCCTTACTCTTTTATGAGGAATTATCATACCTACCATGACTAAACTCATTAAAAGTACTGGAACATGTAATCTTGGATATACATCCTGTGATGTATCCTTAGAAGTATATATTTCTTAAGATTTTAAATTTCTTGAAGAAATCTTGATGCTGTAGATAACAAGGATTAAAATAGCTTTCATGAAGTTGGCTGTGGTCTTATATTTTCTTGAGCCACATGACAGAAAGAGAAGATTAGAATTTCTTCACTGTTTTCAGTATTAATATTTTCTGCCACTTTTTTCTCTACAGCTATGAAGAGTTTAGTCTTTCTCCTAGGCATGGTTAGGCTTCCTGAAAACATACCTGGAGAGTAGTTTGTAACTTTCTGTCCTGGGGTGACTGTATGATACTGTATTCCTGTATACCTTCTACAGAATTTCATTTTATTATAATTAAAACTAATACTTTATTAAGTCTGAAATATATTAGGACTTCTAGTTCCTGCCATTAGGATCTTTCAATTTTGATCTGCATTTCTTTTATGTAGAAGAGGGGTGGAAAACTCAAAGCATTTCATGCTTAAGAGTGCTCCAAAGAGCGCTGGTCACTGGATGTGACTGGTTGCCAGACATGATGGATGTGACAGATTACTACATACAACCTGCCTCCTTTCCCTTGCTAGTGTTCTGTAGTTAGCAAGAACTGGTGATAAATAAGCCATGCTTGTTAAAAAGCAGTGGCAGCTACCACAAATCCCTCAGGACATCCTGAGACAGAATACCACCACTCACTGCCTACCTGATGGTGTACCTCTATGACAGCTGCAAATGAAAGAGCCCAGAGTGTAAATCCAAGATGCGCATGTAACTTTGCATTCTCTTAAACTTGACAGATAATGTAGCTCAGAAATCCAAAGTGTTCTTGATTCTACACTTACATGATGTGAATGACAACCGTCCACAATTAGCTATGGATTATCCTGCTTTCTTCTGCTACCCGGTCAGTGGAGGAGAGAGAACTCTTATTCAAGCTACTGATGCTGATGAACACTTATTTTATTCAAAATTTACTTTCTCCCTTGCGAATGAGATGAATACAAGAAATAATTGGGAAATCTCAAGGTTTAATGGTAAGCTAATACAGCCATTCTTACAATGATATGGGACTCACTTGCTACTCTGGTAAATAAGAAGAACTACAGAATTCAGAACTTTTCACTCTTACTATTGCAAATCCAGTGTTCCATGTAGAAAAAAAATAGGTTGTTGAGAACACCAAAGTAATTAATTATTTTTTGCAAGAGATAAAACATATTATGTTGCAGGCTATAATTTCATGAGTATTTTTGAGAGAAGAAGCATGTAAGAATGAAATGTATGTGTGTTTAATGAACACGAATCACTGCTGAAAAAGAAATAGAGCAGTTTGCAAAATGTACATTTCTGACATTTCATGTGCAAAAGGAAGTCCTGCCTCACAAACTGAATGGAGCTCTTTGAAGGGGACAGTAAGCATATGAATATGTGCTTGGCTGATAGAGCCTGTCTGAATTAATAAAATATGTTCGATGAACTGTGCCACTAGAGAAAGCTGGGTTACCACAAATTTAAAGTTATGAAAGAATAAATCGTAATTTAAAATTCAGGACTTGGAGTAAATGGTCAGCTCTTGCAGTGAAGGGAGTTCACCTGTGTTTTTTCAAAAGATTTTTGCTGGGATCTGCATAACTCAAGACAGATGTCTATGCAATGAGGAGGCCCAGTTTACTCATTATACAAAGTTATTTGAGTAGGAACCAAGTGTGAAGAATTTCAGAACATTCTTCCAAGACTGTGTTGGTTGAACAATAAAATTGGCAGGTGCTAGTGAATCCTGGACTCCGAAATTCACTTTTGAAATCATGGGTGCTGAGCTGGCCATTATGAGTCAGGAAAGAGACCTGTAAGCAGCTCTAGGGAAATGTGAGATCAATTTATCAGCACTGTTCAGAAAGCAGATCAAATATTGATAATTACCAGGAAACAACCAGAGAAGAAATCTGAGGACATCATTTTGCTCCTGTATAAATCCATAATTTGTTCACATTTTGAACTCCAGTCTCTCTATCTCCATAAAAATTCAGTATAACAGGAAACAAGTTTATATAGCGTGACAAGGATAATAAGAGTCATAGAGTGGCTTGATGTAAGAAAGTGTAGCAGCAAAGTAAGTTTAATCTTGGAAGACAATAGGGAAAAAATACAATAGAAAGATATAAAATTATGAATGCTATGGTCAGGGTGGCCAAAGGTTCATCCTTTGCTCTCTCTTCCAATAAACAAACCTGGGGCCCTCAAGTGAATTTTGTGGAGTTATTTCCAGTGCAGATAGGATGAGGAGGTATTTGACTTGGGAACTTGCTGAAATAGGGTGTTGTCTATGCAGAAATTTTCTACAAGTGCAAAGAAAGAAATTACATCTTACTCAAGAAGTCCCTGAGCTGAAAAGGTTTGAAGGGTGAGAGGGCATTAGGAGAAAATAAAATACATGCTTGCTTTTTCATCGTAATCTCCATTTATTCTGGAGACAAGATACTTACATCAACAGACCTGTGATCTGGTTCCAATGGCTATTATTACCTTTTCCAGTTTTTAAAGAGTCTTAGATGTGACAGTGTAAGGTCACTAGAAGGATGGTGTGTCCTACTACATTTCCAAGATCAGATTTGGCCTGGTCTAGAAATTAGGAAGGAAATTCTATAGTCATATTATGCTGAAAGCCAGACTAGGCTTCTAGATGTTCCCTTTTTACTTAATATCTGCAAACCAATGAGATCTTGGAAGACACAGAGGAAAACAGGAATTACTATCGTGTGCAAAGCAGCCTTTAAAAAATGAACATTTGCAGCTGGTCTGAATGTTGAACTCAATTTCTTTCTTGTGCTGACATGAATGTCCCATTTCCTACTTACAGCTACTCACGCTTACCTGTCCCCAAAACATGCTAACTTTGAAGAGAAGGAGTATAATGTTCCAATAATACTTAACGACAATGGAAAACCTCCTTTGGAAAACAAAGTGAATCTTAAAGGTATTCTATGCACAGAACTATTAATTTCAAGACAGCAGTTACATTTATAAATAACCAAATGTAACTACTAAATTTCTCACTAACCTCATGGCATTTCCTTTTGCAGTAAGCATCTGCAAGTGTTCCAGTGAAAATTCATGTTTTATAGAAGTAGACCGTGAGCACTCCTGGCCAACCCCTGGACAGGCAATTGGGATTCTAGTTGGGGTCCTGCTCATCATTGGTAAGTCACTACTTCTTGGTTGATTCGAAGCCAGATCGCTGAGATATGATGGTGCTGCTGCATTTCTGACACTAGTTCACTTGTTGGGTGAAGATTTGTCATGCATGTTGCAGAATGAGTGAAAGAGGGAAGATCCCATGATTGTGTATCATGGTGGTTGCAAACTTCTAAGTTTTTGGTCATAAGAAAAACATCCAATGGCACAACAACCAGTTAGGACAGAAGAAACTGCTGTACTTGTAGCATATTGTCACTTCATTGATACTTACTGCCCTCTGCCAGTCAGGGGATTTGAGCTTTGTCTTGGGCATCCAGATTATAGTGAAAATAGTGGAGTTTCCTACTTAAAATATCTGTACCTGTAGCTTATAGTTATCATTTTATTCACCTATTTCAGCTTTGTAGGTTCACATGGTTCATATTCATTCTAACACTGATAAAGAGGAAATAAATTTATGTTCAGTGTAACGAGCTCATTATGATTTTAAAAGATCAAGCTATACATTATATATATATATATATATATGGGGGACTATATCTCAAGACAAACATGACAAATCACTGCTTAAAGGGAGGGGGGCTAAAATAGACACTTTGCCATCTGGTCAGATCCTAGAGGAAAAGTTCTTCTTGGGGGAAGGCCACTGAGCCCCAAGGCATCTGATCCTGCCCAGCAGCACTTCGGATCCATGCTCTTGGTCCGAGGCTGCATGGTCCTTCCTCAAAGCTGTTTGCTTCTGTTCAAGAGGTAAAGCACTGTTGATACTACAGCGCAGTGTCACGGCCCTTGCTGGTACATCTTTTCAGAAAGTTTTCCCTGTACAGACAAACACTCTCTGTTTTTCAGGTGTCATTTTAGGAGCTGTCTTTTGCCACATGAAATACAAAGAGAAAAATGAAAAGGGTGATCACAAAGATGCAAAAGATAAAGCTGAACTTGACAGACTGGCTTAATGACTGTTTCATCAAGAGACAAAACTGCCCATTGGGCTGTGAATGAGTGAACTTTGAAGCTTCCGAAGCCCAAACGTATACTATCACAAACTGAGGATAAAGACATGCAAAAGTTGACTCCCAGGGGTTTGACCTCACTTTTGTACCTAATACTGTTTAGTCACAAAGCATGAAACATATGTAACCTTCAGCAGCAGCCATTAATAAGCGTGTCAGCTTTGACTGAAGTGTTAACTCATGACAACACCAAATGCTGAGTTCTTTCAGGGATCTATACATGGGACCAGTCTTCTTCATTTGACAGCTGAAGTAAATATGGACTTTACAGAGGACTGCATTTTGTCAACCTGCACGTATTTGTATATTTCCAACTCAGTAAGTCACTGAATATCAGATTGGGGAATAAAGTCCTGTGCTACATTTGAAGATATCCCATTAAATTGTAGGAATCTCTGACTCTCAGCAAAGGAGGTCCCAAACTTACTGCAATTTGTAATCTGCCCTGGGTCATGCCTGCTTTCATTATGCTGAGTTTCTACTAGCAGTGTGACTTTCCAATTTTTTGTTTTTGATATCCACAGAGTAGAACCAGTTTGTGAAGCACCATGGCCTTTCATTACAATTTCCAAGTTAAAAACCCCATGCCGAGTCATATGGAGTTGGGTAATATTCTGTTTTATCATACTGCTGCAAATTTTGCTCTTGCCCCCTACACATTAGATAAGAATAAAAATGTTCTTTAAAGGTTTTAGTGCCTGCTTATTTTATAAAATAAATAAAAAAGGAGAGAGTGCATGAGAGCAAACCATTGCTGCTTGGTCATCTACTGTATTTAACCCTTACTTTCACATAATACAGCTTAAAAATGGCTCTTAGGCCAGAGAGATACGTGTCCAGCTGATACAAGATGCAATGATTGCTGGAGCCACTTCTATCCTAGTTACAGTAAAATGTATTTGAACCCAGGGTGACACTCAGAGAAAGAAAGCCTTTCTCTTGACAGCATGCCTATAGAAGGGCATTTTTTGGTGACAGTTTGAGGAAGGCTTTTCTTTTAAGCTATAAATAAAAGCTGACAAATATTGTGTTAAACCAAAAAGACAATATACTTTTGAAAACATTCAAGAATAGGTCATATGGAAAAGAATATATTTGTTTACCCAGGATTTTTTTAATGGTTTTTGCATGCAGCACAGAACTAGAAAGAAAAGAGCACTTTTTTGGTAGCATTTCATTTATAATAGGTTTTCCTAGAATGCTGCCAGCAAAAACTTGGCTTTTGGGCTTCAGCAACACAACCCAATTGTTGTACCTCTTGCCCCAGCTTCCCCAGCTGTTGGAGCTCTGTTATTTGCTGGGGGACTCACTGCTGGAATGTATTTATTTTATGATGGGAATGCAATCCATTATATTTGGAAAGTATGACATTCAGTTACGTCAGTGTGTCCAGGGATTAAGATTAGTATATTGTTTTATAAATAAAGGAGCCAAAGTTCAGGAGTCGTTGTACTTGTGTATACCAACACAGATTTATCTGAAGACAGGGAAAATGTGCAGAAGTTCCACTTTGCTCTGTCTCCCTGACCTATCTTTCTAAGTTTACTCAAGTGCATCTCCTATTTTGAACAATTTCTTTTCAGGAGAAGAGTCAAAAAATTTCTTTCCTCATTTACCTACATCAGGGCTGGTTTGACAGCAGGACCTTGTCCCTGTCCCCAGACTAACATTGCCTCTGTTTCTTGTGTCTCATGGGGAAATTCACTGCACCCTCTCCCAGCTGCTCATAGACTGGTGGAAAGCAGAGCTCCTCAGACAAGCAAAAAAGTTCCCCGTCCTCAGGGTCTTAAACACACTTTCAGTCTTGAAGCCTTTCAGTCTCAGTGCATTGGAAGTCAGCCCTCCTGCAGATATTTACTAAATGTTGTTCACATGGGGTTGGAGAGTCTGAAGGAAAACATCTTGGGGTGCTCTTTCTCTGGCATCTGCCCTGGGGTGACATCCCCAGGGGCTGAGCACATTCGCCCTTGCTGCTGCGATGGCCCCTTGGCAGCCCATGCCTCTGCCTGCATCAGAGCACAGCCAGGGCCTGCAGCACCCCGACTGCCTCACCCCACCTCTGCCCCCTTCCCCAGCCCACTTGCCAAAAGTCCCCTGTGCACAAGGGGCTTGGGCTGGTCATACTTGCAAGGGCATACCCAAGCAATGCAGCTGCTGGCTAACCTGTGCCTGGTCAACCACTGCTTCTTAGTGCTACTTGTACAGTTCAACCTTAAACAAAACTAAAAAAAAAAAAAAAAGAAAAAAGAAAAGACAAAAGAAAAAAGAAAAAAAGAAAGAAAAAAAGAAAGAAAAAAGAAAGAAACCTCAATTTCCAACCCTGACACAAATATTCTCATTTTCTTCACCCTTCTCCTGCCTGCCTGCCAGGACTTCTCCCCCAGCCCTCCAGGGTTTATTTAACCCAGTCTTGCTTTGGCTCCTTCATTGGTTCAGTCTTTTATGGGAGCCAGACAAAAGTTCTCACCCAGCCTTAACCCCCCACCGCCCCCCGCTCTTGTGGCAGACTGCTGCCCCCGGCCTCCTTTCCAGAGGACAAATTCAGTTTTCTTTGGGTCTCTGGAGAGGAAGAGAAGCAATACTTATTATTATTCCTTCCCACCATGCTTCCCACCAGCTCCAGCTAGTTCCCAGGTCCCTGCAGAAGTGCAGACATTAGGACATTTTGCCCTTGTATGTTACACGCTTGCTCTGAGTTCAAGAATGAGCACATCTTTTTGAGCTCCTCAAAATCTGGACAATGTCTGTAAGTCACTGCATCCTCCAAAGTTGTTTCATTGACACTTATTGGTAATAACTGACAATACATAAACTGCACTTTACACATAAAAGTGCAAAGCTATAGACAAAATTGGAACAAGAATTTTGTACAGACTTCCAAAAAAAATAGTTCTCTGAAGTTGGCCACATAATTACTTTTTTAAACACCTTGGAAATATTGCCTTGTATTCATTTTTTTTAATGCTTGAATAACAGATATTGTATATTGGCATGATTTTCACACCTGCAGGATTAACTAGGAAGAAATTAGTAAATCTGCAAGCATTGAAACTGAAGTAGTGCTTTAAATACATGATACTTACAGGAAAATGGTAGAGAAGGAAAAGCTTTATACCCACAAATTCTTAGAATAACTTTATACATTGATAGGAGAAGGACAAATTTTGAAAACAACATTGATGGTTTTGGACTCCAGTTTTTGCCAAGGACAATATCACACAAGAAATTCAGTGATGAAATCTGCTGAGAATATGTCCTCTGGCACTACTCCTTTCCATGGCTCCTCCTCCAAGCATCCAGCATCTCATTACAAGGTTTACAGTGAGCAAAAGATGTTTCAGTGCTTTCTAATTCTTTTTTACAAGATTAGAGACTTATCAGGCTTTTGATTATCTCCAGGATTAATGGCATACATTAATTAAACTGTCATTATGCCTCTTTTTCCACCCTTTTGTAAATATAAACTTGAAAAGTAAGAGCAAGACTTTTATCTGGGTTTATAGAACAAATGCCGCAGAACAGCAGCTTTTGGGGGGGAAAATGTGTCCTTAATCCACGTTTTGAAGGAGAATTCATCAGCCCTGCTCACACGATCAAACATACAAGGCTGTATCTACCACACGTAGCTACTGCTGTGCCTGTTAATGGGGATAAAGGTAAGGCAGCCACTGGTGGGATGGGGATGGGTGGGCAGGGCTGTGTGCCAGCAGCATGGCTGGGATGGCTGTGCCATGTGGCTGGCTGGAGCCACCAGCATGTGTGGGGGGACAGACTCCCCCCAGATCTGGGAAGTGCAGAGGGAAATGTGTTTTCACCCAAAAAATGGCTCTGTTGGGGTAGGCAAGCACCATGTGGAACAGAGAGGGAATTTAGGTGGGATTAGGAAGCTGGCTGATAAAGAACGACTGGTTTTGGCTGAAAGCAGATGGGTGCTCTCGCAATCCCTCTGTGTAGCAGCTAATCCTAAATGCACGTCTCTAGAAGTTTGAAAAGACTTTAAAATATATAAACACATTTATTCCTAGTGTTATTTTCCACAGATTTGCCAAAACTGGGAGCTGAAATTAGCTAATTGCTTATACCAACTAGAGCAAGGAACAGATGTAATCCACAGAATTAATCCACTGCTTCTAGACACCAGAGATCTTGTGCTCAGTCTCTAAATATGATTCCAGTGCCATTAACCCACTCAGAGAAGCTCTCCTTCCCTCTTTAGGTCTTGAACAGAGGACTCAGAAATTTGCAGCTTGAATTTCCAGACAAAGTCCCAGAGCTACAAGTCTGTGCCACAGCAAGGGACCATCCTTTCAGCTCAGATTGTTCTGTGATTGTGCGATCCTCTATGGACAGAGCTCAGAAAAAGGAAGCACCACAGCCTGTGACCAAAGGCTTACGAAGATGTACGTGAGCATCCATTAGTTCAGTAAAATACCATGGAAACATTCAGCAAGATGGACAGCATGAACATGTTAATGACCATAAGCCAGGAAAAATGCTTCAAGTTTTGACTGCATATTCCAAAAGAAAAACAGAAGATTAGAGGCAAACCAGGAGCAGCTCTTTGAACTCGTTGCTGGACAGCATGTTCCTCCACTGATAGTGAAAGGCTGTACAGCACAGGGAGACAAACTGCTTGAGCCTGTTCTGTTTACAGCTTGGGGGCCAGAGATGGGTGATGGGTACAGCTGTAAAAAGATATTCTGCCACAGATGAGCTCAAGGGGAAGAAGTGCCATGTGTTTGCAGCTAAAAAGATGACAACTTTTATTGCCCACTTACATCTGGTTATGACATCAGTATCAAAAGTGGGGGTTTAAGCAAGCACCATCTCACCATTCCTGAACCATTCCATAATGCTGAATATGGTCAAGAAATGTGTTTGCACAACCTGCTTTTCCAGTTCGCTATTCCTCAGGACTAACATTAACATGAAAATCCTCTAGGGAGGTGTAGATCTATCACATGATTCCTAGCTCTCAGAAGTGAGCAGAAAGAACAGAAGCTGGAAGATGGAGACCAGGGCAGATGCCTCTGGTGCATTAATCCCATCACCAAGTGAAAAGAGCTGTGGTCCAGCTGCTGGCAGTCAGCATAGGCACGCACCTCCTGTTGTTTCTCCACCTGCCAGAAACAGCTTCTTTGAAGATTTCACACCCTGAGGCCTTCATTGCAGAACTGCTTGCCTACTTTTGAATTATTTCTTTTGTTTGGCAAAGCAGAAGTGATGCAACAGCGGAATCCACAAGACATATCCTCACATGAGGTTCACAGAGAGTTTATCCCATCCCTCTGTGCAGTGCAGTTGAGCTCACCTGTGCTGCTTGTCCCTTCCCAGCAAAGTGACATGTCTATGCTCACTCAGCACAGAAAAGCCATTGTGAAAAGGCAGAGGAGGACTAGTAGTACCAGGGTGATGCCAGTAAAGATTTACTGACTGGATTTACCTTAGTTATAACTCAAGAAAACTTCTGAAATAACTTGTCCCATCCAGCTGAGCAGACTAACAAGAGGTGGGGACTGGCATAGCTGGTGCTGTGCTACTTTTACACATTCAGTGTGACAGCAAAGGGCTACCAGCAGAGGTAATGGTGGGAGAGCATCAGCAGGTAGAAGGAACAGGAAGGCAGCACCAAGCAGGACCTACTAAAAACTGAGAGCAGAAGCATACTCTGAGCCCCGGTTGAAGACCTGAATGAGTGGGCAGGCCTGAAGGCTGTGCAGCTCCTCGGAACCATCACTGTCTCTCCTGCCTGGAAGGATGTCAGTGAACTTCAGGTTGCAACTACATCCTTCTGGATCTGGTGGCCACAGAAGGATTAGAGACAGCAAAGTGACAGGGGCTTCAGAAGCTGAGTGATTTCCAGCTGCCACCCCTCTTGAGCTCCTTTGCTGGTGGCTGCTGCTGCCAGACCTGACTCAGAAGGCGCCTGTTTTTCTTTCATTTTTGGCCAACATCTGAAAGACTACAGATTTTTTTTCTTGCCCTTTGGATAACTCTGTTGATGTTGAGATCTACTCTTATGAAACTTTTTCCATTTCCCCAGGAAATATTTTGTGTTAATATATTCTTATCCTTTCCTTATTGATTTTATCTGCATTAGACTTTTGCCAAGTATAATTTTTAGAGCCTTACGTTTATTGTCTTAGGTCCCAGTTGTTAAGTGTTTTGCTGGGCTCCTTTTTTTTTTTTTTTTTCCATGATGCACAGTGCACTTCTTTTAACTGAGGCATAGCTAAGAGGGGTTTATTATTTCTGTGTAAGTCAAGCTGTCATTGTGGGCTAGTAGACTGGGTGAATGTATGAGAAACAGGGCATATTCCTATGTGCTTACATCAGGGGATCTGAGGCCAAAAGAAAGCTAAATGAATTATTTTAACTAATTAGTTAAAATAAGAAGGAAAAGAATTGGACACATGTGAAGCTCTAGGCAGTGACTATTTCTGCTCATTCTGCTGTGTGGGTTTGAGCATCAGTAAACCATTTTGTACTAACAAGTCATTTAGTCACAAATACCTTGTATTTTAGGAACAACCTGGATGCTGGGCTTGTAGGTTTGTCACTTGCTAACGTCTCTTGCCTTTCCAGAGCTCTGTGATGGTGCAGGAGAAGATGGCCCTGGGGCCAGCAGGACTCTGAATTCCCAAGCTAGGTCATGTTACTATGTCCCCTCCTTGTATTGATCATTTCTTTTCTTTGCAGTCATCAGCCCATGTGTGAGTGTCATTTTTTAAGCCCTAGCTCCTGAAAGCTGGAAGCAGGTGCCTTCTCTGCCAGATGCATGCCTGGCAAAAGCCAGACCTGATAAGAAGTGCCTTTCAAGTCAGCTCATGGAATTCCATCACCTGCACAGGGCTGCGGCCATCCCCTGGAGAGCCCTCACTGGGCAGAACCTGCCAGCAGCTCACCCACAAGGCTGCAGCCACCACCCAGCTCCTTCCGCTCTGTTTGTGTGAATGATGTCCCCAGCTCTGATGACAAAGACAGCTAAACAAATGCCAGAGGTACCGAGTAAACAAATGCCTGGCATAAGCAGCAATGAGCAATGGTGGCAGGGCAGTGGTGGCCCAAGGTGCCCCAGCAGAGCACCCCGGAGAGACAAGAGCCGTGCCCGGGAAAACATTAGTGCTGGGGAGTGAGGGAGGGAGACACTGAGCTTGGCCAGAGACACTGAGATGCCAAGTGACTCAGTGGGTGCCATGTAAAGGATGGTCAGATTCCAGGGAAGAGGAAAGAGCTGTTTTCCCAGAAGCTCAGGGAGGCGTTATCACAGCAGAGCTGTGATAATAGCCACTTTCCCAGAATACTGGGAGTGAAAGATACCTTGCATATTAAATGTTATTGATACTAGCAATCTCCAGAGCCTGTTTGATTTGCAAGGGCCTATCACCCAGCCTTGGTCTGCCTTTGATGTGCATTCCTGTATACGCACAAAGCACATTCATTTCCTTTTGCAGTGTTTCATTTGCTGCTAAGAAATCTCTCAGCCCCTCAGACAGGCCTGTGGCTATTAAACCAGTGTCAGTAGTTTTCATATTACTGAGACCCTGAAACAAACTCTGCTAGCTTTCTGCTGCACTGCATACCAGTGTTTTACCATGGTGCAGAGTTAAAAATTCCCACAATAAGACCTTTCTCTTCAGAAATTACCCACTATCATCACTGCAACTACACAAAATATTCATCTGAAAATTGAGTTTTTGCCAACACCCACTGTGAAGCCCCATTTTCTAACACTGCAGTATAAAATAGGGCTTCCCTCTCCCTCAGAGGTATCAAAGGGTGCCACCCTTTGCACACGGCAGGAGGAATAGAAAAAGGTACAACTCAAATATAGTCTGAAGGGGCTTGTAAAGTGTGCAGATTTGCATGTGGAAATATTAGTTGGAAGTAGTCTTAACAAAGAAGTGTTTCCATAAAACACTTGCACAAGAAACATCCCAGTAAAAACTAACATGTACGGGGAGACAAAGCAGTTCTCTATCATCATGCTCTTTCTTATGCCACTTGTGCCAGTTTTTGTCAGCAGGATGACTATAACCAGCCTGCCTATAACTGCATTACTGTTTCCCAGGGTGCACGACTATGCCTTCAGAGGCTGGTGACCTGAAAAGACAGGCAAACGTGTTACAACTTATATCTGCTACCAAGGATGTACAGTGGACCAGCTGAAATTGGAGGAAAGCAGAAGTAATGGAAGTAGACAGGGCCTGCAACAGAACAAGCTGGGACCAAAGCCAAGGTGGAATTGTGGACAAGGCAGGTCCACATTTGAGGGTCAGGTCATGATTCAAAACTTTAATGAGCCTTGAGCATGGTGCATCCAATGGGAAAGCAGGAGAGCAGTCTGGAGTGACAAAAATGTCATGAATCCTTAAAAGCAGGAGGGGGTAGGGAAGAGAGCATTTGGAGCAGGGTAAATAGGCTGGTCAGATGCCTATGAGACCTAAGCCTAGTGTGAGTCTGCTCTGAGGAGCACTCGGGTGCTGGGCCAGGACAGTGCAGGTCTCCAACAGACCCTGGGTCGTGCTGCAAAGCCTGGGCAGACCCTTCCTAGCTTGTGAATGTGGGAGCTTGTGGCACTACCCTCCGGGCTTCAAGGAGTGTGTAACTATAAAGCCATCATGACCACGGGAGATGTCATATAAAGAGAGACATGATGATGACTAATGGGAGAGGAAAACGAGGAGACGTGAGCAAACAGAAAAGAGTTCAGCAGTGTAATGGGACAGTCTTTCCTGGAGCCTTGTAGTGCTAGGCAAGAAAACACAGCATGCATCAGTGCTTTAGCTGAAAACAGGTTCAGGTTACAGTGACAAGTAGTTCTGTGTTTTGAGGACTTCCAACACTCAGATGTCAGCTGAAAAATTAAGGGCTTTAGAAGAGAAACAACGCAAATGTTCTTGACAAATTTCCTTGGCATGGTGGCTGATCAATAGTGCTTTGTTGGGGATTCAGGGGGATCCAGTAAGTTCAGAGTGGAAGAAGGGAAAATCCCAAGCTGATGAAGAAGCACCCCAGAAAATGAAGACACGGAGGCATTGTCCTGAGCAAGCCTGGCCAAGGGTTAGGGTGTACAGCATATCACACTGATGAAGTTTCAGAAGACAGTGGTGTCACCTAACACTGATTTCCAACACACGGGACTAGCTGACAGAGCAATGTAGAGAGATTTGGAAACCACATTTAGAAGACTAAGGATTTACCACCAGATAGAAGAAATCAGCCTGAAATTATTCTGACCAACACTGCATGGAACCAGATGCTCTAAGGGGAGTGGGGAACCCTTGCATGCAGCGATCCATTTCCAAGGATGGTGGTCATCAGGTAAAAGTCTTGTGAGGAAGGCAGCTCAAAGACAATTTCTGAATACAGGGCCACTGATGTCTGGAAGGGAACAGGGTGCTGCAGGCCTTTGTGGATTGGTCTGATCTCAGGTATTACACGAGTCAATAGATATTCAGACCTCTGGTTCATATGTCTGGCCACCAGAAATTGTCCATGTTCCAGGATTTCTAATGCAATTTGCACCTCCAGGATTAAAGCTCACCTTATTATAACAGAGCAGGCTTCAAGTCTTAATTTAAATCCCAGGTAGCTGTTTTAGTCTGCCAAGATAGGACAGATCTGTACTAGGAGTTTTACTGGAACTCTCTTGCTAGGATAATTCCAGCAGAATGACCTCTGTAAATTGCACATTTTTTCACCGTTGGAACTGGCATTTTCCCTTTACTCAGCATCTGCTTTGATGTTTTTTGATGTACTTCCCTGATAAATTAAAGAAATTTAAACACTGAGGAGAACAATGACCATCCTGCCTGCTGCTTTGATAGCCCAGATTTAACTGCAGTTAGAGGAATCTGTTCCTACAAAAAGAGTTCTGATGGGTTTCAATGTGTAACATGTAGGGGTGAGGTGATATCTGCTTTGGCTGCTCCATGGCAAAATGGACTTCCCCAAAACATTTAATCTCCATTCTGGAGACTACAGCTAGAGGGGCTACTCACAAAAGTGTTTGATGAACTGGTAACACACATCAAGAAGGCAGACTGTATTTTTAATTGATTGGAGCAGCATCCAAGCTCCCAGTATCAAAACAATGATCCAGAAGAAGAATGTCTACGGTGTCTTGGAAGGCACTATGCAGAAATACCACTCATACCACTTATACCACCATACTGTCACTTATTTCGGATTAGATAGACAGATTGACAAAGATGTCCCAGGGCAAAGGGAATACAAAGATTACTCTAGTTTTTCAAGAAAATAAGTGATTATTGTATTATATCACTATAAAGCAATCTAATGCTAAAACACTATGGAAAAATTTTCAAGCATTACTGAAGCATTTCAAGACATTTGGGTATTTAAAGATACCAAAGCATGTGTATGAGATGTAGAATATGCTCTTACATTCATTGGTCTGATAAATGCAGGTGTGTTCCCTGAAAGATGACTTAAATTATAGTACTTCCTGCCATCTTTGAAATACCTAATTTCTTAAGAGTGCAATTGTCTACATCAATGACAAAAGCCTGGACTTGACCTTAGTAGGAACTTCACCTTTCACTAGCAAGCTCCAGAACATCTCTGGGTGCACCAGCAAGGAATGGTATTTTCTTGCTCATAGAGTGAGTGGGAAAAGTATGCCTTTAATGTTGTTAACTCAATAGAACCATATGATGTTATGTATGGCAAAGCATCAGCTACCCCAAGATTGGGCAGAATAACTGTAATGACTCCCCATCCCCCCCTAAATAACGTTTTGTTTAGTGTTTCTAGCTTTCTAAACACAGGGCCAGGAGCATTCTAGCCTGGGCATGGTGTCAAGTGTCTTGGCTGTGGTAATGGTATGGCATTAAACAACAGCTGCATTGGAACCAGGACAGGTTGCAAGGAGGAAACTCCTCACATTTCAGGATCTGTCGCTACCTGCAGGACATGTGAGGACACTGAGGGCAGCTCTAGGATTATGCCACTTAACTGCAGTACACAGGGAGTGGAAAGGATTTTCTTTGGCTGACTAGACTGGGCCAAACAAGAGGAAAACAATGAATAAAGGTTATAAAATGGGTATTTAGAATTCCCCGCAATGACTGTGAAAAAAATGTAACGGATCAAGAAATTCAATGATCACAATTTTAATTAACTTTTTAAGGCAGATGTAGAGATGTCTCCAGGAATGGATGTGATGACAAAGATGGCATAAGTTGCAAGAGGAGTTACCTGACAGCAACTATCTATGCATGAAGCCCCACCTGATGTGGCTGATGGAACAGAGCACCACAGGCAAGCAGCAACACTGAATATGGACAGAACATGCATGGTGGTCTGTGAAAAGGAGCAGGAGAAGTGTGGTATCAAGAGAAGAAAACAAACAATGAGGAAGGAAGAGTAAAAGAAAAAGTTTATACAGGAGTACAAAGCAGAAATGAAGTAATGAAGAGGATATGGCTGCACTGAAAAACAGAAGAGCAACTACATCAACCAAAACTAGAGTAAGACAGAAAAGATACAATCTCCAGCAACTGAGCTGAGAACAGGGAGCAGACCATCAGTGTATGTCTTAATCATCAAACTGAATCAGTATTTAGGATGTAGTGACTGAAACTGATGCAATCATGAATTTCCCAAGTTCAGCTTGAAGAACTGGATGTTAGCTGCTCCTAGATATACTAGCCAGGAGATACTTTCAAAAAGCTGATGAACCAACAAAAGCAATACTATTTTAGTCTTGACTTCAGTAAGTAGGAGGAAATTATAAAAGGCCTGATTATAAAATATAACTTCAGATATAATATTAAACATTCATATTTTCTGGAAAGACTGCCAAATATAGGTCAATAAACAAAAATTGCAAGTCCTAAATCATGTGCTTTGGTTAAGAAAAAGAAAAAATTATGAAGCTGACTGAACTGAAAAACTCAGAGAACTGAATAAGGATTAATGTTGGTACTTCTTTAAGTCAAAAATACAAAAACAACTTGTAGGGAGACACAAACTTACAGAGATAGAGAAGCACTCCAGACTTAATTGGCTGAGTATCCTCTCAAAGAAGACATTAGGCATAGTCCTTACAGAATACAAACAAATTCTTTTGAGCAAATAAAATCATATTTTGTACATCAGGATGTGGAGATGTAAAATAAAAATAAGCCAAAAACTATAATAATTTTAGATGTTGCAATGAAAATTAAAAATAAAACATTTTTTCAGTAGTATAATGAGGAAGAATAACACAGAAAGATGAAGTGGAGCCACAACGGAGCAGGGACTAAATAGCTTTAAAATTCAATTCATACACTGGCTTAGTTTGCAATAAGAAAAACGAAATAAAGTATGGAAGCAAGCAAGGCAATTAAAGGAAATTATATAATTTGAGGTGCAAACAAAACTTCAGGTACTCTAATAATGGGCTTCTGTCTCCTAAATTCTAGAAGAATTAGTTAAAGCGAACCGCAGTTTTGGTAGCCACAGTTTTGGTATCAAGTTAAAAATGTTGCAATTATGAGTAGAGAAGAGCAAATATGATGTTTCAGGAAGGAAAAAATAGTGTACTGGGGCAGGACCAGTACTCCTGACTTCAAGAGTAGGCATGGGTTTAAAGAACAGGTGTAACTGAAAGGAAAGAATAATTAAAGATATAAAAATAATTGCTGAACAGGAAGAAAGACACATGAGTTTACAAAGTTTAATTATCTCAGGCTGATAGAAGAATGAATTTCCCCTGGGGAAAAAAACCAACAACAACCAAAACCAACCAAAAAACCAGAACCCAACTGATCTAATTCTACTGAGTGTCAGCTGGTATTTTGATACCCTGTCAAATGGAAAATGCTTAATATAACTCAGGAAGGTAGAGGATAGAAATGGGATCAAAAATTACACCAGGCTTTCACATTGAGAAGGTAAAGCAGATCATATTGAAAAGGAAACTACTGGGCTGAAGTACATTGTTAGAGCCTATCAAAGATCAGACTGGGTTTCATCTAATTAAATATTTTCCTCTGAGACTTCAGCAAATACTGCATCTTTTCCTGTGGCCTTTTCTAGAGACATAAGTAGACTGTAATTGTCAGCAAAATGCAAAACTAGAGTATCACAAAGGAATAAAAGTTGACCTTGAGAAATAGGTAGTAGGAATGTGTTGAACATTAATACTGTGAAGGGCACTATCACTTGGGGATCAAAAATTTTTTTTGTTGATTCTGAAACAACAGATGAGAATGGCTTGGGGGGACGACTACTACAGTGGTATGAGTTAGATGAGTGTGAACCACTGCTGTGACACAATCCTGAGAAAAACAAATATGTGAAGCCAGCAAATTCTGAATATTGGTGTCTCACACTGTGAGATCCCATCTGAAACACTGTGTACATTCTTGGGCATCCCCTGTCAAGAAGGATTAATTGAAACAGGAGCAAATGAGACAATGATCAGACTAATGGAGACTATCCTACAGGAGGGACCGGCGCCTGCTTAGCAGGGAAGAGAAAAAGAATACAAAAGGTTTCTAAAAATACATCAAGAAAGAGTAAACACCAAGGGAAGAAAAATATCTATATAAGGGAAAGTGGCATAAGATGGAAACTTAAACTAGTTACAAACAACACTAATGTAGATGATAGAATTTGGCTTTTATGACTCAGAAGATCAAGACTGGCACGTCATTGCAGCAGCAGCACTGGAACAAGAAATACGCCTGGTATACATGGAGCAGGATCCCTGCAAAGAAGGACTGCACCCAACAGGATTGCCTGAGAAGCAGGACACTGTGCTTTGTGGTCCTGTGTGCACCTGGAGGAGGAGGCAGGCCCCTGTTGCTGGTGGCATGAACACCACAAGAGTTCCTACCTCTGAGCAGTCAGTTGGTTTAACTAGAGCTCTGCAGCTCTCTCTAGACCTTGAATTAAATGCTCTATGTGTGAAAATCCCTAAGTGCTCACCTTCTGCAGCCAGCAGTGCCTCTCACTCCTGTTCTGCTTTAGCACTACAACTCATTGCTCCCATTTGACTGAGAAGCTCTCCATGTCAATCTGGCTGTTGAGTTTTATGCATTGTTATTATATGTTTTGTGTGATTATACCATATCACTGCTGGACATGAACCATTGGCACCATTCCACAGTGGGGGAACACATACTCTGTTCCCTTTTTTGGGACTACCAGGTCTCTTGACTGCCAGGAATGTGTATTCCCTTATAGACGACACGGTACAACCTTCTCACAGTGGAAGGTTATTTGTAACTTACAGAAAAATCATAGTTCCCCAGGCCATGCATTACATAATAAAGCTACAAGCTGTGCATAATTTTACAATGTATTTTCCTTGCAACAGTAGATGTCTTCAGCAGAACAGTAAGTGAATTATACCAAAACCAGTCTAAAGTTGGTTTCTACAGTGGATTAGGTGCCGTCATTTTGTCAGACATGTGATTAGGAGAACTGCTTTGTTTAAAAGTTACAAAATCTTTTTGAAGTCTAAGCTTGGATGAAGCTAATCTGCACAGGAAGCAAATATTTTTCTTCCTTTATATGTCACTGCTGTTCTTCCATTCCAGCTCCCTAAGATTTTGTGCCTTTTAAAGCAAATAAATACACTTCAGGGCTGATGGGAACTGGGCAGCTGTGTGTTCCTCATCTTGCACAGTGATGGATGTGTCCAAAAGCCTTGGGTTTGCTTGAGTGCCCACTCCAGAGCACAGGACCTTGAGAGTCAGATATTCATGTTTCACATTAACTTCAAGTGTGTGAATAACTTGAGACTCACTGGGCCTAGGATTTAGGAAAACAGGAAAAGAAAACCAAAACTTGTGGCAGAGAATATAAGACAGGAGAGGAAGCAGGGGAATCACAACTAGAAATCTTGGATAGCAGCTAAAGGAGAAGTAGAGAAAAAGAAAAGAACAGAAACTAAATGAGACAGCTGAGTGAGAAAGACGTGAAGTACTCACCCAGCCAGCACTCATCCAGGAGCTGGATGAGAGGAGAAACAGAAAGTACAAAATTACCAATTTCAGAAGCAGTTTGCTGACCATGCAAAGCAGGTGCTAATCTTAAAAGCACACCTAGGTGCATTCAGGAACATGGAATCATAGAATAATGGCATAATATAGGTTGGAAAATACCCTTAAGATCACCGAGTCCAACCATTAACCTGGCACTGCCAAGTCCACCACTAAACCATGTTCCTAAATGCCACATCCACATGTCTTTCAAATATCTCCAAGGATGGTGACTCCACCACTTCCCTGGGTAGCCTGTTCTGGTGCTTGATAACCCTTTCTGGGAAAAATGTTTCATTATTTCCAATCTAAACCTCCCCTGACACATCTTGAGGCCATTTCTTCTTGTTCTGTCACTTGTTATCTGGGAGAAGAGCCCAACCCCACCCGGCTACAACCTCCTCTCAGGTAGCTGTACAGAGCAATAAGGTCCCCCCTGAGCCTCCTTTTCTCCAGGCTAAACACCCCCAGCTCCCTCAGCTGCTTCTCAAAGAACTTGTGCTCCAGACCCTTCACCAGCTCCACTGCCCTCCTCTGGAGACGCTCCAGTATCCCAATGTCCTTCCTGAACTGAGGGGCCCAGAACTGCACACAGCACTTGAGGTGTGGCCTCACCAGTGCCCAGTACAGGGGGGACAATCACTGCCCCAGTCCTGCTGGTCACACTATTGACAGGATGCCACTGGCCAGGATGCCATTGTCCTTCTTGGCCACCTGGACACAGTGCTGGATAACAGGTTAAAATTAAACACAAATCTAATTTCTTTTTTGATCCCATTCTGAAGCAGGACTTAGATTAAGAACAGATTCAGAATATCTGTTTTGGGCAATTTCTTTATCTAATTGAAAAAGAGCACCATGAAATTTTCACAAAGTAAATGAAAATGCTGAAAACCCACCATTTTTCTCCATAAGGATATTTCACATTGACTTTTGCATTTCCACTAAGAGAAAAGCTCAAATATTCTGAAAAAGATTATCCTGATGTAAAAGAAAAACACCACATTTTTAAAACTGACAGTGGAAATTTAAAAAAAAGAGAGAAGTAATAAACCAGATTGAAATATTTCATCTTCCTTAGAGGCTTCTGGAGGTTTTCCTTTTCTAAAATAAAATGCTTCTGCCATACTCATGTTTCCATGGAAACTTTCTGTGTTAACATGAATGGCATTGTTTAACTGAAAAAACAGTCTTCCACTGGAAAAAAATTGACTAGTTCTTGTGTGGCCATTCACACCCTTTTCTTTATTCCCAATATCTTTTTCCAGTCTTGATCGGTTAACCCCCTGCCAAAAAAGCTCTGTCCACTAGAAAAAGGAACAGACAAAACGTCTTCTGCTGCTCTGCACATTGCTGTGCATACTCTCTGCTTTTTCACATTAACTCTTTCTCCACCAAGACCGCAAAGAAAGCAGGTTTTCAGGGCATCTGCCACCTCCCTCTCTGCAGGACTAGTATGATGGGGCAGGATCAAACCAGAGACCCCATCCTCACACCCTTGCTGTGGGCAGTGGGAGTAGCCCAGTGGGAGCAGGCAGGCTCTGGTCCTCAATAAACACATATGTTTCGTTGTGCTTCATGTTGACTGTCCTGTTCCCTCCCTTAGCTGCCTCAGAGTTGAGTAATACTGAGTAAGTGCTGATAACTGACAAAGGAATTCTGTGTGCAAACAACACTGGCAACTCAGGCCTGAGGTGGGTTGAGCAATTTTTTAAATTGCTTCTGTGCTGAGGAGGATTTCTGAGGAGGAACAGCCAAGGTGGTTAAGTGTAAGCTCTGTACACCAGCATGTCAGGAAAAGAGGTATTGCACAATACCTCTAGGCTTCTAGTGCTCTAAGTGCATCATTAATTTCACATCATGCCAAGACAGGTGGCTTCACAGCTCTGGCAGCACTGGTGCTGGGCCCTAGAAAGATTTATTACTGTTACTTGAGTTTGTTAACAGAACCCTTGGACAGTGGTGGAGAACGGGGTCATTCCAGTAAATGCAGTGGAAAAGTCATCCATAGTGCAGAACCGCATGTATCTCGAGGAGCCGAGGGACGGAGGGGCAACCATGGCCACTGAGGCTCCCCGTGGGACTCTTGAATGATCTTTAACTCTTCATTGAAATCAGGAGCTTGTTTCAAAATGTCTACTATGGAAAAGTTAAACACAGCTAAACAACACTCAGAGCTCAGCTACTATTTGGCTTCAGATTATGATGACATTAAGAGGGGGGTCAGGACTGGGGTGGGTTGTCTCACTAGCTCAGTACACAGCTCAGCACAGCGAACCATCCCATGGACTGCCCCAGCTCCAGCATGGGATGGACGGTGGGTGTCTGCCCTGACAAAAGGGCCACTCTGCAGTGGCTACTCTGCAAATCTCACTGAGTGGAAAGAACAAATGCTAGGACATAACTCCTTGCTCAAGCTTGGCTGGATGGCACAAACACTGCCCTTGCAAACCTTTGTGGAACTGCTGCTGGTATGGTTGAACAGCGGCAGGAACTGCTGTGGAGATGACAGACCTTGGCAGAAATATTTATGGGTCTGTAGCTGCTTAGAACCAAAAGAGCTCTTCAGTAATCAACTCATGGTTCAACCTAACAATGTGAACAGGAGGGTCTCTTATCCCTCAAATAGTTTAAAATTAGCAGGTGCTTCCTCCGCCAAAAGAAATCTCTATACCTTTTCAGTATTTATCCCTTATAATTGGCATGTTTGTTGTAGCATTTGTCCTTGAGTCCGTGTTTTGAAGAGAAATCCAAGAAACACATTTGAATAAAGCAAAGCTTCATAAAACACCATATCATGACAAGAAGTGTCACCACTCAAGGATCATTGTTATACCACAGGCACTCCTTTGTGTCAGTGCTGTCTCTTCTCCAAGCACCAAAGATACCATTCCCACCAGAGCTCTTGATTTTTGCAGAGCTCCCGTGGTCACATGCCCCTGAAGTGTCTCTAGTATGTGCCTAGGGATGCTACAACACAATTAGAATGAAAGATGTGTTTTTTTATCACTGATGGCCTCCTCCCAGAAATGCTTGGCACCTGCACAATGGGGAGGGGTCAGTAGTTTTCCTTAACCATCCCCAAAGCAGGGAAGAAGAAGTTGCTAGGACTTAAATGGGGCTGTTACAGAGGTGGTATTCCTCTAGCTCAAGATAGGGCATAAACATTACCCATGAAAGGCACAACATCAGTACCAGGGAGGCAGAGCTCGAGGTTTTACAGACTGACAGGGAGCCCTCAGCAGACAAAATCAGGCTTTAGTGTCTGAACCTGATTTTGAACTGTGTGTAGCCATCACTTGCAATGACATAGCAGTGGTACAGCACAGAGGTAAAGCCTGTAGGGTTTTCTTGCACCTTTTCCTTGCTGGCAGGAATATTCAGCAGAGGAAGGCAGAGAGCCTGTTCTGCAAATCCTTCTCTTTACATGTTTCTTTTCTTTGTGTCAATGGACGTGTTCATCACTGTTTATCCTGGAACTGGCCGGCAACAGCAGCAAAGTCAGAGGTCTCCTTTGTTTGTGATCTCTGCTGAGCAGATGAATCATTGCTGTGCACCATCAGATCATTTCTAGTTTATAACACCCTGCTCATGTCTTTACAAAAATCCAGCCTTGAGTGGAGTAAATTAATTTATATTTTGTCTTGTCCTCATGTTCCTTTTGATATTTAGAATGTGATTTCCACAGAAAAACAGTAATACTGAACTGGGCTTGGGAACACCATCACGTCATAGGCTGTGTCCAGCATACCACTTTCTGGACACCAGCCACCATTTCATAGATGACCTCCATGGAAACCTGTGGGGTATGCCCAGCCCCTGCCCTGGAGGGATATCTGCTGAGATTGTGTAATCGCCCAGCAGGACTCCCTGGAAAGGCAACCACTTCTTTAGTCACGGTGAGAAAAGACAGACCCACAATCCTTTAGGAGACCCTATGCAGATCCTTTGTAACCCACTGGCCTTCACCCATCCGCTGCATCCCTATAAAATTTAGCCCTCTGCCCCTGTGAGTCGGAGAGCCCTCGTCCCCCCGAAAGGGAGGATATACTTTCCTGATGGAGCTTGTATCAGATATTAAACCAATACTACACTTGATCTCAGCAAAAAGGCCATTAAATCTCACAACTTGAAAAAGGCATCTTGCTCCTTGAAGCAGGGAATCCTACATTACCTGCTGCCTGCTAACCCGATGGCCTGGCTGTGCTCGCTCACAGAATTCATTTCTGCTATCGTTTCCCCCAGTCTCGGGCTTCACTGTCATGAGCAAAACCTTGGGCTGCATGAGAAAATACTTTGAAATGGTGCCTAATTGACTTGGGTCTGGTTCAGGATATAGTACACCACACAAACCACCATAACATCAATCAGAGGCACAGAGGATGTCCCCACGTTTGGCTTAAACTACAGGGTATTTCCTTTGCCGAAAAGCATTTTAATCACACGTAAGTATAGGTTTGCCATGGCAAAAAAGACTGACCTATTCCAGTCATTGATTTTTCCCACAGAAGGAAACTTCTGTCAGGCATCCCGGGAAACGGCCCCGGGTTCGTTGCACCAACTGCACTGATTTCACCAGCCTTGTTGTGCCTCCCCTCTTTTTAGAAACCTCCTTTAGTTGTCCAGTTCATGCCCTGTCATCACTGACCTGCTGTTTCATCCTTCTGAAAAAGTGATATAGCTCTTAAAAGTTTATTATGCCCAATTCTGTTTGTCTAATGTCAAATTTAAAGCTTTCCTGGCCTTTTTTTTATGTGATTTCTCCTGGGTACTTTGTACCCAAACTGCACTGCAATCAGCTCAGCAGCTGCCCGCAAATCAGGAGATGATTGTGTCTCAATGGTGATATGCTTTAAGTATTCGCCATATAAAATCTCCGGGGGATGCACTAAAATGAAAATCATGTGTAGTTATCCATGTATTGTCCAACCATACCATCCCCAAAAAGAGCAAGCAACCTGAAGGTCACCAAGATCGACAAGGACCTTCCCCAGAATTTGCAATGAGGCTGAAATTGTATCTGTCCACCACGTGTGCGGTGTGCACAGTGGAAAGTGCTCTCCATAGGAGCTCCAAACAAAGGGAAATTGTTGCTGGGATTAACCCAACAAGCATAAAACAGCTCCTTCTCTGGTGTGAGTCTTCTAAGATACCACAATACAATTTCTGCTGCCTTTCTAGTTTGCTTTTTTATTCATGGAACTCCTTGTATCAGCTGTGGATTTCTTTGGCTCAGTGTAATAGTAAGGAGTAATTTTCAACATGCAGCTGGTGGACAAATAACAGTGGAAACAAGGGCCTGGCCAGAACTGTCATGTTGTAAAGCTAAATAGGAAATTGCCAGTGGGACAATTAACTTCACTGATGCCCAAATACAGACACTGATATTGGCACTTAAGGGTATTTGTGCCCCTGCTCTGAGCTCCCAGGGACTAACACAGATGGCTGCATGTGTGGTGCAGTACATCTCCCTCCCATCTGTGCCTCCCTCTGGCCCATGGGGTCTCACAGTAGAATTAAAGGGCAGCAAGGTGCTTGGTGGGCTGTGCTGTACCAACCATCCTAAGTTATCCCAACCATCAGGGTGGTATTGAAGCTGCACACATTGACTGCTGGTTTCTGTGAGTGTGACATACATGTGAAAAAATGTATTTCCCAGTTCCTTCTCCACTGACTGCAACATCCTATGTAATCTGCCAGGTCTGGGCTTCTCAGGACTGATGCAGACCTTTTGTCTTGCAAAATCTTCTGCAAAGCAGTTCAACTTTCAGGCCAGCATCATGGCCTCTATTCACGGGGCATGGCAGCTTAGAGATTTGCTTGCTGATCTCCACTCAGGGTTGTGATTCCACAATTTTCCATTAAAGAGAAAATAAATATTTTGAATGTGACTGATTTTTAACAGGAAAAACAAAAACTCTAAGAAAATTATGTATGTAAAGACTTTTGTAAATTTTCAAAAATGTGTTTGGAATTTCATTGAGGCTTTTCATGCACATACTAGCATCAAGCTTAATTTATTGTGATTTGTTGCTTGAAAAAACATGTGAGAAGCATCTTCCTGCATGTTAGTCATTATTTAAAAGGGAGGACTCTATTAGTAGGGCATTGAACCTTAGATCACTACAGGCCAGGGAAAACAAATTCCTTCACCTGTGACCCTCTGCTTTTCTTTCTACCTCTCCAGGTCTACTTAAAATAGGAGCTCATGGGTCAGGCAATGACTAAGTTCATGTTTGTACAGAGCCTGTTGCCATGCTGCCTGAGGTGTGCCTGGGGATGCTGCTGTACCTAAGTGTTTTATCATAACATGATTGAGAATTCTATATATTTCAGAAGTAGCAATCAAGGCTGTTGAGATAAATTTTATGATTCAGCCACTGCTTTATCATTATTGGTGAAAGTCACACCTACCCCTGCACCAGACTGTGGTGGAATAGGAACAAGGGAGTTTTCTCCCCTGGCTCTCTGGGACCATGGTAGGGCTGTAGAAAGGAGTGAGCTCTTCCTTTCCTGTGTGTCAGATGGCAGAAGATATTAATTTTGTGAAGTGGTGTATCCTTCTGAATCCTATAACCAGACACCAGACCTTTCATTCTGTTTGAGTTGAAGTCTTGAGCAATCCCAAGGCAAGCTAGAAAAGTCAGACAGTACAATCATCTTTTTCACTCTTTAGGACTTTTTACCACTGCGTGCCTCCAACGAAAGACCAGTAGGGCAGTCAGGCAAGTGAAGGACTTTATCTTCCACCTCAGAATCAAATACCATAGCTCTGAAATATGAACTAGTTTATGGAGTCTTGTAAAGTCCAAAACTACAAGAAAGAAATCTCTAAATGCATTGAGCCCTGTGGCCAGTTTGCTGCTGTGTAGGATTCTTTCCTGGGGTTACTCCATTCCCATGTGTCACTGGGCCCTCTTGGCACAAGTCATGCCTCATCCCACAGCAAATCATACACAACTCCCTGTGCCTTGTGTCTGGGACTTGTCCCACCGCTCCTCTATACTCTGCCCAGCACAGGTCTTGCTGAGCTCTCACCCTGGAGGGGAGCCAGTGGAAAGGACATGATAAGCTGTTGCCTGTGGCAAAAACACTCTTGCAATGGCTCTTTGCTTGCTTCTCCCTATCGTAGCATCTTTTCATTTACCAACTGCTTTCTCAGGGTCTGGTAGGGGATCCCAGGCCAGCACCCTTCTCCGGGCAGCTGCCCTCCCACGTACCTGCTCTCAGTGCCTCCCCAGTGCCTCTGGCACATGGCCATGCTCCCTTCCTCCTGGGGATGTGCTGTGGCCAAGGTGAAAAGTGCGAGCGAGATTCTTGTTAACATTTTGGGAATACATTACTGTATGTGTTTGTACATAAACTCCTGGAGCTTCACCAAGTTAACTCTGTGTCATGATGAATACAACCACTTGTGGGACTATTGCTTCATTTCACAGATAAGGTCGCTATTTGATGCTGAGCCTTCTTCTGATTTGTTTTGTTTTGGTTTTTTTTTTTTTTTTTTTTTTTTGCTACATGTACTTATTCCATGTACTTGTTCTGGATCTGTTTCTAATGTTGCTTTATTTTTCCTTGTGAAGAGGTAAACAAAGCTACAGACTCCAGTTCTGTGTTTCCTCGCCTACAGCTCAGGGACACTGCTGTAAATGACACTGCACAGGCGAGCCAGGTCAGAATCCAAAGCTCTGGATTTTGCCATTGCTCAACCATGCAGATTTGGCCATGTGTTTAGGGAAGAGGCCCTTTCTCTTAAGTCACTAAATACTGTCAAACACATGTTGAGCTGTGGCATTGAAACAAACCCACAAAACCTGTGCCTGTGACTTCTGTGAACAGCAGCAAAAGAGATCACTACCTCCCATGAAGAAAAAAACTCACAGGAAGAGAAGTCATCTCCATACTACCTAGTGTGTGGAAACAACAACAGTCAGAAGTTTGTTGAAAAAGCAGGCCCAGGTAAGTACATTCCATCTGATTTTGTGCTTTTGCCAATCAAACTAGGCTGTTCTTCTCATCTTTTAACAGAGGACAATAAGGAAACAATGGCTTCTTCAAAGGAGAAGTTTTCTGTAATTCAGATCTCCCTGGTCACATAAAGGAAATATTTGACAATATATAATGGAGTACTGGTTGAATGTTATCAACATTCAACACTTTGTTGTGTCTAGCATAAATCCCTAGTGCCTTACTTTATCAATCAGCCAATCCCATTTAAAATGTTTGGCCACACTAGAGGGAAATGAAAGGCAGCAGCAGGTATATCTTCTTAAGCATCATGCTTTCAGGCTGTAAGAGCTAAGGAGTCTGGAGGGCTGTGGGAAGGAGGTAGAAGCAGCCATGAGATGCTGAGCTCTCCCTACTGTATTAGGCAACAAGGAAATGGAGAAAGCTGTGCAGGATTACGAGTAGGATGAAGAATGGTATGTTTCTCTTTCACCGTCTTCACTATATTTCTCTGTTGTTCATATCCAAGGAATTTATGGATAAGTTTTAAATTCTTTTTGGAAAGTGATGGTTAGCTAAATGTTGGTGACAATAATAGCACATCTAACAAATCATTGCTTCTCTTACAGCTGAGACTGATGTTGAGCAGAAGGTGTTGACCTCTGATCACTGTGCGGAAGAATTAGTGAACTCAGCTGTGGCATCCTGATTCTACATTTTTACAATACAAGTGTCTACAGCTGAAAATCACTGCCCCCATCGAAACCAGCATACCTGTAGCAAGAGACACCAAAGAATAAATGAGGATGGGAAATCAGTTATTCTCTAACCCTTAGAAACTAATCTTGCTTCAAATAACTTACAGTAACAACAGGCAAAGTTGGAAGTACCACAGCACCCAGATGGGCCTAAAAAGAATGATGACTGGATCTTGTTGCCATCAACTTCATCCTTGCCTTTGCAATCTTCCTAAAATCAGCATCTCACCAGCACCACACCAGCTATAAGATGTAGCTTGTTAGTATCTTATTGATCACATTTTAAATTATTTTTATTATTAAAATATTATTTTAATAATGGTGATTGAACATGTGGTGTGGAGAGGAACACAGCATGTGATGGCTCACTGTTAACACCAGGCAACATTACTCAAACAGGGAATACTCTCATGTCTCTAGACAATGGCAATACCAAACATAGATTGATATCTATGTTTCCTACCATGGAAACATAGGTAGGAAACACAGATATCAATCTTCTGATATAGTAGGTCCTTTTTCAAATGGGTGATATTTTCCAGAGGCCTCTATATTGGGAAGAGTAATTATTTTTGCCTACATGCAACATTAAAATGAGTGGTAGTGTTCCTGAGTCATCAGCTGCATCAAAGCTTGCAATTTGCAATTTTGGAATTAGCATTTATCTTACTCATCCCATTAGTCTTATTTTGGAGCTCTCTAGCAAGACTTAGACTTAACTTCATGTATTAGATATTAAAATTAACATATTATAAGCTGTGATATAGTTGTTTAATGACATAATTTGTTGTTTCAATAGCAATTTAATAGCAAAAGTGTTAAAGTATACACAGAATCCTCATTGCAAAACATCAGAACTAACAACAAGTACCTTAGCAGCTGGATGCAGAAAGTAATGTGAAAGGGCATATCTGTAATCCAAGATAGCTTTTTCCTAAACAAAAAATGTCATGTCATATTTGAGAAGATCATTATGTCTAGTCTTGTTCAGTGTTTTCCTGTATTAATGGACTTTTCTTATGTCTTACACAAAACTGTTAAGTCTTTCAGGATATTCAATTCTAATTGTTATGGGCTGTTATGCACTACAGACTCAGAGCTGGACTCAACCTCTGGTTACAGTGGTAACTTCTATAAAGGCCTTTTAGATCAATAACATCAACTTTCCAGAACATATAATGCAAACAAAACAGGCAAGCACTACAGAGGTGGTAGGCAGAATTCCCTGTAATTCCATGAAATTTCTACTGCAGAACTGAAGACAATGAGAATTTTGAGTGAAATGAAACTATGGTATGTGGACGATGGTAGTTAGAGGAATATTTCTTGGCCTTTTGAGCCTGTCTTTCATCTATCTGTATTTTTCTAAAATAATGAAAAAAGCTATGCAGCATGCAACCTCTCACAGGCAGGATCTCTGAAATGTAAATACCTTTTCCAAGCAATCAGGATAGATTTTTTAATTCTATGTCCTTACTTATAACTTGATCTGCAAAGTATATCAAAATAATCACAGATTACAGATACAACATCAAATTCTGTCAATATATTTCAATGATGGCTTTGTAAATTTTTCTTACATTCACGAATGACATTTTGTTACCTAAAATGGTGTATACAAAGAAAATGTCATGAATGGTTACCATATATCCATCTGTATATGTGTACTTGAACATATTGCCACCAAACTTACTCAAGTAGATGTCTTTGACATCCTCTTCAGTTTTGGTGCCTTTGAGTTTTCAGCATCAGACATTACATTTGCAATCTTTCCCAGATGTGCCTAAAGTTAAGTGGCTTTCAAGATTTACAGGTTCTATGATTTGATATAAATGAATTTACATTACCTTGCAAAAATAGAGTGATCTAAAAACCAGCAATATTTGCAAAATACTAAATTTTGTGAGAGAAAGAGCATGGATCGATATCGCTGTTTTTGTAAGTTATTTTTAGCACAAGCATTTTCTAACTGCTAGGCTTTAAAGAAAAATTCTGCTAGAAAAAAAATTTCGAAGAGCACACATTTGACCCATCCTTGTGTTTGTAAATACAGAGATTATCATAAAATGTTCTTGTTTATCAAACAATCACATCTCCCTGAGAGCTGTTTGACTTTCTTTCAATTCTGCAATGGCTCAATGTTCACTAGCTGGGAAGAGTTTACTCCCATCTCTTCTGTTTTACAGAACTCAAGGAGCCAAGCCATGTCAGGTGGTGGCAGAAATCTTCTCCAGACCTCCTCAAGCAAAGACATCCCTCCCACTCTTTCACTTCCCCCTTTTGATTTTCCACATGTATAGCTGTTACAGGGAATGTGAAAATGAAAAAACAACGTAAAATCCCCAACTCAAACCTCTCCTGTGAAGAGCCATTTTTCCAACCTTCCAGCCACATCTAGTGCAGATCTGCCTGGCCCTGCTGGACCTGCATCCCAGTGTCATCCACAGCACCAGTCAGTCAATTTTTTCAAATGCCTTATGCCATTACAGTGTCCCTGGCCTGATGCACACTATGGCTGTGACCCTCATGGAGAGCTCCCCAGTGCCTTTGGAAAAGCCTCCCTACCCTCCTTCCATCACACTATTCTCAGGTGTATAAAACCTACATCTTCTTCTTTCCTATTTCTGTACATCTGGAGGACAGAATGTGCTGTCTATATTTAGTGAAAAAATAAAACTGTCCATATTGTGCTCCATTTAAATCCATGGAGAGCTTTGTTCCTGATTTTAACATGGAGAGGATAGTGGCACTTTTTCCTCCCTGGGCTGGAGCTGCAATTGCTGAGCTGCTGCCCTTGAAGCCTCAGCACTAAGTCAAAGCCTATAAATCAGAGGGCTCTATGCACTAGCAAACACATGCCAATGGGCACTGTAGGAAACACTTCTGAGAAGTCACAAGACCAAGGAAAATAAAGATAATATAAATTATTGCCAGTTATATCAAATTATTATCAAGAAATAAAAGGGAGTGCATTGTAATGCTGCTGGGCTGTTTTTTTGGTGTTGGTTTATATTTAACCTACTTAAATAAACTGTAAGGGCTGTTCTGTGAACACAAAAATGGATTGAATGTTTCCATTTGATTAAATAAGGAGAAGAAATTACCCTTTGGCTAATTTGTACATTCACTGATCAACAATGAAATCTCAATGGAAACTAGTGACCTGCCACTGTCAACACACAACCAATTTGAACGGAGCTTGAAAGGGGCAGTCATGCAAGCACCACTTTGGACATTTATTTAACACCACTTTAAAGCACAGCTCTCTGTCCAGCTCATGCTATTTTCCCTGTATCGTTGGCTGAGATGTTGGCTCAGGCTATACAGATAGATTGGACAGCATCAGGCTGTGCCGAGCTGCTGTGCAGCTGGGTGGATGCCCTGCACCCTGGAATCCCCACCAGGGGACACCAGGCATATTGGGAGATGGTGTGGTTAGGGTCTGTTCTCAGGGATCCCTGGATCTCAGGCATCCCCTGGATGCTGGGCAGAAAAGGAGTTGGTAGCACAGATGCCAAGCACTCTGAGCCAGCAGGCACCAGTACAGGAAAGCAGTCTAAGGAATGTGGCCTTTGCATTTTCTGACTTGATATTTTTCCTTTGCAACAGTGCTTGTAATTGCAATGACTAAAACATCATTCTTAGCTTGTTGATGTACAGTAAAAAGTGCTAATTTCTTCTGATTTTCATCCAGCATTAAAAGCAGTTCCCGAGAAATCTGGCACACAGTAACATTCCTGGAGATGATGTACCCAATACCTGCAACCACTCAGCAAGGCAGGGCCCAGTTCCCCAGTGCCCTTCAGCCCCAGCTCTTTATCAACCATGTCAGAACAGGATCAGCTCCTTCCAGAGCCACCGCTGTGTCTGGCTGCTATCCCCCCTCAAAACCGATCACCTCTTTTTTTTTCCACTTCAAGCACCCTGGGAAATGTAAATTTAACTGCACTTCCCACTCCACGCTTACCACCAGGACTCTCTCAGCCTAAAATGATGAGATTCAGCCTAAGCCCTTTCAAGCTAGAAGAATTCCTGACGTGTTGTCTTGCATGTTGGAATAAAAAGACAGCTAAAAAATTATGTAACCACACATTTAACATATTGCTAAATTTTGCCTCCCTTTTGCAATTTCTTTCCCTAAACAGCCAATGCTGAAAATACAGTTCCAGAAGAATTTGCAATAGAATATTCTGCTCTCAGGCAGAAACTGGACTGAGGGAGATGTATTTAACCCATACAATGAATTTTAACATAAACAACCAACCATCCTCCCACTGGTTTCTCAGAAAACTAGTCTGTGAATTATCCTTTATTTTAAGATTCATTATATAACATGTGAATAACACTCAACACTGCTTACTTAGTTTAGGAGAAAGGTTGCTGTGAAGTTCTTGTTAATTCTATGTAATGTAAGTGTGCTCGCTTTGTCCTTCAAATATTTATTGGCTCCTGAAATTCCATTACTAAGTTTGAAGGAAGACATAAAAGCAGGGCTTCTCCAAGGTGACATCTCCTTGCCTTTTTGCAGGACCTGCATACTTTTCATGCTCTTGAATCCACGCTGATTTGCCCCACAGAAACAGAAAATCTTTCTCCTCTGGAGGAGATAAGTGATCTCTGAGTTTCTCTCAGGCAGTTTTCTGCCTGATTAGAAATCTCTTTGATTTCAGATTTCCCCACAGATCCTACTTTTTAATTTTCAACAATTTGGTCACCTTTATTGGCCATTGCTTTTATCATCTTTGAAAAGTTTCAGTGGCTGTGCAGCTGCCTTTCCCTAGTAGCTGAAGAAGGAATGGTGACAACCAGTGAGGGAGACTTCTCTTCCCTCCTTCACTAAACATCGGATTATTCAGTTCACAAACACAGTTTTAGGAGAAAGCATCTTGCAGGTTGGGGAGCCCCAAATGTCTCTGTCTTTGTGACTGATACTAAAAATGGCATTTGGGGTTCATCATCTCCAGGAATGTTACTGTGTGTCAGATTTCTCGGGAACTGCTTTTAATGCTGGATAAAAATCAGAAGAAATTAGCACTTTTTATTGTAAATCAACAAGCTAAGAATGATGTTTTAGTCATTGCAATTACAAGCACTGTTGCAGAAGAAAAACATCAAGCAAGGAAATGAATTTACAGACCCTGCTTATCAGCAGGGCTCCTCCTTAGCTGATCTGGGGCTTTATTTACCTTGCAGAGACCAGGATCAAATGTCTCCTTTCTCCTAATATTTCCAGAGCCACTTAGAGCCCCCAGCTTTTTTTGTGCCTGTCTTCCTCTGTTAAAGGTGGAACTGTTCTGCCTCATTTCTTTTTTTCAGCCTTCAAATACTTTCTTGCTTTTAGTTTCTTCCCATCACTGACATCTGGGAAGAGAAGGATTATCCCTCTCACCTTGAGAGCTCCTCTGATTCTGCAATTCCTTTGGATTTTTAATTAGCATGTTTCTGACAGCCTGAGAAGGTCACAAAACCTTCAAAATCATCCTGATATTTTAGAAGTTGTTAGACACTGACAATACTGACGTATTTTAATCTCATGCCTCCCAGTTTGCTGTTAGCTTTACAGCGCCCACATATGACAAGCTAGTAATAAGGACTGCAGATAATAACTCAGTCGCAACTGAGATGGCTTTGAGAACATTTTTTCTAAATTACCTTCTTCACCGTGGGAAAGACATTAAGATACTTTGAGGGACTGGGTAATAACTCACAAATTGGCCTGTACATTGTCAGGAGAAACTTTCAAGACAAAGTCAAGGCATACAAGATAGGAACGGTCTGACTACTTCGAAAAAAAGCAGGGCTGTGTTTGCTAGCAGGTGAAGTGGGAACAGTTTCATGCCATGGAAAATGAGGCCCCAACGCTGCTGTGTTACTGGAGTAAACTGTGCTGTCGATATACTAATAAAAAAAGGGAACATTGGCTGAGTACAAGGAGTGTGCTGACCTCATGAAGTGCAATTCAGCCTGGCTGGGAGAGCTTGAAGAAATGATTAACTAAAACAAGAATGTTTTATTAGACCTTTTCTAACATCATCTGCAAAGACTGGGTGGAGAGGCATGGGGATTTATATTTCTGGGAGGCACCCGTCCTCAGCAAGCCTGGGCTCAGTCTCAGTGCTTGGTAGGTTTTCTGCTTTTTTCTTTCATGTCCCACGTTTTCTATGAAGTTTTGGTTACTGACATCATTTATTATGCTTAGCATAACTCTTTGTTCTCTAAGGAAACTATGAAAATTATCAGAAGCCTGCCTTCAGTGCTCAGAGCTATAGACTATGTATATCGGATTATTTGTGTTCAAAACACAGGCAAACTAAAGAGGCACCAAATGTAAAAGTTCAGAATAATTAAAGATGATGCTGGCAGTAACAAAAAAGTAGTAGCTTGTGGATTAAAGCTACTTTCCTGAGTTGTTTTCATGGGGTTCAGCCCCCAAAATATTACTATTCTGTTTGGAACTATAGAACCACTTGTAAAATGGCCTTAGGGCATTTTCACTGAGAAAAAATCACTACCAATGGACTGAGGTTTTGGGAAGAGGTTGGACACAGAGACCCTCCCAGATGCAGGGGTTTGAATTGCCCCATCGTTCTCTTTTTGGTTTTTAGTCACCAACATGTGGTAATGGAATTATCATATTACAGACAGCCTCAGGCAGATGAACGTTGCTTTCTGGTGGCTGAGCTGCAATCCCTGTCCCACTGACAATGTTAGGCTGTCAGGCTGGCTTGTGTCATGCCCATTACAGATAAACCAAGTTACAATAACGTTTCAGCCCCAAAAGTAATGACGAAGATCACCAAAGAGAACATCTTACAAGACTCACACACAGAAAGACCACTTAAAGTTGATACTCCAAGTTTCAATTTTAAAAGCAAGGGCTGAGGGATGCAAGCATTAGCATTTCCCTGGAGCTAGCCATATGTCTCACTTCAGACCTGCATAGATTGGGGGCTGACAAGACTCACATCTCAGACACAAAATCCTGAAGAGTACAGAAGAGGAGATATGAATATTATACTAATTAATGTTAAAATTAGAGATTTCTAGATCAGCCCAGACATTTTTTGAGGACATGTTGTTTCCCATAAATAGGAGACTGGAATATAAGAGCAGTACCAACTGTTCAGAAGAATCCACTGTAAAGGATTCCCACTGAAAATTGTTTAAACTCAGAGCAGAAGAAAGATTGCAGTCATAACTGTAACAAGTGGGAGTTCAACAACATTTGAGAATACTGTGTAAAACCCAGCTCTGCATCTGTCTTTTCTTTCATATATCTTCAGCTACAGCAAGTAGGGGAGGGTTTTGTAGTGAACCTCTGCCTGCGTGCCATGTCCCCATCTACTTCACTTTCCCCCTATACTCATATCTTCTGCAAGAAAATAGTTAGACAGAGAAGTAAAAGGAAGTGGAAATTAAGAGTGAGACATGTATCTCAACAACACAGCTCTATAAAAGGGAATTACTCAGCAGCATTGGAAATAAATCAGAAAGAAACAAATCCAGGATTTACTGCCCTTGTCAGCTATTTTGGATGAATCAGATCCAAACCCAAATCTGATCTCTCGTGTCTGGAAGAAAGAGTGGTACTTAGTCACGTAGTTAGGCACAGTAATGCTTCAAATTGGTAGTGTGTCTCAACTGTCTCCTCTTTTTGTGATCAACCCCCATGCTGGGTCTGTGTGTACTAGAGAAACACATTATCCCCAGTAATTCGTTTTGCAGGGCCCAATCTGCAGGATTGCTGACCCTGGCTGGCCATCCAGGTTCCTGCAATAGAGAGGCAGCCACGTGGCTCTGCAGGCACTGTCCTCCCTGAACACGAGGCCCTTATGAATCCCTTATGGTTCATGGACCATTTCCTGTGGCCTTGATAATCACCAGTAACCACATCTTTGGGATTTACTGCTGGGGGTGTCTGCATTTTAATACTTATTGACACATCTTCCAGGTGAGTGGCTTGAACATAAGCAGTCAGCAAGCTCATTGTCATGTTCAGCCTTTGTGCCATGCTGCAGAATAGTGATATTTCCATTTAAACGCCAGTCAGGAAAGCAGTGTACTGAGCAGAGTACAGGACACAAGTCAATCTAGTTCAGTTCAATATTCTTATTTGAGAGTTACTGTGGGCTAGGCAGAGAGCAAAATAGCCTGCAGCTTTCAGTACTGTTCTCTTCCTAAATTATCCTGAACAATTTTATTGATGTAAGCCACTCCCTCCATTTAGTTTGAGGTCTGAATTTCTTATGAACCCAGATGAGGTATCATAGTATGCATTCAAAAGTATCATGACATTTTGCAACTGTGTATGATTTGTGAAGATGAACTACTTTAACCAACCAATGTGAGCCCTTGCAGCTGCAAGCTGAGGTCTAGCTGATGCTTTCTCTGTCCTTTCACACACATCAAAGCCCCATTTCTAATTTAATGTAGATTAAATTAATCAATAAATCCATGCATCTATTTTAGGATTTAGGGAGCAAGAACATTTTCAAGATGAGTCAGCAAGGTAAGACCATGAGCAAGCACCAGCCAGGTAAAGAGGGAGGATTTGCAGCCTGGGGAAACCCAAGTGACGGACAGGGATGTTGCACACTGGGTTCTCCACACAGGTAATATGTACAGAAATGGTCACCTCTGGAGAGGAACTGAGCACCAGAGCTTACCCTTGGCATCCTGCATTACCCTCTGCAAATTTCATCTTTCTCTTTTGACTGGTCACCAAGGGGGTTAGTTCCCCCTTAAAACAGCTCTAGTCTTCAGAGGCTTAGCTGGAAATTGAAACACAGGCAGTTTGATTGCCCCTAAAGAGAACAGCAGGATCAACAGAACAGCAGAAACATACACTGATGTGCTGTGCCTGCTGCCAGGTCAGCAGGGCAAAAGGGGACTTTTCAAGGTCAGAGACAGTTCATAGGTATTTTCTGGCTCTTCTGGTTCAACTGAAGGGAAAACAGGATCAGGAAAGGTTCTGGGCAAAAGGGCAAAGGAGTTGTGTGTGGGTGGAAAAACTTGCCTCTGGTTTATAGCTTCTGATCCTGGATTCAGTGGCTTGTTGTATGTGAAAGCACCATTTTTCAAATGTGCTTTGTCATGAAAATGTTGTTAGAGGAAGCTGGGAGAAAAAAGCCCTGCAGTGAGTGGGATGCTGACTCCAGCCCAAAGATGGTCACACAGTCCCTCAGGTGCACGTGTACAAATGACCTTGTTCTGAACAGGGAGAGACAGTGGATGTGCAGCTGCCAGCGTTCCCCGCCTCCAGCTCTGCACATCCCGGGCTCCTGTTAACCACTGTTTTGGAACAGTTGCTTAGATACCACAAGAGCCTGGCTTCAACTTCAGGCAAGTTAATTTGACATTAAAACTTGACAATACCAAATGTATTCCAGGGTTGGGACACACTTACGGATGAAAACCACAACACTGGTAGACATCAGTACTAAATCTAACTGGAATGAACAAACCTCCTGTGAGAGATCTGGTTGAGTTGCCCCCTTTCTTCTCCTTAGGCTCTCAAGGATCATAGCAATAAGACCCACATCTAAAATTTCATGTGCCCTTGGCTTTCTGGAGCTGCGCATCAGTTCAGTCCATCCCAGGCCTCAGGTCCCTGAAGGTGCCCCAGGGCCAACTTTACATTTTCCAGTCCTTGTAGTGTCTAGGCCCTACAATTTAAAGGTCATGGCTGCAGACCTAAAGCCACAGCTAGAGCTTGCATATTCTTTCAGGAACCACCTGAAGTGAAAGCTTTCTGGCTCATTGTTTATTTCTGCAAGGACTTATGTTAATGAAGATACGACTTTAGACAAACACCACTTCAAGATGTTATGACTTAATTACCTAAGGAAAAACCCCCAACATACAAAAAATGGGATTGCAAGAGTAACCCTCCCTGCCACACTCTCTTCCATCCCATTTGGTGTCTGCTTGTCTCCAAGTAGTCAAGGTCCCTTGAATCTGCAGGTAGTGACCCTCTTGGCCTCAAGCAGTAAAAATGGCTGAAAGACCAAGAATTAAGTATTTCTTATTCTTTTGTAGCTTTTAGGGTTTGGTTGGTTGGGGTTTTTTGTTTGTTAGGGTTTTTTGTTTGCTTTTGTGGGTTTTTTTTTCTGACAAATTATCAACAATAATACAGACAATCACAGACCCCAATTATCCTGGATAAAAGGTCATTTATTTCCCATACTTTTTCTCTTGCATCCAGAAACACATATTCTTGCTTAGGAACTAATGGGATTTGGTTACTGCATTGTTATGAAGTGCTTTTGTGACTGATATCTCAAAAATTCTGTGATTTTTCCTTCATTACTAATACACTGCTGGTTGTGTAGGACTTTGCTGCAGCAGCATTTCCTGTTGTACCTGGTGACTTAGTGACTGTCTGAGGCAAGCACATCTGATCTTTGTAGATTCCTCTCAGAGCAGCCACATAGTACTGGGCTATTCCTCCCACAAACCGGTTACATCCATGATTTTGTACAGTCCAAAACACATTTGAGTAGATTTCACTTTCTGCAAGAGCATTCATTAAATAGAAGTTCACTGGATCAAGTCTTTCAGTCTTTATCAAATATTATTCCCAAGAAGAACAATGGAAAGGAGTCTTACATTAGTGAGCATCAGAGCACTCTTCCATCGTTTTCTTGTTAATATATCTCCATTTGGAATGTCTCTTAACTCATTGCCACAGCTGAGTAATGTGGCCCTTATTTCCCTTGGGAATAATTTTAAATGGTAACATGCCGCTCAGAACAAATAACCTACGAAAAGTGCTGTAGATAACATTTAAATAAGCTTTATCAGATGATGAAAAACATAATGTTTTCCTCTGCAGCCATGGGGGAAACCATAAATCTTGATCTTGGCGTGGTTTTTCAAGAGAATGAAGCAAAAACTGAGAAAGGATATGGGCCTTTAGTGACAGTTTTAACCTTCAAAAACCAGAATTGCTCTCCCATTTGGTCTGCACAAAAACTTTGTCTACAGATATTTCTCATACTCTTCCTTGTAATATCTAATTCCATAAGAAATTGTTTTGAGCCATACTGACAGATTGAAACAACTGTATCACAACAAGGGTTTTTATTTTTGCTACCATAAGCTCCAGAAGAAAAACACTTATAATGAAATCTTGGCCAAAAAGATCTCCTAAAAACAATTGTGAAAACAAGCAAAAAACAAAAAACCAAAACCTTGGCTATTTAAACAAAAAGGTACTTTCTCAGTTAGGCATACTCAGTTTTCTTAATCAAAAGTATGAAGGACTGAAAGGGAGATCTTAAAATGCAACTGAGAGTATTTATCACTTTTTATATCTAGGCAAAGGGCAGATCACTAAATAAGCTGGAATTAGGATGGGTTGGATCTCAGGAGGCTGCCTCAGGAGGTTCTTTGCATTTTTGGAGTTTCAGTGGCTCCAAGGAGGTGTTTTGTCCCTGTTGCAAAGGCTTTCCCTGTGTGTTTATGCTTGCTCAGTTTTACTGCCCACTAATTTTTCAAGCTACCTCTTGTGCCACTGTGAATATTGCAGTTTATGAATTCTGGAAAAACATTTACAAGATAAATTAGGTAAAGCAAATTCAGAGTTGTTATGGTTAATTAACATAATATAAAGACAAAACAAGCAAATGTCTTTCTAGATGAAAACCATATGGAAATGAAAATGAGATTTAGTGCCATTTTATCATAGAATCATAGAATGGTTTGGGTTGGAAGGGACCTTAAAGATCACCCAATTCCAAACCCCCTGCCATGTACAGGGGCACTTTCCACTAGACCAGGCTGCTTAGAATCCCATCCAGCCTGGCCTTGAACACTTCCTTGAACACAAATTCTCTGGCCAACCTACTCCAGTATGTCACCACCGAGTTAAGAATTCCTTCCTAACATCTAATCTAAACCTGCACTCATTCAGTTTAAAGCCATCTCCCCTTGTCCTGTCACTATCAGCCCATATAAAAAGTCCATCTCCCTCCTTTTTATAAGCCCCCTTTAGGTACTGGAAGGTGCTGTAAGGTCTTCCTTCTCTTCTCCAGACTGAACCACTCCAACTCTCTCAGGTGTGAGGTGTCCACCTTGCACAAGATGTGTCTCTTAACCTGTTTTCATAAGAAAAAGCACAAAGTAGTTACTGTAAAAAGAATGTAAATCACTTTAAATGGACAGCAGATTTCTCTGCTGGTAATTCCCACGTGGAATAAAGTTGTCAACAATGTTGACAGTCCTGTGGTGTTGAGGGGAAGGGAAGGGAAGGGAAGGGAAGGGAAGGGAAGGGAAGGGAAGGGAAGGGAAGGGAAGGGAAGGGAAGGGAAGGGAAGGGAAGGGAAGGGAAGGGAAGGGAAGGGAAGGGAAGGGAAGGGAAGGGAAGGGAAGGGAAGGGAAGGGAAGGGAAGGGAAGGCATACTGCTTTAATGAAATTTTTTTTCTGAAGATGTATGTTAGAGTGCCCTCAGTAAGGTAATAAAAATCAATATGCTACAAGGCAAAATAAACAGAAGTGATCATTTCTTATCTAACAACAGAACAATGGACCTCAGATAGAGGTGAAAAAAACAGGCCATTTATAAGTTACTGTAAGATTTAGAAAGACAAACTAATTTTTTATTAACTAGTAACAGTAAAGTCTGCATCTATCAGGATATCTGCTGACAGATTTATTTTTGAGTTTAATGGGAGAATATATTTTTAGAAAAGGGCAATATATTTTTCTTGTAATTTGAAAGTTCAGCAGGAAGAAATAACTCAGTCTTGCAAAAAATTCCTACTGCAGTGCTTAGTTTTATGAGCACAAGATTTTACCAAGATTAGTGCTCAGCAAATGTTAAAAAAAGAGGGGTTTTCTTTATAAAGAAAGGAATTGCTTAATAAAATTGTGATTCTATTAAAGTCCCTGCAATCAGACTAGCAAAACAAAAGGTCTTGAGGCATAATGGGAAAGGGGGTTCCCAAAATAGAGAAATTTCTTATTATCATTCAGACATTTACATTCTTCCATGATATAAAGATCCTTTATCAAAAACATGCTTCAGTTTTGTGTGATGCTTAGAAAATACGGAAGGGTCCAGAATTAAACTTTCAATCTAAAATTCTTTTTTATAGTGAGGAAATACGAATTTGACCCACGGGTACACACAGGGGCTGATTGGCTGATATCTCCACAGAAGAGTAAAGGTTGAGTGTGTTATGCCCATGGTCTACTCCATCACAGTATTTGTGCTGAGTGAATGTGGCTGGAAAAAAACAGTGGGAATATGGCAGCCTTCATTCAATCTGGGAATTAAATTTAAAATTTGAAGGCCAAATACCTCATCCTTAAATTTAACAAAGAGGACAAATGCAGTCCATAGTAAACAAATACAGCGTGGTTTGGAATTGGTCTCTCATCTTCAAAAAATTACTGACAATATTAGGGTTTTGAGTAAACAAATTTCATCACAAAGAAATAGGTGGCCACCATGGAAAATGTTCATGCCATTGAACAAGCAACAAAAACACATTTTGACCATAAATATTTTCTATTTTGAAATATCGTTACATTATTCCATTAGTTGCAGGAGCTGAAATTCAGCTGTTTTCCATCCAAGCTCCTCTGTGGTCTGGACTTCTTCATCACAGAACATCACACTAAATGCATGTGGAGCTCAGTGAAGGGAGAGGTACCACATCATGCAAGACAGGATGTGGCAAGAGATTCTGCCCAGAGGAATGGGATGGGGATGCAAGGATCCTGCTCTGCCACTGGGCTTTAAATAAAGGCAATCAAGAACTTAATATCTGGCTGAAGAGATTATGATTGACTAGTTAAGTTTTTGACACATCCCCAAGATCTCCTTCTCTTTAACAGAGTTGGTGTATACAGCCTCAAAACAAAACAGGTTTTTTCTGCTGAGACTGCACATCCTTTGGGACTTTGGGGCAAGATAGGGCTGTGCATCTGGAAAAGCACCCTGAATAACCTTCACTTTCTCTAGTGGTCTGTGTCTTGAAACAGAGCCGAGAACGAGGTCCAGAAGACAGGAAAGCTGGGACACCTGCAATATCAGGGCCTTGTGCTGCTGTTCTCAACAGAGGTTACATGTGCCATAAGATGCTTTGAAAGCTAGCAAGGATCAGGCAAAAGTGCTATTTCCTTACATTGTTGGATTCTTACTTTGTACTTCAGGCAGAGAACAGATGGAGGCAGCTGGAATTAGGAGTGGCATTACAATATTCTTTGTGTTTATGTTATGATTCAATTTTTCAACTATTTAACAAGAGGAATCATGCTTTAATCCTAAAAGCAAAGAACAAAAGTTTGTTTTGAATATTTTTATATTTTCACGTACAGTAACAAACATTTTTTTTTTTAAATTAAGACATTAAACTGTGAGGGAGGAAAGGCCTAAGTTTAGATCTAGATATAGCTAATTATTGCATAATCCTTCTCCACTTAGGCACTGTAATGCATCTCCTACCTATCCGGAACATAAACCCTATGAACTTAAAGCTATCCTGAAATAAACTTACTTCTCAGGATATTTTCATGTATATTTCTTACATGTTATAGTTTGACTGGTTTTAATTACTACCCAGTGGAAAATTCTACATTAGGAAGAAGTTCTTCACAGAAAGAGTGATTAGACACTGGAATGGGCTGCCCAGGGAAGTGGTGGAGTCACCGTCCCTAGAGATGTTAAAGAAAAGACTGGATGTGACACTTAGTGCCATGGTCTAGCTGACAAGGGGGTGTTAGGTCATAGACTGCACTTGACGATCTCAAAGACCTTTTCCAATATAGTTAATTCTGTGATTCAGTGTGAAATAACATTTTTGAGTTTTAAAAAACTGCACTCACACTCTAGTAAAAAACTTTACTCTAGCAAAAAACTCAATGTACCTGCCCAATGACATGAGATACCCAACTGCACAAAGGTCACTGATGTTGCAGAAAAGCTTACTTGTTCCTGTTCTCTTTCCCTCCATCTCCTCATTACCAGTCTTCTCCTATGTCACATTTTGATCTCCAAGCAGTGAAGGAGGTGTTCAAGGCCAGGCTGGATGGGGCTCTGAGCAACCTGTTCTAGTGAAAGGTGTCCCTGCCCACAGCAGGGGGATTGGAACGAGATGATCATTAAGGTTCTTTCCAACCCAAACCATTCTATGATTCTATGAATCTGTATTTCAGTTCTTTGAGAGCAGATTTTCTTCTTGTGCAGAGCCCATAGTTATCCGAGATTTCTGCTCAGTTTCTGAAGTTCAAAAGGCCATATATGCTTGAGAAAGGCCATTTTAAACATAACCTTTGGTTCAGTTTGATTCAGGAGCTGCAAATTTACTACAAATTAATGCTATCCCTAAAACTATGTTTTTGGTTTCTTTGTTTGGAAAAATACTCACCAAATGTCCTACTTTATACTGGTTGCCTGTGTGTGTACAATGTGTTTACACCTTACTTGTCCTGATTATGGAAATCTTCATGTTTACCACAACCAAACCATCTCTCTCACCTTCAAACAGAACTGGGAGGAAGACAGAGGGGTTGATTTGCTGAAGGGATTGCTGGTTGTACTTAGTCCTTGGAAAGACAGAAAAAATAAAAGGGGAAAGAGAGAGTGGAGCAGAAGCAGAATAAAGTGAAGGAAAATAAATGAAAGAGAAGGAAAATATCCACCCCCAGTGCTGCAGCTCTATAATCTGGCCTAAGTGCCAGCCTTTGGAGCAGCATTTGAGGATTATTTGTCCCTACTGAGAGCAGGGAGGATGATAAAACAATAGGAAAATAACAAGCAGACACTCACCAGAGAAATGTTTTCCATTTGTAGTGAGGTTAGAAACAAATAATCAAAACAAGATCCAGTGTAACTTTTGCTTTTTCCACAAAGTTTTCCCTGCCAAAAGATGTAATGTCACATGGATCTGGTAAATCTGCCAGCCTGGAGCCTCCACCAGGCTGCTGTGACAGCTCCCACCAAGGACCTGTGTTGTGAGCACACGGAGGCTGCAGCATGATGTCCTCTCCTTGGCTTTCTGCTGCTCCCCACATCTGCTGCAAAGCCACTGTCTCTGTTTATTGAGAGACCTTGCTGTCACCGCCTGCCAATGCTGTCATCGTCCCCAGGCCTTGGACCTAGGCTGTGTTCATTCCTGCACCAACCCACTGAGAGTCAGCCCACCCACAGCAACTCCCTAACACCTTCATTAAGGAACTTTACAAACCCTTGAGCTAGCACAAGACAAGCACAGACCTAGAGACTCCCTGGAGCATAGCAGGTGCCCTATCTACCTGCCACAATCTCCACATCCTCCTGAACAGAGATGGGTGTGCTCCCAACAGATAAGAGTTATCCCCAAAACTTCTGTGTAACCGCCAGATTAAAAAGCAAATATAGAACGTAACCTTTAAAACCACAGAATTTACTTTGTAAAATCATTTGTATATGTCACAAGACAAACATCTCAGAGCAAAGGCATGATCCTGATTGCAGAGTAAAAACTAAAACAGACCACAGCTCAGCTCTGGGCATCTTACAGGCTGCAGACTCCATTGTGCTTCATTGTGGAGGCAGCAAAACTTTGCAAAAGGCATAGTCTGTGACAGTCTGAATGTGGAGGTGATCATATAGTAGATCAGGGTATTTAACCACAAGAAGGACACAGCTATGGCTTAGGTTGTGCAAGGCAACCACTCCATGACAGTGGTGCTTAGAGAACACAGTATACAAAACTGCAGCCCTGATCCTACAATGCATTAAGCGCAAATCCAGGTGTTCCCAAATTTTGTGTTTCCACAATTCAGTTGCACTGTCAGAGATAAGGAGGGGGGGCAGAGAGAGAGAGAGAGAGCAAGAGAGAGAGAGGCACAGGGCACAATTACACGGTCTCTATTAGAGATTGGAGACATCTTCATCAGAAACATTATGGCAAAAAAGCTAATTATCACAATAGGATTTTTTTTAACAAGTGAGGTCAACATTTAGGGTATTTAGGTAAGCTCAGATGCTCAAAAGCTATGGTAAATGAAATGAAATGATTGCAAATGTGGTTCAATCCTATTTCAAATCAGATGAATATGCTTGCAGTGTTTTCTTGCTCAATTACTATTCTAGAAAAAAGGCAGAGATAAGCCTTCAAAAAGTGTGTGTGTATAAAGCATTTATTTTGCTATAGTTCCCCATGAAACTCCTGCAATATGAAATTATTATGAATAATCTTCAAACTTGCAGCTCTCTTAGCCTTATTAATGCCTGTCCTGAACACAAATACAAACAACCAGTTTTCAGAAGACTTTCCCATGGGGGAATATGAAAAAAGGTAGGTTGATTTGACTGATTGCTCTTGTCATTGTTCTTAAAGATGTGGAACTGAGCTTATGTATCAAATTTGATACACAAGATTTATCACAGAAAGTTTTTCTCCTTCATAACTGGTATGAACTGAGAGAGACAACAAAGATATTAATAAAATATGCAACATAATCCACACAACATTCTTTTTTGGGCTCCTGCAGGAGAGCATGGTGTGTCTCCAGCCTAGGTGTTTCTGTAAATCAAAGGATCCTTGTGACTCTGAGCAATCCTTTTGCTTAAACTGCTGTCAATGTGATGGGTAAGGTGTAGGATAGAAAGCAGAAATGTAGCTGTGCTGTATTTGCATTGCACTCCAAATTGAGAGAGAATGGAAAAATTAAGAGCAGACTGGAAAAATAGAATCCCTGTTTCTAAACAATAAGGGCTGTGAGATATCCACTGTTTTGGTTAATATTTTTTCCATGTTAAAAAAAAAAAAAAAAGCCTCTTTGTTTTAAGGTATATTTATAGAAGGAATTCTCCTATTTTGCATTTTACTATGCCTCTAAATTTAATAAGTGCACTTCTGTGGCTGCAAGCAGGGAGAAGTGGCAGTTCAGAGAGGAATTAGGGCTGAAGGGCTTCGGGTAGGTGACCAGCCTACTTCCCACACAGACGTCCAAGCCATGGCAAGACTGGAGACAAACTGTGCCTGGGTGTCTCCAGCTGTTCTGTCCTGGCACCACAGACCACTTTTCTCCCAGAAATCTGTACATTAAGGGCTGAGCTGTCAATAAGCAGGAATAGCCCCCAGCTATAGACTGAGAGAGTCTCTTGACTTTGTGAAATGTCACACATTCATTGCCTCAAGAATTTGCACCAACAGATGGAAAATGTGGGAAATCTTCCTAACCTAATGAGACTTGTCTTACTTCTTGTCCAGGAAAACTGGCTATTTCCTTGCAGGGAGGACTGAGAGTATAACACTCCAGTTATAAAAGACCATCTTTTTCCATCTTCAGAATTATTGAACTCCCATGAGGCCTCAAGATGTTTTCATAATTATTTCCAGTTTCTAAAATTTCTTGTAAATACAGTCTCCTCAGTCCCACCAGGGACTAACCAGGGCTAGCACATTGACACACCTCTGTTCCCCCTCCCCAGCTTGGCAGTCTGGCCATTTCAGCCCCAGCCATCAGATCCCCTCACGGACAGTGCCCAGGTACTTTTGTGGGATGATTCCCAGGATAACACGCATGGATAACACTGCTTCGCCTGGGGGGACACTCTGGCTGTGCCTGCCCTGCTGTGCAGCCTGCCCAGGGGCTGGAAGGACAATGCCTGTGGCTCTCACTTATCAACACAGATTCCATCGAGCCCATGTGCTTCCCAGTTACTAATTTAGCTTTTATGGACCTTTTCATTTCAGTTTAAAATGTCCAAACCCCCTCTGCTGCCGGTGGTTCAGCCCAGCACTCTGCGGAGTGTTTTTAGGGCTTCTAAAGAAGGGTAGATGCTGCATGTCCTGGGCTGCACGGGAGAGCAAGTGAGGCTGGTTGAGGGTGCAGAGGCTGCCAGGACACTGCCAGGACACTGCCAGCGGGCTATGAAAGGGGAGGTGGTCAAATTTATCCTCTGGGAGGGTCTCAGGAGGGAGGAGACACCTCCAGAACCACACGCACACTGGGTTTCATGTGGAACCAGTTTGTCCAAAAGAGGGGCTAGGGGCAAACTGGTGCCATGTGGGCAGCCAGGAAGCAGGGAGATAGATAAGAACTGCAGAGCTAAGCTCTCTGAAGTGTAGATGCCATCCTAAAGTGCAAGAAGCCACACTGCTGACTGATATTAGGAATGTTATTTAATCCACTGAATAAAATATTTAATAAAAGTGCTGAATTCATACTGATTAATTGAATGGCCTTTATAAAACTGCCTACTTACACAGCCTCTCACAACCTCTCTTTCACAACTCCATTTAAAGACAAGAAATGCTTCAATATTATTGTGTGGCAGGGAATGAATGTGATAAAAATACCTGTGTGATTGCACTATAAAAATTAGGAAAAAAGATCCAGGGAGAACTAGACATTGAGTAAGGAGGTTTCAAATAAAGGGGAAGCAATCTGAAAAAAAAACCCTAGTAAAAACCCGAGAAGCTGAGGCAAATCCGTTCTGCACAAAGCTGACCATCTGGAATGCGTTACTGAACAAGAGATGTGGGATCACATAGATTGTTTCTGGAAAGGGAGGGGCTTGAGGGGCATGGAAAGAAACCCAACATGGTTGAATTAAGAGCCAGCCACAAACACTGAGCCAGATGGCTTTTTCTCTTCTTAAAATGATGTATGTTCCCATCATTCTATATCTCTGCTAATCGCTTTAGCATAGGAGAACTACATGGAGCAAGATGTTAAGGGGGAAGCAGAGGCACCTGGGTAAGATGAAAAGAACTTTACTTCTCTTGTATGCCTCTCTGTCCTATAAACTGAAATTCAAAACAGGGATGTCTCTCTTATGCAATAGTACATCTGTTGCTGTTCTAAACTCTTTGGGCACAGAAACTCTTTCCAGACAATGCAGAACAATCATTTGGGTGTTTTGACAGGTTTCCAGCTGTAAGCCATATATTTGTTTTATAGCAAATTTTAGGTTAGTTCCTAGAACTTAAAACATATTCGGTCTGCTTTTGTTTTACAATCTGTAAACACTTTTAGAGCTCTATTCTTTATTTAATAACAGATAGGCACAACACAGCTGTTCTCCAGTGGCCTGTATTTTCAGCATAACCTTATTCTTTCCTACATCATTCAGAGTTTCAAATATGTTAGAATATGGGGCAAAATATGAGGAGACCAGAAGTGTCTGAAGTAGAGAAGATGAATGATTTTTCTTTTATATCTGTAGGACTTTACACTGACTGTCTTTCACAGTACCCAGGGCCATAGAGGATGGCTTGGATACAGCTAGTACATGAATTTGTTTCTATGGCTCAGCAGAAGATATTCAACGTAGTGCAAGGGTACAAACAAAACAGGGATGTCAACACAGAGCATCTTGAACAACTGCATGTGGTTTCTCAGAAAAGTCAAGTGTTGCATCAGCACGATTATAAATGCTCCTGGTAGACAAGGCAGCTCATTCAGGACTGGTGTCTCAGCATGGCACTGCCCCGTGCAACATAATCCCACTGTGAGAAGAGACAAGGGCACCAAGAGCCCTGGGAGCACAGTGATTGTATGGAAAACATCAGTGCCATTGCCCAGCTGAAGTTAAATGCTGCTGCCTGCACAGCCGTGTCAGAGGGCTGGACCAGTACCTCTGTTGAAGGATGCCCTCTGCTGTGCCCCATCACTCTTTCAGCAGGGTACATTATGACCTTCCCAGCAGCAATAAAAAAGCTGGTTGTTACTTTGACTTCAGTTTATACTTCAAATGCTGTGATAAAATGATCTCCCAGAAGTAAGGAATGCAATGTGCCATTATAATGAACACAATTGGGTTGGCACCCAAGCTGCATTACAAATGCTTGCATATAATTTTCCTTTTAGAGAAACTACACTGACAAACTGTAACTCTCTGGATGTGCCTGGCTCGTGTTCCCATCTTTCAACACTGCACATTCACAAATCAATCCCATGCTAAAGCAGGATAAGCAATAGCAATGAGCCCAAACTGGATGGAAACACCGTGAATTCTTTCCTTTATACCAAGTGATTCTTCAAGGAACAGAATTTGTTTCTAGAAAATCTTGCCCCCTCACTTACAAAGCTTTAAGATAGGAAATCCTGTCAGCAGGAGGCTTGACAAGCTATTTGTTTTTATACACTCACATTAATAACTCAGTCCTTCCCAGACATCAGTCTTCTGTTGCAAACAAGCTGCCCACATGCACAGGGAACCCTTGGCAGATGCTGGTTGTGGCCTTTTCCTCTGTCCTCTTGGGAATCCTGAATTCCTGTCCCCAGACCTAAATCAGGTGACTCAGCCTTTTGTGAGCTTCAGTTGGGAAAGAAATGGCCAGATACACTATTTTAGGTCATTCCCTTTCCGTTGTCCACTTTCCTTACCCCTTCAGCACCTTCCACTTAACTACTCCTTTGGGATATATGGGGCTGGAAACAACCATCCTAGAAGCTCTTTTGCAGCTGGAAACCTACCTCAGACGGTGTTACCAGAGCAGTACTGGGTGGAGGGAGTGCTGGGCAGAGTTGCAATAAACTGAGAACACCATGTTTTCATTTTTGTTATTATTGTTGTTATCCTCAGGGTGGACCAAGAGACCAGTGATTTATAACAATGGAACAAAAAAATGGTCACTTCCCCCAGAAGCTTGCACTGTAAATATAAATGTATAAAATATAAAATGTATAAAAATAAAAATATAAATATAAATATCCAGTATAAATTTGGTCTGAACAGAGAAATAGTCTCTCATAGGAGGAACAGTGAGTGAGAGTCTAATTTATAATGGAAAATAAAGCAAGCAGACTGCACAAGAGAGTGCTGCATGGTCATACAATAACTGCATTGTGGACAGGCATGAGAGTGCATTTGTTGAAAGATGGAGAGATGATTTTGCAAGAAGGTTTCAGTGCTAGAAGCAAGAGAGTTGTAACCTTCTTGACCCCAGCTGTGCTCTGGGGAATAATAGAGCTATTTACATTCTTCACAAGTAAACAGGACTGCATCAAAGAAAATACTGGCCCTACCACCACTTTCTTCTCTTCACCTCCAAGACCCCAGATTTTAGCTCAACAGGGTGACTTAATTACTCCAAGCAATCCTAGAAGAAATGAAGTAAAAAATGGCTTTGTATCAAAACGTGTCCTAGTAAATTACAAGAACTGAACACTGCTCAAGACAAGCTGGGATTTATAAAATAGCTTCCCACAGGCACTGATCCAAGGCCTGTTAGACTTAACAGGAGCCCTTCCTCTGACTTCAGTGGAATTAAGAGGAGAACTCCCACCCATCCCACTAAGGCTCTGATAAAACTGACAAGAAGTTTAAAGGATCCACCTTGCACAGATTATCAACTTGCACCATGGAGTAGGTGTGCTCATCACAAGCTCCCTTCAAAGGCCTGGAGATAAGGGCTGATGTATTGGATGTGTGGCATATGTGTATGTAAACACAGGAGGTCACCTACTAAATATAAATATAAATATAAATATAAATATAATATAAATATAAATATATTATATATATATATATAAATATAAATATAATATAATATAAATATAAATATATAATATAGATATTATATATATATATAAATATAAAACTTCAGGAGAGAAAGTTTTTAGTGCATCTAACAGAATATTTCTAGCACTCCAAGAGTTAAGTGTTTCTATACATTTGCATGAAACTCACTTTGACTCCTTGACAAAGGGCTCATCCTCATAGAAAAATCAGAAATTATAGAAGCTGCCACTTACTACACTTTTTCCTGTATGTTGCACTCAAGGCATTCACACTAATGAAAGGTGATTTCTCTCACGTTTCCTCCTGCTCCCTGCAGATATCTCTTAGCCACATAGAAATTTTTGCAGACTTTGGCACTGTCTGTGCTCTAGCAAGTCATGCTGGCAAAAAAACCCAAAACAAAACCCAGGCAGAATTAATGACAGGAGTTAATTTGCAAAACAGTACAGTGTGTCAGCAGCAACCAAGGAAGGAGAGCCACCCAGATAGTACTGCACAAGATTAATTTAGAAAAATAAAACTTTTTAGAAAAATAAAACTTTTTAGAAAAATAAAAATTGCTGGTGAAGCAAATTACCATGAAGAGTTTAACTTCTACCATGGTAATAGTCCAATTTGTAAATGAACTGGGAAAAGATCATGGTAGCAAGGAATTATTCTGGAGACTCTTGCACTGATCAATAAAGATCAAGAGCTCAAAGTAGAGGGACACAGGACTGTGCTTTCTCTGGAACATCTTCTGGTACATACTTAGGAAAAAGTGTAAATTCCCTTAAAGAAGATCAAGAAAAGCCATACATAAGTGCCTTAGGCTGGCCATAAAACACTCACATAAGGACTAAAGCAAAAGATAATCTGGCAGCTCACTCCACTGCACAGGTCAGCAAGCACACCGGAGAACATGGTGAACGCAGTCTGTCCCTTCTAAACAGTTTCCAGTCAAACTGACACAGATGCTTTGTTTTGTCTGTTTTAATGTACAACATCATTGTTTATTATATATGTGTGTGACCACTTCAGGAATGTGGATAGACCCATGTTGGGCAATGACTGGTGACATTTCTCTGGGCAGACAGGCATGGGGCAGCAATGGAGCAATGGAGATACCCCCAGAGCTAACTCGGGGTCATCACTTTCATTTTAGCAGCTGCAGGTGGGACGTGCCAGTCCTCTAGCAGGCACTTTCACAGCAGGGGAAGAGTCCTCCATGTCTTTTTTTGTCTAAATCCCCGTGGCGCATCTAAGTAAGAACTTGTAAAGAGAGAGATATCAAATATTTCCACTTCAGTTGTTCACTTACTTACCTATTAGCTGGAAAATTGTCATGCCTGAATAACAGTCACATGTTTGTTTGTTTGTTTTAATAAGTAGCAAAGACAAGTTTTATTTCTGAGAAGTATACTTGTATATTGCTAGTTATCTTTTCCGTGAGCCAGTTAAAGTTTGCATGAAAAAAAAACCAGATAAAAGGATGTCATTAAAATGGGTCCCAAGAACCTTTCAAATGATTCACAGTGGTCTTGTCCTAATTAAAATTGAATGCAAAAACAAACATGCTTGCAGCTTGCTAGGATGATTCCATGTATTTATGAATTTTGTCAGCCTAGCCCATATGTGAAAAAATGAAGCACACACAGTTGAAGTTTAAGATCCTAATCATGCAGAGTAAGCTGTTTGAACTGAATTAACTTTGTAGAGAATGATACGAGTATTTGATCTCACTTACAGCACTTCTAAGTACTGTAGCTTGTTAACTCATTGGAAAAAAAATCAATTTGAGAGTTTCACCATGCCCCCATTACTGGAATAGGAAAGCATCTAATGTACAGAACCTTCAGCCCTGAGTAAGTCATAACAATACTTAAGGGCCCACTCCACCTGCCCTTAGAGCTAGCATGCACATTTCCAAATTTATGCAAGGAAAAGGACTGGAAAGAGATATTTCTTTTTAATGCAATGCATTTTTCTCTATTTGAACATAAGGATGGACTAACTGGAGGACACTAAAAAGCTGGACATAGGTGATGGGCCATCAGGTTGGCTAGAGAAAGTGAGTCACTGCCTTCCTCGTCCAAACCCTTTGGCTTCACTTGGATTAACACTGTAAGATGTTTAGAACAGCTGTAGACTGGATCTAAAACCAACAAACAGTTTAAAATAGACAACCTGGGGAAAAAATGAAACACAAACACCCAAATCCCTGGGAAACCAGTAAAGCATTAAGGCAACACTGAACTTGTTGAGTAGAGCACAGCATTCCCTGTTACAAAATGGACACCCCATGGGATGGGGCCAGGCATCTCCGAGTGGGGGTTTCTGACTATTTCTTTGAAGATATATGACCCCATCCCATGAAACATATGGCCATCTAACTTATTTTTAAATAAAAAACAAGGTGGAGGAATGAAGCTGGATCTGGGGGGGGATTAATTCAGACTGCAGGTGGTTGCTTGCACTCCTGCAGGACCCAAAGCCAGGAATCCTTCAGAAAAACGGTACCTACCTCACTTCTTTCAAACAATGGAACAAGATTAACTGTTTTCATTTGAAGTGGCACCACTTTTGCCTCTTTGACTAGTGATGAGTACTCCTTAGGAAAGCAAGAGACCGGAGCTCAAAATATCTGCAATAACTGCTAGAGCAGGGGAGGGAAGAACAGACAGGAACACAAGCCTGTCTGTAAAAACTGCATGCCATTTCAGGGTCTTATGGGAGAGATGCGGGACTGCAGAGAGAAAGGGACTGTGAAGACTTAGAGAAAGTGCACTGGTTTTGGGTAAGGACATTTGACAAAGATGAGGGAACACTGTGGCTCCCTCTTGTGAGATTATGACTGTAGTTTATATTAAGCAGTCACAAATATGAGGCAGAAACACCTCTGCAGCAGTGAGAAGAAGGTGGTAGCCCTGACAGCATTTTTTGCTGTCATCTACTTTGCCAAAAAGATGTATCCTCTTTGTCTTCTTAGGGAACTCTGCACCACTCTGGCTAATTCCCCTAATCTGACCTGACTGTGAGGGAAACCCTGTACCTGCTGATCTGGACTGAGAATATCTCAGTAGGCAGCATAAGAGCTCAAGGGAAATATCTAGGAAAAGTAAAATTAATTCTGGACTAGAAACATCCAGTCTGTCTGAATTCATTTCTGAATACAGCCCTCAAGGACAAATCTTGCTCCAATTCTAAGGAATGAAAAACCTCCCCTGCACTCCAGTGGGCTGTGGAAGGGATGGTATCTGTTGTTCAACCCTGGCTGAGGAATCAGCTGGGCAGTAATTGTATACTACTTTATGAATCTCAGTGTGCTAACACAGGGAGGATGACTAGTGGGCACAAGGCCATCATATTAAAAAACTGCTGGAGAGCACTGGCATTGTGTTGCTGCAAGCTCATCAACACCAGCTTAGCAGCCTATCCTGGCTTTCCGGGAGTCCTCCGTATTCCTTCTGAAAGTCGCTATGGTGCAAACCAGAACCACACCACACAGCACAAAGAAGGACCTGCAGCTGACCTCTATTTGTTTTGGCACAGTGCAGACCAGTCTGTAAGAAGCACTTGCTTTTATGCTACAGGCAGCGATCTGCCAAGTTTCTCGATGTCTGGCAGTCAGATGATAAAGGTGCATCCAAAGCCCCAGAGGCTGGTGGAGAACTCACCTGGGTTCAAGACTGGGTCTCCAGCCAGTGCTTGGATGCGCCATGGTTCCTCTGCCAGGAAGATGCATGTGTCTGCACTTCTGCAGAGCTAGCATTTAACTTCACCCTGGTAAAAAGGCTGCAGAACACATATCCAGCACCTGAAACTCTACAGTAAAGACAGCTGGGGCCTTAGAGCTGAACCTGCCCAGTGATAGAGAGTGCCATGTCTGGTGAATGGAGGCCATCAAAGCCTGACATTCTCAAGGACCAAACTTCTCACAAACACTTCACTGCTCATACATAGGAATAAGATGAAAGAAAGAACAAACTACATATGACAGGCATGAATTGGTTTGCACAGGCTTAACTCCACAAGGGTTCCTAGAGCTGGTGATACTGACTGTTAGGTGCTCATTTTTACAAACTCATGGTCTAAAAAGGAGCTGTCACTGGTCCCTTTTGTATTGTATCCTTTACAGGAGGCTGAGGAACTGATTCAATTAATTTTGCGATTCATACCCTAATCTGTGGCTTCCAGTGTCAGTTGTGGAAGAAAATAACTGCATAGGTGTTCTGCAATTCAAGTTGTCACCTCAACCTGCAGCTTTTTGTGTCCTTACATAAATAAACCTATCACCTAGAAAAAAAAGGACCTATATATATATATATATATATATATATATATGAGAAGAAGTAACACTTGGATTAGCAGTAAACTGGACTAGTTGTCACTTTTTGATCTGTGTCAGCTGAAATCAGCGCTCTAGATAAAACAAGGTACTACAAAAGTCCACAGTTAGATGTCCCATTTACTGTCCCCACCACTTTTCTTAGCACCCAGTTCTGTAGCCATGAATGCTACACCAATGATGTGGCAGTAGGTTTCCTGCCGCAGAACACTTTGATATCTGAATAAATAACTTCATCAGCAAGGCTGCCGCTACTTTGATCCACCGCTATCACAGAATCTGCAGCAACCCATCAAAGAGATTCAAAACTTCTTTCCCTGTGCCGGCCAAACTTCCCGAGCGGCTGCACCCACTGCGACCACAGCGGGACTGGAGCGGGACCGGAGCGCGGCCGGAGCGGGGCCGGAGCGGGGCCGGAGCGCGGCCGGAGCGCGGCCGGAGCGGGGCCGGAGCGGGGCTCTGGATGATCAGATGCTGCCCCCTGCCTGGCTTCTCGCTTCCCGGCCCCGGCTGAGCTCTCCTCAAGGCAAAGGACACGGCTCGCAGCTTTTGCCTCTCCTGGCACAGAATCATAGAACCATAGAATCGCTAAGGTTGGAAAAGACCGGTAAGATCACCAAGTCCAGCCAGGTCCACCACTACATCATATCTCTAAGCACCATGTCTACGCATTTTTTTGAACTCTTCCAGGGATGGTGATCCCACCACTTCCCCAGGCAGCCTGTTCCAATGCCTAACTACCATTTCAGTGAATAATTTTTTCCTAATATCTAATCTAAACCTCCCCTGGTACAACTTGAAGCTGTTTGCCACTTGTTACCTGGGAGAAGAGACCAACCTTACCTGTCTACAACATCCCTTCAGGTATCTCCAGACTAAACAACCCCAGTTCCCTTGCTCACTCCATGATTACAACTCCAGCCCAAACTGGCAGGTATGCCACAGGAGGAACTCCAACAATAAGCTAGTGGTGAAAGACAGGAAAAAAATAGTTATTTCCTTGGGAAAATAATTTTTGTAGGCACCAGAAAGTCACTTTGACTGAACAGTTGTTCAAATTGCTCAGCATCATTTAAAAGGGAAAGGAAGGACCTAAGTCTATGTCATAAGACAGTGGCAGATTATCTCAGATCTTTTGGGCTGCAATATAGTGACTTTATGATACTTTATTAGGTTTTGGGTTTTTTGCATTTGCTGTTTTGAATGACAACCAAGTCTGTAGCATCCTGTTATAACTGGAGTCTGCAGCTTGTTGGAGAAATTGTACCTAAGTAGATAAGCTGCAATTACAGTCCTTCACTATTTTGCGCCTTCCAGATGTAAAAATCAACACTGCAAATCCCACTGTTTTCCTTCCAGGGTCTGCTATATTTCCAAAAGGAGATTTTTTTTCCAAAAAAACCCAGTCAAAGTCAACCTTAAATGCTGTAGACAGACCTTGGACAGTGTAGCAGCACGTTTCCCCACCCCTCCTTGCACCCATGCTTAAGCCATAACCACCAGTGAGAGTAGTGATGGCTGCATCCAGCTTATTCTGGACTTGGGGGAACAGATGCCAACATGGGAGCCAAGGGCTGTCCGGAAAGGTGACCTAGAAGCCTTGCTGCTATGCAAATGTAAGTGAATCATCTTACTTCATAAATAGTGGGCAGCCTTCTAATCCTGTGTGTGACACTCTGGATCCATTCCAACACATCCATCTTTCTTGTGCTGTGACCCCAGACCTGGATGCAGCACTGCAGGTGGGGTCTCACCAGCACAGAGCAGAGGGCCAGAATCCCCTCCCTCACCCTGCTGCACACACCTCTTTTGATGCAGCCCAGGACACAGCTGGCTTTCTGAACCCCAAGTGCACATTGCCAGGTCATGTCCAGTTTTTCATCCACCAGCACCCCCAGTCCTTCTTGGCAGGGCTTCTTGCAATCTCTTCCTCTCCAGATTGTATTGATACAGAGGGTTGCTCCAACTCAGGTGCAGTACCTTGCACTTGGGCTTGTTGAACATTATGAGATTCCCATGGGCCCACTTCTTGAGCTTCTCCAGATCCCTCTGTATCTCATCCCTCACATGTGTCAATTGCACCACTCAGCTTGGCGTCATTGGCAAACTTGCTGAGGGTGCACTGACCCCACTGTCTATATCACTGATGAAGATATTAAAGACATTGTTCCCAACATGGACTCTTGAGGGACACCACTTGTCACTGATCTCTACTGGAACACTGAGCCATTGACCACTATCCTCTGGATGTGACCATACAATTAACCCCTCATCCACCAAACAGTCCACCCATCAAATCCCTCTCTCTCCAATTTAGAGAGAAGGACATTGTGGGGGACCATGTCAAAGATCTTACAGAAATCCAGACAGATGACATCCATCACCATTCTCTTGTCCACTGATGTAGTCACCCCATCATAGAACACCACTATTCTGGTCAAGCAGGACTTACACGTGGAGAAGCTGTGCTGGTTGTCCCAAATCACCTCCCTGTCCTCCATGGGCCTTAGCACAGCTTTTGGAGGATCTGTTTCATGACATTTCCAGGCACAGAGGTGAGCCTGACTGGTCCGTAGTCCCCAGAACTCTCCTTTCTCCCCTTTTTAAAAATGGGTGCAATGTTTCACTTTTTTCTGTCACCAAGGAATTCACCTGACTGCCATGACTTTCCAATATAACTTAATGTCAAATAAGCATGCAGAATAATTTGACTGCTATCTGCAATGATCAGGAAGAAGCCAATAAGCAGCGCTGCATTGTTGATACATGAACCCACAATGCTGCCAGGTTTTTTCATGCTTACACCATACTGTGGCTTGGAAGTGCTGTTGTCACCTTGCCATGGCAGGGCAAGAATTCTCTCAAACTTATTTTTCTCATTGCACTGACAAAGCAAGAAATATCTCAGAGGAACTGAGAGAACATACATCTGTATATAATTATATATAGGCATAGAAAGATATCTTAATGGTTTAAAAACTGTAGGAAAACATTTTATTTAGAGACAGGGTAAAATTATGACACAATCAAAATGCCAGGCATTTCATCACTGCCTTCACCAACAAGTCAACATTTGATCAGCTATCTTCAGTTGAAAAAATATAATTATCTCAAGTATGCTTAAACAATGAAAACCTGCAAAGGAGTAACTTTAGATTGGACCTATAATATTTTCTTTTGATAATCAAAATACTTGTTTCAATTTGGCTTTAATTTTGCTGAAAATAAATTTAAATTTTAAATTTTTTAAAAAAAAATCTAACTGGAAAGTTGAAGTAGAGTATGTGAACAACTTCTAGGCATTTTTAAAAATGTTTTAAATTTATTGAAATTGTTATTTTACAATACAGAGTTTGATAAATTAGCACTTTCTAGTGGAAAATCATTATGCTGGTCAACTTCTCAGCAACTCTACCACTATCACATCCTGCCTCTCACTATGAGATGTTGCCAATAGGACTTGACATTAATGGTACTGCTGATGGTTTTAGCCTGTTTAGATAAGCGAAATCTCTGCCAAAATGATTGGGTAGGCAGCTTTTTCCAAGACTTATTGGTGACTGGGCAGGACTCTTACCCTACTGCAGCTGACAGGACAGATGAGTCACCTGCTGCACCTCACCGCTCATGCACTCCTGACCCAGGTAAGAACAGAGACTGCCACGTGCACACTTGGACATGCCCATTAGGTTTCATCTGAAGATAAAGAATTGTTTTCCAGTGAGAATAATCATTCACAGAACAATATTCCCAGGGTCGTGGTAGAGTCCCCATAACTGAAGGTTTTGAAGATGTGATTGAACAGGGTGGTTGCTAATCTCATCTACACTTCCTTTCCCATGAAAGGTTGGACTAGATGATCTTCTGATGTCCCTTCCACACTGGACTGTTCTATGATTCTATGATTTATATGACCACATGCCCATTAGGATATGGATAATAAGTACAACTTATTTCAGAAAATGTTGGGTCCCATAATTTTTTGGCACTTTTCTATGAAACAGCTCTTCACACAGGAATGAAGAACGTTGTTCTCCAAGACTTCAGGGATGAGGTGAGTTCCAGGAGAAACCTGGGAATTTTACTGAGTATGGCAGACGAGGGCTGTTCCTTCTGCCGTACCCAGCACAGCTTTCAGATGCTGTCAGGGGATGTGACAAGAGCAGTGTGAAAACCATGTAAAGCCCAGAGTACCCCGAGGCTCACAGAGTCTGCTCAGTACTCCTGTGTGGTGCTGAGAGCCTGTGGGGCAGTAGCTCTGTGAGAAAGGAGATGTGAGAAATGTGAGAAAGGATTCATTCTGACTCTTTAAAACAAGCCATTTCATATTCTGTTGGAAGGATCGGCCCAATTCACTAAAATGTGAATTAATGCAAATTAATGAAATTCAGTACAATAAAGGCTTCAGAAAATGACAAAACCAAACAGTGTCAACACACTGGAATAGGCCAATCCTTGTATTAGCCTTTTAACATTTTAATACTATTATCCTTAAACTTCTGGAAACAAATGCTGCTGGAAATAATAAGAAGAAAATATTCATACTTATTAAATAATGAGGGAATCCTCACTAATAGCATCTGCAGACATCCACTTCAGTAACAATTAATAATGTTTAAGTGTCAAAACAATACCCATGCTACACTGGTGAACTGAGTTCTCTTAGGGTTTGAGCCAAGTTGTGGCACACCAAGGTAGGCTAACAGTAGCTTCAGTGGACAGATATGACTGCAACTTAACATCCATTTCAAATGTATAGTTAAAAACAGAAGAAAAGAGTTCTTGAGAGGACTCTTCCCTGTATGAGAGATAATTTAAGATGATTAAGGCTATATTGGTGCCACACCAAAGGACTCTCAAGCATATTAGTGTACCAAGCAAATGGTTTTTTTTTAAGGTATAAAAATGGCCTGTTTGAAACAGATTTTCTAATTCAAAGCTTGCAGTTTTCATTTTGGCATACCTTTCATTCTTCTCCTACCTTTACTTTTTGTTATAGCTTATGTTATTCTTTTGTTCTTTATTTTATTTTGTCTCACTACATTGTTTTGTCCCTTGGAACTGCTTTAACTATAGAGCAAGAAAACATCCTAGCTGCTATATTTATTAGGATCTCCCTACTATAAATGAAAAATTAATTTAGAATTTGTTTTGAACTTACCATGTACCAAGAAGGATGGAAGAACTAACCAGAGCTATCAGACCTGCCAGCCCCTTGTGAGATCTGCTGCATGCCTAAGCTGCTAGGAGGTAGAAAACGAGAACAAAATTAAGGCCTCACTAATTAAAGACACAAGCCTTGGTCTTGTGTCTTTGCAAAATGGCCATATATACATTCAGTATTGAGTAACAAGGTTTCCAATAATTCCCTCCAAAAAGATGCTTTTAAACATAACAAAGAGTTAATCTTTTAAAGATAGTTTGTCCATTTAAGTAATGAGAGCAAAGGCCAAATAACAGAAGGAGGGACTTGAGAGGACATGGCTGCTCAGTGTGTGCCATGTGAGGAAAGACTCTGGGCACAAAATACGGTATTTGCTCCTTTGCAAAATGGAAATATTTGAGAATTCCAGTTTAAACCAAGGAAAATGCCTGGAGACAAAACCCCAACTATTTTTGCACTCTTTGATGTCAGCTGAAAAGCAAAGGCCAAGCAATCTCAATCTGTAAAGCTGAACTGAATCTGAAGAGAGGCGTTTTTGACTAATGAGTCATTTGGTTTACGCCAGCCAGAGCACATCCACACTCAGGCTTGAAGCAAGAATTATGACAGATGTAGGAAATAACAAGCAGAAATGCTCTTCAGATGGTGCTTTCCAGCATGCAGTCACATGGAGTAAATTTAAACATTGCAGACACTTTTCAAAAATTCAAAGCAGAATGTGAATGCTACAACTCCTCCCTGACTTCAGTAGCTCAGCCCCTTCCTTCCAGGAGCCAGGGACCTGGGCATCATGCAAACATCATGCAGTTTTTGTTTCAGAAAATGATGGGGGGTGTTTTGCTGTCGTTGAGAGGCCAAAGGATGTCCAGAAGGTTCACAGATACAGGACCAAAACAAAGTGCTTCTTACACAGTTGTATCTTTCTGGCCTTACATTTAGTCCCTATCAGTACATTAAACAAATTATTTGGTTTTCTTACAGGTGAACCTGATTCCATAAGGTACCAAGAGGAGGACTGACTTTTGCTAACCATATTTAGCACAATAATTTTTAGATAGCTCAGGTCAGAAGTCCATTTAGTGCAGAACACTAAGATAATGTGATTTACCAGAGGATCAACCCAGTTATAATCATCTCAATAAATTCCCTTTCCAAAGTCAGCTTTATCACAGGGGAGTAGTATTTCTTTCTAGGCTGAGATCTGGGTTACAGAAGCTCAGACAAATTTTAGCACTAACAGTTCTGTCATGTACAGGACAATGATAGAATTAATATCTCATAAATGTCAGCATCAAGTTCTCATAAAATATAGGAGTAATCATAGGGACAAAACTTAAAGAAAAAAAACCACCTTCCCATGAAGTGGCTGTTCATCTTCTACATGATGAGATGGGCAGGCAGATCATAATTCCATGCTTATCCACTCAAATACCAATCTCTCTCCTAAATCAGTTCTGTCAGTTCAAGTATTTTTCAATTATTTATCTTGTTAGTTCTTCTCAAAATGTTCAAGCTAATTTATTCTTCCTTTGAGGAACAGTATGAATATTGAATTTTAAAAGGTATCTTTCTGCCAGTCTTTCAGGAAGATAAATTTGCATTAATTACAATACAGTGACATTAGCTTCTTCAGGAAAGGCTTGTTTGGATTATTTACTGAGCCAGGAATACAACTGCCAATAAATCCATACATCTTATTTATATATTTACTAAACCATTCTTCTCACATTCCATTATCCTCTATCTTCTATACCATCTCCAAACCCAATGTAACAGTTTTTTGAGAAAGTTACAGGAAATCTATAGTTTGCAATCAAAAAGTAACTTATTACTAAAACAATGTACTTCCTAAGGTGCTCAAAATTGCTTTCACCTTAAAAGTATGGAAGTAATCCTAATTTCCAAATGCATTTATAAAATCATGCAAGTACTTCAGCTGTTTATATCATTATCTCTGTGACAATGATATAGACACAAAGATAATAAAGGTTCATTTTTTACTTTACAAGACTATCAACAGGTTGATTGTAAGAAACCCTTTCTTTTGTAGTTCTTATTTTTATTTCCTTTCATGGCTGTTAAATATACTTTTTCCATATTACAAAGAGCAAACAAATGGGCTTATTTTCTTAAATACCTGCACAGAAAAAGTTTCACCTATCTGTATAGGATTTTTTTTCTGCACTCAGTAGCATGCATAGTAGATAGTGATTCTGTCAGATCACTTAGATAGGTTTTTTAATTCTTATTTTTATAGTATATTTCTACTGTTATAACTCTAATCCAAATGGAAAATCACAACAGCACTGTGGTCATCTTCGTGTCCCAAGGACCTATGCAGTTATATCCCATGAGAATTCAACTTACTGGTTTGGTGACTCCTCTGGTTGTTCTGGTGGCACGTCAGGGCTCAGTAGGGTGAAGCTACAGGATGAGGAAAGGGACATGAGAAGTCCCTGGACTATGTTCCTGCTGCCAAGCAAGCTCATAGCAGCTGAAAACAAGGCTGCAGTGTGTGGAGCTTGCAGGCCAGAGCCAGCGCTTCTGACTGCTCACACTCCCAGGCACAGATGCGTATCTGGTCACAGCTGTAGTTTGAAAGACACAGAAATGTCATTGCTTGTGTCTATCTAGAGTGAAAAAGTGACCAAGAGCAAAGAAAAGGAGGACTGTGAAAGCTATTCCCTGTATTGGATCTTGTCTAATCATCTGCATATCCCTTTCATAGGATATTATAACAAATCCCTGATTAACATGTTCGCTAGAAAATAAAGACAATGCATAGACATACATTTTTGCTTCCCCTTGTCCTCCTGTCTTAAAAATGAACAGTACTAAAGGGAAATGAAGTTGAATGATTGCTTTTTTCTCCCCTCTTTTCCAAGCGAGTGTGGATGTTACACTTGCCATTTGCCAAAGCTGGGAGCTACACAAACACCCCTGCCAGGACCAGAACCATCCTCCACTGCTTTTCCTGCCCAGGGAATCTCAATGTACAAAGAGAAGTAGAAAGAGAAGCAAAGAGTACAAAGAGTGCTTCCTAAAGACACCATAAACCCCCCAGTTAATATAAAAGAAAGGGAGATTTTCTTCATCATTTCTGTAAAGGATGTGTCCGCTTCCTTTTAAGAGTGTTTGCCTTTCGCAAACAATCAATTTTAAATTAAATGAAAATTCAAAAATGTTATATTGAGAAAATCTCAGTTTTTATTTCAGGCAGACCTAATTTTATTTTGACTTTTCATAATTAGATGGAGAACATGTTTTGTGATTGGAAATAGATATAAGATAGAACATCAAAGAAAAGCTGCATATAAGAACTATCTATAAATTCTATTAAGGTAAAATTTGAGTTTTTCAGACTTGAGTGGACAGTTTCAACTTCAACAGGATCCTTCATTTCTGCATAACGTTCAGATATGATATTTTAAGGGTTGAAAATGCAGCTCATTATTCCAGCTTTACTAAAAGAATATTTGAGTGAAAAATCACCACGAAATAAAACTGCAGGCAGATTGGGTCAGGGCCATTTTGCATTAATTCGGGACAAAGGGAAGTGTTAATGTCGGGGTCCCTCCCCCTGCCATGTGGTCCTGGGAGAGGGGCCCTGGGGGGAGACACGGGGTTTCCCTGCCCCTGGTCAGCCTCGTTCCCCATGGGTTGTTTTGTGTTCCCCTGCACGGGCAGAAGGACCCTCGGGTCCCGTGATTGCAGCAGTTCCTCGGCAGATCCCGGCCATGCGGCTGGGGAAATAAACATCTCTGAAACATCTATCAAGAATCGGTCCATAGATATTTCTTTTCCACGGGCCTCGTTGTTTGATACATGTGTTACAGCATCTGCACTGTAACACGTTTCCTCTCGGTCCTTGCCCTTGCCAAGCCTGATGCTGTTGGCAGCAGTAGCTCCAGCTAATGTAAGATGAATTTTACATTAATGGAAGGGTGGTGGGTAAACTTGCTGGTATCAGCCATTGTGCCTTGCAGCCATTAAGACATAAGCAGCTGCTGTGAGTAAAAGGCTGGTCGGGCTCCTTCTGGAGAGCATCTTCTTCGCACCGCCTTGGCCTGGCTCTACAAAAACACCCCCAGAGCTCGTAACCATCAGCCACCCCTCACGCTTGCACATGAACCTCCGGTGTGAAGCGTTGGCACATGACTGAAGGGCTTTTTGCATATTAATCGCTAATGATTTGCTGTGCCTAAATCCAGGCAGCTGCAGGGACCGGCCCGCCCCTGCCCAGCCCTGTGCTACGAACATCACCCACAAGGAGGAGCCCCATTTACAAATAATTCATTAAGAGAAAAGATGAGAGTTCTGCCTTAGCCGTACCCAGGCTAAACAGATTAGCAAAGAACTACCTCTTGATGAAAGAAGCAGTGGCGTTTTTTACAACTAATTTCCCATCAGAGACAAGATTCACCAGATAGGGGATATTTGCCTAATTACATTATTCCAACTTTTCCCAATTACAAGGAGAACACAAGTTTTGTGAACCCAAAGGGAAGAAACATCAAAGACTAACTGCCTACAACAAGAGCCTACAAAATCAATTCTTTTTCCTTAGACTCATTTAATTACAATGCCAAGCACGTTTTGCCCAGGCAGGAGGGTGTGATTAAGTGAAACTGCTTCCCTGGGGACTACAGAATGATGCTGAAAGAAACAGTAAAAGTTAGTAGAAAGTTTTACACAGTAAAGTTACTGCATGAATATGCAACAGCAGTTTTCACTGTGAATTTATGGTGCTTATTACAGTATAACCCACAAAGCTTAGTTTCACTGAGCATTGTCTTTGTGAATAGCCTCATTACTACCTTACAGCTACAGCAGTATCGAGATGAGAGGAAGAGCAAGTGCACAAAGCCCTTGTGACGTTGTGACTTCTCTGGCTCGATTTTCAGGTGTACTGAGCCTTCTGAGAGCCACTTGAAGCCAAAAGGGTGCATGTGCACTCTGAGCCTGTATGGGCAGGGGCTTTTGAAATTGTAATCCAAAGCCTGAGCTTTGCAAATTAAGTGACTGTGTTTCAAAACTTCATCTTGAGCAACTTACCTAAGGTTACCCAGCCGTGCCTGGTAGAATAAGGAACAAAATCCATGCCTGTCAATAATCAATAAAATGCTGCCAGATACCTCAAAAGAACAAGCAAGGATTTAGCTTGATCTCACTTGAGAAAGAATTTAATTCAAGATTTCTTTCATGTAGGTGGGTTTTAGCTCAATTTTCAGCTCACTCACTTTAAAAGCGGAGTGTTTTTTCCTTCCTGCTTGTACGTTTATTTTACATACCCAGAATTCACAGTAAGGTAAGCAGTTTTCTCTCTTTCTTATCAGTCTGCTGCTATCTTGATTACTTTTCAGCATGTTTAAGTTGTTGCCTACTTTGCAAAATAAAATTACCTGACCCGTTAAGACTTCAGAAAAAAATCTCACGGCAATATATTTATTTTCTGCATTCTTCAGAAACAAGTACCTTCAACAGATTGTTTTAATAAAATGCTGAATTTTTATATTCTAACAAAATTCTGCCCTGCTATGATACTGGCTGGGAGGTCAACCCAGAAGGACCCAAGCAATCTGGGGGTTACTAGAGTGAGCAGTCACCAACAAATATGATCACAGAGCTAATGGGGGCAAGACATTCTGCTGGACCCCACACTTAAAACCAAGGAATATAACCAAGGAAGAACTCACTGGGAATGTGAAGGTCACAGGCAGCCTTTGCTGCAGTGGCCATGAAATGGTGGTGGATCCCACAAAAAGGGAACAAGCAAAATAGCAGGATTGACCCCTGGAGACCAGGAGAGCAGGTTGTGGCCTCTTAAGAAATCTACTTCGAGAAATCCTGTGCAATGCACCCATAGAGAGAAGAGGGGACCAGAAGAGTCAGTTGAGTTTCAAGTATCACCTCCTCCAGCTTCAGAATGATCCATCTCAATGTGCAGGAAATCAGTCAAAGGCAAGAGGCAGCTGCAAATATGAGCAAGGAGACCGAACAAAGCTCAAAGAGAAAAAGGAAGTGTACAAGAGGTAGAAGCAAGGACAGGTGAACTTCCAGGAATATAGAGATGCTGTCCAAGCACGTAGGGACAGGGCTGGAAAAGGCAAAACCCATCTGGAGCTGAACATGGTAAGGAACTGTGGACAGCAGCAAGGACATCTACAAATATACCAGCTGCAAAAGGAAGACAAGGGAAAACATGGGCCTGCTGCTGAATGCAGTAGGGGACCTGGTAACAAGAAAGGTGAGGTACTTGTGTTTTACTGGCAAGGCCAGCCTTCAGGAACCTCATGCCCTGAAACCTGTGAGAAAGTCTGGAGCGAGAGGAAGAAGATCAAGTTAAGGAATGTTTAATTTTAAAAAAGCCATATTAAAGTCCATGGGGCCTTATGGGATGTATCCATGCCTCCTGACAGTGCTGGCTGGTGTCATTGAGGCCACTCTCAATTAAAGATTATGGTGATCAGGGAAAGTTCCTAAACCATAGAAAAGAGTGAATGTCACTCCTCTCTTTAAGTAGGAGGACATAGGGAACTACAGGCTGGTCACCCTCATCTCTGTCCCCTGGAAGGTGATGGAGCAAGTATTCCTGGAGAGCACCTCCGAACAACTGAAGGACAAGGTTACTGGGAACAGCCAGCATGGCCTTTGCAACCACACAGCCCTGTAATACAGCGTAGGCATTGCTAGCAATGGGCCATAAGCTTCGTACTGAGTTTGCAAGGCCTCAGGATAGAGAGTCTTCAGGCTCGCTTTATCCAAACATCTCTTGACCTGCCTGAAGCTTTATTTAATTTGGTTGAGCTGAAACAGCAATTTTACTAACGGACCAGGGGGTTAAACATGAGAGTTGGACTAGATGATGCCCAGAGGTTTCTGGCAACCTCCACTATTCTGTGAAAGTAAAGTCTGATAAAATTCAACTAGAATTTGCCTCCCATTTAAGAAATATACAGAGCATTTTTTTTAAATTGCTTGACTTCTTAAATAATTTCAAACCATTATTTTCTCCTTAATCTGACCCTCTCTTTTCTTGACGCAAGTGAAGGAATGAAAAGTAAATCTGATGCAACATGTTCGGGAGAAGTTTACAGATATAAAATGTCTTATTCAAGTTGCTAATTAAAAAAAATAATGGTTTACTTTAACTTAAATTTTAAGAAAAAAATAAAACTAGCAAATAATGGATTTGTAATATTGCTCTTCACTGCTTCTTTGAAGACTAATTCAGCAAATTCATTTGTTTAAATCTTTGGAAATATATTTAAGCATATGAGAATTAATACACATTTTGAATTCATGATGTCTTTTGCAGACATTGTAACTTATGCTACTTCTTAGTTTTCTCTTACAAATACATCTGCAAAGACCTGTTTCTTGAGTAGGTCTATTGATTTTCTAAAATCAAAAGTAGATCAAAACTGGTATTTGCTCAAACATTATCTCTGTCCTTATTATTAACCACTAGCTTTTGGATTTTTACCCTTCTTTTACAAGAAAACTTTGAACTTACAATGGAAAAGATTTGTTCATTCTAGGTGTGTTAGACTTTTTGTTGGTTTTTTTGTTTGTTTTTTTTCAGCTGGAACAGGAAATTTTACTTCATATTTTACAAACTTTCATCCAGACCAATAATGCTTTTATTGTCATGGTATATATAGGATTGCCCATTAAATTACTAAGCTTAAAATCTGAGTCAAGTTTTCTATTTACTTTGGGTTTTGTTTTCCTGTTATGTTTTGCTGTCAGGTGTGGATGTATTACTGTCCCTGCTAATCAAGTGCTCTAGAATGCAATTTCTGCTTAGTTCAGTCAATAACTGATCAATTACTATTGCAAAGTTGAAATGTATGTTGCACTTATGTTCCTGGCAGGTTCTGCCCAAACAATCACACCATCAGTACAGACATAAGTCACTTCTACTAAATTTCCACCAGTGGAATATTTTGGCAACTAAATTTATCTCAGAGGAAGTTTCTGGAAATGAAACACCCCCAAAAGTCATCCTAGGATAAAAATTTTAGTTCTCTGCCTATGAAGCTGCTAGGCATCATGTGATGCTCCCAGTTTTGCAAACAATTCAGCCATCTCATTATTTACTCCCCTCTTGGTAGTAGTTGACCCAGTTGTCTTTGATGGACTGGCAGGATGTCCAAATGCCTTGAGGACATTCCATTTAAGGAATGCACATGGACATGCATTTACATGCTTGTAGCATTGTTCTTCTCTTGGGTGAGGGTGATTTAAGATAGACAAAATGAACTTTCTGTCTTCAGGATAGAAGCATTCACCTGGGGTATGGAGAACGAGAAAAACTTGTTGAACAAGGGAATGCCACAATGATTAGCATTCATTTGTGCAGCAACTGGTGGAATGCAGAAGAGCAAAACTCCCAGTTTGGCATTTTAACAACCCTGAAAATGTCAGCATGTAGTTGCTTTTAACTACATTCTAAGCCAAACTTAACTTTTCATGGTCTACAAGCATAGCCCGAGGGCTCAAAAACCTCTGAAAAAAACCACACAGGCATCATTCAAATTAGAAGACTGACAGAAAAAGAAAATAAGTGACAAGTTCTCCTCAGCTCTGATTTTCTTTCCTCTTAGTTTTTTCTGATCTTTTTTCTTTCATCCTCACTCACAGCTTTCTTTCTGTCTTCTGTACTGAGGTGACATTGCAATGTAAAAATCAGGAAAGTACTGTTTTGTAATGTGCACTGCACACATACATTTGTTTTGATGACTTGTGTCTCTGTTTTCATATTTGCACAGAAATGGTAAAGTAAACTTCATTTAAAAATCAAAACAACAGCAGCTGTACTCTGTTCAGCTTTTGTTGTTTTGGGTTTTTTTGGTCTTCAGCTTAGACATTCAGTCACTTCTGATCTCTTGATCTCCCATTTGTTGTTTTTTTTTTTTTTTTTTTTTTGCAGGACCATGTCACAAACCGTAACTGCTGCAAGACCTTTCTCTTCATAGCCATCTCTGACATCATTCTGGTTTACTGTGCTGCCTTCTGCAATTTGTTTTATGACACACACCTAAGTTTTCTTTCATGTGTGCAATTTCAGCTTTAAAGACACATCATGACAGGTTTTTTCTCTCTTACATTTTCCTACTTTATCCTGAATTGTTTTTAGATTCACACTCTTGTATTTCTGTGTACTGTTGAAATAATCCACATTCTGTTGCTTGTCTGAATTTGTCTCCTAACTTCCTATTGCCTTTCTGGTCACTGCTTCACAGCTTATGATGGGCTTTTTATGTCTCTTCTTTAGCTAGACAGATCTTGTGGTATTTTGGGGGTTTTTTTAAGAGTTAGTTGCTGCAGCAAGTGAGAGTTTCCAAGCCCTCCTCCTGTGCATACCCTGGGAACACTTGATCTCATATCAAAGGGACTTCTATGATTCTCTGACTTCTGAACTGAGCTTTTAGTATCACTGCTGTGATACATTTCAAATGCCCCTTTAAGCTGCAGCATTGAGAAGTAAGACTCATAACACTCCAATATTTCCATTTTAATACAGGTTAGCAAATACAGCAGACATCAGAATTGTCTTTTATCAATTTAGTCATGATATATTTCAACTGTTTGAACCCTTGTCATAACTCAGGCAATTTTAATCCCCAAAATTTTGTATGATACAGTGGTTTTAAAATGCAGTACTTAAATCCAGCTTGAATGCTTGCCATCTACCAACCTGGAGAGCCGATGTTATTTTTGGGCCCTAATCTCATATGACCTCCTCTCCTCACTGCATTTTTCTGCCAGTTGGATTTTCACAACAGTTCCTTACATATTCTTCACAAAGTAGCAGGAGTAGTCAGCTCCTCATTCCTCAGCTGCAAGAAGTGTCTCTTACACATTGATTCTATAGAATATAGATTCTTTTCACCTGTTTGAGCACAATTTGGCATGAAGTTACGTAAATACGGTCCAAACATAAAAAAGCCCCAAATACTAGAAAGACAAAGTGTCTGTCAAAAATCTACACATTTTTTATGCTTATCTGTCTGACATTGAGCTAGACAGCTTCTCAGACTTTTTTTGTCAGTGTTTGCTAAGCAGTGAATGGTACTTTATTGCTCATTTCTAGATCAGCCTCAGAAGACAGACACAGGACTGCCTTGCATTGCCACACTACAGTGCTGCCAAGCCACCCGCTAGAAGACTCTTCTGCCTTCTGTACTATCAACTATAAGTTCAGGCTCTGTTTGTCCTTAATTATTAATATTTCAGCCTTTTACAAGCTAGACTATTTTGGTAAAAAGACATTGTCTCTTCAGTTTAGGATATTTTAATTCTTTTTCATGTAAAGGGGGACTATGTAAAGGCCTGGATCATCCTTTCTGTAGAGCTGTTCTTAGGATTGAGCTTTGTAAAAGAATAAATAGAAGAACATAGATTCCTCTGATCAGCTGTGTTGGGAGCTTTACAGATTCCTACTTACGCAAGAAGGAATGCTGAACGCTATTCCAAGTGCAGGCTTCAGAGGTTATGCCAAGGGAACCGTATGCTGCTTGCTTAACTGTTAACACTGGCAGGGCTCTGAACAGGGCAGACAAAGGCAGTCCTTGGTGTAACAGCAACATGTCGCAGCGCACAGCAGTGACATCCTACACACCATCTGCCTAGGTCAACACAAAAGATGACACTGGCATTTGAGATGCACTTCCACATACCTTAAGAACCAAAGAGCAAGAACAAGCCCTTAGAATAGGGTTAATTACAGGTACATTAGGTACAAGACAATAAAAAACCCAAAGTAATTATGCAAAAGCGGCAGATGCAAAAACTTCAGGACTACTGTACCTTTGAAGACCCTGGAAAAAATGTTTAAGATTTGTCTCCAGAAAACACCTAAGTGGAGCTACCTATGTGTGGACAAGGTGACTAAACTTCTGTTGTGCTCAGTGGAGTTGAATGTAGGTGTGGAATGGGCTGAACAGCTGAGACTCCACAGCATGCACTGAATGCAGGGACAGCTGGACGCCACCGCCTGTAACAGGCACTTCAACACTCAGGATGCAGCACACACACAGAAGCACCCAAGTGTCTTAAGAAAAAGCTGGTAAGGGATCTGCCCATAAGCAACAGTGCTTATACATACACAGGAAAACACCAAGTTTTGCAGGGACATTTGAGCTACTTCCAGAGTAGCAGGGAGGTAGCTGCACTCATGTAGCATGCTGTACAAATGAATACACTTCGCTTCTTAGCAAGAGTAAAAAATCCCTATCAAACACTACTGTGCTATGGCTGGGTCTTCTGTACAGCACTCAGGTTTTGTTAAGAGAAAGATTTACTTTTTCCCCCTCTAGAAGAAGCTGCTCCTAGGGAAGCAACATTCATTCCTCTCCCAGTTGCCTAAACCTGGGAACACTAACGAGTTACTATTAGCCATTTTAATCACCTTGCTTAAAGTCCACAAAATCCTGGAAAATGGTATTCTCCTTATTAGCCCAGCTGTTGCACCACCACAGTGGGCAAAGTAGTACTAGGGATGAGCAACAGGAAAGACTACAGAATTAATGACTAAAGGCTTATAGCAATTTTCACAGACTCATTTCATTAATATACAGAGCTTTTGAATGAAACTATGCTTAATGCATGGCTGTGTGTCAGCTCATGGGTGCTTTCCTGCTAACATCAATGATCTCCCTATTTATTAGGCATTTTCCCTGTCTTTCAGCATGTGACATGACATCCAATTAGACAGCCCTAACTGGATTGTTTTTGCAATTAAGATGTGAGGCAATACATTAAAGGCTACCTTAGTACACATTGGATATTAAAACTGACCAGTTTGTTAATAATGCTATAAAAATAGTTTGGCATTCACAAGTTTTATTAAATAGGATTTTCTATCTAGGAAATCTAATAGAAAGTCTATAAAGCAAGCATAATTTGTGTTCAGAGAAAGATTGGCCATGAGGAGAGTGAACAGTCTGCTGTGTAAAACATCCCCTGAAATCCGTAAGACTGATTACTTACTTATCCAGACTAGGAACCATAGGAACAGATATATACTTCGCAGTTCACCTTTTTTTCCCTTCAACACAGAAAGAGATGATATAGGGAGAACAATCCTAAAATAGTCTTGTACTGGGTCACCCTGATTTTTTGAGGTAGAGAACTTTTAGTCTACTCCTTTTATTTGTTAAGTTCTAAAAAAAAAAAAATCTCTAATTTCCTCTTAATTGCCACAAACAAAATAAAGTACCTGATTATCCTGGTATACACTGAATGGTGCCTGCATTTTCTTATGCTGTTTTATGCAATTCTGGAAAGCTTCATGACTGATTAGGTGGGTCATTTGCAAGAAATGCCGTTTCAGAAGACTTGCACATTGATCAATACATGAGATAAGTTGTTTGGGGTTTTTTTACCCTCAGACCTTGCAGAACAGGTAAGAACAGACCATTTATGCATCTCAGATTGCCTTTGTTTTTGCCACCAATGCCCCGGCCAACTTATACTTCATTTGTGATCCAGTTATGAAATTCGAGTTACCCTTTCCTTCTACCCAGAAATTTATTAGTAATACTCAGGAGCAGCAAATAAAACAGAAGGTGTAACCAGGATTGTAACAACAGGCCTATCTATTGCATTGCAAATACAACCCTGGACTTGCTGCCACCACCACGTTAGTGGTGTGAACAATTAATACTGAAACCTGTCAAGGAAGCTTTTGAATACAGCCCTACCTAAGGTTCAATAAGAAACAACACTCTTTGTATAAATGACATGGGTAGTTTGTTACCATTCAGATAGATGGGATGCCAAACAGGACAAAAGTTCAAATTAGTTTGACCATTTAAAGGATTAATTACAAGATTTGCTCTGTTATTATTTTCCCCTCTGCTAAGAAGCTACTTCACCTAGTAAAAGCAACTCAGCAACTAGTTTCAAGTTTTGTTTTTTACAAGACAGCAGCTTAAACACCAAAAATTAGTCATAAATAATGTTTATTATCTAACTGTTTATAACAGGGTAAAAGTAAAGTGAACTTATGTGTTTCCTCAAAGTATTCCAACTCCACAGATTTTGTTTCTAATTATACAATACTGAAAAACAATCAGGAGCTGCACAGGTTTCTCACACAGGATCAAGCATATCCACTAAAAGATGCCAACTCCACTGGTCTCCCAAAATGCCTTGTGCTAGCACCGTTCTTGGACTGCTGTGCAGCAGCACTCATGACAGTGTTCAGCAGCCTATGCCACAAGGGCCTCTGGTGCAAATCAGACAGCAAACTTTTTTTTTGTTATGAGACCAGATAAGACTGCAACAGGGAGCTTAGGTCACCATAGATGCCTAGAGGGATAATTTCTAGTTCTATGCCAGGTAATCTCATCACAAATATGACTCCCCACTGAGGAAGAACAGAGCATCTTAGCCATTCTGCAGAGCACTTATCAGAAATAGTTACAAAACATCCTCTCATTCCAGAATTCTTCTAAGTACGGGGACTCATGTTCAAGAATTTAACTACAAACAGTACCTCATGTTGAGACTATGCTCCTAGGTGTAGGTCACGTTTTACAAGTCTGCTATACGCAAAACTCTGCCCTGCAATGAGGAAATGAGTGGAAAGTGAGAATATTTAAGTTCTGTACTCAAAGTCATACATATAGAGGGCAAATGAACATCGGAACAGAAGTCTTAGGAGAAGCAGCTGTGGGAGCTAGTGTTTAGTGGAAAGGAGGCTAAAGGGAGACCTTATTGCCCTCTACAACCACCTGAAAGGAGGCTATAGACAGGTGTGGGTCAGACTTTTCTCCCATGTAAAAAGTGATACTGCAAGAGGAAACTGCCTTAAGTTGCACCAGAGGAGGGTTAGAGTGGATACTAGAAAAAATTTATTGATGGGTGGCCAGGCATTGAGACAGGCTGCCCAAGAAAGTGGTGGAATCACCACCCATGGCAGTATTAAAAAAAGCCCATGTAGATGTGGTGCTTTGGGACATGGTTGAATGGTGGACCTGGCCATGTTAGGTTAACAGTTGGACTCAATGATCTTAGAGGTCTTTTCCAACCTTAGTAAACTGAGAATATAGAAGTTACCACAAGAGTAGTTGTAAAATACTGCCAAAGGCAAATACAATACACATACCACTGAACACAAGGGAACAGAGTTAACAGAGCCTTAAGCTGAAAGTACAGGTAACAGATGTCCCACTCCTCTCTTACCTAGTATTACTGTTAAACTGACACACTCATCTAGAACAGTTTTAAAGATTAAGGTGAAGCTTGTGCTTACTGTGAAGTTTCAGCCATCCTCCCTCGTTGAACCACATTTGCAGCTGTGAAATCCTTATTTGAAAAAGTAATCCCAGCATCCCCTCACATACACAGTAACCGTACTTTCTGCAATGCAACACTGCAGAAGACAAGGCAAATGTGTCCTCAGCATGTGGCACAAGAGCTGTTTCTGTTTAGCTCACCATCAGCTTGTTCTTATCCCAATTTAATCTGCACATATTTTAGACTGTTTATGAAATGCTGTACTGCTCTTTACAAAGTACAGTACACAGCTTTAAGGTCTGAAATGATGCTGCTTCCTCAGAAGCACTGGCCCTGAAGGTACTCATGAGGTGCTGGGAACTGAGACATGCAGCGATATTGATGGAAGCATCTGAGCATTGCTGCCTGGGGGAGGCAGCACCCTCATGCCTGATGCAGGGTGGCATTGAGCCTCACAGTGGCACTGAAAAGCTCTGAAGTTCAATTCTCAGTTTGTTTCCATTTATACTTCACTTTCACTGGCCGTCTGATATATTCGTAACAGGGGACACACAAAAGAACAAAGTCCCAGCAGAACAGATATCACATTCTACATCAACTCAATACACGTGGATTTCTGCATAATTGATCATTTTATTGGAATCTGTTAAAAGATGTTTGTTCATATCACCTGTTCAGCAGGCAATTATGCTGCTTCTGTTCACTGCATACATACTGAGCAAGTCTCCAAGCAATATATAAATATTGTCTGACCCCATATTAAGTATCTTTACTACAAAAAGCAGCTTTTCCTCAAAGTTGTATCCATGGGACCAATGTGCATTTCTTCTAGCTATGACTTGTACCAAACCTGTATCAACAACCATAGGTTAAATACATCAATGCATGTTAATAGAGCTTTAACAGTAAAAAAAAAGTAAGAAAGTTAAATACTGCAACAGCAGAGATACATACTGCATTTGAATGATAGAACATAGTCTGTTGACCTAGTTAATGACACAGTCACCAAAACACAACATACAGAAGCAATGTCAACAGCCAGTACTTGTCTAAGCATTTTAGAGTTCCCCTTTTCCCTTCAAATAAAGAAGGGTTGTGCACATCTTCAATGTGAACTTAGGTATCATTAACCTTACAGCAGTATTGAAGCTGATAAAGGTTAGGTAGAGACACACTAAAGCTGCAGGCCACTGAGTACACATAGCATTTGTGAGTTTGAGAAGTCAATGTTTACTATAGGACAGGTTCATTGTTCAAACTAAGTGCAGCCTATGTAACAGCAGCATTAATTGGCAAGACACACTTAGTAGAAAATGCCACTTTAGAAACCTAGTATATTTCAGTTAATTGAGCAAAGTGTTGATTTAGCTAGCTATAATGAGGGCTACGGAGGTATTTTAACTGAAACACCTTGGTAAAGTGAAATAAGCTGACCTTCATTGTCCTCTAGTACCCAGGAATAAAGGTAAATGTGTTCTCTCTGTCATCAAGGACTAGTATTTCAGCAGGCATTTCGGTTTTTAACCTAGGGGTAGGTTAAAATAAATCTGTATACAATGTAACATACCTAAAATAGATGCAATGATTACCAATTAGTTGTCAGTCTCTACTTTTACTATTACAAGCCCAACAATTTTGGCACACAAGTATAGCCAATCTTTTAAGTTCAAATTCAACCATTCCAAGCCAGAGAGACCCATTTCAGAGATTGCTCTGGGATAGCATTCCGGACTGTAAAAGCATGCATATACCAGCTGCCCAGAAACACACAACTAAAAGAAGTTGCTAGAAATAGCCACTGAACATACACATGCATGCCAGTGAGTTTCCCCAATTAAAACGCTATTTACAAGCCATACTTCAATTTTTTGTAATTTGTAGTTTTCAACCCAACTTACACATATGAGTTCAAGTGAAGGACAAACAATACAACCTTTTGAAATATCCAAAGTGAAAATGAGTGCAAGTTACAAAGCTACAAAGAGGTTAGCAATGATTTCCTGGTCTTTTCAGGTGAAAAATTATTTACTAGATAAGCAACGCCAGAGAGGGGTGGAGTCCATGAAGGACATAACCTTTAGGTAAGCAAACACAGCCTCAACCAACAATACTGACTTTTTGAAAAGTCTGAAAGTTTCTTTATACTGAAAACTGAAGTCCTCCACAAAGTTATCTGGTATCTTGCTGCATGTTGTAATGTTATTGCCCTACAAGTTGTGCAGAAACCCACAGCCAAGTATTAATGCACAAGAAATTTAGAAGTTACTGTGCATAAGATATGATTAAGCTGTATCAGAATCTCAGGTATTGATTATGGCTTAGACCTGCATTGAAAGTGAACACTTAGACAAATATCCTTGCGTGGATGACATTGTCCATATGAAAGTGAGACAACTTTGCTACACTGAAGACTTACATGGTTAAAGTGACCTTCTGCTTAGAAGAAACAATAGACAATATATTCACAGATAACCATTGCAAGAATTAGCCCTGTAAAAAATTCAACAATACTTTTTACTTATCTTTAAGTGTATGTATTTGCAGATATTTTATAAGCAAGCTGTTTCTTGAACAGCCAGATATTTGATAGTTAATTCTTTATCCTACTTTCTCCCTCATCCAAATTTGCCAAATTCAAGACATTGTTTTTGCAGCATTCATGAAATCAATAGTGCAAAGCTGTTACAAAAACCTCTTTTCCCAAGCTAGGACACACTTCAAGTTTTGTATTAGGTCAATAGCACTTCCCATGTATTTAGAGCTCTGGGGAAAGGCAGGAACAATAGATATGCTGAATCTAGCAAACAAACAATTGTTTGCCAAAGGCTTTTTTGTATTTTATTTTTGGGTGGATTTTTTTAAATTTGCTGCTCATACTGGCCCTTGTTACAACTTTGATAACTAGTTCACTGCATTAAATTCACAATTCCTCATTTTGATATGCACCTATAACATGTGAATTGAACTGCACCACAATAATTGTAATGTCATCTCTATACATTCGAGCCAGCTCTTCAGGAAGACTAAGCATCTTGGACAGTCGCTCATGATCCACTGTTCCAAACTCATTGTTACCCACTGCATGACGTATCAGGTGAGTTGCTGCATTCTGATCTTCGAATACTGAAGAGATTCTTGCTCTCCTTTCTGTTAAGAGACCATGCATCTGTCCCAAAGTTACCTTATAGCCACCAACAGCTATTGGCTGTTGGTGGTGAACACCAGTGAGGTACTCCCCTACAATTCTAGCTACATCTTGCCTGTGCATTGTCTCCCACAGCCCATCTGTGGCCAAAACCAGGAACTTATCCTGTGGCCGTAATTTGTGATGTATGACTTCTGGTTCAGCTGTGAGGTATGGGGGAGTGTAATAGTTTGGAGGAATAAACTTTGTATATTCATTGTCATTCAGCTGATCTGGGCCTGATTCTATTACTCTCTTTTGCAGTTCAATACTCCATTTAAACTTTACGTCACCAAAAGCTCTGAAAGGCATCAGGAGACCCAAGAGACGATCTTGTTTCACAAGACTTTTCTCTTCAGACTTTGGATGCTCCATTTTCACACGTTCCACTTCATGTTCATTTTGTGCATTGTGGTCATAGGACAAATTAACTGCAGACCAAGATCCATCTTCTTCCTGAACGCCAAGCATTGCCCTACTGTCACCTGTGTTTGCAATGTGCAAGTCAACACCATCCACATGAGCTACACAGGCAGTCGCACCAGAAAATGCTACTCGCAGTACCAGGTAGTTGAGAAAAGAATTAGGATCTCCTACTTGAGCTTCCAAAGAAATATCATTATCAAGCCTCTTAAAGGCATTAATTAAAGCTTCTCTCACATCAGTAGTCTCTCCACTGTTGAGATCAATCAGCTCCTGCCAGTAAGTTCTTAGACTGTTGAAGTAAAGCTTGGAAGCCTCTTTGCTAAAATAATCATTGGGATGCTTGTGCCACTGTAAAATGGGCAAGAGAGCTCTGCCACTCTCCACAGCATTTTCTATTTCAAGTAAAGTCTCATGAGGTAACAAAGAGACAGCAATGTAGTAAAACAGTCTTTCACTGACAGCTTGAGCACAAGCACAGCCTGCGTGGCCATCAAACACACCCAGAAGCATCCCTCTTGTCTGTAAACAAGTGGCAGCACTCCTCCGGTCCTCTATCGGAGCATTAGCAGGCAACTGGTTGCTATCGAAGCCAAGAACAGAACTTACATTTTTACCATCAAATTCTGGGACTTTGAAACTGTATTCATTTGCCTTCAGAATGCTGTTGACTTGTGGAGGGGTGAGGTAAAACCTCTGTGGTGTAGAAGCATAATCCCTTGTGTGAATAAAGTGATTAAAGTGCTCCTTTGGCCTATAAAGTGCCGCAAATTTCTTCTGCGGTGCGTATCTGAAGTGACTGTGAGCAAAATGAGATGACAAACAACACAGATGTCTATGGTGGCAGTAACACGCAGTACTGCCTATCCTGCTAATCTCACAGTTACGAATCAATGGGAACAGATGAGCTGGTGCTGGCATGGCATCAGACAACAATGGCAGCCTGGAGCTTCGGACTGGTATTGCTGAAAGACAAGAGAACAACTATGCTTAGCAGGACAGCTAACAGATTTTTTTTCCCCAGAATTCTGTTAAGATGTTTACAGCTCCTAACCGAGTTGCTTATTATATAGAGTTCATAGCTTCAAAGGACTTGACAAAAGAAAGGCATTACAAGGTGCTTGTTTATAGACACTACATTGGGCTGTAACCAAAAATCTATACCATACTTCAGCACAGGTATTTTGGCTCTTATACCCACTCAGATAGCAGGCAGGAAGTGAAAGCATCACCCAGACAGTCAATGAAGCTTCGAACAACTTAGCACAATGGTTAGCATGGAGCACTCGACATAATTGCCACAGGACTTTTACAGCTCTTTGCTTTCCTGGTGATTTCACAGCTGACAGAGACAAACATGGCACACAAGGAAGAAAACTCTTTCTGTAAGGCAGAAGAAGAGAAAGCATCTAACAGGAGGACTCAAGAAACAACTCTGAGATGACATACAGTGAAGACTGTTTAGACAACAGAAGCAAGCAGTAGGTGATAGAGAATGGATATTCTTTACACAATCAGAAGCCAGTAGCAGGTTTTGTTTCTTCTCCCCCCTTTCACATGTAAAACTTCAAACTTGTGTGACATATACAAAATAGCCACAGCAATCTATGCAGCAACTTTCTAGCTTAAGATATAAGTACAAGAGGTAGAAAGGAAATAATATATATTTCCAACAGCTACTCCATCCCAGTGAATTTTAAGATTACAAAGCACTTTAAAAAGCTACTCAATTGAAGGACTGTATGCAAATTATTTGCTTCCATGTCTAGAACACAGGCTTGCACAATACTCTAATTCAGTGTTAAGATAAACCACTAGTATCTGAAAAAATATTCTACTGCTACTTGCCACATCTAAAAGCTTTCCTTACTTTTCACTTCCCTGAAGAAAGAGTATGCTAGCATACTCCTTCTTGTCCCCATTTACATACCAAATCACAACATCAGTGAGAGTGCCTCTCAAAAGCCTTATTCACTATGCCTCATTATCAGGAAGTCTTTCACAATGTAATACTTGAGAAACAATTCCAGAGTGGAATGGAGTTGAACTGTGCCTTGTGTGAAGTACACACATTTAAGGCAAATTCAATTTTCTCTTTTATGATCAAGTTTCATCATAAAAGCTTTTTCTCAGAAAAGACCATTAGAAGGCTTACTGCAATCATAAGTACTAATCTATCAGCACTGCTAAATGTCATATTGTTTTACTGAAGAAATGGATATTGCTGTGTTATGCAAGGTGCTTCATCTACTAAATGGATTTTTCAGCCAAGCAGGCATACCAGTATTTCAGATGAGACTCAACCCCACTAAAATAGGCAGCAAGCCCAAATACTCAGTCTAAAGGATCATACAACATAGGAGAAATTGCATTTTGCAATCACCCCATTCCATAAGCTTTCCATAGCTTCAGCCATAGGATTCTGATCACCTGGACCAGCTAAGAAGTGTCTGGAAACATATGAAGCTTTACCCCATTCTCTCTGTTTCAAAAAAGGGCAGCAAGTCACATTCTTCCCTCCAAGCTTCTTTGTTCTTTTTAAGTAAACCAGATTGGAGCCCATTTCTCTGTTACATGACATGTAAGTGCTGAAAGCAGAGCAGAATTCGTGTTGCTATCACTCCACTGACTTCCCAGTATTAGTGAGTGACTGTTGTATGTTGACAAAGACTCTCCCGAATCTCCCACTGACAGCTGTGAAGACTGAAGCTTTCTGTTGTGCAGGTACCAGGAAGAGCTTGGGCTGTAGTCCAGACACCCAGCAGCAGTGAATTGGCTCAAGCTTCCAGATGCATACTGAATTTATGTTAGCCATTTACTTCTCCAGTCCAGGCTTCACACACACACACAGCATGACAGCAATAGACTGCAACTCTAAATATAGATTTTTAAATTCTATTCATTGCCTTCTAATTATATGGGAGCTATTTTGGTAACAGTTATGCATATTTCTTCACGTGACATTGACAAGCAACAATTTTGCTTACAGAACAGTAACCTTAAGGTTCTATGGATGTGCCTGGCCTACAGCAGCACTTCAGTTTCAGTACTGGTCTCCCATTAGACTCCCACTGAATCAAGTTCTCCTGACTGCTCAGCATTTGTGTTCAGTGCTGACCCACAGTGGTGCCTCAACTGCTCTGACAGTTTTGTTGGTCCATGATGTAGCAAAAACACAAATGTATTGCTGCTGTAACAGTTCTGCAGTGCCAGCAGAGAATATTTTGCTGATTTTAATCATTAGTTTATCAAATGTTAAATGAAATCCAAGAGAAGGTAGTAAAAAGTTGGCCTCCCATTTTCCCTGGCTCTTATCATTTACAGTAGATCTGTGTCAGTTTAAGAGATCAGTCTGTTTCACATACCAGATTCAATAATTCCAAGTTGATTAAGTAAATGCATAATTCCAAGTGTCCAAACCTGAATGGAAGTTAGTCTCCCCCATTCACCCCCACAACACAGATGCCCTAAATATAACCAGACACTTCAGCTAGCCTTTAAATAATTAAGATCCCAAGATTATGGCAGATCAAAAGATGGCAGAGAAGAAAAAGAAGTAGAAATTTTACAGTTCAAGCAAGATTCATTAAGATATTAGAATCAATCCAGTGTAAACACCTCCCCAAGCCCAGAGCAGGGTACAAGTGTTATTTTTCAAACTGTAAACATATTATGACCTATAATGAGTCAGATGGTCAACTTAGGGGTTTTGTAGTACTACACTAAAAAAATAGAAAAGTGTTCCACTTTTCTTTAATAAAGGCTCGTTATAGCCATTCTATAAGGGCTAATTGACACTGCACAGACAGGTTCCTCCAAAACACTGCGCCATGGCTTCAGGTAAAAACACTTACTCGGGTAAGAACCTACACCTGACAAACCTGAATGAGCCAGCTGGAGAGGACGGGGAGGTGGGGGAGGAGGAACAATAAGCATTCAACACAAGCAGCACCGTTAATCCTTCCCTTCGGCTTCGGCCCTCAGACACAGCCCAGCCTAGCAGCCCCTTCCCGGGTCCCATCCGACCCCCGAGCCCGTCGCTCCACGAAGGGAGATACATACCGATCCGCCTGGGCCCAGGACATACACACATTCTCCTGTCACAACATGAAGCCGCCAACATCCACAAAGCAGAAGCCCGGGGGGCGGGGGGAGAAGCAAGGCAGAGAGTTTGTTAGAGAAGACGTAGCGCTCCGGCACGGAGGTGGGACGGCAGACAGGAGGAGACACGCACACACAGCCCTTCTGCGGGCGCACGGCACCGCCACTGCCGCTCGCCCGGCGATGGGACCGAGCCAGCTCCGCAGGGACCGCCCGCACCCGCCGCCCGCCCGGGCACCGAGCCGGCCCCGCTCTCCCTTCCGGCAGGGCGAGGGGCAGGGCCCGCCCGCGCTGCGCGCCGCCGGGCGGACACCGCTACCCGCTCAGGCACTGCGCGGCCCCGACATGGCCGCCCCTCCCCAGCTGCCCGCCCGCCTCCGGCACGACCACCTCCTCCTCCCTCCGCCCGTCCCGGGCACAGACCTGGGCCTTTCCCGGGCGGCTCAGGGAGACGGGTAGAAGGACCGTGCGGCGCAAGAAGAGAGGCGGGTGAAAGGACCGCGCCGCCCCGAACGCAACCACTACTCCCACACCCCCCGACAGCCACCGCCTCACGCCCGCGGCCGCCGCGCCTTATAAAGGGCCCTGCAGCGCGCGGCGCGCCGCCTATTGGCTGCCGAGGAGGGCAAGGCGGGCACGTGACGCGGAGGCCGCGGGAGAGCGCGGGGGGCGGGAGGAGGAGGGGGCGCTGCGTGCGCGCGCACCGCGCAGGGGCGGGAAGGCGCGAACGCGCGAAGGCGGCGGCGGCGCGCGGTGTGCCCGCCCCCTCCCCCCGAGGTGTGCGTGAGGGGAGGGAGAGGCCCCCGGCGCGGTTTTCCGAGTGGGAAACGGGGCCGTGGGGGTTTTCCTCTGAAATGCTTGTGAAGGGTCTTTAACAGGTATGAAGCACGTTAACTCCACAAGAGACCGCTAAAGTCTGTTCCCTAAGCCGGGGACCTTTCTGCCCTGAAAAAGCCCCCAACATTCCTTCGGTCAGGAGTCAGAGTCACAAAACTGCTGACTGTTACGGAGACCGAATATGGGAAAATGTCTAAATTTTGTAGGGCGTATTGGCATTTACTCTGAATTCCTTTTAAAGAATGGTGCTCTGGTGTTTTTTTCCCCCCTTGGAATGTTCGAGTTGACTTGAACAGTCACAAAGCACGTTAACTCCGCAAGAGACCACTGAAGCTTGTACTGAAACGTCGGGGTTTGGTTTTTTTTTTTTTTTATTAATTTGCCCCGTGGAGTTTTGTCTTCTCCAGAATTCCTCCAGGCATAGCAAGCTGCTATGGAGTGCCAAAGACCAGGGACCTCTCTGCCCCGACATCGGCACCCTGCTGCCGACACTGCCAGCAATGAGTGGTCTGAGGGCAGTAGCTGCGAAGGAGGAGCAGCCCTTCCCTAGAAGGGCAGCAGCTGCCTGTCGTTCCTGCCGGCGCGGCAGCAGCAGTAGTCTCATTTCTCTCCCCTCTCTTAGTTACTGTCCTGTCCCTGTTCCACATCTCTACGGCAACACTCAATTTTGCATGTGCTTCTGAGATACTCTTATCCAGACTTGCTCGTCATGTACATTTCTGAATATGGAAAGTATACAGATTCGACAATATTTTGATTTCTTTGATCATCTCTCTGTTTATAGATGCCTGTGCTCTCACGCCTTACTATTTTTCACTATGTCCGGGATGTCCACTTTGCTGTGTGTTGTTGGCAGCAGATGTTAGCAAGCCTCGGGGTGTTGCAATTAGCATTCCCTCAGCAGCTGTAACAAAAATATAGATTTTGACTATACTTACGTCTTTACCCAGTTGGTAGGATGTGTACAGCTGTGTACCAAAACCAGGAGAAGAAACAAAGGAAAATCTGCACATAGTGCCCAGAAGACTCAAGAGCTCTACTTGAAATTAAGAGTGTGGAAAGTACTGCCCTGTGACCCTCTGTGTGAAAACCAGGTAGAAAGATAAAACGATGCCATCCTTAGAAATGCAAGTCTTTCATGGTAGGAGTTGAAAACACAGAGTATTAAAATTTTCATTTATTGGTGTTCTGGGTGACTTTTGAGACATTTATTTGTTTATCCAGAATGGTAAAACATCATCTTCTCTTTGGGGCTTATTTTAGAAGTGAAAAAAAAAAAGGCATCTGACAGACACCACTGTACATTAAAAACTTCATTAAACAGCATTGAAAACAAGTTATTTGCATGCCTTTTTAACGGTAGCACATGGTTAAAAATAGATTTCCAAAATGTGCTGAATCAACAACCATTTACATAATTTTCTATTTGCAGCAAGAATGACTGTAAAGCCCCAAAATTTAGAAAGTTTCTTATAGACTATGTAAAGGGGCACTATCACGGCACCTTCTCACCCTGTCAGAAGCAAGAAAGCTGTGGGAAGACAGACCTCTGCCTGGGTGAATTTGAGTGATGGTTGTATGAGTAGATACACAGAAATGGACTGGGATGAAGTCACCACTGATCAGCTCATATTCCTCTAAGTAAGGAGTTTGTAGAGTGGCTTCATGTATGACTTCCACAGAGAATGTTGCTGTCCAGAGTTGCCTACCTAGAGAAAAAATTCCACAAAATAGTTAGCATTTAGCACTTTTGGTCTTCAGAACATCTTGTGCCCATTAGTTCAATTCTCCGTAATTTGCTGTGAAATTGAAACGTTAGTGGTACAACTCCTTGTTTATTTATTTAATTATCCCTTTATTCCTGATTTAAGGCCAGGAGAGGAGCTACTTTTAGAGCTGGTCTTGGAAGTTGTAGCTCCCTGTCTCACAGTATCCTGTTGATATCTCTGAACTTTACAAAAAATTTGAATTTTAAAACACAGAGTGAGAAAAGATTTTGGCCTTAGCAGCCACATATAAATCCCACAAATTAAAGACAAAATGCTAAAATTTGGCTGACATTTTGCTCCTCAAGCTGTGAGTTTGCTGGTGTGCTGCCAGAAGTTGGATGTTGCAACGTAACTGGAAAGTTAGATTTTCCTTATCTTCATCTTGCTACTGCCAAGACCTTTTTGTGCACTTTGAGCAACAGTCCAATTTTGCTGATTCTAAAGAATAAAAAATGTTTTAATGAATAAAAACATATTGTTCCACATTTAACATTTTACACCAGAGATTCATGGAAAAGCAATTACTTGTAACTACTTCAAGGTATGCAATTCTCTGTTTCCCTAGATGAAAGGATTATCAACAGAGTGTAACAAGAGCCATCATTTCTTGTCTTACTGTGCCTGTTGCCAGTAGTGGCTAATTCTGCACTGCAAAACCAACAAGCAGCTATGCATTATCACTGCAGCTAAAGTGCTGCAGTACTTACCCTAACACACATTTCCAAAAAAATACATTTCCAGAGAAACTCTGTTACAAATCATCAAAATCCATTTTCATTTGAAATCAAGTGTTTGTAATAACCTTCTAGTTTAAATAGATTCTTATGCCTAATGTATAAAAATGGATTCATTTTTATTGACTAATTTTTACTGCAAGTTAGTTCGGGAGCACTGGGTAATATTTCACTTGTTTTTATATCCCCTGACTCCTTAACATTCTTCTGATATCCTTGCACACAATGTTCCAGAAATGCTGTGTTTCTCCTGTGCTTGTTGAAAAGAGCAGCTGCTCATTAAACCTGTCTTAAAACTGAGTGCATGGATCAAACACTTCCACTTGGCATGCTGCCATACCAATCTGGAGCGGGGAAAAAAAGGCAGAAGAGTCATGTAAACTTTGAGAGCAGAAAGAAAAGCCTAACAAGGGAGAAAATAAGGGAGACAAGCATGCCAGGTACTGAATAAACAGGAAGGATTGGGCAGGACTAAACTGCGTTCTTTCCTTTCCTGAGAGCACTACAGAAGCAATGACAGCAGTCTGAGTGTGCTGTTCCACAGAGAGCAATTTATTTTTAGGAGAAATCAGGAGCATTATGTGGCAAAAATAAATGTGTCGGTAGAGCTCAAAGCAGATGGAGTACCTGCAAACAGCAGTGGCCTGGGCTCTTCAGTCTGCTTCAAAGGGAGAGTTTGGTTGTGCATTCAGGTGTTCTGCTGCCCTCTCAGGGAGCATTTGCTGTGGGTGGTGTGTCTGTCCTCCCTCAACACAGCTGGGTTTCTGAGTATAATGAACATTTCGAAGTTTTACAATGAGCCCTGCAAAAGGTGATTTTTAAAGAACGTCTAAGAGTATCAACTTTAGAGTAAACCAGCCGCACTGAGCCACATGATTCATTTCTCCCCTGCCCTTTCTAAAAGCAATTCCAATGGCGAATCACAGACAAATTGCTTTCAGTGGGTATGCACAGATACCCCATTTCAGTGGGGATGCACAGATAGTTTAATTTATTTTGTCTGCCCTGGAGGCCCTTTGTATCTTCAGTCTTAATTCCTTTCCAAAATGAAGCAGTGGGTCTGACTCATTCAACAGTTCAGATTCAACTTCCTAGACTCAGAGAGTAATTGAGGTCAGACAGGACCTGCTGAAAGCAGAGCCACCTTCAAAGCTAGATCAGGTTGTTCAGGGTCTTGGTCAGTCCTGTTTTGGACATCTCTGAGGACTGAGGTGCTCCAGTCTGCCTGGGCCCCAGTTCCAGTACTTCATCACTTTCATTTTTAAGATTTTTAGTTTTTAGTTAATCAGAATTTTCCTTGTTAAGCTTGTATCTGTTGCTTCTTTCCCTTCAGGACTTCTTTGTACCATCCTATATGTTGATTCTCATCTCATAAGCAGAGAATTAAATGCATTTTTTTCATTTGGTAGTTGTTGTGCACTAATTTGCACTTTTCACCTTGATTGGTTTATCAGGGTCTGGTGTCCAGTTTGGGGAATAGAGCATTCTAACTTGATGAAGTAAAGGAAATTCTGTAGCAAAATAATTTCTTGGCCAGCTTCAGGAATGATACTTAGGACATTATCAGTGGCTGGCTTTGAGGAAGTAGTTTCAGGATATCAGGAAGTTGGATCCAGCAATTACCTCAGTTCTGAAGAGTCTGATCCCTTTTCCAGCTGTAGTTCATCATGTGCATTTTTCATATTTCTTTGTTACAGTCATTTTAAAAAGTAACTACATTTGCAGTTATAATGGCTGCCATGCAAAAGATTCAAGAGATTTCAGGGGAAATAGTGGAGATTAAAACTGGGAGGGGAATCTGCCTGCATTTTTCCATGCAGAGAATAGCTTACACTTTTCAACAGAAAAAATATTGTTTACCTAATGCTGCTGGAACAATGATATCCTGGGTTCATTTTATCAGATATGATACCCTCAAATAAAAGATTGCTCAGAGGCTGGTAACTGGATACAGCCTTTTGTCTTTACTTGAGGTCACTGGAGTCAAGAAATGGAAAGCCAGTGGATGGTCTATAGAAACAGCTGGCTTATTTGAGATCTTTCTATGCAAATGTGAATCTTAAAGACTAATAATTTCTCCAGCAATGAGGAAGAGCAACCAGTGCCAATTACTAGAAATACCGGTGTTACTGTCTTAGCATGAGGGGGTACTTTGAAGTGAAAAGTAGTTATGGAAGATAAAATTAGAAATTTTGATTTAGAACCAAGAGTAGGCTCTGAACAAATCTCTTAGATGTCTTGGGGTGCAGGGTTAGATCAGGTCACATTTCCACTTGTAACAAGGAAGTTTAGACAGAATACCAAAGTGACCTCCTCTCATTCCTATTTGCCTTTCTCAGTTTAGCCTTACCTAAATGCTGGGAAAATAAGACCTTGTATCTTTTGGGGCTTATATTTGATGAAATAAAATATAAGCATTTGTTATTTTTTTCTGTAGAAAGAAGATGAGTAAGGTTACTGGTTTCCTTGGTTGATAAATAGACATTTTCTCAAGTGACCCCATCTACATAAATATTTATTATTTGCTTTATACTATATGTTTAATTTATCTTTTTAAACAACAAACCAAACATGTATTTGTTCTAACCTCTTCCCTTTCCCTGACTAGATCCAGTATCCTGTTCTTCCAGGCAGGTATCCTAAACAGAAGGTTACAGAGCCTCATTTGCTGCCTCTGAGCCAAGGAGTGGTGGATTCCTGTGTGAGTGACCAGTCTTCACTGCACAGTAAGGCACTGCCCTTGCCTCAGCTGACCTACAGCCAGACAGCAACAGGACTCACCTGGGAAAAGAGGCAGTGGGGAATGAAGGTGACAATTATACCAGCCTTTTACATTAAAAGCTTTAGCCACTAGGCTGTTACATGCTAAAATAGGAACAAGCAGAAGGAGGACCACTGTGTCATACAAGTGGAGCTGGAGCTTTGTTTATGGTATTCAGGAACTGGAGGCAGCCAACTCCCTCTGAGAGATCTTGGCCATCTCAGCAGAACAAAGCTGTGCTTCTGTGCCAGGCTTTTAATCAAAAGAGAAGGCCTGACTGTGACCAGTTCCAGCAAGGCTGCTTTAGGGGTGTTTCTTGTCTTGGGGAATTTTTTATAATGTTGTTTAGGGATCCCCGCTCTAATTTTGCCCTGCGTTGGCACTGGGGTGCTTTCCTTGAATCTGGATTCCAGCCCAGGGCTGGATTTGGCTAGCAAGTCTGAATAACCTGCATATTCAGTTGCACAGCTCAATAATGTCCCTGTGGCAGAGGCCAGGGAGGTGGTGCAAGATCACACGTTCCCCCATGGATGGGCTGTGACTCTGAGAAACCTCCATAAAGACCTAGGAGCACTGGGAGGACATTCAGTAAGCACAAGATGACTGCTACCCTGCTGCTTCTCAGGAGCTCAGGACGCACATTTCCTGCAAACCTTTTGGGCTTGCAAGTGAGCAGTCCAGGCACCTTACTCCTTCCCCATGATCATTTTACTCAATGTGTTTCAAATGCCCTGGAGGAAATCCAGATTGCAAGCTAAGTGTTTTAGAGTAGCATTTTAAGAAGAAGGATTATTTATTCTATTAGTGTTGACTTTAAACACTGGGGCTAAACACCAGGCACATCAGGCTGTTTCTTTGACACTTCTTTGAACTTTGGATGCATCTCTGCAGCCTGCAGCCTTGTGTAACTGCAGAGTTTTGTTCAGTTTGTCTGGGTGTTATATAAGCCGTCTTTTATTTTCCTTTTGCTTGTGATCATGTTATGTAGGCTGCCTTCTTAAATTTCAGGAACCCTAAGGCAGCCTGAGTCATGTGTATGAGGCTCTTTTTTGCACTGTTGTGTAAGGTAGTGAATTGCAAAGGTCATGGGAATGAGTTATTTAAAAACTGAAACATGCTGGGCTCTATCCAGCTTAGAATAGATGAGCTCAGAAAGGCATTTGCGTTTTAAATTACAGCTTGGGTTATCAAGGACTGATTCACCTAACTCACTATTTCAGTTTCCTTAGCAAACTGCTGTAGCACACTATATTTTTGTTTCTTTTAAATGTGCTGCTGATACAATCATGGATTCACATGAGATAATGAATAAAATATTTACTTTCAATACTAGAAAACAAGTGCACTCACAAATATTGTCATCATAGGCACAATCTTCACGCTCATTTGTTTTCAGTGCTCACAGCGATTATCTCCCTTACCATGTGATGCCAATGGAAGACGTAAGATGCATGGTCGAAGTGCACAGAGTGCTTTGATCTACTCAGTGGACGACTGGGTTGTGATGTGTCACTGTGCTCTTGTGTAATTTGGCTCAGTCATACCGATGCCATGCAGGTTAAAGGCACAATAACAGATAGCTCTGGAGTCTCTAGGGCAGATCACTATATTTCTGTTCAATCTGTCTGCTGTCTGGTTTAAGCCATCCAACTGTACCCTCATTTGTAGAAAGACCTTTCTTGCTTCCTCTTCCATGTCCTCTTCCAGGCCCTCCAAGTCACCACCCATACAAGAGCGTGTCCAGCCATACGTTAAAGTGAAAGTGCTCTGAACTCTCCCAAAAGCACTTTTAAACTTGGATCATTTCACAGAGCAGTTCAGGGCACAACTCCACCAACTGCTCAGCATGCAGAGCAGGGCAGGCAGCAGTCTCTGTAAGCAGGGAAGGGCATTGAAGCGGGCCAGGGGAACAGGAGGGAATACAGAACTACACCCTGGGAGTGATTTTTGTTCTCTCCATCAGCCTGTGGAGCTATCCCAGTATCATTTTGGCCATTTGCAAAATTCATGTGTGCAATGCTAATTTACTTCCCTTTTCATGCAGCAAAATGTAATCAACTTGTGATCACATCAACTCTTGTTGAAAATAGTAAGAAAAAGCTGTGTAAAGAGAAAAAATACATTAAATTGGTTTGGCGTGAGGAAGCAGTTAAATGACTCTGATTACTGAAAACCAAACCAGTACAATCCACCTCCCCAAATATTGCACCAATATCACAAAATTAAGTAACAGCATGTCCCCATACAGGCTTGCAATGCAATGTACTGGTAAATGATATAGATAGAAAGTGGTTAAGCCAGAAGCTGTGGAGTCACACGTGCATATAGGAGACGAAAAAAAAAACTTAAAAAAAAAGTATAGAAATGCTAAGGGCACAGTAAACTGAGTTCAGGGACGACACTGAAAGGAAGGAGAACACTGGGGCAAAGGACTTCCTGGAAAGGGCTTGAATGTAAGCACAGGTGGGCTCTTGCTGTTTGCCTGCTTTTTGCTTTGTTCACAAAAACAAGAACATTTTAAATAAAGGAATTGTACATGTGAGTCTATTGCATTATACCCAGCATCATGACTCAAGGTGATTGCTAGGATTAAACAGGAACAGCTGAAGAGTTGGAATAAGGGAGAACAGGGTCTATGAAGCTGTAAGGGTTTAAAGATGTTAGCAAAAAAAAAAAAAATCCCAGTTCTTTTCCTGTGTTCAAGTCATTCTGGTTTGTATTTGCATGTATCAGTGGGTAAAATATATGAACCATGGGGTGGGGTTTTTTTCTTGCCTGTTAATAATGAAGGGTCACGTTGCCCTGAGTCAAAAGGCAGCGCCTTAGGTTAATCCAGAAAACAGTTCTTGGATCTGCCATCATGTGAAGACTGGCAACAAGCTTGCTTTCCCCAGAGAAGAGCTATAAAACCAAGCAAGAGAAATCTGCAAACAGAAAGTCTGTTCACTTCTCTAACATTGCTTTTATCCTCGTGGACTAGCTTGGGTCGAGCAGCTGGAAGACAGCATGTTCTGTAGGCAGACAGCTCCTGGCAGGCAGTCAGTACAGCTGCAAATACAACACTCTGTGCCAAACATGAGTCTGTAATTTCTACTACTCTCCAATGGTCAGCTTTTTGAGGATAGCATTTAGTCATTTCCTGGGAAGACAAAGGGTGCCCATCAGAACTAATGATAGTTTACTTGCTCACGCGTTGCCATGTGGGAGGTGGCTATAAAACACCCTTGGAAAATGAGCACAACTGATTCAAAATTACAGCAACGGTGTTGATGCAGGAATTTGCTGCCAGGCAGTTCTCAGAATCCCTGCACCCTTTGTCAGACAAGGAGGAATTTTCTTCTGACTTACTTTTCTCAGCTGTCTGAATAGAAGAGCAAATGAGCCTCAGGAGAAATAAGAAGTGTGTTAGTTTTCATTAACTTTTAATTTGAAGTCTGCATAACTGAATGAAACCACTGTAGTAATCTGGAAAGGGTGTCTGAAAACCCTGTTGAATCAGAGATAATTCCTCCCTTCTCTCTGAAAAGTACATATCAATAAGGTGCTTTGTTCAGAGGCACAGTATCCCCACCAGTACTTGCAAAAAACTCAAGCAGTGGGAGCAACTCTGGAAAGTCATTTCAGGCTGCTGCAGCATCCCCAGGGCTGTCATAAAGGTCAGTGTGTGTGTGTCCTTCAGCCATGTGGAGTTTTGATTAGCAAATCTGCCTCGCTGACAACTCTGAACTGTTTCCAGACAGTGAAATATCAGGGCTCCCATGTGCACAAGAAGTGCACTCCCCATGCTCAGCTTGTGCTCAAAGGCATGGCACTTGCTGCACAGCGTTCCGGCTGTAACACATACTGCAGCAAGGCTCCCACCCAAACATTCCAATCATGTCAGGAAAGAAGTTTAAAAATGTTGTTTTGCTGCCAGGTCTTTCTTAAAAAAAAAGTTTCAAAGAAAACGTAAGTGAAAAGGGACTATAGCATAACTGAGTCTCTTCCCACACTGTACCATTTTCCAGGATCATTCATTAAGGCCATTTTTACAGCACTCAGAATGCCAGACCATCATGTTTTCATGATTTTAGCTTGCCTGCAGCAATCATAATTCTGCCAGGTGCCTTGCCACCTTTACCTTTTGTTTTGTTCCTGTGGCCAAGCCTGTTTGGTTTTGCTACAAAGGCCGAATCACCAGGTGTAGTGTGATACTGGGAAGCCAGATGTCCCTGACCTGGTTGGGATTCAGTGATGAGTCCCACCAGAAATGTGCCCATCCCTATGAATTAGAAGTATCTTCTTTGTTGCGTCCAAGCACCACTAACCAAACTTGTGTGGCTATGGATTAGCTTAAGTGTTTGTCAAACATATATGGTGCAGTTTCTCCACATGCTGCATTGGTATAGTGAACGCTGAAACAAAGACAGCATCCAGAGCATTCTTCGGCTTCTCTTGGACATCAATAAATAGCAAGCAGAAACTTGTTCACTGGCTGTCTCAAACCAAACATCTCTATTAAGAAAGGTTTGGTTTTGATGTTTGACAATTATTATTTTTCATCCTTTTGCTTTATCTTTTGTCAGTTACAGCCACTTTCTGTACCAGAAGAGTAGAGAAAAATGCTGTATGAAAAAAACAACAACAGGCTTGTGCCACATACCAGGGAGCAGCTGGTGAGTGAACAGCCCAGAACATCAGGGCAGCTGGATGCAGAGAGGAAATGTACTATATTGATCCATTGCTTCTGTTTTGTTTTGTTTTCTGTACCACACTACTCCTTTATTGCAGCTTACGTATGGGGAGCACTGGGAACTGGGACAATGCAGCAAGCTGAGGCTGCTGATGCCAGTGAAGGTGGGAGGGAAAACACACATTTAAGGGAGAGAAAAATTTGGCCCAGTGTCCCCTTTTGACTCTATATAAACCAGGAAAAGTAAAATACTGTTGCTGTCAGTGCCATCTTTTAACAGTAACTGCACAGTAACAGGACATTGTATTAGAATTTATGTTAATACTTAATTTTGTATTTTTTTTTTTTTGCTTGTCCTCTTGAAATATATCTCCCTGAACACTTGGCTACTCTGAAAAGACAAGTCCCTGTAGTCAACATGAACAGTCAATGCAGAGGTAATGTCAAATGATTTCTGCAAATACAACCTTCTTATAAAGTTTTATTCTTGTAAAAGTTCATGTCTTTGAAATGTTTGTAAGCCAGTGATGTAGTAATTTATTCAAGCTTGCTAGGTGCACTATTTTTCTATAGTCTCAGTTAAATACTGTGAATGAAGATTGCCATAGTTACAGCTGAGTTCAGAAATTGGCACTATTGTATTGCAATTCTGGTTTCCTACCTCACTTATCTTGCTCTGGTATAGGGAGAAACACATTTCCATCTCTGTAATTAACTGTGATGTGAAAGATCTTGCACATTCATTTAAAAATGCTTGAGCAAATGTGAGGTGAGAGACATTTTCCATTGTCTTGTTTTCCCCCAAACCAGTGAGTGGCATGGTACTTCCCACACCCAGTCTGCATACCTTCTGTGCACATCTTCAGCCTAGTTCTTGAAATTCAGTTTGGCATTTTTGGCATTTTCATTCATTGCAAAAATATACACCACCAAGTAAACAGGTACACTGATGGCTTCCTTTTATATAGGATATATTGCATGTAAAGACCTGCATTACTTTGGCATTTATTTTGACAAAAAACCAAAGGTCCCAATGTGACTGGAGCTGGCAGGTCTTAACACTGACTTCTTTGTGGTCTAGATAGGTCTCAGGATGGTGGCTGGTAAGCAGGAATCGTCAAGGACTTCATGTAGTATCCTCTGAAAAGCAAATGCCTTCTCCCCTAGCTGAGTAATAACAAGGTATGTCTTACTGTCAGAACAACTTGTCTCCATGAGCCGCTTTCTAACACATCAAAAATCACACATAAATAATTGGCAATGATTCAGGAGTTTTGTCAGGCTCCTGAGTCATTACAAAGCAGACTGGGATCTGGGTCGTACGGCCCTGCAGGTGAGGACTCGGCATATCTGGCTCTGCCCAGTGCTGACCGGTGAGAGCGACGCCTCCCCTGCTCACGGGCCCGAGCGGAGCAGCGGCTCCGCGGTACAGCAGCGACAACGCATCCTCACCGCGCTCCCGCATTTCTCACCTGCAGCCCAGCCCCCTTCCTTGTGCCGGCTGTCATATTTCACAGACCCTTTGCCAGGACAACACAGCTTCCAAAGATGGAAATAGATGACTATTCTTTTTTTTTTTCCTTTCCTCACAGCATTGGATACTGCTGGTTCAGTGAATTGAATCTGCCCATAGAGGAGGCAGGAGTAACTGGGCCAGGGCGACGGGAGCCAGGTCGCAAAAAGGAGCAAGGAGAGCAGGTCTGCTTGTCCTCTTAGCTCTTTTCCATCATCAAGCTGTGGCTTTTGAGCTTAAAGGTGTGTGTGTGTTACCATAGGATTTGTTAAACAATCAGCACCTCTTACTTAATACAGTAGCGAGAATAAATATGCTTTATTCTCCTGAGATGGTGGGTGGGAGGGAACACTCACAGCACAAGATGGGATAGGGCCAATCTTTGTCCTGTGAATATTTTCCTAGATTTTTTTTCCCAGACAGGATTATGCAGGTATGTGCCGTATAGAAGGGATCTCCTGGTCGTTTGGGACGAACCACCAAAAACTGACATGAACAGAGCTTTGTTTTGAATGTTTGATACAAGCCTGGTAGAACTATAAGGAAAACCAGCATTCACCATGCTTTAGTGTTGTAATCGAGCTCTCTGAGGTTATATGCCCAGCACATCTGTATAGTGGACATAATGAAATAAGCATTTCATACCCATAGTGAAATAAATCTTCAGTTTGCTTGCTGCCTGTGATTGTGATGCCATATGCTTGGCTGAGCATTGCTCCTGATGGATCACTGTGCAAGGATGCCTTACACTGGGGGCTGAGTTCCTTGGTGAGTCACTGCAGTAGAACGCACGGTGGAAAAAGCTCATTTCCCCAGTTACTCAGAGGTAAAATATTTTTGGATCCATGCCTGGTTTGTGCTAGGATTATTAAGGATGTTTTTGTTTTTCTGATAAAGTTCTGTTATGAGAGAGAGTGATCATTGCTCCAGTTAGCACTGAATTCTCTCAAACTGTAGCTGAGTTTTCCTTTCTAAATCAGTTATGTGGCCGTGTCTGAAACATGCCTTGAAACAGTATGGTTGGCTTCTGTATTGAACACACAGGACTGCATTTACTCTTTCATCTTTGCTTTATCTTTAGTCCCCAATGGAAAACTGGCATTGAGCCCTCATCTGAAGCATGGACTGTAGCAAATCTATAATTTTTTAAGGTTTGATGCAGTAATTATAAAATGAAAAATCATGTGGTTTTTTTCTTTTTTTTAAAGCTCTGTTAAAATTATCCAAGTTCTTAAAAATTATGAGTAGAACTAAAGCTACTTTCTTAATCAACACTAAAGCAGTGGAAGGAGTGCTGTGGTGGAAATCTGATGAGGCCCAGAGTGAAGTAGTGCTGGAGTTGGAGGTCAGTCAGTAAAGGCATGTTCTGTGCACAGGTGTCTGTGCAAAGTGCTGATCATGACATGACAACTGGATGTGAGGACTGACTGCAGAACTCACTCTGCCAGCAGCAAACACAGCAAAAGCAGACAACCAACGAGAAAGTGGTGAAGGACTGAGCAGTCCTGTGTCTCTGAGTTCAGTAAACCTATGTCATCAGGATGGGAAAAGGACAGGCCATTCCCCAAATCAAAGTGTTTGTCTCTCCATTTATTGAATCCTAACCTCTTCTAAACTTTTTTTTTTTTTTTTATCTGTTCTGTTTCTGAGGGTGTGGCCACCTGGATACAGAGGGCAGCATTGTCATCTGAGCTGCCTGCAGTTCTGATGGTTTTTTGACCAAAAAAGGCACCATGCTGAGCATGGTGATGATTTCTGCTTGTTTCTGCTGAAGGCACAATACCACAACCTTGAGGCAGGTGCTTTTAATGCACAAGGTGGTCTGGTAATCAAGTAATTGTAAGGAAAATAGGGTGGTGCATCAGGCCATGATTTATTTGACATCAGAAGTCATTTCATAATCCCTGCTATAGGCACAAAGCCTTTGTGGTGACAATGGGGAAACCTTTTCTCTCCCCATCATCTTTCCTCATATTCTCTTCTGTTGCTCCCTATGTCACTCACTGCTTTTACTTCCCACAAGCAAAAGAAATGGGATGTATTTAGTGCCTTTCCTCAAAACCTTGTGGAACTATGGGACACCTTCTCTGCTCTCAGCTTGGGTCTGACACCCTTTGTAGCTGGTGCTCCTTTATGCCCTCCAGTACCATGTGAGGCTGAACCAGAGCTCTGGAGGAATGCGTGGATATCTGATATGGTTGTTAATAAGAATTTCAAGCTTAAGCAGATGGTTAGCCACAGGTAATAATCCAGAAACATCAATGGAAGCACTCCAGGTTATAAGGGAGGTTATAAATGTGTGCCTTGTCCCTTTGGGGTCTGGGAAGTGTGTCTGTCAGAGCTAGGCACCTGCATGTCTACAAAATGCCCCTGAATGTCACCTTTCATGTAAGCCCTGGAGACCAGTTTTCTCTGAGCTGTGGGTTGGGTAAGACAAACAGCTCTGCATGGGTAAGACAATGAGGGCTGTGGGCTTGTCACCTTGCATGAAAAGTCCTTGGACTGCACAGAGTAGCCTTTACTCCCTCCAGCAGCATTAAATGACCCACCCAACTGGACATCCAGTCACACTCTGGATGGTAGAAGGAAACATCTATCCAGAAGAAGAGACTATCATAGCCAGTATGCCCCTTTTTTCCCCTATCTCTGGATCTTCATACAAGCAATTTCACTCTGGCATACATAAAGGAAGCAACACCTGTTATTAAAACACCTTGGAAATCGTTGGCAAATAGCTCTTATAAACATCAAACAAAGGAGAGATAAGTGCTTGGATAAAACGACAAATTGTGTGCCCTCAATACCATGAAGGCAGCACTGAGGTAAATGTATTTTCCCATAAGAAATGTGCAGGAAAGCCTGCAGATACTGCAAGAAGTGAGAGAAAAGGATGGAGAATTAGAAAGCACAAGTATTCTCCTTTCTCAGGGCTGGGAGGACAGATGGTGGGTCTGTTCCTCACAGACAACACAGGAGATGTTTAATTTCAAAATCAGGTCTTGATAGTATGAAACATGAATGGAGATCCTGGGGTTTAAATGTAGGTCGTTTAGGGTTTGGTGTTCCTATAAACTTCCTTTAGTCCAGGAATTTAATTTTGTGCTATCCAAGTCCTCTTCAGTGTGTCCAGGCTCCTTGTTCCCTGAGCATGGGAACCTTTATGTCCTTGGTGTGACATGATATCCTCCAGGATGCCAGGCTCTGTTCTGTGCTGCAGGGATCCATAAGCCCTATTCCCGCTAGGCATTTCCAGGCTTCTCAGCCCTGGAAAATAAAAAGTCTGAGATATTAGCCACCCTGCAGAGCTGTGGATGGGTGAGTCCTTGGCAAATGTGCAGCTCAAGAAACCAGGAAGGAATGAGGCAGGTTCTGAAAAGAATCTGTTTCTTTTTTTTTTTAAGTTCATTAGAAACTGCTCTGCTGGTTCAAAGCTGGCTGAATTTGATGAACTGGCATTTTCTGATAAAAACCTGTTGTTTTGAAGACAATTCCTGCCAGCTGTAGGACATCCATTATTGCCTGGTGGGGCTGCAGTGACCAGTGGGAGCCAGGCCAACAAACTCTGAGCCACCATACCCAGGGAGCATAGCCCTGCTCAGTCTGCACCTCACCAGGCTCCACGAACCAGGTCCTGCGTTCACACCAGGCCAGCAGCAGAGAGGAGCAGCGTTACAGGCAGCCAGGTCCTTCATATCCCTGCAGCCGGTGGCCTTTCGCTGTTGACGCAATGGGGCTACCAAAGCTCTGTCTCTCCAGAGCAGTTTCTAATTTGTTTATTGATGTTGACAGAAGCCCATTTTTACTTCTGTCAGCAGAGGTGATGCGGCTGTAAATGAACTGGCTGCTCTGCCTCCCTCATTATCAGCAAAATTGCCAGCTAAGCACTAACTTCTGGACCCTCTGTGGCTGATACACGGAGCAGAGCAGCAAAACACGTGGCCTATTTACATTTCACTACACTGGGGGTGAGAAAAAATGTGGTTTTTAACCCCTGAATTGACTGAGTTCATGACCAGGGAATGTACGTGTATGCAGGTGGCTATATGGCCCCATGGAAGTGTATTCTGATCATAATTGATCTAAAATAACTGAGGCTTTGTTAAGGTCTAGCTATTTTGCCTCAATTCATACTTTCAGAATTAGATTCATAAGATATAGATGGGGATGACAAGAAGCTGATAACCCTGAAGTGATTTGCAGGTTGTTCTTTATAACAATATATATAACATATACATAAAAGGACATTAGCTCAGATTATTGTAGGCATGACATTACAAAATGACCATTAACTTCAGATGATTACAGGGAGATTGGCTTTAATTAAGACTATATTTTCATGTTTATGTCTCTCCCTCACTGAGATCCTATTCCAAGCATGTTGTTTTGAAGTTCCTTTAATATACATTTTATGTTTTTGCTGGGCACTTAATAACTCGACTGGAGTTCAGTGGAGAGATTGTCACAAGCAGAAGTGGAAGGCTGTTCCTTTGGCTTTGGCCCCTCGGCAGCCAGCAGAAGCAGAGTCTGATACACAGCCAATGGATGGGATGGTCAGAGAAGGTCATGGTTTTGTTCACTTTGAAGAAGCCTTAGCATTGAAACCCTGCTGGCAGTGTTGGGATCACTGCTGGAAAGGCAGTATTTGGGCTAGAACTTGTCCTTGTGCAAGAGCAGGCTGCACAGAGAAGGTTTGGGCCAGGGACCTCCAAGTGCTGGGCAGATACTCAATGGCAAAGAGGTGATACAACATTTTGCAACGTATCTGGGAGTATTCCGGCGTGTTTCAACCACCATTCTCTGTGGGCATCCCCAGCTCTCTGTGCTGCAGTTGCATCACATAAATTAAATTGCCACACCAAAGCTTTCAGCAATCAGCCCAGTTATTTTTTGAAAACAATAGCTAATTTCATCAAAAGGCATTTCTCCTATGTTCCCAGATGTTTTTACCCTCTTCGTCCCAGTGCTCTCTATCCAAGAAAACAAGATAAAATCCTGTATTGGTCATGGATGGAGAATTTTGCTGGGCCAAGGGTGGTCCTGTAATTCCTTTATGTCCAAGAAAATGCTTGGCTTTGTCTGGCCTGACTTCTGTCAGCAGTTGAGTGTAACTGGACAGGATGGTGGTAGCCAGAGCTGCCCAGCAGCACCCGTTCTCAGTGGTCCGCCCTGTCCTTGCAAAGAGACTGCAAGACAGTGGGACTGTCTGCTGTGGGACACAGGGACAGGGAGACGCTCTGAGCCTTGTAGTATGGGATTTAGGATAGGCAGGTGCATAAAGTGAGGAAGTGTCCTTAGAGAGGCTGAACGAGTGGACTTGGGAGCTTAGGAGGGAAGAGGAGTTTGGGGCGATAGACAAGCAACCCCCAGCAACATGTCTAAGACCAGCGTGACAGCTGCTCCTTGTCCCTTGGGCGCTGCCCAGAGCCTCTGCGGCTCCTCGTTCTGCAGCTGTGAGGAGTTTCCTGCTGAGCAGAGCTCGGCCTGACAGCAGAGCTGCTGCTGCGCAATGGCTTTGATCCTAACGCGGCGCTTCCCTGTCAAAAGGGCCCTTTTCGAGGCAGGTGGGTGGCGCACGGGTGTGCGAGCGCTGCTGCGGCTGCGCTGGAAGCAGCAGCTGGAGAGAGGAAAGGACGGCAGAAAACACCCTTCCTGCTTCAGCCTCCACGAGTGTGGAGTTCAGCTTACACGAGTGTGCCTTTTGTCCCACAGTTTTACAGGCTCCCAAAGATGCCCCTGCATACATCGCCGCGTTCAGCTCTCTTCCGTGATTTGGGAGTGCAGTCCCCTGACCCAGGAGACAGCCCAACCCGAGCAGGGCTCCAGCACTGGCCCAGCCTTCCAAAAGCACTGCTCTGAAGCTGTATCTCATTTAAACGTGCATGCTCAGGTATAGGTAATTCTACCTGCTACTTTAATTTGTGCTTTTCCAGAGCCCTCCATTTTTTTCCTATGATGAGTCAGTGCAGCCTTCCAGGAGAATTAATGGGCACAGCTGGCTGCCTGGGGAGTGCCAACCTCTGCCACTGCTGGGACTGAGAGGTAGAGAGAGGCCTTCACCGAGAGGCCCCCTTTTCTCTCCAGGTTGTGAAAGAAATTTAAACTTTTCCATCAGGTCACCATCAAGACAATATTCTTAAATCAATACTGCTCTGGGACTGAGCAAATAAGAGGGAGGTTGTTTGAAACATTTATGTTCCAGGTTTGGCTTGAGTACAGCCTTTTTTATGCGTGTATAAACCCAGAGGAAAATTGTGTTTAACAGTGTAGTCTGTTGGGAGCATGAATACTGTCCTCTGCTCAGTAATTAACCCTAAAAATAAATACCTTGGGAGCAAACTGTGCAAGAGCCTGTGCTATGACACAGCAAGGGGGATCAGACCACCAGTGGGGTTTCAGCATGTGCTTGGTGCATTTCTTTGAGAAAAACATTTCCAGCCAAAGTAAATGGGGTGGTTTCTCATTTCCTTTAGTTAAATCACTCCTTGGCAACAAAGGAGACACAGACCTGCAGCATCCCCAGATTTTGGACAGCAATATGAGCTTTGGAGCATTTTATATTGCTTGCAGCCCTCCTTTAAACTCTTAAGCAATGCCTTGGGGCCAGGAAGGTCACTGGTCCCTGCTGGCTCTTGGGCTAATGATAACAGACACGTAGGGGCCAGGTACCTTTTACCTGCCAGCATGGCCACCCTGCTGGGAAACATCAGGTTTGTTTGCAGAGGTGGTTTGCAGGAGGAAAGTGCAATTTGGGGTTACCCAGACCCACTGCTGGGAGCCCCACAAGACGCTTCTCTCCACTCCCCACCTTGCTGAGGACTCCAGTCCTCCCACAGAATTTAATTTGGTGCATATACCCTTCTGCACCGTGGGTCTCCTGTGCCTTTGTCACGTGGAAAATCTTGAAGATGGTAACTTCCTGGACTGTAGGCACCTTTCTCAAGAAATGCCTTTCTCATGTACTTGCTGGGACAATGGAATCTGGTAATTCTTGGCTAAGGTCTGAATACAAAACCATGTGAGAAGGTGTCATCACTGGGTGATTGTCCCTGCTGCATTGGCTTGGGACCCTCACTGTAGTCCCAGCTTGCCCACGTTGGGTGTGCGGATTGTCGGCAGCCAGGGATGGGGCGGTACCGTGTGTTCAGCATTCACATTTACTGCACGCTCTCCTCGTGACAAAGGGGCTGAAGAGATGGAGCACACAAGAATGGGCTGCCTTATATTTCCTGTGCAATGCCAAAAAACAGCTGAAAGAGCTCATGATTCTAGGCTGATCCTGTGCTTTGCTCCAGTGTCTCTGGGTAAAACTGAGGCCTGCTGTCCCAGGCACCTCTTCCCAGGCCTGGCTCCTCCACTTTTTCCTCCCCTCACCTGGTGCCACCAGTATCATCCTAGCCCTGCAGGACAGCAAACCCTGCTGGGATTCTTTGCTCACAAACAACCCTCTGAGCCACTTGCCCAGTTAGATCCATTTCAGTGCCACTGCACAGATAATATCAGGGGCTGAGGCTTGTTCCCAGCTGTGAGCTGAGTTCTAGCTCATGCTCCTTGCAGATGTCTATTATGCCATCCTTGAGCTGAGAGACTGAAAAGGGGTGTGAAGAGTAACCAGGATTTTACACTCCTGCATACACACAGAGAATGTGAAAACATACAACCCCTCTAATTATACACTGTGGTTTCCAGTACAGCTTTTGTAACTGTGGATGGCATGGCAATGACTGGCGGGAAGTGAAGCTTCCTGAATTCTCTTAACTTCTGCCCTTACCTACTGCACCCAATTCAAGCTCTCCCAGGTAAAGCAGCTGCAACCAAACAGTGCTGGAGAGAAAGGGGAAGCAGAGAAAGCTAGAAGCCTCAGGAAACCTAAGTCATTCCCCAGAGCAGACCAACTCCTTTCTGTTCCCTCATCTAGATACATTTAAATGTCTCCTACTTAATTGCATTGAAAAGAATCCCAGCCCTTCCCTGGCAATGGTTGCTGAGAAGGCAGCGTTTCCCTCGATGACACGGGATGGGAAATCAGTGTGACCGTGCCAGGGGAGCCAAGAGCCCTGAGTGGCCACCAGGGGAAGCTCCATTACCTCATGGTCTCTTCTGGCTTCTCGTCTGGTGAGCATGGGCAATGAATATTATTATTTCCAAGAAGCATGTCATCAAAGCACTGCTCTGCATTTATTCAGACAGTCAGAAATAAACCACTGGAGAGCAATGCTAAACAGCTAAAGAGATTGAGGAAATTGTGGTTTGGCCACAGTATTTGGGGTGAGGAAGCAAAACTTCCTCACTGACAGCAGCCAACCCTTCCTTACAACCTGTATAACAGGGGTGTCACAGCTGCATATCTGCAGCTGCAAACCAGACAGCATCACTTTAGGATCCTGCTCTTGCTGTTGACAGACCAGATGGTCCTGATCCACAGGTCTCAGACTCAATGCTTTCCCATCACCATGCTCACAAATCCCTGAGACTTATCACAGCATCTGCAGCCTTCAAAGGAATTCAGTTGTGTTGCCTTCCCAACAGCACGGTGCTGGCTTTTCTGCACAAGCAAAGGCATGGTGTCACCTAAGAGAAATAATAGGCAGTAAGATCAGCGTTAGCTGGCAGTGAGAGCTGCAGCTGCCTGTGCAAGCTGGGCAGCCATATTCCTTCTCTGTCTTTTTTTTTTTTTTAAGAACTGTAACCATGTCTACACAGATGAATTTGTCAGGCTTTGCCTCCATCCTTATGAAAAGATATACTTCCCTGTCCCTGTGGGTTTAGGTTGATGTGGGGAGAACCCAGAATCTCATCAAGTTCTGCACTGAGCTTTGGGTGCCCCATGTCACAACACCCTCTGCATTGTAATCTCCACAGAAAGCCATCTGCATATCCTGTCATGTGCCTGGCCATGCAGTATTATTTTCCAGTGTTTGTAGAGAGAATAACTTCCACTACAAGGTACAGGAGAGCAATTTTGGTCTTTTCAATAGTGAAGCTCATCACTTAGTATCTACATACACAAAAAAAAGAAAATTTTGCAAATGAGAAATGCAGCCTTTTCCTTCCCTGTCTCAAACTGTTGAAAAAACAGAAACTAGTTTCTGACTGTATGCTTTTAGGAGAAGTGAACACCTGACGGGTCCCTCTCTCAGCACCATTGCTGCTCTGACCTTCCAGGATAGTGCAATAAATACTGAGCTTTCAGCACAGCTGTTGCTAAACATAAATACTTCAGCTTAACTCCTGCAATCCCTTTGACAAGGTTTCTGGGGCTTGGCTCTCTTGCAGGCCCAGGTGAACCTGAAAAGGAAGAGGTGAGGAGAAGGGCTGGTGCAGGTAGGGCAGCAGCCTGGGGATGTGCCCTAAAGCCAGTGCCCAGATCCATCCTCTGAGAGGCTGCAGAGGGAGGGATGCTGCCCCAACAGCTCCATGGAGTGTGTAGAGGATTCAGGGGGAACTATAGCACATGAAAGTGCAAAATTTATTCATCCCAGGTTGGCTGCTGGTGGCAGGGCATGGATAGGAAAGGGGATCAGGCTCTGGGATGTACTGAGCTGTCTGCTTGGAAGGTCAGTTGGTACAACTCTTCTTGTCCCAGAGATCAGCAAAGCCAAAAGCAAATATCTCCATTCGGCATTTGCAGGAAGAACTGGAGATGTATTTCTTGTGCGGTTTGAAGGGGATTATTTTCCTGCAGCTGTAAACCAGGGTGAGAAGATTATGGAGACCATGGGGTTACAGGTCATTTTATCCATTCCCGTTTCCTCCATAGTGCCTGAGCCTTTCTGCCACCCTGACACACAGACCTGTAAAATGGAAATTCAATAATTCTGTAATAAAAGGCACGTATGTAAAAAACCCCAAATCTAAACCCAACCACTAAAAGAAAGCATCTAGATCTGTCTCTTACTTGCTGCATGTTTTCTAGGAGTAACAGCTTTAGTACTATGGCAAGTATATTTCCTTCTCTCTGCTCAGATTCAGCCTCTGGTTTGATTCCATGGACACCACAGGTTGTGAGGAGATTGACAGGTGTGGGCTCAGCTTTTGCAGATTAACAAAAGAACAATTCTGAACATTCAAAGGGAAATTCTCCATGTCAGCTAACGCAGTGCTGCCTCCTGATCTCTGTCTCCACAGACAAGCTTTGAACATCAAGTATTTCCTCATTAACCTCAAGGGCCGCCTTACCTCTCCCCAGCTCCCGGGCTTGGAGCTACTCCTGCTGTGACTGAAGTGACAGGGGAAAACTAAAGGGGTGGCAAGTCTTGAGTAGCACCAGTGGTTTGGTAAAGCAGTCTGTGACAGAGAGGGATAAAACTGGTCAGGGCTCTGGACCATCACAGCTTACTGAAGCTCTACCAGGGTAAAATGTAACTCAGCCTGTGGAGAGGCAAATGCATCTCCCATGGAGTTTCCTGGGGGTTGTTCCACAGGCTCCAGGATCCCCAGCCCAACCTGTGGATCCAGGTCGTCCCCATGGGCACTGGAGCCCAGATCTGCCCGCACACTTCTGCCCATGGAGGCTGGCACAGCTCAGCCACCTGCAGGATGTCATCCACAGCCCCCGCTCCCTTTGGCAGCCAGTGGTGGGCCAGCAAGGACTGTGACTTTCTCAAGCCCCCTATGGCGGGGGTCATCTGTCTGCTGTGTCATGGTAAGAGGCTGGGAAGGAAGGAAAGCGGTGTTCTGGGATGGAGATGGTATGTAGGCAATAGAAGAGGCAAAGCTGGAGGAAGCCAGTGCTCAACGAGCAGGTTTTTTGGAGGCATCTTGGTTTCATACCTTCTTCCTTTCAGACATAGAAACCTGGGACTTCATACTTTTAAACTGACTTTTAAGGCTATGTTTGGATTTTCATTCTTCTCACCAAAGAACCTGTGCTGCAACCCTAAGGCACACCTTGGCGCACAGTGCTGCCCAGCTCGGCAGCAACTGCCCCGGCAGAGCCTGGCTGCCAGACCTGCAGGAAGGGAGGGGCAGGATCTGCATCTCAGCTGACAGTGATGGGGTGAAGAAGGCTGTGTCAGGCACTGCCTGAAGGCAGTGGCTTGGGGCGCAGGAGAGTTGAACAGGGGATTAGGGCTTTTAATCAGTGAAAAGATACAGGAGAAACAGGCATGGTACTGGATAGAGAAGAAAAGTTAGGGGAAAGCAGGTAGTGTTGAGGGAGACCAGTTTTGAGAGGTTTGGTAGTTACCTCCTTCCACCATCTGTTTACTTGTGATTTTCTTAGGAGTGTGTCACAATGCCATTGTCCCCTTTACCCACTGCTCAAACGCTCCTGCTGAGCCTGAAAACAAACCAAAATCCCTGGAGCTCGGCTTGGCTGGCATCACTGTGCTGCCCACGCTGCAGCAGCTGATGGGAGAGTGGAAGCTGAGCACCCTGCCAGCTCCCCTTCTCACCTCTGGTACGGTTTGCCTCAGTCACACATCTGCCCCTACCATTCAAGTGAATGTTGCAGTAAAATGGCAAGTCCTCACTAGTAAATGAAACTTGTAAATTTTAACATATTTTTGAAGTTACTGTGCCTTTGGTATCTAGCTTGGCAAAAACCATCCATCTCATTCCATTAGTTTTGGCTATCCAAAATCATATCCTTTGTTGTTGCACTGACTGCAAAACCCATTTCTCACTCTTGTTCTGACAGAGCTTTTCTGGACTGCAGAGCCAGCAGCAGCCTCTGGCCATACTCTCGTGCATGGAAGGAGAAACACGTTGTAGGTTTGGGTCAACTCAATTAACAAGTGGAAAAAACCCATCTCCAATATTTGACTTTTTTTTTATTGCTCAGAGAAACAGACAGGAGAGACTGAAATACCATGTGGGCAAACAGAACATTTAAAAACCTGAAAGACACTCATCACATGAACAATACATTGTAGATGCATATTAATTAAAAAAACCCAAAACCATTAAGCTGGAAATACAATCACAAGAGATATTTATTGAACAAATACTGAGCTTGGTATTTCCTGAAAAAATATCACGGAATAGGGGAACAAAGCTCAGTCAACCCGTTCCAAGTGTTCACTGGACAGCAAGAAGGAAGAAAAGCTTCTATGAATTCCTGGAGCTTTTGACTCCTGTAATTATTTCCTAAATCATGTAGAGTGCCTATGTTAGCTATATTAACATATTAACAAATGATCTGGAAAAATAAAACAGAGTAGTGTGTACACTGAGGAGAAAGAGAGGGCCAAGTGACTGAACTGTTTTGACAGGATGTTTTTAGATTAATTTATCATTTTTCTGTAAGAAGACTTGCTTTTAGCAGTAGTTCTTGCAAAATTCAAGGTCATTAAAGCTTTCACGTGCCTTTCTGTGCAGCAGATAATTAAAGGCATATCTAAAGCAAACTCAAAGCAGGAGTTTTGTATGGACAAGTGTACCTGGTTAGCACAAGCATTGAGAACAGAGCCCAGAGTGAGAGCCCACATGGTGAAATGTCTCCATTTCTGCTGGTACCGAACTGATAAAAACCGAATGAATTAAAACCACACATCTACAGATGGCACAACTACATCTTCATTCTGCTTTCAGACATTCTCTGATTCACCCAAGTCTAGTTAGTTTAGTTATTCTGACTGCAGTTGGTCATAAATCTGACCACTCTGGAGAACGTATGGTTGAGGTGTGGTTCTGTTCCCTGGAAAAACTGCATAATCATGAATACATCATCAGAATTCACAGAGAACAAGCCTGTGCCTGTGACCACTGACAGTGACGCACAGTTCTGCTGGTCTAAAGACCAGTGTTAGGACACTTCATCAGGGTCACCCTCGCTCATTAATGCACCACAGCAATGCCCTACACCCCTTCAGTCACATCTGTTAGCTTGAGTAAATACGGTCACATGACAAAGATTTTATTTTCTCTCGTTCACTGACTTTGCAGTAGAACTTGTAAGGACTTAAGTTTAGTGAAGCTGTGCAAAGATATCCACCAAAGAAATACCTGGACACCACATGAGGCTAACTTTGCTTTGTGAATGTCCTACTGCAGACTCTTTTTCAGATGGCTCCTTAGCTTAATTGTTTTGGCTCTCAGTAGTAATTTTTGGCTCTCAGCAGATCACTGACAAGAAACCTCACAACTAATGAGGTCATACAGTCATGGTTCCCAGTGGAAATACGATTTTTGGCTGTTTAAACAGATCCAGAACCTAATGGACACTTCAATTACTACATTCACCATAAATGCAACAACCTTATCTTTATTTATCTTGGACAATCCACTCCATTAGAAGCTTTGTATTCACACCTTTTCTGAGGCATAGGATGCACCAACAAATTAAGAATTGTGTCCTTAAGCAGACAAAAGCATGACATGGAAATGCCCATGCTAAACTGCACATTAATAAATGGATGTCCCACTGGAAATCAACTTTTCAGTTATCTCTCTGGTCACAGCCTTACTGGCAGGCACATTCTATCAGTCAATAGCAACTGTATAGGACTAGGAAGCGACACAGGCTTTGCAATACCAAAAGCAAATGAAGTGCAGCAATAGCGACTGTGAGATTTACGTCCATGTTACTCTAAGTTTCATATGATATGACATGGTACCAACATGAGAACATGTTCCTCTTTATGAAGCCAAAAACCATCTGAAATGCAATACTGCTTCAACTCAGATAAGCACGTCTGAACTGGAAATCTGCTAAGTTAAACTAACCATGTCCTCAGTCTCTGTTTCAGAATAAACATGAGATGGTGTTGACTTATATTTTTCTGGTATTTTTGCTCGTGTAAGTCTCTTGTTGAATCATCTAAAGACAAGTAACAGCTATAAACCCAGCAAACACTATTCACGTTTAACCATTTACTGAAAAAACATTAAGTATAAAAAGGTAGGGAGACTTTTCAGTGATAAATATGGGAGGTAGAAATCTCAGTTTAAGGTGATTTGAAGGCCATTCATAACCTCCCTTAACACTTAGTAGGTGGCACTTCAGTAATTATTAACTTGCCTAAATTACAAAAATATGATGATGGTAAAATGATTATGGTCTCTGTTATATCTAAAGATAATAAAGTCAGAAAATTAAGAGACCAAAGGTACATGAGCACCTGTGAAAACAATTCTAAAAAGATTTAAAAAAATTGCTTCCATTTCACTTGTGTGGAAAAAGTGAACAGAATAATTACTGCTGTTTCCCTGAGCATCTTGCATCACATGACAGAAGATCAGGAAAAAATCCGAAATGCTGATGACCATCTCCTCTGCTCCTCTTTTTCTACATCACTGTAACACCACTGTACCTCAAACACATGGGACATCATGTGTAGGCCACACCCAAGAAAAACAATGATAAACTCCAAGAGAAGAGACATAATCATACAATACTGTATGACACAAGAAAGAGAAGTAAATTTTCAAGTGGGAGTCGCTGCAAATAAGTGATCTTTAAAAAGTCCTCCTAAAATACTAGCTTAATTCAGAACAAAAGCCATGCTGTGTAAAACTCGATATATATTTGGTAAACATCACACCTCAAAATTACTTAGAGAAAAAAGATTGAAGGTATTTTCACAGAACTTCAGAGTTGGCAACCTCTCCTGTCAATCAGATGCTCAAATTGTTGCCTCAAAGTCAGTGGTCCATATCTTATCAAAAGCCATAAAATAATTTTTATCTTTTTTTAATAAAAACAGTAGTAAGTTTACTTCTGTCTTGTTCACATGTACCTTTCTTTTTAAAGGCCTATGGCTTAGTGTTCACAAATTAAAAAAAAACCCCTATAAATACAGAAAAATAAAGCTTAATAGCACACAACATGTTATTGTTGAAAAGTGCACTACAATTAATCTGCAGGTCAGAGACGCTTCGATCATGTTCATGTTTTCCATGATTAAATCCTTAACAGTTCTTCATCTTCTTAATTAAATGAGAAATCTTTGATCCACCAAGGTTTTGGATGCCAAATTCTTCTGCCCAAGTGTATTACGAATAAACCTAAATATCTAAGAGCATTTTAGAAAACATGTATTAATGAAGAAATACTTACATCAGTATGTTTCAGTATCTAAGATAAAACAGTAACTTCAGATTATCTTTAAATTGTGAATAATATGAATGTATTAGGTGCTTAACTTCCTTTAGCATTTTTAAAAAGTTTCCACTACCTTTCCACCCTAAATTACGATAGAATTACGTGTGATTAATTTTAACAGGTATTTGTGTTTTCTACTACAAATTATTTGTAACCTCTTCATTCAGGATCACCATGTGAACAAAATTAATTTCTCACAAGTCTATTTGACAAAATAAATAAAAAAACTATTTTATAAGTTCTCAGTATAATCTTCTGTCACTTCATACTGCTAACTCTATTATCTAGTTAACTATTTAAACTGCCATACTGACTCCCATTTAAAAAATATTACTGTGCTCTTAAATTGAAATTTACCTCTTGTTGCAAGTATGTTAGAATAGCTGCTAAAACAAAACTTTGGGAAGCTAAATCCACAACGGAGAAAAACAGGATATCAAAGATGAGCAGTGTTGTTTCATTGCCATAATAGAGAACATCACTGAAAGAGTGTCCTTCATCTGTGGAAAGAGAATATTCTTTTACAAATTATTATTTTTAAGTTGCAAGTTTGTGGAGTTTCATCAGTCTATGCTGAGAGAGCTGATAAGAAAAAGGAAAATCAGAGATATAGCAATTTATGGCATTCTATGGCAACATAGAGATAGTCCTGTCATTCTATTGAAAAATAACACAAACTTTTCACTTATAAAATGGCATCATACTGATGAACACAACAGGTAAAACCCATGTGTCACACACAACTCTATTCACTCCTGAAATCTCAATTAGGTTATTTTAAAAAGTTGTTTTAAACCGAGAAGCAGATGTAACTTCCTCGTCACTGAAATTTTTAGTAACTATTAGCTCTGGCCCCAAGTCAACAAGATCATAAAAACATATACTTAATGCCTTACTATGGAGGAGGTTCAGAGCAATATTTTTGTTTAATGGTTAACAGTGCCCCAAAAAATGGGTCTTTTAAGGTGAAAGTACGTTTTTGATAGGCAAAGTACTCTAGACCATTTATCTACTTCTTTATTTTATCAAAAAGCACCACTTTTAAAAGAGAAAAGAAAATGTAAACAATTAAAGGAAACCTACTCTTTTCCCTCTTCCTACTTTTTCAAAAAATGTCCAATACAAGTTTGATTTGAAACAGTGTATTTTCATTACAAATTGTGTATTTCAGTGCCATGAAATCCTGATTTGTATCTAAACTTCTGGGAACTATGGCAGTCCAGACTATCAAACAATGTATTTCTATCAGTGCTTATGATTATGAACTTCATAAACATGTGCACATCTGTATATCCTTTCAGCTGCCTTAAATAAAAAACATCACAGTCAAACGACAAATTATAAATAGGATTTCTGTAACCTAAAGAACTTCTCTTAAATACCTCCCTCACAAGCAGTCACTGAATGATCCCTCCTGCTGTAAAGTCCATTTTAGATTGTAAATCCTGGGAAAGGAATCTACACAGAAACTGGGATACTTAAAATAATACAAACACCACACGTCTTTTTACCATTATAAAAAATACTTTTGTCTATTGGTTCCATGAACTCCATGCCAAGGATTCGTTCAAGCAGCAACTTATCTTTGACAATATAATCCATTTCTTTGTGAACCTGTAAGAAAAGGCAAAACAACACTTCTTGTTTTATGATTTCAAAATTGCTACGAAGTGAAGTACAGATACTTATATCTTTATGAATGAAACAAAACCCACTGGTCTATTCCAAGATGAAAATAAGTACATAACAAAAAGGATTTGTCATTTTTAAGTGCAGTCTGCACTGCTGGACAGCATTCCAATTGTTGCTTTTTTTTTGAATGAAGCACTGTTCTGGTTGCCATAGAACAACAAATCTTAAAGCACATATGCTTGAAGAGGAATTACAGTTCCTTTGGATTTACAGTTTTTAGTATCTACTTAGAATAAGTATATTTTCCTTAATACAGAAATGTCAACATACATACGTGATCAATAAAAGAACTGAGAAATTTGTTCATGGCATTGTAGGCCCTTGTGCTTTGTTCGAAAGTATTTGCAAACGAGTCCAAAAGTCTGGCAGGACCACGTTTCTGAAATAGAACAAGACCAAGACTTCAGCAGAAAAAAATCGTATTTTAAATAACATTTAAAGAATACCAATATCTCACTTACTCTTGTTAAGGTTTCATGAATCCAGTCATAGTGCAGCCGCATTTTTCTTGAAATGGAAATGTGAAATGTCTGGCCATCTGTGTTTGGTAACAAACCTCTCTGACTACACAGATTTTCCTATACAATTAAAGCAATTGTAAATTAACATTACTAATGCCATTCATAGACCCAAAAATAGTCAAAAAAGCTTTTCATTTCCTCTTTTTCATGTATACATAGTATTTAATATCTCTAAATATTTGAACCCACTGCACTCTTGTTCTATTGCAGCAAGGTTTCCATAGGACATGAAATCCTGACCCCTGCTGTCACAAAGTCATAGTTCTCTTTTCACCTGTGTTCAGTTCATTACCTTCTAATAATACATATTCCGATATTCATTCTCAAGACCTTACTTTTAGGTCTATAATTTATTCTAGACTTGTCTTGCTTTTTTTTGTTTCTTTGTTTTGGATTCCTGACTTTTTCCATATGTTTTTCAGGTCACATTTTAGAAATCTGAGAAACCCCAAGAAAATAAAAAATTTGACATCTTCATAGGGAAAACCCCCTGCTTTTCCCAAAATTATATGAAAATAAGAAATTAGGAAAAAAATTGTAGGAACACACAACTCAAAAACATTATTAATAAAATTCCTCTATATTTCAGTGTTTGAGATTTAATTTTCACATGGTTATGGCTTTTTTCTGTCCACTTAACATTGAAATAGCAATGTCCTTATTTAAGGTACTTTCATAGTTGTCCCTAAAAAGATACAAGATGTCATGAAATTTAGTGCAGTTTCTGATCTTGTATTAGACCTTTTATATTTGCCTGATCTTGAAGCAAAGATACAACATATGACAAACTAGAAAAAATACTTATGCAAATTAATTTATATAAAGAATGGGTTGTATCACCGTAGTAGAAGAGATGGACTAACAGAATTAATTGGAAGGTTACGTGTTTCTGCATTAGTTTTTCAGATCTGTCTCTTTACAAAAGCTTTTTGGTATGCACCATTTTGAATGTGGCTGTGACCTTATGAAAAGCTTAAATATTGAAAAGAAGGTTCTTAAATACGTGAAAAAATCTTTCTACAGAAACAGGAATTTTATATCCTTGAAATCTGAAGAAGTAACAAGAAGAAATAGTGAAGAAAAAGAAAGATAAAGAGCTAGTTAAAAGAACTACTGAGTCATATATTTACATACTAACAGCTGCTATCTTTAGGTAACATGGTTCAATGCAGTGCACAACTGCAGATCCATAATGCAAAGGTGCAGGGTCTTTATATAAAATAAATAATTGAGCAGGTATAAACTTGAATACTTTTACTTACTGCTTCTCTCTTCAGGTTCATATTCATTTCTTCCATATTGGTATCTGCATGTCCATGCACTGAGCGACCATGGATATAATGACCAAAGCAGTTGTGTGACAAGAGAAACACTGAAATCTAAGAGATGGGGGAAGAAAAGAACACTTTAATCAACAATTATCATTTTACTTTTGATATTCTGAATTCACAGTGAAGATCAATCAAACCAGCCAGCCCTGCTACAAATACGCAGTAGGCAGGTACCAAAATAAACATGGGAGAAAAATATTTACCAACTCTTTTACTAATGAGTTTTATCTATATGTAACTGGAAACACATACCACCTTCAAGTTTAGTTTATCACAGCAAGGATCCCTGCTTAATTCCATTGAGCCAAGAAGTTAAAGCTCTTAGATTTTATTTTGATTCAAAGGTTATTTCTGTGCTCCATAATACATAGGCATGATTCCAGCTGAACTCCTAAAAGATTGTACTTAACAGAGCTTCATTCAGCATGATACTATGCTTATCATTCAGTATGATACAATCTTACATCACATGAACTCCAAAACTAACTCTCTACAACCCAGGTGCTACATGCTTCCACAGAAGAGGAATAACTAAGGCTGGAAAGATTGATAAAAGGGGCGAATCGGTATTTTTAAGAAGTTCTGGACAAATGAGGTAATCCAGTCTGCTCTGACTGCACTCTTCTTTGGTTAAAAGGGAATTTCTGCAGTACAAAGCTTCAAGACCCATATGTAAAGAAGAGAAAGGGAAGTAGTTCAGATATGAGTAAATGAAAATGCATGCAAAAGGTGATAACTGTTAAGAGGGACAAAATGAAGTTCAGCAGTTGAGGGACAAACACAAGGTAGGAGCAGAAAGTGAACACAAGCGTATTAAATAAAACCAAGACAACCTGCAAGTCAGAAGGATTAAAACACAAACCAATATACAGAATGGCAGCAAATGCTTCCACACCTAATTTCTGTTATAAAGGGTTATTTTTGAATTCTGTATCAGCACATGCAACCAATTTAAATAAAAAAAAGAAAAACAACCCCTAAAAATCAGAGGTATAAAAGAACATATCGACACCTATGCTTCCGGAATCTTTTTGCAATTAAAGTTTAACTGAAATCTTACAGCGTTCACCAATAAAATGAGCTGTAAGAAACATCAGCTTTGGCTGTCAGCTAGTAATCTAAATTAAATGAATAAATATTATTTATTATTCTTAAAACTATCTTATGTACTATTCTATTTAAAATGCCACTCTACAAATGAGACTAAGAAATACTTACATTGCTCACGCAACACAAATCAACAAATTGGCTTATCTTATCCTCAACAAATCTTTCATAAAACACAGCAAAAAATGTAACCTGAAATAAATCAACCAAATTTTCTTTTATTAGCTCATCAGATTTGACATTATTAAGTAATTAATTTCACCACTTAACACCCACAAATAATAGACTTCTGTAGTGGCCACTGTTGCACTGGACTTAATGAAACAGGATTGACATAATACTTCCTTTGAGAAGGAAAAGTTGTAGCAAGAACCTGCTTTTCATTTTGAACTTGTCAGATGCTTCAGAGTAATTTAAAATAAAACAAAGTATTGCATAAATTCACATCTTCAAGAGGATCAAAATTCTGATTCCAAACTAAGATGTCTCATATCTCAGAAGATTAATTTTGAGTCCCAAAGGTGTACTACACTAAAACAACTAAACGTAACAGTTAAGAACATACCCAGTGCTATGATAAGCAGTTTGGACAGCCTAGTGACTTATTCTAGCTTCCAAGAACCAGCCTGAAAATGATAATTCAGGATGTCATGTGTTTGACATACTTGTAAGAGGGCAATGGCTACCCAGAGTGCAGCAGACACACCAAATCTTAAAATGCGGCTCCAAGGAGCTACATAGCTCTCACTGCTTCTTGTAAGACTGGAAGAAGCATCCATTAAAGCCAGGTTAGAAAATCCCACCACCTGAAGAGACAAGAAGGTCAATATAACAACAGCAGACAATGAATAGTATTAATTAGGATCCTGTTGTTTCCATCACAACAGGAACTAAGAAAAAATAATGAAAAATGGACCTGGGAGTAGTAGCATGCTCACTATAACACAGCTCAATTGTGTGATCCAGTGTTGTTACTGAGAAACATAATTAAAACATAACCTGTACATATATGGGTTGATACATAAATTAAAAAACATGCAGCTAAATCTCACAGAAAGACAATATTGGTTTTTACTGAAAAACTCCAGAAGATTCTACTGCTGTATTGCATAGGGATATAATTTCTGCAAAATTTTAGCTCTTTAGTCCTATATATTCCAGTGTTAAAGCACTTTAGTAACGTATTTTGCAACTCTTAAAAGACTTTTTTTTTTTTTGCTTTTATTTAATAGAAAAATATTTTCCTCCACCATCTGTATGGTTGAATCTATTTTAAACAAAAAATCTAGAAAAAGTTCCGAACTAAAAAAGATGAGAGGAACACTATGTGTTGAAACACTTAAGAGGAGAAAAATGAGTGAAAATCTTTCAGAACAGAAGTTGCACCAAAATATACTGGTGGTGGGTTGACCATTTCCTCATGTCCTAGTGCTTATTACTTCGGAGAAGAGACACCCACCTCACTACACCCTCCTTTCAGGTAGCTGCAGAATGCAGTAAGAACAGGTGCTCTCTTTTCTCCCATTCCTCTTATGTAACATGGCACTAAGTTGGTCCTGCCTGGTATTTACCAACAGCAAAAATGCTCACGTAGTGAATGAGGAAAGTTTCAGGACTTTCATTATTTAATTTAAAGGACAAATTTAAAAATTGACTATAAAATTGAATAAGAGTATTAAAATATGTACACGAACCTCACAAAAACAACTATATGCTAAACACTAAGAATACTTCCCAAGATACAAAAAATTACTAAACTATAAAAGAAACAAACCAAAACATTTTTTAAAAGCTAAAGCACAGTTTCTCACATATCCTGAAGCTGTAACTGAAGGCATACTGCCATCAGGAACAGAACTGGCACATTTTATTTCCTGCATTAGAAAAGGGCACTGCAGCAAATTAGCAGGAAGGAATTAGCAAATTCTGCAGCAAATTAGCAGTTCAGACAGATATGAAATCAGAAATAAAGCAATAGACTGTGGCAGGAATGGGCTAGTAGGCAAATAAAGAATTGAGTGTGTACACAGATTTATCAGTCTCTTAAGCCCTTTAAAGTAACTCATTACCTCAAAAGAAACCCCAAACAAAACTAACAAAGGTCTCTAAGGTATTTAAAGGTTGGATTTTTTTTTTTAAGTCTTCCTTAATGAAATATTGCAATGACTTGTAAAATAATTATTTTGATTTTACATGATTTCAAGTGAATTTAAAGGTGATTCCCTATTACCACATAGAATGCAAGAATTAAAAACCAGACCCTTATGTTACACTCTGGTTATGAATTATAAATAATAATAGTAATAATAATAATAATAATAGTAATATTACCTCCAGGAAAAAAAGAACTGCAAGCACTTGAAAGAGAGGATTTATTTTTCTCATTGTCTGAATTTCATTCCATTCATTTGCTATAAAGTATGTCCTCCATATGCTCACAGGCGCAGCTGCACTTTTAATAACACCTTCACCTAAAAAGAGTACATACAGTAAAGCTCTAAAATTAAGTATCTGAGAATAATATCTGAATTTCAGCAAAGCTGCTTATACAAACAAGCGTAGTTTGAGTTACCTTCAACTGCTTTAAGAACTTTGCCTTTAGGTCTTTCCCAGTCAATAAAGAAAATATCAATAGTAAGCTGTGAAACCAGCAAGTGTAAAAATTGTAGAGCCTAAGAGAGAAAATGGAGAAACACAAGAATTAAGGACAGAAATAGCATATACACAGTGATGAACGAATAGTCATTGCATAGATTATTCATTAAACATAACAAGCAATATCTTGACTATACATGAGACTGCAACTTTATTACCAGCTTTTGATAATTTTTATGTTTGTTTAAAAGCTTAGAATAATGGTAAGTCATGTGATGATGTCTAAAATTACGAAGAAAATACAGCAAAGTAACAAATTAAAAAAACTGACTAAATATTTCCCCATAACATACTAACCTGCACTACGAATTCCAAATCAATATAATACCCATAATTTATACAATATTTTTATGTGCCATGAAGGCAGAACAGTGATCTCAGAATTCTACATATTTGAACATAATTATTTAAATCTGTCTTCTTTCTAATCAGGAACTCACAGCACTTCCATTCTGCTTTAAACGAAAGTACTTGCTTTCTTGACACGATGCTATTTTATTTGGGTTTCTTTATACCTTTATCCTTGAAAGAATGATTTTTCAGTCTTTCTTTTGTAACCATCTTGAGATACTTATTTTCCTATAGGGACTCCACAAAATAAACTTCTATGGAAAAATGACTTAATTCTTAGAAGAATATAACTATTAGGACATAACATCTACACACTAACAACTAATAACTATACAAGATACTTAAAAACAAGCCTACTGAAAATATACAGAAGCATGTTGACATACATTTTATGGTGAGGAAAAAATTATTTACCTTTAAACTAAACGCACACGCTATGTATGTAACAAAATCTTCTTCTTGAGATGGAAGAGGTAAAAGGACAGATACAAACTGCTGAGCCTATAATCGAGAAGTTACATTGAAACAGTTCACCTGGCATATGTGACAACTGTAATAAATGCTTAAGTGTGAATAAGCTTTTCCAAAAAAAGATCAATATTTAATGTGCAATCATTTTGAATGTGTAAATTATTTTAAGTGACTATTAAGCAGACTGAAAGTACAATGAATCCTAAGGAAAAGAAACAGGTGAACACAAAATTTAAGCACACAAAACAGAGTATTATATAGAACTTGCCTCAATAGTCTGACAAGAAAAAAAAAAAGAACAGAAGAAAAAAGAAAATTAGTGTTAATGTAAAAACAGATGTAATATTACTAAGTTTTTATACATCCAAATCTGGAAAAACACTTACTTTGAAGAACACAAGCCAATAAATCCCTGTGCCCAAGGTGATGATAAAGAAAACGTTGGCAAGGTCTCCAGCATAGAACAGTAAGAACTTGAAAACCGTCTGCAATTAGAAAAACAGCTGCAGACATCTGTAAAGCTAATTAAGTAATGCATATGCTCATAATGCATTCATATAAAATGTTATGCAGCTCACATAGGAAACTCTAGTACTGAAAAGTAGCCCTGAACAAAAGTTTTCCACTCTGGTTATATATTTATTGTATATTGACTAGCTGAAACTCCTACATGCTGGTCTTTGTTCAAAAAAGAATTAATCTGAAAACTAAGTCCACTCAACTGATCAGAATAGCTCTGTAAATACCTTTTTTTTTTAGAGCAGCATTTCCTGAATGACAATATCAGAATCAAAAAGAATGCAAAAACCTACTTTCTCAAGTGAGCCTAACTCTGGGGCACAGTTCTATGCAGCTAGGCTAGTAATTATTTCAGTTACCTTAAGAAGATGAATAGTTATAATCACAGAGAACAACAGCAAAGGTGTCCTTAAAGAGAGGAAGAGATATCCCATCTCAGTTTGCCAGCTGTTCATACCTGCAAGTCAATTATGGAGCTTCCTGTCCGCCTCTTCCAGCCTGCAGTCTTGAGAAGGGACCATAACACTGCCAGTCCACCCAACACACCCAATGCAATCTGAAAATAACAAAAAATTATTTGCAGACATTTTTAAAAAAACACAAAATAGAAGTAAATCATTATATTAACAAATTAAATGGAATTACAACTTACATCAGTCTGAATCTGAGCCTCTGACTGATTCATCTCATAGCTGACTGCGAAAGAAACCTGAATATTAAAGTACAAAAAGTAAACAGGCATAAAACTCTGAAGTGCTACAACCATTACAGACAGTGATAGCTGTCACAGTTTCAGTTGGTGGGAATTCCCATCTAGGGCTACTATACAAGTATCACATACATCTTCTTTTACTGCATATGACCTGGTGTGCTCTGGTGCCAGGCTTAGTACTGGCATGTGCTATGCTACTCTTACTGCAGATCTTACCAGCAGTAATGCTGGGGATGGGTGCCTGCCATCTGCAAGTTACCAGCTATACCTATTTGGCATTCTTTCAAATGTGCATGATTTTTTTCCTCCTGAAAGGAGACACTGAATGTTTTATACTTTCCCTTTCATCAGTGATTAAAGGCAACCTTGATGTAATTACACCAATATGCAAAATCATATGGTAAGCTTGCATAGCTCAGATACTGGGGTTTTTTCAGCTTGAATGAAATAAAAATTGTCATGCAGCATCGAAACTGCTTAAATTTAACCCAAGACCTCTTTTGACTTTGGTCTGAAAAATTTGTACATGGAAGAGAAAATGTTTGGCTTGGTTTTATAATATTCTGGCCTGAGTCTTTGTCACTACACAGCTAAATTTAACACAAATATGATAATAAATAGTATTTTTAATTAAGTTTAAAAGAACTATCAACCCTCCCTGCCCCCCAAAACAATCCCTCCTTCCCTACACCTTGTCTTCCCCAAACACTTGTTCCTGTCAGACCTCCTTCTATCACTGCACTTGGACTTAAGTCTAGATATCCTCAGTTACTAGAAGCTCAGTGTTTACAGAAACTGGTAACAAAATTCAGTGTCTCTCTTTAGTTGAGTAAAATTTGTTAAATGCAACAAGACATCCAAAATTGACAATACCCAAATAGATCTCACATAGATGTAAGGATGAAATCATATGACAGAAAGCTGAGGAACTGAAAACAATTGTTCCTACCATCACTATTTGAATGAATTACTTTGTAGATACAGTGCTGTTTCAGTGGTTAAACAAAGATATCACTTAAGCATGCAAAAACTGTCTTGATTTTTCTACTTTCTAATTCTCTTGCTTTCATGCAACTAATATGGAACTCACGGAATGCTTCTAGCACCACAAATTTCTTCTAGCTAGATATCTCTTTGTACTGGAAGTCTGAACTGTTGAAAGTTGACAAGCAGAAAATGCTAATATTAATTTTTTTTTTAATAGGTGAATGATTATTCTACCATCCTAAGATCAACATTTTTACTTTTTAAAGCAGTGTGATCTAACACACAAACAAGGCAGAAGAATGGGACATCTGAGCTGCTGCCCATGAAGGCAGGTGAAAGGGCAAGTAGGAAATGCCCCTTCTGCATCTGCTACAGCAGAATTTGGTGGTTTTCAGTACAGAAAGACAAAACACTACAGGATGTTTTAAATACATTACCAATATTTTAACCTAAACTACAGGTGACCTGAAATGTTTGTGTCGTAACAACCTCCCCTTAATGCATTGTTTAAATAAAAATAATAATTCCTTGCATAAATTGTTTGCAGTGTTTTATAGAGTCCTTTATCTGTTATTTTCCTATTACTGTGTGTATAATTTTATTTGAACTGTAGCCTATTTTAGCATTATAAAACCAACTTCAAATTCTAAGTATTTTAAGTTAAAAAAGACTGAAGAAAAATTGAAAAGAGAATTCTTTTAACTGATTTGTCTTAAAAGGTGTTAGTGAAAACTTGTAACTTCAAAACTGATCAGAACGAGAAACTGCTTATTAGATTTTTATAACCCACTACCAAAAACCAGAATTTCAACAGAACTGAAAATATAATTAAGGTAGCACAAAGATCTCACCATGACACTCTGGGTTTCAGGGTTTTGGATAAGCACATCTGTGTAAGCAACAGTAACTAGAGGAGGGTAGATAGTTCCTCTCTGTGTATGGGATACCAGACGAATACTGCAGAAATACAGAGTATAACTTTTAATACAAAAAAATGGATGAGTGCTTGGAAAGCAATCATTGAAACTTGTACTTGTAAGAAAATACTAAATGAACAGAACAACCTGATCAATAAAATGTGAATTTCTAACCCAATGACATGGCACTTCACATTTTAAAAGCAACTGGAGTGTACAAAGGCATGTACACAAATATATAAAAAGAAAAACATGGGAAGGGTTGTTTACTTGTAAGAAAATACCTGAATCAATCTTCACCTGTCTGCATCTCACAGGAGGACATCACAAAAAGAAGGAGAAAAAAAGTTTCTTCCAAAATATATTCCAGCTGAGATGAGCAATTAGTATTGACTCTAACAGGTAGTCTCACAATTTCAGTTAAATGACTACAAGCCTACTCTGGATTGTGTAATAGAATAAGCAACAGGTTGTAAAAATACTGCAAAAAATAGTATGGAGTATGAAATAACACCCTTGTATAGTCAGCAACACACACATTGAAAAAGAATGAACAGAGGAGTTTTTAGGCCTTTCCAGACAACACCTGCTTCTATGAGGTGACTGAACACCTGCTAAATTGCATTATGCAAACACGGTCTGATCCTTGTACCTGGAAGGGAATCACGGTGATTTTAACTCCCACAAGTCAATGTTGTTTTCTTTCACTCATCAGAACAACCTATGGAAATTCATGCCATTTCAAAATATGCAATGGAAAAAGCAGCATATATTACATATTAGACATATTAGAAAATACATAATAAAACCACCTTAAGACAATAAAATGCAGACTGTGCAACACTGGCTTTATTTTCTATGTACTATATATTATATGAGTTAATCACCTTATTGTTATTTTGCTAGCAATCCGAATTACCCTTGGTGGTTTTCCCAAGTCATTCTCTTTTCCACTAAGTGTATCCACCAAAAAAAATCGACGAGTCAAAAGCCAGTTGTTCATATTACTGCCTATGAAAAAACATAACAGTTTCACACACATTATTCAACACACAAAAAGAATGAAATGTGTTTGAAACAACACATATGATTGTATAACACATAGTAACTACTTAGGATATAAAACTGTTTATTTTCAATTTATACAAATGCATAATGAAATAAGATTATTCTACTTGTGCATATTACTGATTGGAACAGTGTATGCAACAAAAGCTTGCACTTAAACTATCAGAACTTGCCCTGCCCACAAAATACTAAATTTTTTAAATGGAAACAAGTTATGGCGCGTTGTGGTATCTTTAAAAACAACACAGTAACAGTAATTAATATAGATTATTTCTACTTGAAGTTTTCAGCTTGTTTAATTTCAGATGTGTTACTAGCATCATCTTACCTTGATTAACAAACTTTTCATTGTATTGAAGATTCAAATTTAAAACTGGCACGGCCCAAATATGTCGTTGTCCATCGCCACCATTATATTCAAGGAACAGGTCATAAAAGACTGGATTAGCAAAATCCAATAAAATCTTAGAAACTGAAATTTTGCACTACAGGAAAAAATGTGAAAATAAAAAGATCACTTTAACTGTTTAATTATTTTGTCAAGCTGTGGATTCCTTCCCTACAAAATTATTGTGGAATCTGTCCCACTTCTTCACAAAAGAGACTATCACAGAATCATCAAGGTCCCACATGAGCCTCCTTTTCTCCAGGCTAAACACTCTCAGCTCCCTCACAGGACTTTGCTCCAGACCTTTCACCAGCTCTGTTGCCCTTCTCTCCATGCTCCAGCACCTCAATGTCCTTTTTCAGTGAGGGGCCCAGAACTGGACACAGCACTTGAGGTGTGGCCTCACCAGTGCCCAGTACAGGGGAACAATCACTGCCCTGGTCCAGCTGCACAATCCCTTGTACAGGCCAGGATGCCATTGGCGTTCTTGGCCACCTGGGCACATGCTGGCTCATGTTTGACCAGCTGGCTGTCAACCAGCAACCTCAGGTCTTCTTCTGCTGGGTAGCTTCCCAGCCACTCTTCCTCAAGTCTGAGCACTGCGGGTTGTTGTGACCCAAGTGCAGGACCTGGCACTAGGCCTTGTTGAACCTCATGCAACTGGCCTTGGCCCATCAATCCTGCCTGTCCAGATCCCTCTGCAGAGCCTTCCTGCCCTCCAGCACATCAACATCCCATCCAACCTGGTGTCATCTGCAAACTTGCTGAGGGGTGCCCTTGATCCCCTTGTCGAGGTCATTCATAAAGATGTTAAACAGGACCAGACCCACTACTGAGCCCTGGGAAACACCACCAGTGACCAGCTACCAACTGGATTTAGTTTCATTCACCACTCTCTGGGCCTGACATCCAGTCATTTTTTCATCCAGTGAAGAGTGCACCTGTCAAAGCCACGAGCAGCCAGTTTCTTGAGAATGCTGTGGGAAACGGTGTCAAAATGCTTTAGTGAAGTACTGATAGACAAGGCATTCCAGCTATCTGCAAACAATTACAAAGTACTAATGATTTTATGCAAACTTCTCAGAAATGGTTGCAATTTACTGGAATGACTAATGTGGAGAATGAAGCTCTTAACATTTTTCAACAGATTTGGAAAAAATATCCTAGCGAACCTCACAGACATAAAATTTGGAACAGTGTAAACATTAAAGTCAAGAAACATAAATGCTGAAGTCATGGAGTACTGAATCTGGTTCTGGGCCCACCAGCACAGGAGAGAAAATAAGCTACTTGATACAGTCCAGCACAGGCCACTATGGTGAGGAAGGGACTGAAGCATCTCTGCTATGAAGAAAAGCTGAGACTCTTTTACCTGGAGATAAGAAGGCTCAGGGGGATCCTATCAATGTGTACAAATATTGTGCAAGGGAGGGTGTACAAGACAGAGCCAGGCTCTTTTCAACAGCACCCAGTGACAAGACCAGAGGCAATGGGCATAAACTGAAACAGGAGGCTCCCTCTGAGCATCAGAAGACAGAGGTTTCCACTGTCACAGTGACCAAGCACTAACACAAGCTGTCCAGGGAGGCTGTGGAGTCTCTCTCCCTGGAGATAAAGACCTATGTGGATATGGTCCTAGGCAACCTGCTCTATATGGCCCTGCTTGAGCATGGGTGTGGACAAGACAGCCTCCTGAGGTCCCCAACTACCTCAACCACTCTATGATTGTGTGAAGAAATTAGATGTGAAAGTAGGTAACTTTTTGCATATGTGAACAACCATGCATCTTTTAATACTCATATATAATTTGTCAACCATGTTTTCTCCAAAGCCACATGGAAAAAAAAAAAGTAATGTATACAACGGATGAAAATAATTATACTAAAAAATACTCAGTAAGTTATTGATGTATCTATTCAAACCCAACCATATTAACTGTTATTAATACTGAATAACAGGTAATACAGACTCAAGACCAAATACTCAAGATTTTAAAAAGAAAAAAAACCCCATACTTGACTAGTTCAGTGATCCTAAATAGAACATGTTTTCATTCTGTCTGAAACACTGAAATATGGATTAAACAACATTAAACAATATGGAAGAATAAAAATATTTAACAAAGATTTGTCAATGTTATTTGGTAAACACTTTAAATTTCCCAGACTAAGCTTTGACAGCCTTCCAAGACTTTCACACCACCTAAACAGCATCCAGAGTTTATATATTTTTACACTTCAACACATAATGTGGGGAATGGTTTTCAATGTTAGATGGTAATTAATAAACAATATTCATATAGAGATATGAGATGCTGTGCACACATATGGAGTTTTATAAAGATGCTTCTTTCTCCACTTCCTTGCCAAAGAGAGTACCACCTTCCCATTTAACATCTTAAGTGACAAAAATTGAAACTTTATCACTGGCAGAACCATTTCTGCAGCTGACATGATTTAGTGTTCTATCCCCTCTTCCTTTCCTGGTGTTTAGTAAAGTAGGAAAACCCCAATGGTTTTTTTTTCATAGTTAAGACAGCTAAAGAATCTCTTTCCTCTGATGAGTCACCTATTCTATTAAAATAAATTTTCAATCTCTTTACTGAATTCACTAAAATCAGGGCATACAATAAAAAGTAAATGGGAACAATATACAGGCACCACATGACTGGATTTGCCTTCTTTCCCTATGAAAACTGACCAAAGATGGTGGTAGGAAAATTAGGAGATATAATACAAAGCATACGGCGTCATTATTTAGGCACTGTGTTCTTCAACTGCTAAGTCAGCAACCTCACAAATACAAATGCCAGTTTAACTTACTGTGATTATGCTATGTAGTAAACAAGTTTTGTGATATAGTTAAATAATTAAAAAAACCCCACACTTACTTTACTCAATTTCACAACAAGGAACTCCATGTTGCAGCTTATGCCTAAACTCCAAACATTCTTCAATATGCACTGAATAACTAATGACATATAAGGCAGCTTAATTCAAAATTCAAAATAGCATTTTATATATTACTTACACTTTGTTGGTAAGTTGTTCCAAAAGCAAAAGCTGCATTCAATTTAGTTTGGGTATCAGGACAAAGCTGAATAAAACATGGTTATAATTAGGTTAATTCAAAGGTCTCATTTTCTCATGCAAAAAATATTTACAGGCACCTCAAGCACTTATGCATTCAGAGTTCTCACAAAAGATATTTTGTTCTATTTTTTAATAAGAGAAGGATTGATTTTGGAGTAAATACAGTTATTTATTTCACTAATATTGATGTTCTTAAAACGCTGGTTTAGTTTATTCATACTTGCATAGCATTTTTCAGTTCCATTGCAGAAATCTGTGGACAGCAGCATCCAAAACCAGGCAAGAACAATCTTTCTGTGGACTGAATATTAAATGCACTGTGCTGCCTCAAGCTCAATCAGTGGCTTCTGCTAAATTCAAGAATCCCATACGAAAAGAAGTCCACATTCACACAGCCCTGTTTCTCTTAAGCTGGCATTCTCAGAGGATCAAAGTTATAGCAAATAACAGATTTTTTTTCCTTTTTTTAATACAACATTTATACTTTCAGCAAAGAACAGCAGATTCAGCTGAATCTGGAAAAAAATGGGCCAAAGTCTAACTAAATGAGTATGGCATTTCGTGGAGGGCACAGCCATTTCCCCGAAATGAAAATCAAGTCTAAATTTTCATAAAACACAATTCTGTTAGTGTGAAACTGAAATTCTGGGAATTGCTACAATTATGCATTGAGACCACTTTAGCACTGTAATGTCTTACCATCATGCACAACCTACTACATTAAAAGAGGCTTTGAATGGGAAAGCTATTCCTTTCCCATTTGCTCTGGATAGCTGTTAAAAGCTTTGCCCTAGAAAATGTGCCCCAATAAACCTAAACTTCTATGTCAATATATAATTTTCTAGGCATAGGAACTATCTTAGTAACCTGTTCTGTCAGACACTACTTTTCCTTAAAACTGGAGATGCAGATGCAAGATGGCTCATCCTGAGGCAACAACAAAATAAATCCTGAATGTCAGCTGCTCTTCTGTAGACACTGGAGTGTCTGAAGTGACGTGCTCCAATAGAAAAGAGACAGACAATTCCCAATTGTTCTTGCTAGTGTTCTTATTGTTGTCTGCCTAGAGAACTACTGAGTGCCTAGATCACCACTGGACTGCTAAACAAATTCTATTCTGCAACATGTTGCAGCTGCCAATTGTTCTCTCTGATAGACTAATTACTATTGCACTTTCTAATTGCTGCTAACCTGCATTTTTCACCGCCTAACTATGCAGCATGGTACTGCTGAAGTAGAATGTCCGTGTCCCTGAAATCTGAGGGCGTAGTGTCCAAGGGTACTTCTACCCAGTAGTCCCCCTTCTTATGTAAAGTCTCCCACCAAGTATTTATAACTTTCTGTTATGAAAAAGACAGGCACATGCTGGTCAAAGTGTACATTTTATACTTAAAACCAAAAGAAATAAGAAAGCAAAAAATTCCAAGACGACACAAAGAAAATAGTGTAGATCAGCTTTCCTACCTGCCTTGACAGTGACATAACCACTGATTTGGTTGTCACCCCCATGACGTGTGCAAATAGGTGACAGCATCTAATAGGGACATACTCATAGAATCATCTATAAACACAAGTGGACAAAGAGCTAAAGAATACACTTTTCTCAACAAGAAAAATAGGTTTAATAAGAAACTACCCACGTGAGCAACTATGCTGAATGGAAGACAGAGATAGTTGGTTCTAAATTACTAACACTATTTTTCAGAGCTTTCCAATATGCCAGATTTATGCTGGTCCAAAGGATGAAGGCAGTGTTGATGAATTTATACTTTTGATTTTGCAGAGATCATTGTGAGCGAGAATAAAGGGCTATTTTCCCTAACCTAGCTCTACAGTTATGAACTGTCATTAGTGTAGTAACCAAACTCTTGGCCTTTGCCTTAATTGGGCTAAAGACACTCAGAACGTTGTGTTATCAAGAAAAGATAATTAAAATCAAACATACCTGTAAGATGCCTCCTTCCAAACTCTGCCACTTTAGAAAGTTTCCTGCAGCATCAAATGAGGCTGCAATAAATTGCAGCTTTACATCCTGATGATGAAAAAAAGATTAAGAACAATGAAACTGCCCTGAAGTGGACATTCACATTTTAGAGACTGCTCTCCAATTGTTTGACATTTCCTAAAACTTCCAGCACAATCCTTCATTTTTTTCCCCTTTCTGATTTTGTTTTTAATCTTGGGTTTTGTAGTTGACTTTTTAAAATAAAACATACCATTCTTCTGCAGCTTCACTGGTGAATGGAAAAAGTTCCAGAGGAACTTCTACACAGGTAGACATGCCCTAAACTAATTCAAAATCTATGCAGATTTCTGATGTACACTATGCTGGAATCTTGAGGGCTTCCAGGACCTTCAGTGTTAGAAGGAATAACAAGTATTTTAGTAATTAAAACAACTGCTTCATTGCAACATTGTTCAATTTAAAACACAGCCTTGTAGAATATGGCTGAAAAAGGCTATCATTTTATTTCTGAGACAGGAAGAAAACTCTAGATAAATTGGCAGTACAACTGCCAAACAGGTTATCACTAATACTACTTTCTGTGATTACCTGAACTTGAATAACCTATTCCAGCTCTCTATTTTTACAGTGAATTTGGAAAAATAAATCACTTTACTGTTTATTTACTCTCCGATTTCTTCATAAAACTGTGCCAGTTAACAAGCTACTTAAGCAGTTCGTTCCTCCCAGGGATGGGTATCTGGCTTTGATAACATTAAAATTATTTTCCTCACCTCTTTTTTTTTCTCTAATTGACTGCAGTAAGAGGTTCTAATGCACTGACTCCACCTCTGATACAATCAGCTTGTAGAGATTTGTAACAGAAATATTACAAGTGGTATAAATCAAATAGGGAGAGAAAAGTGTGTGTGAGCAATAGAAAGGGTTAAACACCACAAGATAGTGATGAAGAACACTGTTCCCAGCTACAGAGATGATAAATGGGTTGTGATAAAACCTGGCATAGACAACTTGTCAGCAAAAGACCCTGCACTTTGGCACACCAGAAGGGTGGCAGCAAAGATACAGCATGTCACATTTACCCCTCATTTTCACATTAGTTCACCACAAAATCTGACAAAAGGATGCACATATTTCAAACATGGTAAAAAGACAAAGATAACTTTGCCTCAGATTTATGAAGAGAGAAGTAAACAAGACTCTGAAACAAAAGACAGTGTCAAAACAACTATGAATTCCTAAGGTGCCTAAAAGGTTTGTCTAATTACAAGTTTACCACTGCCAATCCAGATCCTTGGGGACACACTGAACACTTAAAAGCTGGCATCCTGTGCTCCTTGTGCCCTGGTCAGACCACTCAGGCAAGCACACCTTGGCCTTATGAGAATGTGGCTATGAGAGTGTAAGCAGGGGAAGCGACTAGACATTATTTTATGTAAATAACACCTTCCTCTTCCATAAGATCTCACACTGAGTTTTGTTACATTCACTGCCTAAAATTTACCTTCAGTAGAGTCACATCTATAATAAATCTAAACCTTTTTATGTGATTATGTCCTCTTCCTAACGTATGCTTCCCTATGTCTACTACCCAACACCTACCTTATCTGTTCCCTTAAAACTGAAGGCTGTAGGAAAATGATTTTTCTCAAGCACTTGGGATGCTAATCCGGGTTGGTCACCGTAATACAGCCATGGAAGATTATGCCTCCTGAAAAGAATAACAATGTTTTCTCTAAAGAAACATAATCTTTTTCATCAAAGAACATTTAGAATAATAATTTCCATACAAAGCTATTAAAGACCAAAACTTACGGAAAAGGCAACTTACCAGTAGGGTATTGAATGAACGATGCCTACCCTGGCTGTACTGACAAAAATATACTGAAACAAACCACAGGCATCAGTACTTGAAGAACTCAATGAGTTCATATTCATCACACACATATTTCCAAGAGCTTGGCATGCTGTTAGATTAGAGTACAACTGCAGTGGAGAAACACAAGAACACAGAAAAAAGTATTTAATCACCTCTCCTTTTTGTGAGGCAGCCAGAAAATTAATGTTATTTTTAAGAAGCCACTCCTAAACCCTTGTTTTCACTTGAAAGTAATTTCATTTTGTCAACACCTAATATTTTCTCCCAGGTATTCAGGTACCATATTTTTATAGATCTGCAGATGGCAGCATGAAATCAATATTCTCACTTTTTCAGCTTATTTTAGTTGCATCAGCTGGATGGTAAAAAGTGACAGAAATGTCAAAATCTGCACTTAGAAAACAAGGTAAAAATCAAAATGTTTAATACCACTTAGGCTGTATAGCAAAGATGACTCCATCAAAGACCTCAGACTGACAACTACAGATACATGTAGTCTAAGTATTTTCTCTTCAGTTTTATGTTCAATTTTGTTAAACACAGCAGTGCCAAGTGATATGCAGAGGTGACACCTGGCATCTGTGTGCAGTGGTCATTGCACTGGTATTAACTTGCCACCTCCTTAACCCCATTTGTGTGGTCAGACCAGCAGCTGCTCATCACATTGAGGCAGCACCTCTGAATTGCTGAGCAGGGTGAGGCAGACAAACAGGATAAACTGATGTCAGTGGTAAAGAATGGGACCAGTGGGGAAATACACCTCAGAGCTGTGTTTATGAGATGGTGATGGGAGCAGCCACAAAGGTGATCTGGGAAAATTCTGAACAGAAGTCTGCTGAAACACTGACTGAGAGGACACCTGCCAGCCTGTGAACATGGCCTGGGAGTCTGAAACATCCTTGAGAAGTGCAGCTGGGCACTCGAACTTCAGAGACCTTCTGAGATACCATCAATAAGCACAAACCCAAGGAATAGTAACGGCAACCTATCATCTGGAAAGATGAAAAAGAGTCTAGAACAGGCTTAGGGTTTAGAAGGGGGAAAACATTCCAAAGGAGTAGAAATAGGCAACTGCTGTTGATTGTTGTACATGAAAGAGTAGAAAAAGAGTCTGGAAAAAAACAAAATGTAGCCTGAGAGAATTTAAAACATTGTCATCTATTGGCTGCTCCAGGTGGTGCTGTCCTACACCACCTTATGTCTCTCTGATATAAAAATTACTTTTTACCCAAAATGGGGAGTGAATCCATCCCTGTCTCTCTCTCTCAATCTCTACACACAGAGAAGGTCCCCTACACAAATTTTTCTATGAGCTCTCCTAGGCCAGTTATCAGACTGGGGCTAGGGATGCCTGACTGACTCCAGATTCTGCAGTGTTGATCATCTTTGAAGTGAAACTTCATCTGTCATCAGTTTTGAGGCCCCACTGCTGGCAGTGTAGTACCTGCACTGATACTATTGGAATAATATACACGCATGGGGTAATTCATCATAAGCACATTTGCTGCTTTCCTAGTGATCATTCTGTAGCAACCTGTAATATTGAAATGTATGTCAGCTGCTACTATTGACTGCTGCTACCAGTGCAGTACATACACACTTGCTTTACTAATCATAACTATACTCACTTTACCAGGAATAATTTGTAATAATTTCTAATAAACAAATGCAGGAAATAAAGACTCCATGTGCTTGTGTATTACAGAATCCTGCAAATCTATACTGTGATCTTTAGAGATGTCTAGGCCAAGTAACCCTTTGGGTTGTGACCCACAGGGACAAAATGTAGAACCTGGGAAGTATAAAATCTGATTTCAAGAGAGCAGTACAGAAGGAAAATGAGCATGTGTGATAACAGAGTTGGTAAAAGGGAGGCAGAGGCACATGCCCTTCACAAGTGTCTGTGATTCTGTTGCTGCAGCCACTTTTTCACCCATGGTTACTGTGACCCAGAGCAACATAATGGTAAATAACACTTGCATAACATAAAGCAAAGCTAAAAAGGGTGGTTCTGTGGTTATGAATAACTGAAAATCAACTAAGAGGTAAAGAGCAGGTGCCAATAAATACTGAATATATAAGAAATTAATTTTCAGAGTGATCCCTTTATAGCCACATATATGGATAGTAGGTCACATGCTACTGAATATTGAAGGATTTTTTCTTTAACACCATTCATCTTGTGAAAATTCCAGCCCTGTAGACTTGCAGTAACATTGACTAGCCCTCAATATTTCTAAGCACTCTGTATATATAATTATTTCTTTTCTATTCTCACCTCAAAATAAAATTCTTTAAAACTAAGCAAGGTAACTTCCAAAAATAAAAAAGACATGCTTTTATAGAATACCATTCTGTATAAAAAAGCAAACTGCAAACATTAATGAAACTCACCCAACAGGCAAAGGCTGAGGACTGCAGGTTTTTCAGAAACCATGCTGATGTCAATGTTATACCCTGTAAATAAGGAACTTTTTCACTGTCTTTGTTCACAACAACTCATCCATAAGGTAACAGTCTGGAAAACTGTGTCTGCTAGAAGATGCTACTTATTTTTTTCTAAGAGCTTTCTGTCCTTCGTAAATATCTCAGTCTAACAGTATCAGTTCAAAACACAATCAAAATGCAATAATTTCTTTCACTTCACTAAATTAGACAAAGTATACAGAACAAGAGCTGAAATATTTAAGCTTTGAACATGGATTCTGTGACACAGAAGTCTTCTTTACTGCATAAGGGAAGTACTAACAGTTTCAAGGGTAAGAAGTAGACTTGATGGTAAATCTAATTCAGGACCAAATTTGCCAAATTAATTATTTCACAACCTCCTTTCTACAACTACTCACATTCGAACAACACATAGCATTCATACATACTGTAAGCAAATGAAAAGACATATTTTCAATAAAATGTTACTTAGAAGATGGCATTTTCAGGGAGCAAAACAATGTTTGATATCAGAAAAACTGAAGACTGCTTTTTACTTTCTTTCAAGCAGTAGCTTTTAACATTAATTCATTTAGGAACAAAATACATTTCTTAGCCACATAGCATTTCCTAAATTCAGAACTACTTGGCAAATGGTCCTAACTTTGAGCAGATTTCATAACTAATGAAAGTTCATGAGATAAAACAATGAAAACCCCTTCGTTCTTCTCAATAGAACATATTTTCATTCATTAGCTAACTCAAGGAGTTCAGCAATTTCATACACAATCTCATTTTCTTCTATAAGCTCTAAGATCAAGCAGTAAGCTCAACCCTTACATCTTTTTTCAAATATTTTACACAAATACGAATTTTATAGTAAAAAAGTCCAGAGGCACTCATGGACTCTTCAGTATATTTTTGTGATACAAGGGTATGCTTCAAATGCACACAGTTAATACAAAAGGCCACATGCTACTTGTTTTGATACTAAAGTAATGTAAATTACTTCCCTTTTTCAGTTTCCAAGAGGGCATGAATTTTTAGAAGTTTATTCCATTAGAACAATGCTTGCTTGGTGTCCATACCTACACTCCATCTTGATGTAAATTACCTGACAATCACCGTGATCACACAAAAAGTTCCACCTTTGTTTTCCAAGAACGGGAATTTGAAATACATACTAAAAGTAAGTAATGAGAAAGCTTAGAAGCGTTTTACAATAAATGCACTTACTAGCTGTGCAAAACGAACAGTTGCAGCTCCCTTTGGTGGTAAGCCTTCACGAGCCATAAAACACAATCCCCCGGTCTGAAAGAAATAAAAGAATAAAAAAATACTGATATGATACTGATACACTTGTAAAAATCACTTTGCTTTTTCTGAACTTCAATACAATAACCATTCTTCTACTTACTAAAATGTTTGGGCTGTTGCAGTCACAAGACTTGCTTACTTGGATGAATGTCTTTTCACATCTTACACACCTATGGATCACAAACATGAAGAATGCACTTAAAACGTAGCTAAGTATGAGATTTAGTACTCAGTGACAGTTGATTACATAGTATGCCTGGGAACAGTGTCAGCAACTTCACTAGTTTGAACTGAAATTCAAAAGTTATTATTGATTTGTTTCTACTATCAGTGAAGTAGAAAATAAATCAAATAATTAATTATCAAAATAAGAATTCTGTTCTGCTTCCAATCCAAAGCATGCTTTTTAGTCACACAAAAGCAAGACAAAAAACCAAGCTGATGGCCTTTTAAGGACTTCAGTCCGCACAAAACACGGTGGGTTTGATATGGGTTGAGAATTTCCAATTCCCTGCCTTCAAAACTGTCATCCCAAAGATACAGTCTGTTCCTCAGCAATATTCCATTTGAATGGTAGCATGACACGTTCAAATTTATCATCACAAAAGGCAAAGAGCACCCACCTACTTCCTGATGCATCTGAGGCAGAGAATGACTGCTCACTTCCATTACAATGTAAGCACAATGCTTCATTAAGCAAAATGCCATCGATGCTTCTTTCCACTAAGTAGAAAAGAAAAGCAACTGTGATAAAATTGCCTGATGCAAAGTGTCACACAGGTTAAGGTAAGTGAAAAAATTCAGCATCTGTGCAGATCTAAAATAAATTCAAAGAGTTTATTTTGAAAAAATCAAGAGCAAAACTTGCAAATAACATCCACTATTAAATGCACATTCATGTATGTATGTGTGCACTGCTTGTAGCTCTGCACATGCAGTTTAGTTTTAATGAGTAATGCAACATTTCCTGTCTAGTTTGGCTGTTCCTCTGTTATTTATTCTGAGTCAAATTTCAAACAAAGGCCTCACTGCAAAGCAAAAATTCAAAACAACAAGTTTGCAAATTACTGGGGAAAAAAAATTAAATTTCATCTGAAATGATTCACGGAAATGTCACAATTTCCGAGTTTCAAAATGGCATCTTCCACCAACTGTATAATCTGGCAAGAGATTTCAAATCTAATTATTAAAAAAAAAAAATCCAAATCAAAGAGAATCAAAAAAATACAATACTAATGTTCTTCCTGCATGTCAAATTATGGATTCAGCTTTCCTCTCAGTATTTTACCATAAAGGCCTAGAAAACATTTTGTAACTCTCATAATGTTTAAGGTAGAAGACTGGTATTCACTGTTTTCCAGATTCCTAGGAAAATTAAAAATTATTGATCTGGAAAACAGTGATTCTCCAATATACCCTCTTGGAAATGTAACCAAAGTGGACATTTATAATACTTATTCAGAGAATTATAGGCATTCCATGTCTTTGAAAAAAAGGAAAAGTAGAGGTCACAAGAGCTTTTATGTTTTACACCAGTGATGTGACTTTGCTCTCAGGTCTGTACTATGCAATATAAGCAGAAATCCATTTAATACAAACACTAAAATTTTTTTTCTATCTACTGGAAATCATCTGCAACTACTAGAGAGCATCAAGTAAGAAGCACAGACATAGGGAAGCACAGGTATAGGGAAGCACATCTCAGAAAGCCACAGGTACAGGTGTCTCAGGGAGGCATGAAATGCACTGACACTAATGCACAGCCATTGCTTGACTTGCTCAGGCTGTTCTCTTCCACCGACTCACGTAGGTATAATTCCTTTACTGCTTTTTATACTTCAAAACACTGTAATATTTTTACAGTCTATATTGACATTGTTTTTATTCCAACTCCATCTGCTGCCAAGGAGCTTGAAGTATTCATTGAGCAATATTCATTTATGGAATGTTTGCATAATAGTTTTTATTGAAATGAGCAATGGTGAAGATTTATCCATCGTCTTTCAGAAATTACAATTAAGATCAAGAAGAATGTTGAATTTTTACATTAGATATGTAAACATATGCAAAATTTTCTTTCTTATTTAACGGAAAAGCATAACTTAGTAAACTCAAATATCTAAAACAAGTGCTATCATCTCATAATTGGCACATATTTTTTACCTAGTATTTCGTTATTGGGGCATTTACAATTTCCTTTCGAAGTCAGGCCTTTGGGGCAAGTAATACAATTCCACCCATCTTGAGTAACTCCGCTCTAAAATAAAACACAAAACTATCAGGATTTTCAAAAATATAGACATCACCCAGTATCTGTGAAAAATGCCTTATCCAGCCATTAGTTACTAGAAAATGTGTTCAGATAAAACATTGATAACATTCATGAAGCTTTTAAAGATTAAAAAAGGCTAAACAATCTGGCAAAAGTAGTTCCTATGCAGACACAGAAAAAAATGTTAAGATCTTCTGAACCTGTTAGCTTACACCCTTCAATAAAAATTCAAAGTGGAATGTTTAAAAAGAGATATAGAAGTCCTACACTGAATAAACATAATAATGCATACATAGACAATTACATATAAATATACAGAAGTAATGGAAATGGAGGAGTTCTAAGTGAAGCAGCTTATATAACTGCTTGGAATTTTGTACCTACCCAGACAGTTCACATCCACACTTATTATATACTACGAAGTAACTGCACAACAGATAAAAAACACTGAGGAAAATGAAGATAATTGCTTATCCTCAAGTGCTACTGCTGTTTCTCTCTTCCCCACTATCATCATTTTATCTTTGCAAAAGCCTTGGCAGTAGACCAAAGGCAAATGCCACCATTGCAGGAAAGAGGAAGAAACAGTAAAATATCACAACACAAAGGAATGTGTGCCAAAGTCTTTGTCTAACACAGCAAGAAGATGAGAAGAAAAGGGAAATTACCTACATTGCCCATTAGCCACTAAACACATAACTCAGGCAACTAAGCTGCTCCCCTGAGAGTTATTCTAGAGTTATTGAAGGGAAAGAAGTATTCAGGAAGGCTTCACCCTCAAAAGTTGGTTTGCTGGAAAAATACATTCCTTTGTTTACTACAGTGGGAAAAATCTGGTTAAGCCTGGTGTCTCTGGCTCAATGCTGTGATTATGACACAAAATTTAACTTAATTTGTCAAGGAAGGTTAAAAGAACTGACCAAACTATATTTATAATTAAAGTAACATCGCAGGAGCAGCTCATTTTGAAGTAAGAAGATGAAATATCAGGGATTATAAAGATACAGCCTAAATATTACAATAATAGTATTTATATAAGTAATCAGTTAAGATACCTATGAGCTGAAAAGCATCTTTAACACTGTACAGAGTTGTGCTGTCTGGGCAAGGACAAAGAAGAGAAGAAAAGCAGTGGAAGGAACTGAAACACTTTAAAAAATTCTTATTTTGTCTGTGGAGTCAAACTCGTAATGAAAAAATGCCTGCAAAATAACAGTAATAGACAATTCTAAGTTGAAAAAAATAATAGCTATAAGCACGGTCTTAAAAATTCCCAAGCAAAGACTATTATGTAAAAATATTTTAAATTAATGAAAAATAACTTGCAATCAGGATAAATTTTAAAATTAAAAAACCATAATGATTATGGTTTGTATGATTATGATTTGTATAATTATGATTAGTATTATATCATTATGGCAAACATGAAAAGTTCAATACTTACCATATTTTCTGGGCATTTTTCACAAGTAGCAGAGAACCCACCATTACTAGAAATCATCCTGTATCCTGGCTCACATACACAGGAACTACCTTAAAAAAACCAAAACAGATGCACTTTTAATCTATATAAAACTGACTGGTTGTAACAGAATACTAAGAACAACTGCTATTGTTCTCAAGAGATGAAGATGAGATAGACACATAAAAATACACGAGATGTGCACGAAAATCATCTTGCTTTTTAAAAAAACTTACCTTCAGTAGAGTGTTACAGTTTGCACACAGACGTTTGAGGAGAATGTTACAAGGCTGACTGATCTACCAGGGTGAAACAGGGACCTGGAGCTTGTATTTTGTGGCCTTTTTTAATTAAACCAAACTTTACCAGTTGGTCTGTAATAGATATAATCTCCCAATCTAAATCTTGCCACAGCCTTCCCTCTCTACAACACCAGCATTATATGTTTGTATACAGGTTTTATTTTTTCAATATGAAGTCAGTCCTAAAACCAAAATGTGTTCCTATGAAAAGGTTTTTCAAAATATAACTGTTGTATGGAAAGCTGTTTTAAACTCGAGGCTTTTAAAACTGTGCATGGGGATCAAGGTTTATATTGAATGGTTTTCAGTGAGTGAACAGAACACAGTTAACATTTTATATGAAATTAAACACTACTTTCATGGCACAGTACAATGCCCATCTGCTAGTGCTCAACAACTTTTTTTTAGGAACTTTTCCAGTCTCACTCTCATGAATTTCTCTCTGTACTTTTAAACACATACTACAAACCAAAATAGATTACATATACTGATAAACTCTTTTTATCATTTAAGCTTATTGAACTGTGCGGGTAAAAATAATGTCAAATTGTGTGAAAAGTTTTATAACCTTAAAGTACATTCTAATGAGACCAGTTGTACAGAAACATTTGTCAAAACGATCAACCATTTATACTTAATTCTAAAGAAGAAAAAGCCCAATTAGATTAGATCAATGTAAAGTTTGAGTTGCGACACTCACGGTGACAATACCTAGATTTTTAGGCATGTCACTTGAAAGCAGAATCCACAGTGATGAGCTAGCCAGGGAGTATATGGGCAATCAAAAGTGGAATTCAGTCAAGATGCGAAGTGCACCAGGTGGCACCTACCTACACTGCTCCAGACAGATCTGCAGGAAAAATAAACCCCTGACCTCTCCTTGGAATTTTCCTCTCCTTGAAGCCCTTGATTTAGAGGAAGATTCAGCCTAAAAGGGAGTTATGGATCTAGATACCCATGTCATCAGGAGATCTGAAATAAAATAATGTGTTTTTTTTCAGTAAGTGCACTATGGGATTACTCTTTAGGGTACCATGGTGGCGGTGGAAAAGGTGACCAGCTTTTATGCAGCAGTTGTGAACATAGCCATTCACATCACTGCTTCTGACTGAAGTACCAGTTCTGAAGAGAGATGCTGCTGGGTCTTAGTCTCAAATTTGTGTCTGTACAAACAACAGGGAACCCCCACTCTTGTTGGACTGTGTATTTATAAAAGATAAGACCCTTTAATACCTCCTTATGCCCTAAAGAAAGCAACCAACTATCTGTATTTTCCATTTAGTACTGTCCAGCTGCGCTGTATCTACTCCAAGTTCCCGCGTGGGACTCGGACGAGCATGGGCACAGCCTGAGGATCTCAAGACACTTGGTATCTCAGACCAATTCAGATTTTGACAATGAGTTTCAAGTTACGGAAGTGTTCGAGAACATAAATTCAGGGTCCTGTGTAGTTTTACAGATGAAAATGCAAATACCTATAATGTTTGAGGAAAAAAAGATTATTAAAAAAGGTGTACAGTCATTTCTCTGAGCTGTATCTCAGATACATCACAGCTGTGCTGGGGGCTCTTACGTCTTTGCGGGACCCTGGCCCTTTCGCGGCTTTCCCAGACGTGCCCGAGGGCTGCTGTTTTACCGCCACAGCCTGAGCCCCGACAGTGCATCTCCCGCTGCTTGCGAGCGGATTCAGCGCGGAGCCGCCCGAGTCCCGCCTGCCCCGAGGCGCCGGCGGCGCCGCCTCCCCCATCGCTCACCGCCGGCGCTCTGCCGCTGGTGGGCCCCGCAGGGCGCGCAGGCCAGGCGGGAGCTGTCGAAGTAGCGGTCGGCGCCGCAGTCGGCGGGGCGCTGGAGCGGGACGGAGAAGCCGCGGGCGGGAGGCAGCGCCGCCGACAGCGCCATGAGCAGCGCGGCAGCAGCGCTCCCGCGGCCCTGCGTCGCCATGGCCACCGCACGCCCCCCCGCGCACGCCGATTGGCCAGAGCCGCGCGGTACGGCGGGCGCCCAGGGCCCGTCGCCGCAGCACGCAAAGCGTCCGCTTTGCACAAGCCCGGGTTTATCTATGCGGTCTGCAGAGGGTTTTGTTCGTCTTGTGCGAGAGCGGGAGCAAGAACCGAGAGGACTCCGAGCCCCGTGCATGTTCCGGTAGCTCGTCTCTAGAACTGGTGCACAGTATATCATACAAATGTAAAACGTGTTTGTAATTTCTCCCCAGAACGGAAAGTTGTAACAAGGTGAAAACAGAGAATATGCTTAGAGCAATGGATGCACAACCAAAGTTACTCCCCTTTACCTTTTACACCTTTGTCAGCACACTTCTGTTCACATTCCACAGAATCACAGAATGTGTCAGGTTGGAAGGGAGCACAGTGGCTCATCTGGTCCAACCTCCCTCCTCAAGCAGGGCCCTCCCAGAGCACATGGCACAGGACTGGGACCAGACAGTTCTTGAATCAGTGAGCAACCTGTTCTTGAGCAGCCGCGCAGTAAAGTTCTTCATGCTCAGGTGGAAATTTCTGTGCATGTTTCTGCGTCTTGCCTCTTGTCCTATTCCCTCAGATGTTACCAAAACTTGGCAAGACACCGTGTCCTGGATTTTAATTACTTCTCATTGTCCCTCTCCTGCGTGCTAATTCCCTATTATGATTTTCGACATTAGCATGGTTTATTTATCACTGAATATATTTTGCTGGCTCAACAAATGTTTAAAAGTTGAGTTGATGTTTTCAAGTCAAAATACCTGTCTCCAGGCTCAAGTTAATGTAAATTTGACTGTGTAAAAATGTAACTTTTTACCGCTTGGTGTGCTTGATTTGTGGAAGCCTCCACCTTGTACCCTGCACAGAATAAACAATGTCTTTTTTCTAAACAAGACTCTGCCTGTGTTGAGAAAGCTCCTAAAATCGGCAACATTGCTAAGTGAATCTATCATAAATAGTACAGATTTTTTTTTTTCTATGTAAAATGGAGCAGACAAGTACTGATAAGCATAGGAAGACAGGGGAGAACAAGCAAAGACAGGGAAAGGCAGGTAGGATAAACATCAGGATAAAATACCTTGCTTGCACACCAAAGTACTCTGCCTCTGCCCTTCCCTTTCCTCCACCTTGAACCTTTCCTTCTCCTCTTCCATTCCTCCATCCCTGCCTTCCTTTCCTCTCACAACTCAAGACTTGAGCTAGCCCCGAGATGTGTCAGAAACCGTGTCTGTAGGTCCTGGAGGAGCAGCGCTGAGGGGCGCCTGAGGCTCGGCACGCGCCGGCACGAACGGGAACGAGCCTGAGGACAGCGCACAGCACGGCAGCGGCACTCGGCCACCGCGTGATCGACGTCTATATGCAGATCTATCATCGTACAGGTCTATCACTATACAAATCTATAATCATACAGATCTATTATTATACAGCTCCATCAGACCTACTTAGACAGGGAGCGCAGACGCACGTCCGGGGCAGAGAGCGCATGCGCACTACCTGCAGCGCCTCGCCCCTCGCCGACGGGGGCGCGCGGCCCGCGCAGGCGCGGCCGCACGGAGGGGGCGGGGTCGCGGCGTTGTGCGCTCCGCCCGGAGGGTGCGCGCGCAGGCCCGCGCTCGCGGGCCGGAAGCGCTCGCGCAGCGCAGCTTCTCCTCAGCGTTGGGGGGGGGGTAGTGGAGGCGGCGCCATCTTGGCGGAGCCGTGCCGGGAGCTGCGGGCCCCGTCCGAGCGGCGTGTCCGGTGGGTGCGTGGATGGATGGCGTGAGGGACAGAGCACGCGGGCGGCGCGGAGTTTGCCGGTTCTCAGTTGCCCGACCCCCGCGGAACCGCTGCGCGGCCGCTCCGTGTGCCCCGGCCCCCTCCTGTCCCTGGGCTTCCCACCCCCCTTTCCCGCTCCCGGTGCGTCCCTCAGCCCTGTCCCGGTGTCGGGCAGCAGACGGGCTTCTTCGTGGGGACGGAGCACCGGCGGCTCTGGCGGGCCGAAGCGCGTGTGGCGCGGGGCGGCCTCCCCTCGCCCCGTCCCCTCGCCCGTTCCCTGCCCTGCCGCCCGCGGCCGGGCCCTCCAGCAGCTCTGGTGCCGGCAGGGCCACTTGCTCGGAAGCGGTTCCGTGCTGCATTCGACCGTGTAGCGGGCCCAGCTGCAGAGCTCACTCACGTTTTCCCTCTGCACTGTGGAAACTGCTATTAGTAGCAGGCTGCTTCCTCTATTTAAGGCTTATTTTGAGGAACAGAGTAAGAAACCTTTCCCTGTTCCGCTGGTTATTCTATACTGCTCCAGTTTCGTAGTCGGGGTGTTTCTGTGGGTGTTCTTTCTAGCTTGCATACAGTCTGTGTAATCTTTCAGTGTTATGATAAAAATATTAGTCTAGTGCAGACTTAGTTTCCTACTGTGTTACAAGATGTGGATTACTTAAACGGTTTTAATGATGTTTGGGATTTCCCGAGGCCGTGGAAGAATAGGTATTGTACTGTTTTCTAGCCAATTTTGCTTATATATAAAATTTCATGAAACTGTATGTACTTCTGTGCTTTTAACTTGTGGCATGAAGTTGTCTGTTCTCCAAATCCCTGTTCTCTGAAGTCCTTGCTTAGTTAATGAATTACTCTTACTTTTCATGACAAGTCAACTTTTTTTGATTATGCACTTTAAATTGTTGGATGGCTTGTCTATGCTTTCTACCCATGCTTGATTGTTTATTATACAGTCAGTAAGAGCTGATTATTTGAACTTGTATTTGTTTGTGGACTTCTTAGAGATGACATTATGATCTGGAATCAGTGTGTCTGGTTTTCACCACTGAAGGTTGTGTATTGTATCCCTGGTGCATCGTGGAGAACTTGCTGTTTATCACCGAAGAATTATGGAGGAGAGCTGTTGTGAATGATGTTTAAAAATTGGGATAAGAAAACGGAGTTGTGAATCCAGAAGTACTACAGATTAAATACGTCATGAAGTAGCAGGGCAGCGGATTTGCTTTTTCAAGACACGAAGGTGCCGTATGAAAATTCTTCCCTTGAATTCTCCATGCTTTTTGGCACTGCCATTGCATCTGTTGAGAAGACACGTTGTAAAGTGTTCTGGGTCTGGCTGGGATGGAGTTAACGTTCTTCACAGCAGCCCATACAGTTCAGTTTGGATTTGTGGCTAAAAGAATGTTGACAACACATCGGTGTTTTGGCTGTGGCTGAACAGCACTTGCACAGTATCAAGGCTTTATCTATTTTCCCTACTCTGTTCCTCGAGTGAGTGTGCTCAGAGTAGGTGAGAAGCTGGGAGGGAATATGGCTGGGACAGCTGACCAAACTCATCAAAGCAATATTCTGTGACATGTAACGTCGTGCTTGGCAACAAAAACTGAGGTAGAGGAAGAAGTATTTTGTTTGATGGTTTTGGTTTCTTTGGGGGGATTTTTTTCTTGGCTCCCAAGGCAGTTATTTGGAGGAAGGCTGGACATCAGTCAGCTTGTGGGAGGTGGTGAGAGATTTCCTTTGTTTTGCATTTTTCGTTCCACTGATGAAACTGTCTCTATCTTGACCCACAAGTTTTCTTGACTTTGTTCTTTCCCATCCTGCTGATGGGGATGAGGAGTGAACAATCAGCTGTGTGGGTGCTTGGCTGCTGGCTGGGGTCGACTCACCACAAAAGTACAGAGAACAGATGGTCTTTAGTGAAGTTTCTAAATGGGCAGTTGTTTTCGGTTTGTTGTGCTTACAGAGTACTGGTGCAGAAGTGAGACACAGTCCATTAGTTACAGAATTTGGATTTTGGTCTTGTTTTGCTAAGTTCAGGTGGAGTGACAGTTATGGTTATTGACCGATAACTCGTCATCAGGATCTAGTGCTTTATAGAGCAAGGTTTGTAGGGGAGTGTTCTCAAATGATCAGAGTGTTGGGCTGTTGTGTTTGTTTTAAAGGGATGCAGTAATCTGCTACAGAGGCTTGTGTTTGTTCTGAGAATATTGTGCTATTTATTGTGTGATGTTAGAAAATGTTGAAAATCAGGGTATGTTTAAGTCAGTGTTTTCAAGCTTTTCTTGTTCTTATGTTTGAAAGGCAGTAATGATATAAGGAAAATACTGAAGTTGGCTTTGTAAATTCAGGTACTTTCTGAAGTTTCTCCTTGTTGGATATTTTTGCTCTTTCATTTGATGGTCTTCACTGTGTATGTTAAGTGCCGTGCTGGACTGGTCAGTAGCATACTCTTGTTGTGAACTTTGAAACCAGGTGGATTTGAGAAGAATGGACATGTCCTGTAATCCTGAGATGGACCTAAGCAACTTTGAAGAGCTCAGTTGAGAACTGTTCCCTCGATACACTGTCAGTCTGTTTCATTGCAACAGTTCAGTGGCACAATTGATGACCAAGTAATCTCATCGTATTTTCATCGTTTCCAGAAGTCAACTTAAATTTTGAATTTCTTTTGCTTCTAAAATGGAAACAGAAAGATGCAGTGCATGGCATCTTGGAACATGGAAGGAATTCTTCACATGGGTTTATAACATACTTGGTTTTAGTATTAGCCACTGCTATGGATGGGCTGCAGCAGTGTAGCACAGTGTGTAAAGCAAAGTACAGGTATCAGCCATTAATTATGTTTCGTTTTCTTTCCACAGTTAAGTTGATTTTACAGAATTTATCAGGTCTCCAAAGCAGAAACAGGTAAGCTGCCAAAAGCTTAACACTTCTCACTGAGTATTGTGACAAGATCATACACAGCCTTTTTTCCTCACAGACTTGTGGCTGGCAAGTAGGATATGCTTGTGGCCGCTGCAGTTAATACCCTGACTACGTCAAAGAGACAACATTTTTGAATGCTGAGAAAACATACATTATTGAACAGAACTGATCATTGGGTAGCGGAAGTTGTCAAAGCAGTAAAGTCATCACTCTTTCTGAATTACTTCATTTTCCAGTGACATAGTTACTCTTTTTCCTTTGTCCTTTTATCAGCTAGTGTCCTGTTCAAAAGTAAACTGGATTTCTTTTGTTCCTTAGGACTGGGCAGAGATCGCTGGCATGTAGTAACTATGCCGTGAAAGACTTGAGGTGTTCTTTAGGTATTGTGGATGGTGCGGAGTGACTTAGGTTGATTTTGTTGCCCTTAGGGCAGGGAATAGTGATAGATTTGTGCACGTGTGCTGGTGGAGTAGCTAATTGTTCTGACTAATCAACGTTCAGTGAATTGTGTTTTAATCTTGTTCTTGTGAACTTGTGGGTTTTTTGATACTTTCTCTCTTGATGAGACAAGGGCATTCATTAAAAAGGCTCTAGCTTCTTAAGTGATAAGATACTGTAATAGCTGAGTACTAAAGACGTGCTATCATGTGTACCTTTTTGTCTGCAGGTGATTTTTGCTGTGGGTTGAGCTCAGCATGGCTGTAGTCATCCGTTTACAGGGGCTTCCTGTTGTTGCGGGTCCTCCAGATATTCGTCGTTTCTTCTTGGGATTGAATATTCCTGATGGAGGTGTGCATATTATTGGAGGAGAGATTGGGGAGGCTTTTATTATATTTGCAACAGATGAAGATGCACGGCGTGCCATGAGCTGTTCGGGAGGGTTTATCAAGGACTCGCGCATAGAGCTCTTTCTCAGCAGCAAGGCAGAGATGCAGAATACCATAGAAATGAGCCGGAAACGATTTGACCGTGGGGGACGAGAAACTATGTCTGGCTCTAGAAGAACAGGTACTAATGGTTCTAGTACATCAAGTGTTGGAGATATACCACATTTAGTTACAGCTTCTCCAAAAGGAATAAGAAAACCTAGTTACGGACCACCAAGTCGCCTGGAGGCTGGTTTCCATACCAACGGCACAAGATACGGTGATATGGGTATACCTAAGTCAAACTACCAGTTAAGAAAGGATTCTCACCCATTTAACCCAGATGATCGTTACCTATTTCTACGTGGTATACCTTACTCTGCAACGGAAGTTGAAGTACGTGCTTTCCTTTCGGGGATACGTGTGGATGGGGTGATTCTGATAAAGCACCGCAATGGTTTAAACAATGGTGATTGCTTGGTAAAATGTGCTACACCTGGTGATGCCTTAGAAGGACTTAAGCGTCATAGACAATACATGGATCAGAGGTTTATAGAAATTAGTCCAACTACAGAGGAACGGTGGATTGAATGTGGTGGGAGGATAGACATGCCAGATGAAATGGATCACTTTTTGTGCGAAGACCATTCTCCAAAAAGTTCAGGCTACATGCATTCAAGGAAGCATTCTCGTTCAAGGTCACCAAGGAGACAAAGAACACATTCTCGTTCATCTCCCAGCCAGGAATATTACATACACTTAAGAAATCTATCTTTTAATGTGGAGAAGAGAGATTTGAGAGATTTTTTTCCTGATCTGGATATACACAGCAAACAGATCAAGATTCTAACAGATAAGCATCAGAAAAGGACTAGAGATGCCTTTGTAGTGTTAAGGAGTGAGAGAGAATATCAGGCTGCTTTGGAATGTCATAGAAAGGTTCTTCTCAATCGTCCTGTGTACATTTTCCCAATTTCAAGAAAGTCAATGTTGAAAATAATTGACTCTTGTGAGAGGAAAAGATCACCGGACAGAGATCATTTTGGACAGGCCATATCAGAAAAGAGTTACCGGGAAGGTCATTCCAGCCCTAAGACGTGTGTTTATGTAAGGAATTTTCCATTTGATGTGTCAAAAATTGAAGTGCAAAAGTTCTTTGCAAGATTTGATATTGATGAAGATGATATCTACTTGCTCTATGATGAAAAAGGAGTTGGACTGGGAGAAGCACTAGTGAAATTTAAATCTGAAGAACAAGCCATGAAAGCAGAAAATTTAAATCGTCAGACATTTCTGGGAACAGAAGTATTAATAAGACTTATATCTCAAGACCAGATGCAGAAATTTGGTGTAGCAGCACCATTATCTGCACCAAATGAAATGCACGGTCGTTCACATCTGTATGATAGAGGTGACCTCTCCCGTCCAGTTGGTTCACCATCTGGGCCACCACAAGGGCCACCCATGCATTCGTTTGGTCCCCCTGGGAACTTTAGGCATCATTCTGAATTTAGAAATCCTCCTGAGGACTTCATGTGCCCTCCTAAGAATTTTAGGGGTCCACCACCCCTCATGGATTTTGGTGGTGACAATGAACCTTTTGGCAGAATGGAGTTTGGGAATAATAAAATGGGAAATTTTCCTGAAGGAAGATTTATGCCAGATCCAAATTTCAGTGGTGGTTCTGAGCGTGTTGTTCCTATTCTATTGAAAAATTTACCTTTTAAAGCTACTCCTAATGAGATTCTGGATTTTTTCTATGGCTACAGAGTGATACCGGAGTCAGTTTCTGTGCAGTACAATGAACAAGGATTACCTTCTGGTGATGCCATCGTTGCTATGACAAACTATGAGGAAGCTATGGCTGCTATTAATGAACTGAATGATAGGCCCATTGGTCCACGGAAAGTTAAGTTGAGTTTGTTGTAAAGGAGGACAAGATGCTCTAATAACACATTCTAGGTTTGACAGTATTGACAGTTATTTTAACTTCTTATTACTGGAAAATGCAAAAGAAACAGTTTCCATCAATAGTTGTAAATAATACGCAGTTCAGTTGTTTAGCTCTTGGTTGAAATATCTGTAGGATACTGAATGTCATACATCAAGGTGTAAAGGGATGGAGCTGTATTGCTTTGGGTTTTTTTTTTGGTTTTTTCTTGGTTTTTTTTTTTAAGATTAATTCCAGTTTTGTGTCTTTGCATCAAATGAAAACTAAGTGCTGGTTGACTGACCACACAAACGGTTCAAATAGAAGATTTTCAGTGCTATCTGCATTAGTAAACGACAGTTCTTACTGATGTTAGCTTAATAAAATTTTAAAAATTACTGAGGATTTTTTTTGGTTGTTTCCTTTTGTGTAAACTCTTCAGGTTTTATTCGGTTTCATGTGTTTGCAGGCATTCCTGTTAAAGAGCTTCCTGTTCTCATTAGCTGGCTTTGCAACTTTTTTAAAATAAAAAGGAAATTGCCATTTAAATGTGTGTCTTATATTTAAAACTTGTATACTTAATGATCTCAACTATTATGCTCAGCAGATCTGGGTCCTGGTGAGAATGATGGTGGCTGCTTCCTCTGGGAAGAGTGAACTGGTAGTTTGTCAACACAGCAAAGGATGGGTAGTTTACAGAGATTGCAGAGGCTGTATTAATCAGTTAGGCTTTTTTCTTGTTCTCTGTAGTACCTTGAGGCAGAAGATGAATGCTGGAATCAGATCAAGAATTCTGACTTCAGTGGTCTTTGTTTTATCTTCACATGCTGCATAATATGAATACTAACTTGCTAATGATGTCTGGATGCATTCCAGGTCAATCTCTGATTAGTTTTAAGTAACATCTGTCACTGGCAACCAAGCTGACAGCCAACTATGTTATTTTCTTACGTAATAAATGCTTGTGTCAGCATTTAGAACGGGTTGTTTTCATTGGTTTTGTACCAGCATATTTAAATTTTAGGAAGAAAAAAAAGGTAGTTTGGAAAAGCTGTGTCTTCAAAATTTAGGCTTAGTAGGAAGCTTCCATTGTGTGGGTGAGGAGTTTCCTTGACATTGCAACTGTGCAAGATAGTATCTGTAGTATTAAAGAATTAAGTCTCAGTCCCCTCAAACAAAGTTGCAACTTGGCAGTGAAAACTTTTAATCTTTGCTTGGGCAATTCCAAAAAATTCTAAATTCATGGAGAAGTCTCTATTCCAATCCCCTCATCAAAGCAGTTTAAGTTAGAATGGGCTACTCAAGGCCTTGTCCATTGCATCTTTAATAGCTTTAAGGCTAGAGCTGTCTGGGCAGCCTTTCCAGTGAATGATCTCCCCTCACTGGTGGGTCAAATCTTAATTACTTTATGTAAAGTCATCAATATGAATGCAAGCAAGACTTCCATGCCAACTGTTTGGTACAAGCAAACAAAATGAGTGGAATTTTTTGTTCTGTAATTTTCAGAAGGTTAGTGTAGCTTTATTTCTTCTGCATATTATTTGTTCTGTGTTTTAAGTGTCAGGAAAAAAGCTTTTTGAATGATAATGCAAGGTCTGTATATGTAGAGTCCTCTGAGCAAAGAAATGTAATGGCAAAGTTTTCAAATTCTGAACACGTGGCATACTGGTTTTTGCTCTCCAGTAGGAATTAGCTTCAGAATCATACAGTTTTGAATCCTCTGAACTTAAAAGGAATTAAAACCCAACAATTTTGTGCTTTATTAAATAGCTACTGTAAAAGAGATGAAGAAGCCAGAAGATGTTGCAGGGAAAATAAAGACATGAGAATCCTCAAACTTCACATACGTTATCATCATGTTGAAAACTTCATTGTGACTGTTTTTGTAAGCTAGTATCTTTACTACTAAGGTGAGTTGAAAATGTGGATACAACTAACTTCTCCAGTTAAACATTTTTGATGATATGTTGATTTTAAAGCTCTTCTAGCTACAACACAACAGGAGATTTCAAACTTGCAGGGTGGAAAGGTAAGGGTGTTTAGTAGGTTGTTTTGCCAATAAAGTGAGATTTTCTTTTAGAAAAACCATTGTCTGTTCTCAGAAAAGGTTAAGAGTAATTGCTGATAAGATAGCATTAGTTTTTGGGATGGTAAACATTTTTTCCCCCTTAGTGAACCATATAAAAAGTATCATAAAGCTTGTAATAGCAGAGGTCATAATTAAGGCATTTAAAAATGGTCTTCTGTTTGCCCTGTAGCTGATTTGTATTTCATTTAAAGCCAGATTAGAGTTTATGAATACTTTAGGTTAATCTGAAATGTTTGATTGGTAGGCCAAAAAAAATTATTTTTTCAAGGTCTATACAGAGAAGAGCTGTACCCTGAAGTATGTACAGATGCACTGAAGCATAGGAAAATTGGGAGGGGATGCCAGTACATCAGTTAAATAATACGGTTAATAGAACTGTTGATTCTTAGTTTACAGCTGTTACCTGGTTGCTGTTTTGGGTCTATGTGTGTCCATCTCTCTCTGTTCCCCCTGCCTCTCTAGACTGGGCATTATATTCTGCTTCTGCCTGAATAGGTGGTACAGGTGCATGGTGTGGTGACAGCATTTCCTGATAATTGGGTTTTATAATATCAGATGTTTAGTAATTTGGAGGCACTGTATTTCCAGTACAAAGGACAAATCAGAGACTGTCTATAATTAACATGGCTTGAAATACTGTTCTTCCTTTTTAAGTACCATCCATATAGTAAAGAGTAACAAATGAAATGCTACAGTTTGTGATGTTGATATAAAACATAGCAAGTTTCCTTAGTTATGCCTTCTCTGAAGTTGCTTTTGCTACTACTGTCCAAAAATTCTGATGTAACGGAGAACAGTTTCTGTTGTCAAAAACTAGAAATAGTGATCGCTATGAAAGCACCTTGAGGCATTTAGGGAAGGTCTAACTGGACAGTCTGATGACCATGCTTAATCCCAGAGGAATGTGCCAGTGTGTTGAACAGAGCGGCAAAATAGTTTAGGCGAGAATGGATACAAACCTGCCTCACCTAGGTGCCAGTAATAAAAAATACAAATGAGTGAATGGAATAACTGCAAGTCAGTCTTGCAGCATGCACCATAAGAAAATTCTTTGCAGAAGTATCTTTAGGTAATATTTAACTGTTTAGTAACATTCTAAATTATTCTGGCTGTGAAGTATTTTAATCAGGGACTTTTCATATATAGTTTTGAGGTCACAATTTCTGTGCACGTGCAAACTTAAGACATCACGCATGCAGGACAAAATTGCCCAACACTGTACTTCTTTTCTGTAAGTTTTTCTGTAATTCTTAAAGTTGACTTTTTTTTGTGACGTAGGGAGAATGAATTTGATGCTGCTGGGGAAAACAAAAATCTCTTTCTGTACCCTAGCTGCCAATCTTATTTAGAGGGCAATTAATCTAAACACATCTGCCTTTTTTTTCAGAATTGCTTTCTCAAGACATAGTACACAAATAATTGCTATTTGCATATGTGTATATGAAAACCTGAAATTGTTATGAAGTTAGCCATCTGTTTTGGAGACTGACTACTTCATTCTGTATGAAATGGTAAAGTGGTGATCACCAGAATACTGATGTGATACAACTATTTATTGAAGTGCCTTAGTTGCTGAAATAGATGGGAATAAATTACCTAGATACTTTTAAAATTTTGCTCATTGGTATTTACTGCAACAATAATTCAGTGTCAATAGTATGTAATGCTGGTGTAAAATTATTTTCTGGGTTTAAAACAACCCTATATTGTGAACTTTTCACTTTCATCACATTAATTTTTGGCAAAACCTTTTTTTTCATATGTCAAAACAGGTATGCATTGCATATTTCACATCAGTGGAGAAAAGTAGCATCAATATTACAAATGAACTTCCTGATTTAGTTCTGTAACTGAAAGAATATTTCATTGTAATTTAAAATTGTTTTTCCAGTGACGAATTTGAATTCTTCTGCATTCGTTCTTTAGCAGATACTAAAGCTGGAGGTGAACAGTGTGGTATCTATCAGCTTTCTGGCAGACAACCATACACTGTTAAAAAATGAAAACACATAACCACCATCTCCAAACAGGGTAAGAAATTACACTCAAAATGTGTAATTTCTTGTCTATTTGATGGCATCAGTAACTGAATAATGTAGCTAAACACATGAAATTTGAACTATTTATAGCATGTCAACTAATATAATAAACATCAACTACATAAAATATCCACTAGTTTTATCATGAAGGCACTTTTATTTAAAAGCAAAGCAGCATTAAACATAGATACTGGGCCAGGTCCTTATTTGTGACTGTTCATTCTGTATGTGTAAAGGAATCAAGTCATTTGAGCCTGATGAAAGCCTGAGGAAAATGAAAAGTAAGAAAAAAGTACACCTCACCCTGCCTTCTGCCATCCAGGGTGGATAGCAAAATGAAATCTTAACAGGTTGTTGCTGCAAACAGTTTCTTGATTACTACAGTTACTTTAGGATGGATAAACCCAATTATAACAGGTACAGCTAGAGTGCTTAATAAATTCAAGAGGTGTGTAGCTAGAGAGGTAATGGCGAAGTAACAAGAAAACAATGTTCATAACTGCTTGAAAGTTTAGTGCAGTGTTTGGACACTGTTCATCATGTAAGCTTAAGCAAATGTGATTACAATATAACATCTATGCAAATATTATACAGGCATCTATTTAAATATTTAATTTTCTAGCTACTGAAATTCTCCACTTTCAGCAGATTTTTTTCCATTCTTTGAAATGGGTCATTTGTTATCTGGCACTCCAGAATCAGTGCTGATTCCTGCTCCTGTTGGAATTTTAAATATATAGCCCTGGTGAAATTTTAGATCCAACACACAAAAGCCTTTAGGTAAAGGTTTTTTTTTTTTCCCCCATAAAAGAACTCCCCTCTTAGAACAGCTTTGTTATCTCACTTCCTTAGTAGCACCAGATTCATCCTCCTCATCTTCTTCTACCTCATCTTCATCATCTTCGTCCTCTTCTTCTTCATCTTTTCTTAGCATTCTGCGGGAAATCTGCTAAAACAAAAATCAAAAAAAGGGATATCAACTGTTTGTTCTCTGCAAACAAAAACCAATTATCCATTGGCATTTTCAGTCTAAATGTTTGTAGGGTTTTCATTTGCAGGAGGCGGTAAGTTGCTTATTTATTAACCCTTTCTAATGTGCACGCCACTGGAAAGATACATGACACAGAATAAAAATACTGTAATGATTTTTAAAAGCTAAAAAAACCCCTGTAAGTCCTTGATAACTATTACAGGATAGGGAAAATGGTCTTTTGATCCAATTAATGCTAGAAATCGAGATACAAATCAGTTTTTTCTTGGGTTGGCTGTTGAAACAGCAGGCTGAAGATGAGTATTAAGTAATTTTATCTTGAAGACATCAGACCTCTTACATTAAAAGCTCAAAACTATGCTGCTCTAAGCTTTTTATTTTTGTTTTCAAGAATGAATTAGACAAACTGATTAAAAGAGTCTTGATTCATAGATGAATTCTTTGCCTGCCCTGCTTGCCTTCAGAGTGACTCCTCTTTTTGGTTCATCAAACATTTAAAAACAAGTGCCAGCTGCCAAGCTTTCATCTCATTTGACAGATTTTGCAGTCTGTACTTTCTTCTAATGAGGGCTCAATCTAATTCCTATTGAAGATAGATTCTTCACAGACAATGCAACATTTACAATTTAAAGAAAGATATATGGGTTTTTTTTTCTTTCCCCATGAGAAAGAGAATGTTGAAGACAGTTATCCAAGTCATCTGGAATGCTTTTGAAAAATTATTTCAGGTTCAGTAGTTCTCTAAGGGCATCTGCAGTTCTAACTGTGGTTGTATTTTCTGTGTCTTCTCACATACAGTGATATAATAAAACTTCTGTACTGAAGAAAAATCTTGCCCTGTTTTTTAAGCAGCCCCCTATTTTAAAAGTCCTTACATGCTCATTATTAAACTGACTTCTGAGATGTTATAATTCATATTGCCATGAATATAATGTAAGTTTTTTTGTGTGTGCATAAAACAAACTGTAGCATTGAACTTCTGAAAGCAGTAAAGTTCTTAAATCTTGTTGATGCTCACAAAATACATAATTTAGCTTGAAGCAAATGCTTGCTTACAAGTTCCTGAACACAACAGAAAATTGAGTTAGTCATTGGATGAAGCTGGGTTAACTTGAGTTGAAATGTCTGAAGTAGCAGTCTCTCTTTCTGTGAAAGAAGAAAAACACAAATGGCACTGATTTGTAATTGGAGATAAAGGAATGCTGCAGATTGAGCCTGTTAAGGTAGCTTCATTTCAATGGGATAGACTAATTTTCTACAGTTTTTTTCTAGTTCAGAGCATCTGAAATTCTTCAGCTGAACTTGTATCATGTTTCTGAAGAAAAGCTCCCCCTTACCTTTTCCTCAAACAAGAAGTGTTTTGGCTTTACATCTTTTTTCTGCTCACTACTCAAATACCTCTGACCATGCAGCAATTAACTGAATAGTATATTAAATATTATCACTAGTGGTGCTAAGATGGCTATCCCTAAGAACCCACCTGGATCAGGGAAGGAAAGTGAGAAAAGAAATTACACAGTTAAACCAAGTTACTGTGCCAAAGAATTAAAACACACCAGTACTGAAATTTAATTTTTTGTAACTTAATGCAAAAAAAAAAAAAAAAAAAATTGTTGATCATAAATAATTTTATGTAAAAATTAATTCTATGAGTTGCATGTAGGTGATGACTGTCCTTGCTTAAGCAGTTCAGCGCTATGTTTCACTGCAGATGCTACTACAGAAGCATGGCAATTCTCTCCTCATGTCTTAGTGTTGGAACATTCGGATGTGGACATTTTCAGTAATGGTTAAAATGATCCTGTGCTGTCCTACAGAGTCAGTGCAAAAGTTTGTTGATATACCAAGCTGAATCAGTAAACCAAAATGCTGAGGATAAATTGCCAAGTAAAGTGTAAAATGAAGGATGTAGGTCTTTGTGAAAAAATGAATCAAGCTCAAGGAGTACTTTAGATTTTTAACATACAGGTAATACAGAAAGTTAGTCCACAGAACCAGAAATACATTCAAGGATGGTATGTGTTATATCCTCTGAAAAGACCTGAATTGTGTTACTGGCACGCTTCATTCCATCTGGTATGCAGTGACTTCCAACACTGTCCCTCACCTACAGGTTAGTGTTTGTGTGTGTGTCTGTCCTCCCCTGCCCCACAGACTTAGGCCGTGTGATTGTGTGAACTGCTTAGCACATTATTTATACCACTTTACATTGGAAATCGCCAAGTACTGCATTACAGTCAGTAAGGGATTACTGTGTAGCAGGAAACTAGATTTTTGAGAAACTCCAGAGTGAAAGATCCACACAAAAGATAGAACAAGTCCCCTGAAGGTTTTTCTGAATACAGCATTTTTTTCTCATGATATGTTTGGTGGTTCCAGAGATTAGAGCGCTTAGTGTAACTCAGCACCATGCTATTTGCACAATCAGGAAGGGCAACATGGGGGGTATGTGGAACAGGCTGCCCTTTCTTCACTGCCCTATGGTGACTGCATTAGTAGGGTGTTCCACCCCTTTTTTCTGCCACATGATCCTCCTCTGCAGATACACTGCACAGCCAAGTAAGATGACATTATTTTGAATTGCATTGCAGTTTCCCTCTAGGTCTAGGTGACTTTCTGTTCTTTTTAGGTAAGTGAGAGGTTATGAGAACACTAACACCCAAAGCTATAATTAAGACAGCAGTCTAAGAAAAGAGAAAGCTTAACTTGCAATTTAGTCAAAATGGAGTCCCACTCCATCTCTGGGAGAAATCACAGTGTACATACACTCAGTTTTCTGTTGTTTTTTGTTTTTTCTCTCTTATATTTTCTGAAGTAGCCTGAACATGAAATTGGCTTGAGTGAGAGAGAGGACTGGTAAGTTACTCAGTCAAGGTAGTACTTCATGCACTGCCTCACTAAGTTATATCTCTTCAGATGACACAATTCGTACTTTCAACAACAGAACAGCTCAGCTGTAGTAACTGATCCATTCTGTGTTGAGAGCAGAGGTGTAAAGTGTGTATTAAGTCAAGAAAAGTTTTCCTTACTACTATATCAATGCATTATTCTATTCAAAGAAGAAAAGTAACATGCATACATTTTAAACGTGGCTTTGTCTTTAACTTCAACACTGGTAAGAATCATTGTAGTTGATACTACGCCATTTTGCAATGTCTGCAAGTTTACTGCTGTAAACAAGTGGCAAAGATATTTGCAAGGTAGCTGATCCAAAAAGTGTGGCACTGTCTTCAACTGTTTCACTCATTTTCAGAGTATAAAAGGAGAAGTCTGTTGGTCATAGGTTTGTTCTGCTGCTAAGAAGGTATCACTACTCTGAATTAGGATCTGGTAGTCCACACTCTAGAATCTGAATACTAAGAATATACAAGTGTATTTAAAGAATGTTTCTACTCTTTCAAATAAGCTCCCAGATGTCTTCTCTGCAAGATGCCACAGTTTGTTAATGGAAGACAAAGTATCACTGGAAATGGCATTTGTCAAAAGTAAGCAACACAGCTTTAAAAGCTGAGGTTTTTTTTCCTTCAATGATAAAGCTGGTATTTATACCCTTGAAAGTTTCTTCACCCTTCTGATGGTCCTGAACTGAGTAAAGACAGTGGATCCATGTGCATTAGTGTGTTGCAACAATTAGCTAAAAGATTATCTTAAGTAGAGCTTTAATACAGTGATTTAGTATGTAATTTTTCTGTCTTACCTGTACTGTTCTCAATGAAGATTTTGAGGAGCCAGTTCTTTGCAGGGGGGACTTGGAATTTGCACGAACTATGTCTAAGCGAGACTGATAGTCTGGTGGATAAAGTGAGCTCCGAAAAACCTAATCAAATGGAGAAAGCTGTGACTTGGATGCTTGCAAGCTAAGAATCACCAAGACTTGAAGCTAGCAGAAATGCAGCATTGGACAATGAAACCTGATCTAAAGATGTGCATCAGCTGTAGTTTGGATTGATCACTTTTAGCTGAAACAATGTCCTTGCTTAACCTGAGACACATCACCATACTTATGTGCTCAAAGTACACATTCTTCAGAGATTTGAGGGCATTTACACAGGGAAAACTGCAGTGGTTTCCCACCAATATATGTAGCTGAGTTTCAGGCTGAGCTAGAAGTATGAACCCCAGCAACTCCTTCAGGGGCTCTCTATTTCTTGCAAAGATGAACTCTTGGCCTCTTCACAAGCAAATCCTTGCTGTCGGTCACAACTGCATCAGGAAAATTTTACTTGAAATGTACAGGAGATGTACAACTCAAGAAAAATTTGGGAAACCTCTTAGAATACAGGGGAGACCATAACATCCATTATATAGTCAAGTTATTTCAATAACCAATAAAGTTATTTGTGCAAGACTTTAAGTCAAGAAGATGGTAAATTATGGTCAGTATTTTTATGAAAAGTAAATAATTGTCCAAGTAACAGGAAATCTAAAATTATATTAGAAATTTGGTTGTGAAAGACCAAGTATTGACTTAAAGGAGATTTCTGAATCTGGTGACATCATAATTGTGAAATTAGAATAGTACAAAATTGCCATGGCATAGTTTATATTATGTAAAATTACCAAGTAGTCTCAAATATGACTGTCACTGAAGAATTGTGGTTTTTAAAGTCTTGTGCTAACTTGGTTCTGAGCTATATCATAGACAAAATTATGACTGGGAGGATTTACAAAAAAAGACTGAAAATGATCCAACTTTTTTGACAAACATACATGCACAACACACATTTCAATGATACTAAGTTTAAAGGCCCAATATCCAGAAGAACTGCAATAATGAATAAAGGACTGAAAAGCATGTCTTGGGAAAGAGAAACTATAATTCAAGTAGAAAAGAAAGTGTGACTTGAAGCAGTTAACTGCCACAGGGCAAAAAACCCCAATGTAGTAAATAAAAAATGTCTCTTAATTCTAGAACAGCCTAATAAAAAATGACTAGAAGATGAAAACAAGCAAACAGAATTTAGGTTAGAGAGAGATCTTTAATGCAGTAATTAGTCTTTACATCATCTTATAGCAGTGTAAGATTTTTTCTTTGTGCATCTTTAGAACAAGATTCACTGGAGAAGTGTTCTTTAAAAACTGTGATTAGCTGAGCTTGGAGTGGCAGGTAATTTTATGAGTCTCTTTTCTGTATTTTATGGAAAAGATTAGATTGCCACTGCAGTTGCTTTCTCTGTTCTGAGATTATAAACATGTATGCTCTTACTGAAAAAGTGCTAAAAAAAGGCTTGGTATACATGCGGTTGTTCTGGGAGCCTGAAATATTTGTTGCATTTTTCTGCATTGGACATGTGTAGCCCAACTCTGAAAACTGTTTTTTATATAGGAAGTAAACAGAAAAGCAGATCTTAATCACTCTTACCTCCAAATCTTCATTTTCATCAATATTTTGGATATTTTGGTAGGCAGCAGTATATATCTCTAAAGCCTTCCCATGGAACAACATTTCAATAGTTATAAATTCAGAAAATATGTTCTGAAAGCAAAAGAAAGATTTTCTTAATGCAATAAAGTACATTTCCACTTAAAAAAATTACTGTATTCTGTGTTTGGTATTTATATGATATAAATAACTGCATGATACTTAGTACTTTTAAATAGTCAGACCTGAATTTTAAAAATTAAACATATATCCTGGCTGGGCTATCACTTATGCAGTTATTATTTCATAATAAATTTTAAATAAATACTTTGAAAAGGAAAGAGGAAATGTATTAGGAATGACATGTCTTATGGAAAAGTCACTTGATAATCTCCAATACGTATTCACAAGACGTAGTCAGTCAGAAGTTTTGCTGTTTTGAAGACAGTCTTTTATAACAGGTTAGGGATAAGTTATCTGTAAATTCTATACATATCTATAATTTACAAATCTGTGAAATATTCATGAATACCATGAGATTTGCATTTCAGTGAATACTGAATGTTGCTAATCTTGACCCTGACTAACTATAGTAATTTTATTATGCAAGATGAAATGAGAGCACACATACTTTGATGTCCTTTATTTTCTTTTTCTCAAAATTATCAATGGTTTCCTCTAAGTGCCGAGTTGTTCGAGTAGTCTCCAGTGTTGCTCTGTGCAGTTCATTTTCAGCCTGGTAAAGTAACACAAAGGCGAAATTAGTCTTGTATTTGATACAAAGCTATTTGCTGTAATTTCCATGAAAACATTTAAGTCTGAGTTTTCAAACCAGTATCTGTGTTACAGTATTTGAAATCTGTAGCTTAATGAACATATAAAGATGCTTTCTACATTGTTGTGACTTTGATGTGAAACATGAAAAATGACCAGCTGCAGCCAGTCAGGAAAGTCCCTCTGCCCTGATTCATTTTCTGTAATAATTGTGATAGTTTTACTGAGCCAGCCCTGACGCCCTGCTGACAACACAGTGACTGGGTTTAGGTACTTAACCCAGCACAGGCCAGAGCGGTGGGTGAATAGGAAAGATCACCCTTTGTTTTCTAGTGCAGATCAACCTGCTGGGTCCAGAAAGAATCTTTTCCAGTATCATGTGCCGAACCTCATCTTAGTAAGTATTTATAAATTATTTAAATAGACAATTATAGCAGCAGCTGTAATTAATGTGCTTATCCTGTAAATATCTCAATCTGCAGGCTAGAGTTACTGTAAGTTTTAGATTCAAAGGCATTTCAGGTATTTTATATTTTTAATATTTTTGTATTATTAAAATAACTTGTAAAAAACATCTTCAACGGGGCACTGGGGACACATCAACCAATTCCTAACACATAACTACACAGAATTTCTTATTTTGTTACTACAGAAAGCATTTTAGATAGCTATTTTAATTAGATATAATTATGAATTTTATAGAAAGTTCACTACCATTTAATGAAACATATTGAAACTGTTCTCAGTAAGTCAAGTCTGAGAATTGTGTACTATTACAAATTAACAACGTATAGTTGTAAAAGCTTGCACTTGAAGTCTACAAAATTTGGGTCTAAACTTCTGTTATTTTCCGTGCATTATTGGTCAAGCACCATATACTAGTGGTAATTACAGGCTCAGTCAGTAAGTATCATCACAAATCTATTTTGTTGTGAGATTCAAAAGTAGTATATGGATCAAGTATTGTATCCTATGATCAGGTTGTAGGGTTCTTTCCATTTCTACAAAACTGCAGCGTAAGAGAGGATTTTTTTTAATGGAAAAAGGCACCACAGGTTCATTTCATGTGATCTAGCTTTTAGTGTTACATATATAGAAACCTAAGGCATAAGGGATGCTCTGTTCACTTCTTTGATTATAATCTGCTAATTTTATATTGCAGGATAATCAACTTGGAACAATCTCCTTTCAAAAGCAGCCTAAAGTCACAGACACAATTCTGCAATTACTGGGCAAACAAAATTGATAATGATTTTTAGTAGTACGTAAGGTCACATGTTCATTTCTCTTTATTGATTTTGCCCAAAACACAGGAGGGAAGGACAGAAAGAAAAGAGATTTTGTGTATTTTCAATTAGTTCAATCAGTCACTCTCTGTAAGTGAAGGCAGCTATTATGCATAAGCAGCCCTTACATATACAAATACACTATGTTATTTCTATGATAATCAAATAGGTCTTCTCAATACATCTTAAATAGATTGGACATAATTTGTGCACAGATGCTTTGGGAGAGGAATTGTTTGTTGTAGAGTGAAGTGTCTGAAGTTGCAGAGCCTGCATAGTTTGCACAACAGCAGTTTGGTATTTTCTCTTCTGAACGCTCACCTGTGACTGGAAATATGAGTAAAGGAAAAAATGGCAACGTAACAATCAATATTCATGGCAGTATCAATTTTCACTTCCACTTTTAATATACTGTGAACTATTTACCTCAGTTATTTCAAAACATCTATGTATTTAGTGCTATTATTATGTTGTCTGAAGCTTCTGGCTGTAAGATGTACAGTTTGTTAGAGCTTTGCTAGAATTCAAGTATCCAGCCCAAAACATTTCAGGACAGCTGTATGTATTGGATGAGGGTTTAGTAATTTATTTTTGAGAGATTAAAATAAAAAGCAGGCAACCTAGGCAGACTACTTAAAAAAAAAAATCGATTTTGATTAATAAAAATATGTTTTTGTATTTTTAAAAATCTGGCAATGTTTTCTTTCCAAAGCTGTGCTAACGTCCCATTTGTAAGATGGGAGTGAGTACAGATCCTTTGCTATCTGTGGCCAAAGTCGTTCACTGCTGCAACATCACAGTTGCTCAAGAAACAGTATGAAAATCCCGCAGGAGCCCAGCTGATGTGCTCTAATGTGGTAAAGCCTCTCTCAGAGCTCAAAGTTAACCTGCAAAAACCTTCAAAAGCAAATGAACACATTCCTGCTCCTAATACCTTTTTATGCGCTTTGTGTCAAATCACTTTAAAATGCAAATATGCAGCATTTGGTGCCTTTGTCCATGTGCAGAATCAGACTACTGAGATTTTATAACTCTTCAGGCAAAGCCTTAAGAACAGAAAACAGGTGTTACAAGAAGCTAAGTCACAGAAGGGTATTTGGGAGAAGCTTAGAAAAGAAATTAGAAGAAATGAATTAGGTGCTGGTGACACACCCATGAAATGAAATGGCAATTAGCTTGAGGGAGAAAAATGGGACCGGTCTCCCTCTGGGGAAAACAGCTTACGGTTATAATTTACTCCCTTAATTCCAACAAAAGAGAACTTTGCAACACAGCTCAAGTTCTAACCCTGTTGCTGACATGCATCTGTCTTTGTTATATGAGGAATTCTAATTAGTCATCACTTGATTTAACTGATTTGATTAATATTAAATGGAAATTCTCTAGCAGAGACAAAAATAAAATGTAGTTCTCCTGTGTTGGATTTGACCAACACAGTCATTTTCACTCTTTCTACAGTCTCATGCCCCAGTCACTATAAAGATCCTGAAGATTCTGAAATAGAGTTGATAAAATCCAACAACAAACAGGATTGCTTAATGCCCAAGTCCAATACTAAAATGTAATAAAAAGTAAACAGCACATCATGAACCTAGTATCTGTATCATAATATGTAAGCATAAAGGGACTGAAGTAGGATTGCCTTGATCCCGTTTATTCTGGCATTCCTTAGATTCTGATTGCTTCAAAATTTGAAACTTCAATGAGATTTCAATGGAAATTCTAATTCAGTTTGATGGAGGCTTAATTTTTACCGCTGTGGTACAAAATAGTATACTGGGGAGGGTGACTAGTCTTTGGAAAGGAAGAGTAGTCTAGTTGAATATTCTACTATCAGAAAAACAACTTTTCCTTTCATGCAGCTGGAGGAAACTCATATCCCATCTAGGTACCAGGAAGCACAATTACCGAAATGGCAGGGAGAAAAACAATAAACCAAAAAATCCACAGAAATAAAAAAGAAATTGATTACACTTACTTTCAAAAACTTCCAAATTCCTAGATGTAATCTATGCCTACCTCTCTTGAATAAACGTAACAAATAATACATAGTTTCTTTTCAATTCAAAAGTGAGTAACAAAGCAGCTGTAACTCATCATAAAGTTTAAGAAAAGATTCAAACATTGGAAACAGTTCCTCTAAGGAGCATTATTGTTACTACTACTTCTTAAATACAACAGTTTAATTCCGAAGAATTTTAAAAACTATTTCTCATAGTGACTAGAAATGCAGGATACGATAATGTGTAGATCTGATGGATTCCGCTGACGGGTCTTTTCCAGTTGAGATAATTGCTTGGCTTCTCGGTGCTTTGCTGTTAAAGTTGCTTTAAGATCATCCTGGAAATAAAATGTTTTAGACATGTTTGAAATACATCTAGGATAATACAAAATATGCTCTCCTTCATACATGCATTGCCTAGAAAACATGGACAAAACTTCTGCTTTGAACAAAATCAGATTTTACTGATCTTATTCTGTTAATTAATCCTCTGAAAGAGAAGTTAATGGGCATTGATAAAGCTTGTGCAGCTCCCTATAGCACACACTATAATTTAAAATGTGGGAAGGAAAGAAAAAGATATTCACAGCTTTTCGTGAAAAGTACAGTAGGTGGTCACAAGCTGAGATCCCCAAAGCATTAAGAAGGCAGACTCATTCCTGACTTAGCAACAGAATAAATGTGGTACTTAGAAATAAAAAGCAGCATCAAATAAAGTGGCATCAGTAAGAAAAAACCCAAAGCAGGCAGCAGTCTGCTGCCTGACACGGTCTGACATAACTGCTGTCACCTGTCCACTGCCAACTGCTGTCACTGCTGGCAGTGGAGCTGCTGAAGGGGCTGGAGCAGAAGTCTGATGAGGAGTGGCTGAGAGAGCTGGGGGTGCTTAGCCTGGGGGAGGCTCAGGGGGAACCTTAGCACTCTCTACAACTCCCTGAAAGGAGGCTGTAGCCAGGTGGCTACAGGTGGTGGGGTCAGCCTCTTCTCCCAGGCAACCAGTGACAGATGAGGTCATATAAGCTGCACCAGGGAAGGTTTAGATGAAATATCAGGAAATTTTTTTCCACTGGAGGGGTGGTCAGGCATTGGAATAGGCTGCCCAGGGAACTGGTAGAATCACCATTCTGGAAGTGTTCAAAAAAGGTGTGGATATGGCACTTAGGGACATTGTTTACTGGTGAACGTGGTGGTGCTGGGCTAATGGTTGGACTCAATGATCACAGAGGTCTTTTTCAACCTAAACAATTCTATAGTTCTGTGCTACACAGATTTTAAGGTACCACAGGAATTCTATGGTTGAAAGGGTTAAACTGGCTATTTATATATATGCATTTAGTAAAGTGTTTAAAACCATTTGAAACAAAATACATCCAAGTAATGATGTAGCTGGAGAAGATAAAACTTAACTGATCTAGAAAAAGCAGAAACTGTTGAAAACCATTTTTGCCCCTCATTTCTAAAGGAGTAATAGTATGTACTTCTAGGAAGACTTGTGACAATTTAAGAATGTTTATCTATCAGTCTTCTCAAATTATTGTTCATAGTATAAAACTGTGTTTTGCAAATTGCTTGACATTCCTGGAATGTAAGGTTATCAGTCAAGTATTTATCACTCCATTGACACTGGTATGGAAAAGGACATTAATTTTATGGCTCCAGTTTAAAGGAGTAGTAGTTTAGAACAAGCAGAAATACAGTCTAAAGTGTAACAAAATCTGAGGCAGGATTTGGCCTGCACTTCAAATGACCTTTTACTCTAAAAATGCCATTTCCATTTACTACTCCAGAATGGAGGGAGTTAGAGCTATTAGAAACTATCATATTGTGAAGTTGTCTGTGCCCCGTCCGTGAATTTCAGAATTTTAATGCGTGTATATCTCCATCACTCAGAAGGACATGCAACTAAGAATGTGTCTTTCAGCAAGTTTTGTGATCCTGTGACCAGATCACTAGTCAGTGACAAGCCCAAGACTGCCAAGTTTCACAGTGCTGTGTGTTCCTTCAATAATGAGGCTGTACATGAAGTTGGGGTCAAAACATGCAGTTTCTTCCCTGTTTCTATCCTTACTACCTGTATGTCCTTGTATATAACTGTCATTTTGCTTCATCACTACAGAGACAGAGCTGTTTTCTGATAATAAAAACTACTTAATCTTCAGCCCATCAAAACTAGTTTTACTGCTCGGCTTTCAGAAGGGCATCTACGCTACCTCTAAGGTCAAAGACTGCTGAAAAGGCCTTTTGCCTTTATGAAAACCATGTGGCTGCAAGAAAAGCAATAACAGAATTTTTAAAAATTGTTTTGCATTTTAAATTTTAAAGGTAGACAAAAGAATGTATTTATTTTTGAAACAGAATGAAGTTTTCTATCTAATGGTCACAGCTGCATGTTTAGTGCTATTCAATGACTGAGCCCTGTTAACAGCACTGACTTTCTAGGCCTATTTAAAACAATCAGATTTAACACTGTGGCTTGAAAGGTTTCTGACTTTCATGCAAAGTGTACTTGAGGATGCAAAGTTCTAGAGTTGCCATTATTAAATTCAGTAATTTCTTTCTAGCACAGTGACTTTGGAAATACCTACAGGGACTGGACTGTTCCCTCCTCTACCTCGTTTTCTGTAGCAACAGCCACCATGAAACATACATCTCTTCTAGCCAAAGTGTGACAAAGAATTAGTGCTACTGTGGCTGTAGTGGTGAAGCTGTGTACAAGTTTTGGATGTACAAAAGTAGGGCCCAGTTACATACATATTTTGTCTAAGATGTTGAAAAACTGAAAAGGGTGCAGAAAAAAACCCAATAAAAATACTAAAAATCTGGGGAAAATGCAATTTATGGTGAAAAAATCAAGGTATACATTATTACCTAACAGAAAAAAAAAAAAGAAAAATTCATTTTACTAACATCTAAATACCTTCATCCAGAAAAAACTCAGAGCATTACAGAGCTCTTTCATCTCAGTGGAGCATATAACAAGAACCAAAGATTAGGTGAAGTCTTTCACTTAAAACAAAACATCACAAATATCAACTAACCACTAACTACCACAAACAGTCCTACATTCACCTCCACTGTTTTTAGACCAAGTTTTGACATGTTTTTGGAAAATATGCTTTAATGACACTCAAGAAAAAATGGAATGGAAAGGAATAGGCAATGAGATAAAAGCTACAGAGAATATAAAATTATTCACAATCCTTCTAGGTTTTACCTATGAATTCAAGTCACATGTAAGAACTCTGGTCACCCATCTAATTTCAAATAATACAGAAATACAGCTACAGTTCATCCACCAAACAATGAGCTGGCAGAGCCTCATCACTGTACTGTTACCTGCTTTAGTCACTGAAGTTATTAAAGCAAATCAATCCTTTCTTCTGCACGTGGATCACCTTGGTTTTATGATGTCCTGTTTTACATGAAGAAAAGGAACCAGGAACAGAGTTGCCAAAAAGCAGAAAAGCGAAGATTGATATACAGAACAATGAAACAGAAAGAAATCCTCATATCCTACATTTAAGCTGTGTTACAGGACAAGAATATTGTATTCGCTTCCATTGAAGCTATTCAGCATCCTGAACCAGAACGAGTGAATGAAACAATTTTATTGCATTAGCAGATAAAGGACAGCACTACCCTGATTGACCTGAGCCTCTTCAAAGCATTTAGTAGTCATATATATTTCCTTTCAGCGGGGATACTGCAACATAGTAGCACAGGACATTGATGGCTTACACCACAGAAAAAGCAACAGTTGTATTTAGACAAAGCACAGAAATACTCCTGTGTAGATCCTGGAACAGATCCAGTAAGTAAGCAGCAGTGAGAACATCCCCTTTATAGAAAGTGCTGTAATGACATACCCTGCCTGGTTTTACTTAGCTAATGTAGGTACAGGTAAAGCAGTCCTAGAACTAGCAGCTTGTGCTAGATTTACATGAGTGACAGAATTTCCTTTGTCACTCAATATGTCCCAGTGATTAGAGATGATAACTGAAGACCATACAGTTGAAGTTTTAACCAAGGTTTATAGTCAACGTGCAGTGGGAAAAAAATAACCATTTAATGGCCTACATCTTTAGTGAACTCTCTTAGTTCAGAGGTAAACTAGTAAAATAGTTAATCCCATCTACAGTTTAAGAATGCTCTTGTACTCCTCACTGTAGCTAAAATAAACATGCAATGCTTTCTGACATTCTGAAAGGCAAAGACCACAGGAAATTCCTTCCATTCACTGTTGCAAGCAATGACTTGGTTTCAGTTGCTTCTGTCCTCAGCATTACTGGCTATCAGTGGCAATGCACCTCAAGACAGGCTCTTCAATGCTTTGGAAGCCCCAGGCACTGCTGTAACATTTTGTGTCTCCTCAGCAACCCTACTGCCACAAACACATGAAACTTGTCTCCCACCCTCAACATGTATATCCTACAGCATATTCAGTTCTCACAAACTGGGTTTCAGAGTGACCATTAGGATACCAGGTTTTAGGCTCTGTAGTCTACAGCTCTGCTGAGGACTACCATGGGTAGTCCTACTCAAGAGCAGGATACATTTCCTTCACAATTGTTTCTCTGACCACCAACTAAGGTAGGCTTCTCTAACCACCAAGTGAGGTTGCAGAAGGTTCCAAACACTCTACTTGGCTCTTCACCATATGGAAAGAAAACAGGAAAAAAAATATGAAAACTGCTTGCTTGAGATGCAGTGCCACAATCTACTCAAATTAACCATGATGAACACATCTCAAGATTTTTGTACATAAAATACCATCAGATAATAATAATAATAATTTAATATTTTGATTTATATAGATTATGGTACAGACTTATACATCAATTGCAGATTTGAGTTTGCAGGATTAAGGTATTCTCTGTAGAAAATCCAAGTATTATGAATACTACTTTCATCTTATAAACTAGTATGTGCTTATTAAAAATTACTTGCTCAAGCTTATTCTTTCTGGAGGAAAGAAACTCACAGATATTTTAAGGGAATACTTCAAACCCCTATAAACACTGTTTCTAAAATATAGTGAATGAAGAGACCTCAGATTTTTGTATATCTTGAGGTCATCATGACGACTTAGCAGAGAGGGATTTAGGCCACTGCCTACTTATCAGGTTCAAATGTGTTTTCTAAATTATGAACTTTAATGTAGAATGTAATCTGAGTTAGAAAAGCTGTTAAAGGCAGCATATTGATGACTAAGAGTCAAAGTAGTAGTAGTAATAACAATAACAGTAATAATAATATCACCATCATCATCAAAATCAAACAATAATAAATGACATTATTTATAAATAAAAAAGTCTTGAATTTACACTATCCAGGAAGTTTCATACTAATGCCTTTTCTGAGCATTTGCTTGTGTTTAAAGAGCTTGAATATCCTTGTCTTCACATCAAAGCTTTTTCCTCCAATATATATAGAGCTTCAGTTCAGATGTCTAACTACATAATTAAGTTAAACTGATTACTGAAATATGAAAAATCAGAACCATTTTCCCCACAAATTAGAAGTTTTCAACTGAGTGGCCAGGACACTGAAATGTACCTTGTGAGAAAACAGGTTTTTAACCTACCCTTTTAAGTTTCACTATGGTCCCATAACATTTCAGAGGTTCAACAACCTTTGCTTCCAGCCTGTCAACCTAAAAAAGAAATCACAAGATTGCTAAAATAAGCTATATCCATGGTGTGCAGAAATGGGAAACAATTAATTTAATAGTGACTCATCTTATTAGGAATTAAGTCCATATATGCTGAAAAAATATTAGGATAAAAGTTTTTAAAAATTCTGTAAAAACTACCGTCAAGCACATTAACCAAGAAGTAATTTGTTTTCTGAAGAGCTCAACCTGATTTCTAGTAGAATTCCTTTTTTCTTAATTAGATCAGGATAAATGAAACATGGAAAATTCTGAATACATCAAACTGAGTACTAAAAACATCCAACATTGCATCTTGGAGTTCTGTAGCCTTCTATCTAAAGACCAGTGTATTTGCTCTACACTTACTGATAGGTTACAGACTAAACCATCTTTGCTATCAAATATACTGTATAAAATGGAACACTTCTTAAAAATAATGGAAACAGCATCACTGGTACTGAGTGCACTAAAAATACCAATAACAGGGTGTGTAAAATGCATAAATGCTCTCACAGATGAATGGTTGTGAATTTTTGTTTCAGTTCTCCTAGTCAGAAAAACAGCTACATATGGTCAGACAGGCAATAGGATAAGATCTGCTTGTCAAATCTGACAAAACTGTCTGAGTGGCCCCAGCGTAATCTGCCAATGACTTATGGACCATGAGTGAGTCCTGTGGCCCATCGCTGCTACATCCTGATTAGGACAAGATGCATACCTCTACAAGGAAGGGACAGCTCCCTCTATACTGGTAGTCACCAGTCAGCCAAAATCTATGCCAGCAGAGCAAACATTTCTCCTTGGTACCATCTACCAGTGTGCTGTCAAACAATTTCACTTGAACTGCCAATTGAATAGAAAGGAATAGGGCAGGAAGGCTCTAAACAACACACACGTTACAGATGTACCAAATAACCTGCCCATCTTGCTTACTTAACCTTCCACATGTTGTGGTACCTCACACCTCAGTACTTATATATCAAGCACTGCAGCTAAAGACCAGAAATTGATAATCCTTATAAGCTAATCTTCTCTGGTCCACTTTGTCAGCAAACAGGAAAACTGTTAAGTGACTTGATGCCCAGAAGAAACAAAGCTGAGATCATGTATTTTGTTTTCAGGAGCAAAGGAGAACTTGATTTAAAAACTAAAAGCTTCTCTTTTCCTTTGCTGCTTCTGCCTTTTTTCCTTCACAGGGCAGTGTTGGTTTGCAGACAGGCATGGTAGGTGAATGTAGGCCAAATGTCAGTTTTTAAAGACACATTTAAAATCAAAAGAAGCAAAATTCAAGTTGTTACATATGTACCTCAGAATTACATTGTTTAATGACAAAAACAGAGAGCTCATACAGTCTGAGTTCACATTCACCTTTGGCCACAATATAAACTTAATCTTTTAGCAGAGGATTATTTGCTATTACATCAATTGAAGCATAAGGACCTATGTGTGGCTCAGCTGGAGCCAGATGTAGAAGAGCATATGGAAAAAATAAAAATCACACACACCTTAAAGTTTCTTTTTACTTCTTAAAAATCCCTCCCTAAATAGGTTGTTAAAAATCCTCACATATTTCTTGTATTTGAAACTCTGCTTCCCATATTAACTGCTTTTAAAAGGTTTTCTTTTTCCACTTTGTTATTATGGAGAGATGACTTGCAATGCTCTCCAAAATAAGAAAGTCCTGTCTGAAAACATAAAGAATGTCAACTACTTCAGTCTCTTTTGTGAATTATAGTGGGTCTTGGCTGTTCAAAACTATAAATGGGAATTTTCTACGTTCTACTAAAAGAATAGACACATACTCCAAAAACTAGTTTGAGTACATGTGAATGAATTTTTTTTTTAACCTCAGTATTTGGAATTCTGCATTGTAAGTTACAGTTTGACTGGCACCACACATAAATGTGTAAGTGGCATAAACACCTTTCTTTACACTCTCACTCATCTAGCAGAAATGTGACTATATAGTCACATATGGTCCAGATCAAGTTTGTACTTTTAGTGTTGAACTACAAACTTATGAAATTGACAGTGGTCCCTGACAGCACCTCTTCAATACTATTTCTGATAATCTCACCAAAAGGAAAATGACTGACTTTACCTCAGCTGCTGCTAGACAACTCAAGTCAAACTAAAAAAGAACACTTTGTTAACCATAAATCATAACCCAAAGTCTAAGACAATAAAAAAAAACGTGCTCTCTCTCAAATACTTTGAGTGTTCATAGGGATAGTCTTGCCGACTTCAACAGGACTAATTTTAGGTAGTTTTTCTATGAAGTTATTAGGAGGGTAAATGAAGAATGCTTTGGCAGCCTGCTCAGACACTAATATATTTAGACATGTTTTCTCCTATGTTTCTCTTTCAATTGCAGAGTATATGATTTCCCTTTTAATCACAGATAAGTAACTGAAAAGTTCAGATGGCAAACACAACATGTACAGTTTTAATTTTGTACCTCTGCCTGGCGATAATCCTGAAGTCTGGAAAATTCATCTGCAAAGTTTTTCAGTCCAACTTTTAAGTTTGGTGTCTCTGTAGCTGCATATGCATATATTTCATTTACTAGAAGATCTGCTTTGTCTCGTAGTCTGGCAGTTTTACGTACGTATCCAGCAAATATTTGGCACAATTCACCAAAATGTTTTTCCACATTTGAAACAGCATCTTGTATTTGTCTAGTCTGATTGTCCCTGGATACCAAAGAAAAGTAAATGAAAAATAAGAAGGGCACAAATGTTTACAACGCATACAGAAGAAAAACTATATAATTATACTATTAATAATTTGGATATCTCGTTTCAGTGCAAAGCAGAAATTTATTCTTAAAAAGAGAATGTTGTAAGTGATGTAATATGTGATTATTTATGAATGAATAACAAACAAACAAAAAAGCAGATTTACACTTAAAGATCCAATAGATGAAAACCCAAATCACAAAAATCTGCTTGGAAGTCTTCCTCCTGCAGTTAAGCCAAAGCTCACTATTACTACTGGTATTAGTTACTAACACAGTGGTAACACCTGCAGTCTCAAACAATACTCCTGCAAGACCACCCCTTCCTGCAACAGTTTACAATCTAAACAGGCAAGTCAGTGGCTGGAGAAATTAGGCAGTAGAGGAAAAATTGGTAAAGGTATTACATGTTTTTTAAATTGTGAACAGTTACCAAACTGCTCCTGATCAGTACTACAGAGGATAAATACCATTGAGAATTAAAGAAGAAAAGTGCATGAACACAAGAGGTGAAAACTCTAATACCACTGAAAGGATATTAAGCACAAAAATTATTATCTTTTAAACTACATAAACGTAATTAATTAATGTAGTTTAAAAGATAATAATTTACAATGCCTGTATGTTTCATTATTAATGATTTAGGTAAGTCATTCCAGTAACTCACATATTTAATTTTGTACTTTGCTTTCATATTCCTATATTATTTGATGGTCATGTGAACTCATGCCAGTTGTTTTTGATCTGACTGAATCAGCTGTAAGACAATTCAGCTAACAGTACCTGCCAGATACTGGGTCCTAGGAAGTCTCTGCAGTCTAACACAAGTTACTGGTGTGAAGTGCTAGAATTCTCAGCAAGAGAATTCACTCCTACCACTATCTTGGCAAAGGACAGAAAGAAACACTTCCGTCATATCCTACTATCCCAATACTTAAATACCAATATTTAAACACTGACTTCGTATTGGGATACATGATGATCAGAAAAATTTGAAGTATTCTGGTACTTTGAGACTAAACAACAATGCTATCAATTCAAATGAGGAACACCTTTACTTCAGGAAAAGTATTTCATGCCGAAGTTCTGCCTTGGGCAAAAACCCAGCTGAGTTGCTTCATGGCAAGCTGTCTGGAAGACTGTTCAAAATAGATTCTGTTAAGGTTAAAAAAAATCCAAGGAAGTTTTCAGTCCTCCAGGACATTCTGGAGCACAGAACCACTTGAATAGGGAAGGTTTCATCTGGTGGGTAGGCAAGTAAGAATTTCATTAAGTACTAATAAAGCTGTTTTTCAAAATTAATACTACCTGATAAGATCTTCAGTAAAAGGTATATCTTTCCTATTTTCTTGAAAGGTCTTCATGTCAGAAAGTGTTTCCCTCCAGGCGGAAGCCATAATCACCCACTTTACAATTCAGATCTCACAGTACACCCATGCAACTAGTATTTAATTTTGGGACACGAAACACTACATTTTCTTATATGGGGGTGGAAGTTTTTATTCCCCCCCATTATCGCGACCGCTTAGAATTCTCTACAGAATTATTCGCGAGAGGTCCAAATAAATACCGGCACACATCTTTACGCCATCTCTGCATAGCACACTAGGCCTGGAAAAGTTTTGCGGCCATTACCAGAAGAAGGCAGAGGCGGCCCCCATCCCCTAAGGAAGGCAGATGCGCTGAGACGGACCGGGCCTGCATCGCTCCCCGACCCCCGCGCCACCCCCGGGCACGCTGCCCGAAGCGGGGCCTCCTCCCCCGCAGCACCGCGGGGCTCCCCCGGCCCTCCGCGCCCCCGTACCTGGCGTCCAGCCCGCGGCCCAGGAGCATCATGGTGGCGACTGCGGCGGCGGCCCGGCGGGAAGCAGGGAAGGAGGGCGGCGCTCCGCGTGCGCTCGGTTTCCATGGACACCGCCCGCCCGCCCGCGACCCGGGCCGGTCCCGCCCCTCGGCCTGCGGGACGGGCTGCGGCAGCTCCGCGGCCGGGGGGCGGCGCGGGGGGAGCGCACAGTCCCCGAATCTGACAATCCCAGGATCACTGCGGTTCGAAAGGAACGCTGAGATCATCCAGTCCAGCCTCTGACCGAACACCACCGTGTCAGCTAGACCATGGCACTGAGTGCCACGTCCTGTCCTTCCTTAAGCACTTCCAGGCACAGTTACTCCACCAGCTCCCTGAGCAGCCCATTCTAGTATCTAATCAGCCTTTCTGTGAAAAAAGTCTTCTTATGTCCGACCTAAACCTCCTCTGGTGCATCTTAAGACTATGTCTTCTTGTCCTATCACTTGTTACCCGGGAGAAGAGGCCGACCCTCCCCTGGCTACAACCTCCTTTCAGGGAGCTGTCCAGAGCAGTAAGGTCCCCCGTGAGCCTCCCTTTCTCCAGGCTAAACACCCGGCTCCCTCAGCCGCTCCTCACAGGACTTGTGCTCCAGACCCTTTACCAGCTCCACTGCCCTCCTCTGGACTCGCTCCAGCACCTCAATGTCTTTCCTGTACTGGGCGGCCCAGAACCGGACAGAGCACTCGAGGTGTGGCCTCGCAAGTGCCTGGTATAGGGGGATGATCACTGTCCTGGTCTTGCTGGACACACTATTGCTGATACAGGCCAGGATGCCATTGACCCTCTTGGCCACCTGGGTGCACGGTGGCTCATATTCAGCCACTGTCAACCAGCACCCCCAGGTCCTTTGCCACTGGGCAGCTTTCCAGACACTCTTCCCCCAGCCTGTAGCACTGCAGGGGGTTGTTGTGACCCAAGTGTGGCACCTGGCACTTGGCCCTGTTCAATCTCATACAGTTGGTCTTGGCCTGTGGATCCAGCCTGTCCGGGTCTCTTTGCAGATCCTTTCAACACTCCTGCCCAACTTACTGTCATCTGCAAGTTTATTGCGGGTGCATTTGATTCCATCATCCAGATCATCAGTAAAGATACTGACTAGGACTGGGCCTAATGCTGATCCCTGGGGGACACCACTTAGTGACTGGAGTCATCCAGATGCTCCCCACACCGAGCATGCCCAAGGGCAGGGGCTGGGTCTGTTCAAGGACAAGCACAGTGTCAAGGCCTGGGCTGGTAGAGGAGCAGAAAAAAAATAGGGAACTTTTTTTGGTAAAGTCCATTTTTTTGCATGTCCAGCCTTGGCAAGTGGCAAGGAGTACCGGGGGAACTGGCCAACCTGACTTCACCTAAGGGAGAGCTCTCGAGGTTGAGCAGCCGTGGGAAAAATTCCATGGAGCACCAGGAAATGTCTTGAAAAAAAAGAAGAACAAAACCAAACCAAACCAAAACCATTTAAAAAGCCCAACCCTCTCTGTAGTGGTAATGTATTGGGAATGTGACTTCAGGACTTTGTGGCCATGGTCATGTCTCAGAGCTCAGAGTCCCTGCACTTGCTTGTATGAGATCAATGTGAAAAAGACTCTTAAACAGGGAAGGTGGGAACTATGCTGTGTCCAACACAAACCCCTCTGATATTACAGCAGTCTGTGGGAGCTAAGGACTCAGACAGTTGTCAGCATGCTGGCTGTACAGAAGTACATGGCAACAACTTCATGCAGATAACAAACTTTAATTTGCAACCAAAACCAATGGCCAAAAGTAATGAACAAAGTGGGTAGGGGTGATGCTCCCATGGCATTTAACAGGTTACAGGTTTGGTATACCCACTGGGATTATGTTACTACACAAAATGTACATGTGCACACACACACACACACAAAAAAAAAAGAAGAGGCTTCTCACTCTTCTGGGTACCCAGAAGATCTAAGGGTCAAAGGATCACTCAGGGATACCCAGTAGGAAAATAGTCACTGCCCTGGGAGAGAGTGGTGAGGGGCACTCAGTCTGGGAAGTCTCCTTGGGTACCTGACTTCCCCTCACAGACCCTCTGCTCCAAGGAAAACCACACCTGGGGGTGTCTAGCAGGGCCTGGTCTGGTCATACCTGGTCATGGTGCAGAAATGTCTCTGCCCTGTTGGCTGGGGACCCTGTCTGTGGGCCAAGGGTTCTGCTCTTCCCATTCTCACCTTGGGTCATGAAAGGTTGGTTGTCCCCATGTGTCAGCCAGGGAGAAAGTGAGTGCTACTGCCACACATGCATGAAAATAATTTATAGGCTTGCATGAGTATGTGAATAGAGATTGGTTTAGTTAAAATTTTGTTTTTAACTTTTCATCTTGGTTTTTCTGTTGAAAGTAGATAAGTTAGATCACTTCAACAAAAACTTTAATTTGCATAAAGCAAAATATTCTTCTGTAGCAGGTTCAGTTTGTAACCGGGCAGAAACACCAATCTAGTGTAGTGGTTTGGTCCAAAATACTCATTACTGTTTATCTGCTGTGAGATAAGAATTAGGAGAAATGCAAAACAGGCACCAAACTTGAAAGAATGTAAAGAAGTTTATTAACAGACCTAAAAGAGGGAAAAAGAAATCATACTACACCTTCTGAACTCTCCTCCTCCCCCCACCTTCCTCCCTTCTCCCACTGGCAATGTAAAAAGACAACCCCTAAGATGTTCAGTCTGTTTACCACTTCCATAATAACCTTGTTCAGTCCATTTAGAAAGAGAAGTCTCTTCTTGCTCGTGCTATGAAATCATTATCACAACGAGACAGCCGCCCACTTCCAAATAACTTTGTTCAGTCCATTTAGGAAGAGGAGTCTCTCTGCCTGCATGTGAGTCTCTTCCCTCGACTTGCAGCTTTTCCCACAACTGCTTTTGAAGGTCCACTCTTGAAGTTTTTTGGGGTACAATTTTAAGGTTGAGCCCTTCAGAAACACAAGTTCTCTTCACCCATCTCTGGGAGCATTTCATCTCTAAGAACAGAGGCCCTTCTCCTTCCCTGAGAGCAAAGGGTCTTCCTCATCTTCATCTTTAGGACTATCTCTGGGAGCATCTCTAGGAACTGAGGTTTTCTCCTTTCCCATTTGGAGCAAAAGTCCTCATCGCTTCCGTCTCTCCCTGTCCAAACTTCTCATGAAATTACAGCTGCGTCAGCATCTGCCTATCTCAGTGCAGGTGCTTTTGCCACCCCCCATATCTTCATGAAATTACAACGGGATACTCTGCTATATCATAGCTTCACAACAGAATTTCAGCTTTAAGCATCTCCTCTTTCTCTTCCCTCAGGTTTTCAGCTCTTCATAGCAATAAAAGGGTTAATCTCACCTCAGCCTTGCAGCTGGAATGTGGCTTATCGAAGTGGAGAGGGGGGGAGCCGAGCTGCTCGAGCTGCTCCGGCTGCCCACAGCAGGGCAGTGGGGGAAGGTGGGGGGGTTCCGCCCGTGGAACAGGTCCATGGCTCCAGGATGGCCGTGGCCTGGCTGGGCCTGGCCTGAGCAGGGCCTGGCTGGGCCCACTGGCCCCCACATGGGGCCCACAGCCACCTGTCCCAGTGACGGAAATGAGAGAGAGCTTGGGGGGGAGTTTGTCTATTCTTAAGTGTGTATCACAGAGGCAGTCACAATTTTAAGTGAATTGTCCATATTCAAACTGGCCAGCTGATAGGTTCTGTCAGGTCATGGGGAAAACCGTAAGCACTCCTTTGCGAGGACATCACTTCGGAGACCAGGCTAGCTAACCCATGACATCTTCAAATAATGAGGATCTAATTAGTGGTTTGCACCAACTAAAGCTAAAACAAAACCAAAATGTTGCCAGTTTTTCTTAAGGCAAATTTGTGAAATCAGTGGTAAAACTCACTCCAAAGGCTTGCAGCCCTTAAGGACTTGGCAGACTAATACATCTAAACCAAAAATATCTTTCAGAGGATGCAAGGGTGAGAGGGCAGCTGTTACCTGGAGATCTTAATTTGTCTCAACTGCAGGCCTGAGAGGAGAGGCTTCAATGTTTATTGTTAAATCCACCCACTACTAATAATCTAATAAACAGCTAAATGACCTAGCAAATAATGACGTCACTATTATTACTGTGCAATCTTGTAATTCCCCACAATGTAGCAAGATCCAAGTTTATCACTCTTAGATCTTATTCATTATAGACAACTACCACTGAATTACAGCTCTATCACCCCTCTCTTGACTGCGTCACAGTGCTTGTTATCAGGGTGCAGTACAGTCTGTCTCTGGATAGATTTTTTGAGGGAGATTTTTTCCCCAGATTCCCGTTCAGTAATGTAGTTTCTACTGTCTGCATGTTGTTTATGTAGCACACTTTCTGAGACATACCATTCCATTTTATTCTTTTCTTCACCTAACTCCACTTACATCTAAGCACTTTATCCTATAAGCAGGAAATTGACATACCAGAGCAAGGCTTATCCTGTTAATTTATTTTTTTCCCCACCGTTTTTGTGCTCAGATAGCATCCTGCTCTCAAGTGCTTAATTACAAGTCATTGCCCTTGACATGTTCTTTGGACAGCCTCCTGGTCTCTTGAGGTATTTTTGTCTCTTCACAAGGACCTGTACTCCAGCAGGACCTCTCACTCACAAATTCCAAGAGCTCTGAAAGTTGAAAACATCTATTCTGCTCCTTAGAGCATGTTTGGACTTCATTACCCAGGAAAGGTCAAGCAAAGCAAGTTCCAGAATACCCAGAAATTCTTAATAAACAGCAGAGTGGTGCTGTATGAGGTGCTATACAAACAGTAAAAAGAAGTACAATTCTATTTACTTCAAATTATGGGTCAATGAGAAACAGAGACTGCCACTTAATGAGAGGCTAAAGGACTGAAAATAAGAAAAAGTTACTTGTGATTAAAGTTCAAGAAGTACTTGTCATTGGAGTAAGACATGAAAGAAGAATGACAGCTCATCTTCGGTTATTGCAAACTAATTCTGCTTCAGTCCTGAAGTATGGTACTTGGCATAGACATTAAAAAACTTAATTTGTATATGCTGATTTCACACATGGTTTGACTTAATAGTTCTTAATATGATGCTGTAGATAGTCCTGGAATATATGGCCCACCAGCTCCAGCTGCACATAGAAAGTTGAAAATAATGTCATGAGGGCCTGTTGAAATTTTGAGTCATCAGAGTGTACAAGAGCACAAGCTGCATAAATCATGGAGTGGAAAAATATTTTTGTACTATGATTTAGAAATAATTATGGAGAATTATGTTGAAAGTAATGCCAAATTTCCTGCTCATTACCTCTAAGTAAGTTTCCAGAATAACATACTAAAGATGATGACATCTTATAAATGACAAATTCTGCAGATAAGAAAGTTCTGAAATATCCAATTGACAGTGTTTTCCAATATTCCTCCAGAGGATAAGCAACAGACTCCTCCTGACTTAAATCAGCTTGAGTAAATTCTCTGTACTGTTTTATTGAACAACAGTATGTAACTCCAGCAGTGTTCAGCAGTAGTGAAGAATTGCTTGCCATTGCTGGGTAGAAAAAACAGGGTATGCCTAAGGCTGTGGAAACTTCAGGAACACAAATTGGGATAGAATTTCTTCCATCATATTTAGGGAATGCCTTAGCCATTTGTAAGGTAAAGCCATATTTCTGGGTTGGAATTTCATCAATGAGTGTGTCCTAGATATATGTAAAATATCAAGAGAATGTTCAGACAACTTCTGTTTTATTTAACTGACATTAATTTACGTGGTATAGTAATTACTGAGTGATCCATACAGGTCCAGAGGGTCATCTGTGCACTGCAGTTTATGTCATTAAGTCTGCATGTAGTTGATGAGCTGCCTATATATTCATGTTACTACTTCTTTTCTCACACTGTGTTTGTAAGTTTAGAATATCTTTTTTGCAATCTTTAAACTTTTTATATAACATTCCATTTTCATGTTCACCTATGCTATCAAATCTTATTGTATGTATTGAAAGGCAATCACTGTAGACCTTGGATGTCAAACGACACTAATTTTAGCAGAGAGGTTTAGCTCCTAGCAGATTGGGCATTATAGACTTTTAATAATTCAAGTGTTTTCTCCTTCTGCAACAGTTTCCCTCTTCCTGCTATTTCACTTCTTTGGGTCTGCAGTTCCCTCACTTAATGCAGGAACTAGACCACCTCTTATTCCTAGTTCTGTGTTTTGTTAGGAACAGTTAGGGACAAGAGGCAGCTTTTGGGAAACATCCTTCTCTGATGCACAAGTCTCCAATATCAAGTTTCAGATATCTTAATTAAAAACCAGTTAGTTTGTTAGAGAAAAAATTGTCAACATAATTAGAAAAACAGCAAAACATTGTTTCCTCGGGCTAATACCCGCAGGCCGGTATAACCTTCTGTCATCCATTTTGTCAGTACTGGTGAAAGCATAGCAGCCTCTTGATGATTTATGCATTTGCCTGTTGTTTCCTTATTTCTGTAAAAGAGCTTTAGCTGCTGTGAGAGGCAGGATGTTGGGCTAGCAGGGTCTTTGTTCAGCACAGGCACTTATGTGTTATGTTTTTTATAAACTACGAGGAGTTCTTTTGTTTGGTTCCTTGTTTACCTTTGTGTAAGTATTTCTGCTCCCGTGCTTCTCTTTATGCAAACGGAGTTCAAAGGTGAAATGCAAAATATGCCTGGAACATGCTGCTGTACAAGTTTTTTTTGATGTGTCTTGTTTTCAGTGGTTTGTCAGACAGTAAGGTTTTGTTCAGTGTTACTGCCACTTTATTCTACCATGTAAACTTTCAGACTTGTTTCTCTCAGACTCTTGTTTATGTAGTAGGACCCTAAGTCCTTGTCTTGCTTCCCCAGCCTGACTTATCCACGTTGTTGCTGGTTTATCATTAAGACCTATTGCTCAGTATGGACATATGAAAATGTTCTGTGTTGACAATGGTTTATGATGCTTGACACTCTATCTCAGGTAATCATATTTGTTGTGATGCAGACCATGATCTCAGTAATGTTTGGTGAGTACTGATTCATATTCCAGGGAAGGAATTGGAAAACATCTGTTTCTTGGAATCATGGTCTACATGATTCTGAATGTTCTTATTCATTAGTATCAACAAATGGTGTTCCAGTTTTTGTTGGTTGCACTGTAGAAATCCAAGATTAGGCTGTCAGAATGCTTCACCTGAAGCCTGGTCAAGGTTCCTGAGTTGTGTGGGCACATTGTGAACATTGCCAAAGACAAAGGGCCTGTGCCAATCTACTTCTGTTGTTGGAAGGACAGAGCAGAGGAGACTTTTGGAAAGAGACTATTATTACACATCTCCATGGACATCTTTAGTAAAAACGAAAGTATTTATTTGAACTTAGTGTATAGATGGTGAGGAGAAGAAGTTTTGAAGAGTGGGTCTGCTCCTCGTTCTGCAGTAGTGTCCCTTGTTCCTTCAGTGGCAGTAGCACTGTCAAAGCCTGCTCAGCTTTCAGGGCTCTGATTGATGAAGGTAGGCAGTGGAGCCAGGCTGTTTTGCCATTCCCCTCAGGCTAGTGCCAGAAGCAATCTAATCTGCCTTTTGTTTTCAGATAACTGTGTTAATAAACACATTAATTAAATAGACACTTGTATTATTAACATAGTACATAATTTTAATTAGTAAATAGTTATTTTCCAGACATACTTTATTATTGAAATGTGTATGAGTCAACAAGAACAAGCAAGTCAGAATTATTCACTTTCAATTTGGTATTTATTAAACTATAAAACTGGTGGCAAGTCACTTTACTGCCTGAAAAGTAGAGCAGAGAGTACAGAGTTCTTTGATTGCTCCATTCAGCAGGCAGGGAATGCCTCCTAGGTCCTTCACAAGTGAAATGAGTGAGGTTGGAAGAGTGGTGATGTGGATGGAGCTCATGTATTTGAACAGGTATCTCCAGCATGTACCAGGTACAATACCTTTGATGGAAGGTTCTTCATGTCTTCTATGCCAGACTTATGCTGGTAGTTGTGGGAAAATTCCTGAAGGATGTCTATAATGCTCTCCAAGAATGAGAACATAGGGCGTGTTTCTAAATTGCTTCTCACATAAGCAACTTCTTCCCAGAAATCCCAACAATGAGTGGCAGGGGTTGTCTTATACCCTTGCTGTAATTCCTGGCTCGGTAGGGTAGTGGAGCAGGCTGCCCACCTCTGTGCTGTGTGCCTGGATGAATCCTGTTGGGCCTCTTGCTGAGTCACCATGGCTGAAATAATGCAAAGGCATGAAATAACCCTCGTGAGTGCTCTTGTGGCATGGAACTGAGGCTATATATGTCCTGAGATGTGGTTTATGAGACATTTGCAAACCTTGCTGCAATAATGTTGAAGGATGGTAGAAAACGCAGGGAGTTAATCGCAGAGCAAATGGGCATGGCAAACCTGGAGCAATTTCAGCCAACTGGCTTTTGTGATCATTCACTGGAGGAAATTGTTCCCAGCACTGTGCCTATACTTTGTCTGAGAGAGAACAATTTGCAACTGCCAAAAATAGGGTAATGATAAGACAATTAAGCAATACTTGGATTTGTCTCACGGCCCTATGGCATTTATGTATGTATACCCAAAGAATCAGTAATGCACAGAGGGTCTCTTCCGGGTACACTGGGCATCCATCTGGCAGGTTTCCTGTAAATCTGAACTGCAGATCTGGTCTCTTGATCAACCTTGAATTTGTTCTCAGAAGATTATAAATATTTTACAAGGTTTCAAAAGGAAGTTGGTATTGCTTTCAGTTAAGTCCATGACAGTTCTGCCATTAGCAGTAGAAATCAAATCTTTTCTTTAGAGAATTCTTTTCCTCTTTTTGCAATAGTAATATTCCATTCCTGACAAATGCCTGTACCAGGAATATTTTCTGCATCTGAAATGTTAGCCTAGAGTGAGGTCCTGCCGAAGACACTGGTATGTGATAACAGCTACCGCTTGGTGGCATCCACATCATACTTTATTTAGCTGAAAACTCCACAGCTAGCAATCTGAGAAAAACTTTGGGAGTACCTGGCTTGACATTCACTCCTTAAGGGTGTTTAAAATAGTTAACCTTAGCCTGGTCTGGATTGGTCGGGGTCTGACATGCATGACCCACCTTCTGTTTGTATTTTAGTGTGGGAGTATACACATTTATTGACCTTGTGGTTGACTCAAATAATCAAAGTGATTAAACTCTATCTTGCTGCCATTCTTTGGAAGACTGTTCAACTATTTTTTATTCACAGGAAAGCTGCTTAAACCCTTGGACCCTGGGTCTTGACCTTGCTGCTTACCTTACCTCAGTTTAAAATAAGGTTTGATTTTAGACAAGTCAATTAGAAGCAAAAAAAGCATAGATCTGGTTAGGGGGAGAGTGTACTCAAAAAGACTTCTTGAATCTTTGATTTACACTTCAAAGGAAAAATACTCAGATTTATTCTGGAAAGTGTGAAACATTTGCATTACTAACAAATGTTTATTAGGAGATATAAGCAACTGCAGATTCACTTTACCTGAATTTTGGCATTTAAATGAGATATCAGAAATATCTTTCACCTGCCAAAATCTTAATTTGAAGGTCTCTGTCTGTCTCTGAAATGTCATATAGCAACAACAGTCACATTCAGTTTGAATCTTATGAGTACCTAACTTCAGATTTAAAGTTGCAAGCCTGACCTGCTTGTATTTGTTGTCAAAGTTACTGAGAAGAGAAGCAAGCACAGAGTAAATGGTTGGGCTTGATAGGTTAGAAAAGATTTTTCCAATGTAAACAGTTCAGTGATTCTAAGACAAATCTTTTTAAATGGCTGCTAAATATGAATTGATTTTTGGTAGGTTGGTGCATATATCCTTAAGTGGGCAATTTTTCTGATAGTATTAGTCAGATGTAAGGAGAATCAAGAACGTTTCAGCTGTTCCAAACTTGGTCTGCAAGTCCTTTGTCACTTTGGGGAACATAATATAGCAATGAGCATGGTGTGAGATATAACTTAATGGCATTTGGCTGCTTGTGGACTGGTACTAGAACAATATTTCTACTTTTACATATTTCAGACATAAAATCCACTTGTGATGGAAGTGAAATATTAAATAAATGAATAAATAAAAATCTAAGAAAACCATATACTTGTAACTTGTAATCTAATTGCATTACATGATGATGGTTGACTAGTATCTTGACATTTGAGTGCTATTCATTCATTGCTTTCATGCTTAGATTCTTTAACCTCTTGGAGCTGAAGTTAAAAGGTTTGGGGTTGCTTTTCAGTTTTCTTTTTTTTTTTAATAAATTTTAATTTTAAACAAATTTCATTCCTAGGCCATTGGGGAGTTTGTGGAAACCAGATACTTCCCAGTGGTTTTTAGGCTTGTTTTTCCCCTACTAATAAAACCAAAATAAAATTGAAAAAGAAAATTCTAAACACTTGATAAATAATTATTATTAATAGATGAGATTGGAGGCAATAAAGGATTTAACTATCAAAACATTCCACATAATTGAAACTCAGTGACTTATTTTGTGATTTTTTTGTCCTAACCTGATGAATCTCCCATTCCTCTCAGTGTCCTGTATCAGTGTGGTGAGGGTTGGGCTTTAAATAAAGCACTCCTGATTCTATTCTGTTAATTTTCAGTTTTATTAAGCAGGATAAAGCAATAATCTGAGTTAATTTCTTCTTGAAAGTTTGATAATCCCAGGAGCAATACATGACACTGTTATATGTTTCAAACAGAATAATCGGTGATGTTATAAAATAACTGAATTTAGAGAAAATTCAAAATTCTCAGTACCTCATAGTTCCTCCCATCCCTCTAGTCCTTCGACATTGCTCTTCATTGTTGTTAGGTATGTTTTTAAAGTTACAGCGAAAAGGCCTGTACTGAAGTAAACGAAAGTATATGTGTCAGCTTGCTTCTAGAGGGCAGCAAATGACTGTGTTTTAGCCACAAGAGGAACAAAAACTCGCATACAGTTCTGCCAGCAACACCAAAGGCACCATCCAGCATCTTAATGGCAAACTTCCCACTTTCTTTGATGGGAGCAGGATCAGGCCCCTGATGCTTTCCTTGCTTTCTTCGCACCCCCAGTTTTAAGTGGATAAATAGTGTGCATAAAATACATTGGACTCCTGTTATCAATTGTAAGTTTTTTAAACTATGAACTGTGCATGCAAACATTATGGTTTTTGTTAACATTCTAAGGCTACAGTTCAGCGGATATAAAAAGTACATGACACAAATGTAATAGTATTTATATGAATATGAGCTCATTGGGGTTTTTTATCTGTTTTGTTTTGTGGTATTTAAAGGAATGTGAATGATTTTTTTGCTTTGTAGAGAACACTGGGGGGTGCCCCTTCTTTTGGAAAAAAACCCCACTACTGATAAATTCAAAATTGCTCCTTAATGCAATCAAAGGGAAGAAAGAAATAAATATTGTCAGTAAAAGTTTTATTTTAAATGTATTTCACTTTTATTTACATAGGGCTATAGCCTGGGTTTTTCTATAGTCCTCCTTATCACAGCCCTGGTATATTCTCATACGCTTATACCGATGTAGTGTAATCTAAATGGTGATGAGTTGCCTAAGCATCTCATACCTACTATATTTTTCTCAGTCAGTAATCTATCTCTACAAGGTGCTATCACTTTGTAGCCCTCAGTATCCCTTCCTCTTCCTTTTTTTTTTTTCCATAAAAAAGACACAATTTATTCTCAATATTTCATTAGTTGAATTTGAGCAGAGCTAGAGGAATGGGAACAGGTCAGATAGCAACTTCTTTAGAGAGCTTGTTTTGACTCTTTATCTCTTTGGCCCTTTGCTTAGAAAAAGCTGAAGTTTTGTGCTCCACATACTTAGGGGACAACCTGGCTGCAGATATGAGCTGATGAAATTGTCAAGCTTCTCTAATGTGTGATTTACTCCTCATGGCTACCTATGAATGTAGAAGACTGAAACCAGCAACAGTTCCGTACATTCTGCTAATGCAAACTCTAATGCTAATGCTGGGAACATGGGTTGTATACCCTCCAGCCTAGGGGGCATTTTTACCAAGTATCAGATATCAGAAATAGCAGTGAAACAGAATCAGGCTCCGGCTGTCACCATTTCAGTGCTATGCAGGTCAAGAAAGGGGATTGTTCCAATAGAGATGGAGAAACTCTTTTAGCTGAGAACATCCCAAAGCATTAGATCGGATGCCTCTGGTTGAGGGAGAACCACCATGGATCATGTATGCACCACTCTTGCCAGTGGTGACCTTTCTGGGAAGAGTTGGTTCCCTTGAGGGTGCTCAGAGTCCAGAGCTGTGGCAGGAGGATGCATGATGTAGAACACGTCTCTTCTGGAGTCTAATGAAGCCTGCAGCTATTATTTTTTGTCTCAGAGATAGCCCTTACTTCTTTCACTAGTGAACAATTCTAGTGGCAATCCTGGTGCAAATCAGGTCTCATTTCAGTTGCATTTTAAAACATTACTATGGAACTGCATTAGTTTTTTGCTCTGTTTCCAGTGCTGGTCCTGGGTATCTGTGTCTGAAACCATTTACTGTTCTGATTCAATTTTCTAATAGAAAAGTCTAAAGAGTGACTCACACCAGAGTTCCAATTTTTCTTTTCAATGGTTATGAATAAAGCATAACATAAAGGAAAAAAGAAAAGCTTTTGTTGTCTACTTCTGAGGGTACAAAGGAAACATAGAATATTCTATGTGACTTAGTGCCTGAAAAAATCACAGCAAGGCTTCTAGAAAAGTCAAGAGGTGAAATACTTTAGCTAGATATGATATCTTTGAGATGCCTCAAACAGGGCACTGTAGAATTTTGCACCCATAAAAAGAGAGGTTTTGCTCTCCAAAGTTTAGTTTTTGGCAGTCTGCATATCTAGAAATGATGATGTTTGCAATCATGTAGTTGTTTCTCAGAATAGTTATTAGTTACTCATTCCTGAAATATTTGCACAGATACTGGACCACAGCATAATGTAGTTTAGGCTACTAGGTGCATTACTTCTTGCCTGCTGACTTCTCCAGCATATGGTACTTTATTTTGTTGGCCACAGAAATGTTCTATAGCCTTGCAGTAGCTTTGAGTGTGGTTCGTGGCATTCAACTTTAATTATGCTTAATAACATAATACAAGTACAGCAAATAACATTTCCCATATTTAAAGTGTGGTTCTACTCTGAAATGTGATGATTTAAAGATAATTCAACAAATAAGTTCCTTGTGCTAGTCAAATCATAACTTACTACTAACAACAATAAATTTCCCTATCTGCCTTTCCCTTATGTAGTGGGTTGATCCTGGCCAGACTCCAGGCACCCACCAAAGCCTCTCTATCATTCCCCTTCACAGCTGGACAGGGGAGAGAAAATATAATGAAGGATTCATGAGCTGAGATAAGGACTAGGAGAGATCACTCACCAAATATCAGCACAGGCAAAATGGGCTGAAATTAGAGATATTAATTGAATTTATTACTAACAAAATCAGAGCAGGATAATGAGAAGTAAAATAAGACCTTAAAAACATCTTCCGCTCACCCCTCCCTCCTTCCCAGCTCTGTCTCCTTCCCCCAGCAGTGCAGGGAGACAGGGAATAGGGGTTATGGTCAGTTCATCACCTGTGGCTTCTCCTGCTGCTCAGGGAGAGGAGCCCTTCCCCTGCTGCACTGTGGGGTCCCTCCCAAGGGAGACAGTTCTCTGTGAACTCTGATGTGGCTCCATCTCATGAACAACAGCTCTCTGTGAACTGCTCCAGTGTGAGTCCATCCCATGGGCAACAGTCCCACTCAAACTGCTGCAGTGTGGGTCACTCTCCCACAGTGTACCCCTTGAAGGGGTACAGTCCTTCAAGGACAGGCTGCTCCAGTGTAGGCTCCTCTCTCCACATTCCCACTGGGTCACAGCCTCCTCCAGGCATCCACCCACTCTGGTGTGGGTCTTCTCCATGGGTTGTAGATAGATCTCTGCACCTCCATGGACCTCCGTGGGCTGCAGGGGCACAGCTTGACCATGGTCTGCACCATGGTCTGCACCAGGGTCTGCAGGGGAATCTCAGCTCCAACGCTGGGAGCATCTCCTCCCCCTCCTTCTTCACTGACCTTGGTGCCTGCAGAGTGTTCTCACCCCACTCTTCTCTGGACTCAATTATAACCATGCAATAACTTGGTTTTTTTTCTTCTTAAGTATGTTATTGCAGAGGTGTTCCCACCATCTCTAATTGGCCGAGCCTTTACCAGCAGCACGTGCATCTTTGGACCAGCCAGGGCTTGGCTCTGTTGGACAAAGAGGAAGCTTTTAGCAGCTTCTCATAGAAGCCACCTCTGTAGGCCCCTGGCTACCAAAGCTTGGCCATGCAAACCCAATACACTGTAGCAGGGCAGAACCAGCAGAGTTGGTGCCCATGCTGGTACTCTTCCCTTCAACCACCATGCATAAATGCATCTGATGTATTCAAGAGTGAGTATACTGCCCTGTGGCAGCTCTATGAACTCTTCCCTTATTATAAAGATACCTTTTAGGGTCTCTGCCTCCACCCAGCCGAGTTTTTTATACAGTTATTATTTGTTAAGCAATCAGAAAAGTCTTGAATAGACCTCAGTAAATGACTCAATCTTTTATTCACATTTCAGCAAGGACATCAATGAGAATCAATAAAAATAATTTAAAAATCTGCGGAGTGCTGTCACTTTTTTCTTTCTCATGCTGTAGAGATATGATTATGCTGAGGTAGGGTTTTTGTTTTGTTTTGATTTGCTTTCTTTCATTGAGACTAGAGGATTTTGTTGTCAGCCCTTTTAAACTAGCCATGCTTTCATTTTGATACAGAAGAAGACAAGTAAGCCAGCTTGACAGGCACAAGCTCAAATTGGGAAGTTAAGGACTGGGATAACCAAGGTAAAGTTGAGACTTAGCTTAGAGCTGTCAATAACTTCTTAGTATATATCTTACCTTATATCAGGGCTTAAGTATGCTGTGGGCACAAGAGACAGTGGGGCTGTGTGCTGCCCTTGGAGCTGGAGGTGCAGCAAGGGATGGGGAGGACAGTGCTGGCTCCGAGGGCCATCCAGGCAAAGCGTGTGCTGGCTGTGGGCTGATGGGTGTGAGCTGGTGCCTCTGCACAGCAGTGCGTTGTGCACAGGGCAGCTCACCTGGAGGTCCCTGAAAGAGGCTCCCTTCTTTGGACACGAGATGGCTTAATTTTCCTACAGAGAAATGGTTACGAGCAATTCCCAGTTTTTTTGCACAAAACTGAGAAAAACAGGAAGTTGGTCCTTTTACTGTAATAAACATGGCCACCTTTACAAGCTAACAAAACCCCCCAAACTACCTCAGATTGACAGCAGTGAAATAAGCAAAATAAGTTGTTGCTTTGTTGCTGCTTTGAATTTCCTAAAAAATCCATCCAATATCTCACTCAGAGCACATGTGGAGGCAGTCTTGCTATACTGTAACATGAACTGCAATAAACTCATCCCAGTACACGCTGGAGTTTCATGTTCACACACGCACACACACACACATGCATATATAAAAATAAACCCTTTAACTTAAGCAGAAAGTAATTGAAAATGGAGATTTTGTTTAATTACATTGAAAATAACTTTGTTTTAAATGGTCTACCAGTTTTCATTTCAAATCTCCTAGAGACAGTGATACTGGATGAAGAATTCATGCTGCACTTCTTCTACAGCTTCCTCAGTATAACAGTCTCTAGTTTGTTATATGAGTACGGTAAAAGTTGATTTGAAAAGTAGCACTAAGCAGAGCAACAGTTGCTTAAACTTTGTTTCAGTGATCAAGGCAGCCCAAAGAAACGAAATCTTTTGGCAAAAACTAAACTCAAAGCTAAGAAGAAAATGCCATACCCTAAAAATAATTTCAAAAAAGATTTTCCTTGTGTCTCTAGCCAAGGTTGCAATGAAGTTCACGCACAAAAAAGAGAAATCATTGTTCATTTTTGCCCTTTAAAAGATTGCATTAACCCTGGCTTCTCTGCTGTTTTAAACTTTGATCAGACACTGGCTCTCAGGAATACCCCTGGAAAGGTGTGCTAACGGCTTTGTGGGTACCGATATTCTCTGCTGAGGTTCAGCTAGTGCTTGCCACAAGGCTTGGAAATGTAGTACCAAGGGTTGTTTTGACTGGGCCTGGACATCTCGAGGTCATGTTCTTCCCACAGATTTTGTCATCCTGGCTGCACAGATGCCAGCCAGGGAGCACCTTGGCATGTCACCTTGTTGGTGTGATAGTGAATGCTCAACGCTTAATGCTTTCCAGGTGCAAGGAGAAATGGGAAGCTTGGTTCAGTGAAGACAATAATGGAATGTGCCACTTCAGACTTGCTGTAGCTTATGCAGAAATTTTGCAGTTAATCCTAGTGGGTTGCCAGATACAAGGCAAAAGCAGGTCTTAAAAGTTTCAGCATGGCTTCAAATAAAACATACAAAATTTTTCCTGAACTCTCTAAAAATAAAATTCCTTAAGAGTGAACAAAAAATGCACAATAGAATTTATGCTCACGTCCAAAGCTTGAGTAATGACAATGACAAATTAGTGTTGTTTTCTAAGGTTCTCTTTGCTACAATGATAGATCCCAGTACAGCAGATATTCTGTCTGTTAACAATATATTATATAATTTTTTTTGTTTGAGAAAATGAAGTCTTTTGAAATGGGCATGTCTTTATTTTGGACTCAAATAATGGAAATATTAAAATGTTTCCCATAACTGTTTTTATCTACACAGTTTAAAGCAGAATCATCCACCATATGCATGATTATTTTTGAGACATTAATAATACCTCATTACTAGTGTCTCCAGCTCTTAGAGACTCCAGCTCTAAGAGACTCCAGCTTTGAACTTTGATAATACATCATCATGATATTGTATCATTTGCAACAGATAATGCTGAAGGAAAGTGTATACAAATTAATGGAAAATGGAAAAGTTATTTGTTTTCAACTAACTGTTTAGTTCTTGTACTACATAGTACATGAATAAATGTGTTAGCTACATTATTATTTCTTCTTGAGGTTGTGTGATTTAAGTTTTTGCATACTGCATCGTGTCTGTCAAAGAGCTTAAAAATTACAAGGGAGATTTAATGTTGTCAGCCTTGAAGATGAGAAAATAATGAAGCATGTCCCCATAAGGTGGTTAATTCTATATTGCTCATTTTAAAAAAACTTAAAATGTTCTTTATCTCATATAAATGACTGTTAGGTATGAACTGCACAACTGCAATTTTATATTCTACCAGGAAAAGAAAATTGATTGGAAAACTGGTGGGTCTGAGCTCTCAGCTGTTTGTTCTTCTTTTGGGAGTTAGAAAGTCCCTGCTTATCTCTAGTATGGCAGCAGGAGGATACATTCCTGATGCAAAAATACTTGGACAGTTTGCAGAAGTCAGCTGAAGACTGATTGTGCTAAAGGTGAACTTCAATTAATTTCTCTTGGTTTTATATACAAGGAGGTCTAAGAAACTATTAGAAAACCAAAATTAGAAAGAAATTACTAGAAAACCAAAAAGAGAGTGAACGATGCAATAAATGTTAAATATAATTTAAATAATAATTTAACCTTTTATTTCATAGTAACAGGAATGCATATTTAACAGGAAAGTGAATGACATACTAAAAATAATAATATTTTTATAATATTTTCTTTAAAGAATTATTCCTTATATTTTAAAAGAGCTAATATTGGTTTATTTGGTTGGGGTTTCTTTTTTAGCATCTCAGTTCACAAGTTCTTGTTTTTCCATCTTCTAAAATTTCAATAACTTATTTCAGGGTGACACCAAATAAAAATAGAGGACACTTGCCTGAATAATTAAATTATAGTAAATTACACTTGTTGCATTGGTTCTACACTTCTGCTAGAGAAAATGCAAACAGAACTAAACAGGATTTTCTCTTCTGTCAACCTTCTGCTCTCTGAGTAGGAGCTTGATATTTTTACTTAGGTTTTGAATTAAACTAACTGCCTGTTTCATTACCACACTTAGTTAGTTGGGGGCATGGCGTATTTTATTTTCAAATGGCAGCTATATGAGCACTTACAGATATTTGTCTTTGTGGATGGAAAGAAACTTCAATGAGAAGGTGCAATGAAGTGCTTGTGAGTTGGGCTGTAAAGGAGCAGGGGGCTTGGATAGGAGAGGTTACAGGCTTAGCTGGATATAGAGGTCCGGAGGCATTGGACAGTTCCAGTAAGCAGCTTGTTCCTTGGTGAGTCATGTACTCTGCAAGGCTGGGAAACTTCCACCTTTCTGTGGAACCTTGCCTTTCTGTCAAGGAGTCACCTGATACTCCTGTTTTTCTTCTGCTCCACATCCAATCAGTAGCCACATTTCTGAGAATGTTCATGAAGCTGTCAGGCACAAGGCTGCAGCCCCAGCTGGCCGGGGGACGCAGCAGGAGAGCTTTCTCCAGCAGCTTGTGGGGTCCTCTTGGTTCCTTCAAGGTCCCTGGCTGGGCCTCAGAGTGTGACACCATCTGATCAATGGCTTTGTGCATGGGTGTCTGTCCAGAGGAGAGGCACACCTGTGAATATTATTCTCACTAGTTACAAGTTGTTTGTGCTGGGACAAGTTGAAGTCAAGACCTCATGGGCAGCCACTGGATTTGCATCACCTGAGTGAAGCACAGGGCAGGCATGCTGGGTGGCAAAAGAAGGCTGATGGTTGAAATTACAGCTGAAAGCATTCAGGGAAATACATCCAGCTCCTGGGAACTCATTTGAAGGCAACAGGGTGAAGGATAACTTTGCAATTGAAAGTTGACATTTTGCTTTCCGTTAAGTTTCTGGCATATCATTAGTGTTGGTCACAGTTTTGCAGCAGTGAGAAGGTGTGATCAGAGACCCCACACCTGAGCTTGCCTCCCTGGAGGCTGGGCATCCCACTGAGGCACACAGGTCCTGTGAGATGCGCTGTCTGTCACAGGCTTTTAAGTTTGCAGGAAACCCCCACAGCTTTTATGAGATGCAGGTAAAGCAGCAAGCCTGGTTGCTACTAGTGACAGAATCAGGCCTTTATGTGGTTAATTATATGCTCTGCGGAGCTTTAGTAATAAGTTAAGAGAAATTTTGGCTTCTTCAGAAAAATCAAAGTGATCATTAGCTTACACTGAGCTGACACCAGAAATGAGTCAGAAAGGATCTTGATCTGAAAGCTTCCCTGTAGGGCACGTACATGCATCCTCAAGCTTTTCTCTTCTTTCCCTGGGAGGGCTTGCCCTCATCCAGTTCATAATGCTTTGACTTTCTGCCTGATATTGGTAACTTTTGAAAAGTTGCCAAGAGGCAGAATTGTCTGATTCACAGGAACATTTGCAGGTTCTCCAAAAACCCATTTTATTTCTCAATAAAAAAGATTTTTGTGAAATCTCATAGGAGAGTGATCATCATTTCCTGCTCAGACCATGGGAAAAAAGGCAACTGAAGCACTTAGCCTGTCTATAATGGTGATTTGTCATACTGTCTGTAAGCTTTTGTTGAAGTGGATGAGTGGAGCAATATTGAATAAACAAAAATTTGAGGAAGGGCTTTCCAGTCTGTACTGATCTATTTATATTCACACTTCATAGAATTTAACTGATATGTTAGGCAACTATTTGCTTCCCCACATCTCTTTTGGACTGCTGTATGTAGTAAAGACCCAGGCAGAGGGCTGAAGAATTATGAGGCTATTTTGCAGTGGAAATTATTTTGCTGCAATGATTATTAACAAGAAGGAGAGCAAGATGGGTCAAATAAATTGCTGGTTTCTCCCATAAATGCCAGAATGTTACTTCTTTTAGCATCATCAGGAGCTGTAAGGAACAAAAGTTACATTTTAAGACCCTCCTTGGTTTCCAGGATAAGCACTGTGGCATGAGGAGAGGGATAGTTCAAGCTTCATGCTCCTCTCCATATTTGACTTGTGAGATATTTGAGTGAAAAATAAAATTTGCAGACAATATGAAAATAAACAACAGGAAAGCAGGACTTCACCTTTTCTTTTAGTTTGAGAGCTGCTAGAACCAGATCTTTGATTCTTCTTCTGTAAATGGCCTCTCAACTTCCTGTGAAGTGACAGTCTACAGTTCATCATCTCATTTCCTTGGAAGGAAGAACCTGAATCGTTTCACTGCATGAGAGCATCTCTCTTCATGACGTCCTGGTTGTCAGTATCTGTGAGCAGATGCCAATGCTCTCCCCAGGGTGGGCAGGCTTACTGCTCCTGTCCTTTCACAAGAGGATACTTTCCAACATTGTTTCTGCATGTGTGTGCGCATGCCTTCTCTCTAAACTCTCTCAAGGGCTATTAAATAGCAGTTAAACAAAGTTCTCCAGCTGAGACCAAACAGATCTGTTGCTGAATAGAATTCCATCGCATTGCTTTTAGAGACAGAAAGAGAGGAACAAGTTCAGGGTGGATACAGACAACAGCAACTTTGCAGATTGAATAGATCTATAGCCCTAAAGCTAAAAAATATCCATCTTGTTTTGAAGCTTTTGTATCTTTGTGTAATCTCTTATGGGAATTTTTTTCCCACTCACTGTCTAGTGTCTGAAATTTTAGAGGTTTAGTATTTGCTGAGGCCTCTTTATGAGACCAGTACCTTCAGCAGAAACCTGTTTGGTTGCTGAACAGAGTAAATGTTTGGTTGTTATGACAGAGTAAAGGGAAAAGGTGCTAGGCTGTTCCCAGCTGGAAAAGGCGGTTGCTCTTGGGAACCATTCAAGTAAGTCTGCACGATCTAGGAGAGACTGAGCAATTTTTAATAACTGACTGGACATTAAATCCTCCTGTAGCAACCCGCTACTGCCTTTCTTCTGGTTCTGGTCTTCAATTTCTGATGTAAATTTATTCATGGCCGTTTGTGTTGGTGTTTTGCTTTGATTTATATAGCTCTTTCCAGCCCTGATGTTGCTCTTTTTACATTCCTAGAGAGAAACTGTATCTCACCTGAGACTTTGTTTTGCTGAGTTAATAACTTGAGCTCTTTGACTCTTCCTCCTCCCCCCCCCCCAACCCCCCAATGGTTCTTTTAGACCATCGCATCATTTTTCCCTTTTTTTGTGGCAATCGGTCACTGAGCTGATGCACAGCATTCCAGTTTAGAATTTACTGTTGACAGTACTGCCAATGGAAGTAATGACAATCCTCTGTTTGCATTACCTAGAAATTCTAAATTTCATGATTTGTCATGCCAAAATCACCTCCAGTGTTGACACCTTTGCTTAGGATCAACCATATAATCAGTTTAAAACCCCTATTTTTTTTAATCTCTAGGTATTAGTAAACCAACTGGTAACAAAATTTCTTGTTGTTAGCCCCAAAGTGCAGTAATTCACATTTAGTACTATACCTGGTGTTCTCATTCCTGCCTATCAGGCCTGAAGGATGCTCAAGAGTATCATGGGCACATCACAATAAAATAGAAGACATGCTCATCGTCATAAGAAACTTGTAAACTTATTCAAAGCATGACACTATTTAATGGTATCAAAACTGAAAGAGGGTAATCTTAGATTAGATATTAGGAAGAAATTATTTACTGCAAGGGTGGTGAGGCACTGAAACAGGTTGCCCAGAAAAGTTGTGTATACCCCATCCCTGGAGGTGTTCAAGGTCAGGCTGGATGGAACTCTGAGCAACCAGGTCTAGTGGAAGGTGTCCCTGCCCATGGCAGGAGGGTTGGAACTAGATGAGCCTTAAGGTCCTTTCCAATCCAGACCTTTCCATGAATTTATGACTGAGGTTGAGGTAAATAAATAAGCCCACAGTGTAACTCAGAAAGACTAATAAATGGCATGATGGGATTAATAATTTTTAATTTCATTACTAAACCAAATATAATTTTTTATTGATGTGAAGCAGCAAAAATAGCTGACAGAATGTTGGAAATCATCAGAAAGGGTATTCAGAATAAGGCAGGGGATTCTGAATGCCATTCTGCTCTCTGTATATCAAAGAGTGTGGAGAAGGTACAAAGACAGCTAAAATGACTAAGAGGATGGAGTAGTTTCCTTATGAGGAGGAACTATAAAGGCTGATACACTTCAAACAGGAGACAAGAAGGTTGATGTGGGGGTATGATTAAGCTTTTGGAAATTGTGGAGATATTGGATAAGCTGAACGCAGAGTGGCTTTTTAGCAAACTTCTTGGTGTTAGAAATACAGGGAGCTTGGTGAAGTCAGTAGGGGGCTGGTTTAAAATATAAAACAATACTCTTTTTACTTCAAAGACGGGGACTTGCTGAATTTACTTACTAGAGAAGCCTGTGTACACAGTGTCAGCAAGCTCAAAATAGTTTAGTTTGTGGACATCAGGTCCAATTAGATCAAATGACTCAGAGCCATATACGCTCAAGTTGTGAACAGCTCCAAATACAGAGGATCCATAATTTAGGGCTACCTGGTCCAGTGCTTGACCACCCTTGCAGTGGAAGAGATTTTTCTAATCTTTAATGGAAGTTTTGCATATTTCAGCTTGTGTCTGTTGCCTCTGGTTGAATCACTGTTCTCCTCTGAGAAGAGAGTGACTCTATCTTGTCAGTACTCTTCCATCAGGTAGCTGAAGAGAGCAGTATGATGTTCCATGGAGCCTTCTGTCTGCAGGTAGAACAAATTCAGGTTTCTCATCCTGTCTTTCTACCAGCTCCCAATCATATTGCTGGCCCTTCATTGGTCATGCTGCAGCGTGTCCATGTTTTTCCATTGTTTATTTCAAAGAAACATGTTAATTTGAAGTAATAGCATTTTGAACTGATATCTTCCTCTTAAAAACTTCCATAAAACTCATCTCAAAGAGTTTTTAAATCTGGAGAGACACTAATATCATACTCATCCCCAGCACTGAAGTGTATGACATCTGGTCACTGATGTTGCTGATCCTCCAATTTGGGTTTTCAACTTGAGAGTACTATAACCCTCCAAATATTCAAAGTGACATTTGAAAAAATATTCTTCTTCCACCTTCTAGAAATAATATCATAAACCTTGTCAAAATTCATTAAGTTTAAAGGGCAAGAAGGTCTAATCTCTGCATAAAGGACAGGATGAAAGCCATACTCCAGAATTATAATGAGAATTCCACCGTTGACTTAAGCTGGATGTTCCAGTAATGGAAAAGTTCCAGGTATTATCTGCATCTCCTGTAGAGACTTTCCTTCTTTTACTTCTGAGGTAGAAATCCATTTTGTAGCTTGAACAATGATGCTTGTGATACTTCTGGGATTAAGGCTGCAATAAGATGGTACAGTCAATCCACTGAAGAAAAAACATTTAATTATCCTATGAAATCTAAGAGCCAAATATAGTTCGAAGGTGCATATCTGTATTGTATATGCCTGAAAGAATGTAGCAACTTACAGGTTTTCCTCCCTGCAAACCAGCAATAAAAGTCAGATATCTGCTATGTATTGATTTACTCTACTGCTCCTAGACTGAATTGGGTAATAGCTCGCCATTAGCTGGCAGTTCATCATCTTGTGGCATCTAATCAATAGATCAAGTGGTAGCTGCAGTTAATCTTATTTCTACATATCAATGTAGAGATCAGTGCAGACTTTTGTTTGTTTCTATTCATCCTCTTCAAGACTGATCCAGGAATTCCCATTCTTGATGGCAGGATGGATCAAAAAACCTGCTGCATTCCCTTCTTCCCCTTCTGTAATTTCCTCATAACCAGACTTGAGCAATTCACAGCACTATCTAAACTCAAATTTAATCTTAATCAAAACTCAGACACTCAATCTTCTTTTTCTTTCATCCTTTCAGACATATCATCAGCTCTTTCTGTACCTGATTGGCACTTAGTTTCCTCTGCCCATCTCTTTTCTGGAGCCTTCTTTCCAGTTCTCTCTCTTACAGTTTCCCACAAACCTCTACTTGAGCAGATATTTTTGTCCTTCCTTTCATGAAAACAGCAGGCTTTCACTTATAATAATTTTTGTTCTGGACTGCTCTTTGATGTTCCTGACTTTCTTGTTGAGATACCTGTGCAAAACTTAATCCATAGAATCACAGAATCATAGAATGGCTTGGGTTGGAAGGGACCTTAAAGATCATCTGGTTGCTACCCTCCTGACATGGGCAGGGACACCTTCCACTAGACCAGGTTACTCAGAGCCCCATCCAACCTGGCCTTCAACACTTTCAGGGATGGTGCATCCACAGCTTCTCTGGTCAGCCTCACTACACTCACAGTAAAGAATTTCATGGGACAGATCCTCTTAGAAGCTGTGCTAAGGCACACGGAGAACAGGGAGGTGATTCAGGACATCCAGCACGGCTTCACCAAGGGCAAGTCCTGCCTGACCAAACTAGAGGCTTTCTATGATGGGGTGACTACATCAGTGGACAAGGGGAGGGTTACAGATGTCATTTATCTGGACTTCTGTAAAGCCATAGACACAGCCCCCCACAACATCCTTCTCTCAAAACTGCAGAGGGGTGGCTTTGATGGGTGGACTGATGAATGAGGAAGTGGTTGAACAGCCAAAGGGTGGTGGTCAACAGCTCAAATTCCAGTGGATATCTGTGACAAATGGTGACCCTCAGGAGACTATATTAGGAAAAGTGTTATTTAATATCCTTATTAGTGACATAGATAAAGGGATTGAGTGCAGCCTCAGTAAATTTGCAAATGACACCAAGCTGAGTGGTGTGGTTGACACACCTGAAGAAGGGGATGCCCTCCAGAGGGACATGGACAAGCTCTAGAAGTGGGCCTAAGGGAATCTCATGAGGCTTAACAAGACTAAGAGCAAGGTGCTGGGGATGAGCATATGGAGAGCAGCCCTGCTGAGAAGGACTCAGGGGTGCTGGTGGGTGAGAGGCTGGACATGACCTGGCAGTGTGCCCTTGCAGCCAAGAAAGGCAATTGTGTCCTGGGCTGTAGTAGAAGAGATGTGTGCAGCAGGCCAAGGGAGGGGATTCTGCCCCTCTACTCCATGCTGGTGATACCCCACCTGCAGTGCTGCATCCAGCTCTGGGGTCCCCAGCACAGGAAGGACATCGATCTGTTGGAGCAAGTCCAGAGGAGGCCACCAAGATGACTGGAGGGATGGAGTACCTCTCCTATGAGGAAAGGCTGAGAGAATTGGGATTGTTCAGCCTGGATAAGAGACAGCTTCAAGTTGACCTAATTCCAACCTTCTAGTATGTGAAGGGTCAAGAGAGACAGAGAGGGACTTTTTACAGGAGCACGTAGTGGTAGGACAAGGGGGAATATCTCATATGGTCCAATAATTTTGTTTATTTTTCTAATGCTTTGTGTAAATGAATTGGTGTATGTGGTACAGCAGCACCTCTGCATTCACAGTCCCCTAAAGGTTCAGGTCATTGAGTAGATCTGACTCATGTATTCTGGCTTTCACCCCAGGGAAAACAGGGGATATCAGCATGAAGGAGCTGGTGTGTGTGCCTGCCTTTTGCCCAAGTCCGAATTTCTGGAGTGTATATTACAGCCCAAGGAGACTGGAAGTGCTCCAAGGTACCCCAGCTTGGACACAGCTTAAAAGACAAGATCACTCAGGGATTTTGTTATTTTGTTTTTGCTACTTATCTATATTTGGACCCAATTCAGACAAAATAGAAAGAAAACATGAGGCTGCGTTTGTGTTACCTGCTTTGCAAGTAACTGCTTTTAGTAAAAATACATTCAGATATATTACACAAAGCAAAGAAATAATGTTCCTAGAAATAACTGTAAGGCCTCTTGTTGAGAATATCAATAAAAACTGAAACAAATAAAAATTAAAACAAAGATATATCTGATCTAAATTTGACATTTACAAGCCATTGACTTCAGGTTGCATTTGACAGGTCTGTATAGATCCATCAGAAAAAAAAGCTCCTTCACTGAAGAAAATGAGATTAAAAAGTATTATAATAAGAAAGTGTGTGAGTCACATGAAATGGCACTTAGACCCACAAATGAGTAGTGTGGGCAAATTATCTGAGGACATGTGGCACAAGTTATGAAATGACAGCAACAACAACAACAAAAGGATGAGATGAGAGGGATGCAGTGAAAAGAAGGAACTGAACAGCAGTGGTTGTGCTTGCTTTGGATTGGCTGCTAGCTGGTGGGAAAAGTAATGGATAAATTACTGAGTTTCGGATGAATTTTGCAGCTGGGGTGGTGACATAAACTACTTGTCACCAGGGCTATTTTCCTCCATTTATAACCTGGTCACCCATCCATGTCCAAACATCACTTTCTTTATAGTGTACACTTCTGAAATTGTGCCCCTCAAAACTGGGGAAGTCATTGGAACAATAAAGAAAAATATAGAGTTCTTTCAAGAACTAATAGTTTTGTTATCTTGTGTGAGTCAGCTTGTGTGGGAGTTGAAGAGCTTTGTAGCACATTTGTTAACTCTGTGCAGCTAGTGAAGTTTAGTGTTTAAATGAATGCCTATGAAAGTTGTCTCACCCAACTAAATCAATTTATTTTAAGTCTTTGCAACAAATCTGTTCTTACAATCTCTTTGGTATTGGGTTAAATTCCTCAGTGTAAAATGAATTGCATATCAGATTTTGCACATTATGAAAGCTGTACGCACAGTGTTTCCAGGCTTGAGAATATTAATTGGTGGAATTTAAAGATGAATACAGATGGTAAGCCTATTAATAAATGATGGTTAGGGAAGTACACACCACTTCTTAGAAAAATATTGTATGTGGAGTGTATGGTGTAGTTTAAGATAAGCACGATTTTCATCCCCAAAGAATTTTTATATATACTTGCAAATTAGACCTAATATATGTATGTAATAGAAAAGGATAACTCTGCAGCAGGTTGAAATTGCTCACTTTTAGTGAAAAATAGAAATATTCTCATTAAGACAGAATATTAAACAACTGGCAGAGTGAACATCTCTTGGCTGAGTACAAGGAAAAACATTAATTACACCATCTATCCAGTGTAACACTGTGAAGAGGCAGTCCTGTAACATCCAAGCATGTGCTCTCAGAGCTCAGTGCAGATGTGCATGTGCTTTGCAAGGATTTATGGGCTGTGACAGAGACTGTGCAACATTTTATGGGAATATCGTGAGTGCCAGGACCACTGACCAACCTAATGCTGCTGCTGCAGTCCTACCTGGTGGTAACCTTGGTCCCAGCTGGGGTACATGTGGGTGAGAAGCCGATAGCAAAATGGCACTCAGTGAAGTCTACTTTGGAGTACAATGTGTATGTGTAGTCCAGGAAAGTGAAAAGCTGCTGTGCTACTGAGGTGATGCAAGTATGTGCAGAGCCTCCTGGCTCCTGGCACCCACACCACAGCCTCAAGAGAGGAGCACCCTGTGGGTAACTTGGTGTTGACCCAGATTGCTCTCCATGCACTACTAGGAACTCTGAAGAGTTACTTTTGCTTCTGTGACACAGACAGCAGTAAGGACTTGAGTTTAGCTGCTTAAAAAGAAGCCTTTCCTTACTGAAATGTCCTGCAGAAGTTAATCTGGGAAATGAAATTAAGGAATTCAAACTAGTCAAATAGTAGTTTTATAAAAGTGGTTCAAAACCCCAAAAGTGTGATAGGCAGTCATATTACCAGTGAAAAAATCTTCAGGATCAGCTAAACTGTCTGTAGACCATGCTCTGTTTAACTGTGTCACTGTTACTCCAGTAAGAAAAAAATGCAGTTGGAAATAAATACTAATATGTTATGAATAATAAATGGTTGCATCCTAACCTTTCCCAAGTATGTTTGCAGCATTTAATTTAGCCTGGGAAATGGTATCTAAGCCTTTAATTGCAGTCTCTCTTCTGGAACTTTTGTTGCCTGAGCTAACTTCTGCAGGCTTTGTCTTAGTTTGACAGTCAAAGATGTTTTCAGCTGAGCTCTGACTGAAGTTACAGTTCTGTAAACAGCTCAACTAAAGACAGTACTTATGTTCATTGGCTCACCAAACTCCCTGCTAACTTCCTAGGCTTGTAGTGTTGCCCATATCTGGTAAGGATTTAAGATAAAGTAGTCAGGTATGGCTGTACAATATTATCATTCACGCTCCTGTAAGCCTTTAGTATGGTAAGCCCATTACAAAACAGGAATGTGTCCTTGTCCTAAGAGCTGCATTCATGGTGACACAGATGCCTATCACATGCTAGAAAGTTAGATAACAGAGAATGCATGAGAAGAAAGAGTAGAATAATAACACAGTGACATGCACTGAGGTACAAATACAACAATGCAGCTTCTTTTTAATACTTCTCCTGCCCTAGAATTCTCAAAGGAAAAATAATGGAATTCTACTATGAAACAAGTACCTGGATGGATGAAGGGAGAACAGGGGATATTTCCTACCTCAACTTCAGCAAGACTTTTGACGCTGTCTCTCACAACCTCCTCACAGGCACACTCAGGAAGTTTGGACTGGGTGAGTGAACAGAGAGGTGCTTTGAGAAGTGGCTGAACAGCAGATCCCGGAGGGTTGTAATCAGTGGCACAGGGTCTAGTTGGAGGCCTGCCACTGGTGGTGTCCCGTAAGGTTCAGTACTGGGCCCAGTATTGTTGAACATTTCATCAGTGACTTGGATGAAGGGGCAGAGGCCTTCTCAGCAAGTTCCCCAACAACACAAAGCTGGGAGGAGTGGCTGATACCCCAGAGTGCTGTGCAGCCCTTCAGAAGGACCTCGACAGGCTGGAGAGATGGGCAGAGAAGAACTGCCTGAAATTCAACAAAGGCAACTGCAGGGTCCTGCACCTGGGGAGGAATAATCCCAGGCACCAGTACAGGCTGGGGGGCCAACCTGCTGGAGACCAGTTCTGCAGAGAACGACCTGGAGGACAACAAACTGTCCATGAGCCAGCACTGTGTCCTTATGGTCAAGAAAGACAAAGGTACCCTGGGGTGCATTAGGAAAAGCACTGCCAGCAGGTTGAGGGAGGTGATCCTGTCCCTCTGCTCAGCCCTAGTGAGGCCACATCTGGAGAGCTGTGTCCAGTTCTGGGCTCCTCAGTGCAAGAGAGACATGGAGCTACTGGAGTGGGTCCAGAAGAGGGCTACAAAGATGATGGGGGGACTGCAGCATTTCTCTTATGAGGAAATGCTGAGGGTGCTGGGCCTGTTCAGCCTCAAGAAGAGACAACTGGGAGGGGACCTCATCAATGTCTATCAGTATCTGAAGAGAGGGTGTCAAGAGGATGGAGCCAGGCTCTTGTCAGTGGTGCCAAGTGTCATAGGTTAGCAAGCATAGTCCCGGAAGGGATGTCCTTGCTAAGGGGTGCTTACAGTTTCCTCTGGGAACTGATAGAACCTATCAGCTGGCCAGTTTGAATATGGACAATTCTCTAAGCCACTTAAAGTTGTGACCACCTCTGTGATCCACATTTAAGAATAGACAAACTCCCCCTCCAAGCTCTCTCTCGTTTCCGGCGCTGGCACAGGTGGCTGCAGGCCCCGTGTGGGGGCCAGCGGGCCCGGCCAGACCCTGCTTGGGCCAGGCTGGGCCGGGCCACGGCCATCCTGAAGCCATGGACCTGTTCCAGCCGTGGAACCCCCCCCACTGCCTTGCTGTGGGCAGCCGGAGCGGCTCGGCTCTCCCCCCTCTCCACTGCGATAAGAAAAATTCAACATTCCAGCTACAAAGCTGCAAGGCCGAGGTGAGATTAACCCTTTTATTGCTATGAAGAGCTGAAACCTGAGGGAAGAGAGAGAGGAGATGCTTAAAGCTGAAATTCTGTTGTGAAGCTATGATATATCAGAGTATCCTGTTGTAATTTCATGAAGATATGGGGGGTGGAGTGTTCAACTCGTAAGCAAAAGCACCTGCACTGAGATAGGCAGATGCTGACGCAGCTGTAATTTCATGAGAAGTTTGGACAGGGAGAGATGGACCAGATGAGGACTTTTGCTCCAAACGGGAAAGGAGAAAACCTCAGTTCCTAGAGATGCTCCCAGAGATAGTCCTAAAGATGAAGATGATGAAGACCCTGTGCTCCCAGGGAAGGAGAAGGGCCTCTGTTTTTTGTTTCTGAACGGCTCAACCTTAAAATTGTACCCCAAAAAACTTCAAGAGTGGACCCTCGAAAGCAGTTGCGGGAAAAGCTGCAAGTCGGGGGAAAGGACTCACATGCAGGCAGAGAGACTCCTCTTCCTAAATGGACTGAACAATATTTGGAAGTGGGCGGCTGTCTCGTTGTGATAATGTTTTCATAGCATGAGCAAGAAGAGACTTCTCTTTCTAAATGGACTAAACAAGGTTATTATGGAAGTGGTAAACAGACTGAACATCTTAGGGGTTGTTTTTTCACATTGTCAGTGGGAGAAGGGAGGAAGGTGGGGGGAGGAGGAGAGTTCTGAAGGTGGTATAGTTTTTTCTTCCCTCTTTTAGATTTGTTAATAAACTTTATATTCTTTCAAGTTTGGTGCCTGCTTTGCATTTCTCCTAATTCTTATCTCACAGCAGATAAACAGTAATGAGTATTTTGGACCAAACCACTACACTAAATTGGTGTTTCTGCCCGGTTACAAACCAAAACCCACGACACCAAGCAATAGGACAAGAGGCAATGGGCAGAAACTGATGCACAGGAAGCTCCACCAGAACATGAGGGAGAACTTCTTTACTTGTGCAGGTGCACTGGAACAGGCTGCCCAGAGAGGTGGTGGAGTCTCCCTCACTGGAAATATTCAAGAACCATCTGGACACAATCCTATGCCATGTGCTCTGGGATGGCCCTGCTTGAGCAGGGAGGTTGGACCAGATGACCCATTGTGATCCTTTCCCATCTGACCATTCTGTGATTTTGTGAAATTTTGGTATTGACTTGAGGGGGAGGGAGCTGATGGATAGAAGGGAGGTTGGAAAGAAAACATCCTTCATGCTATAAAATTACAGAAAAACAGATAAATATAAGTTAAATTTGATATATACTTCTTTCATCCTGAATGCCAATGTGCAAATTTCCCTATATATTATAAATGTAGAACATTTCTTACAACACTTAAGTTACCAAGCTCCCATTGGCATAACTGCAGCCTAAATTTTACTCATTTTCTTCACGGGTTTAAAATCTCTTGATCAAATCCAAATCACTTTTTTAAGACTCTGGGATAATCCTTCAGGAATACTTTCAGTAGTTCAGGGCTTTAGTTTGTGCTGCTTTATGATCAGTCTTTTGTATTTTCTGTACCTAATTATGCATTTTAATGAAGCTTGCCTCTATAACTTTCATCTCCCATAGAGATGATAATTTTCACTTAGAATAATTTTAGAATTCTTTCAGATGATTAGTATTCTTTAGAATATATAATTTTTTTACTCTGGCAGTTGGAAAGATCATACTAGTAATTTATGCTTGTTCTAGCCTCAAAACCTACCTGAGTTTAACCAAGCCAATTTTGAGTCACACTGTGGAAATCTACCTGCAAATATTCTTTCACATTGACTGAATTTTGGGTTGGATTGATAGATATCAGTACAAACAAAAAGATGCAAGCTGGGTTTAAGTGGATCTGACAGCATCCACAGTACACAATTGCAGTGATTCCCCTGTATTGGTTTGTACATTAGTTTAAGTTTTACTGCTGGAACGGGCTTCAAGACCTTCAGCTTTTTCCATTTTACACAGAGAAGAAGCTAACCTTTCAGCCCTGTGCAGCAGTAGGTCTGGTTCCTATGGATGTCACCACCCACAGTCTCCACTAAGGTGGATGGCCCCAAGGTACCAGTGGCAAAAGGTTGGGGCAACAAGCACTTGGTGGGGAAGATGTGGTGGTGGCTGGGTGTGATGGGCTGCTTATTAGCACAGGCACAAAGACTGGAAATCACTGAGTGAACACAGCCAGCTTAAGAAGCCTCCTATGAATTTTTGACTTATACCTGTCAATGTTTCCAGCTATTTTTAATGCTTGCCTCATGGACAGAGATAGAAGTATGAGTTTGATTGCAGGCACAGGTGGTGCCATGGCTTATCCTACATTGTCCTTGGTCATGGAGGTAGAGGAGGATATTACTGCCTGGAGTCCTCTTCAGCTAGGTGGGGAGCTGAAAGTGGGGGTGAATGTAAGGAGCATTCCTTAATTGAGACTGTATGTTTGTTAGGGAGGGCTGGAACAGCTGGAAGAGTTGACACAGAAGCTTTGAAATCCTGCTGGGATCATCATCCTTGAAATGGATTTTCATAATTGGAAGAGTATGAATAACATAAATAAAAGGTGGTTATTTACCTTGCTTTTCTTCCTTTTTTTTTCTTTTTGATGGAGTTTTATACAATAGTTGTGAGCCATCTCTGTTAGTAGTTGGCTGATAGTCTGCTCGTATGAATTATTAATAATCTCTCTCTAATTATTGTTTGAAAAAAACTTTTATAATGAAAGCACTGAGGATGAGTGTTATTCATGGGGCTTGCATTTTTCTGTGAAGATATCTTTATTTTGCTTGCTTAAGGAAATAAGACAATATGGTAGCAGACATATACATGTATGTCTATTATATTTGTGAAGGCATATGAATACAGCAACCTTAGTGCCTTAATGTTTGCCTGACCAATTCCTACCAGATTTAATGAAGGGATAGAAGTCTTACAGTCACTGTGTTCTTAAAAATTCTGTGAAAAAATAGAAATCCTTGTAGAGGAAAGAAGCCCTTTTAAGGACCTTGCCAAGAGCCAAAAGACATCAAAGAATCCCAGTGGAAGGCTTCCCCCTTGAGACGTAAATCAGCAGGGTGTCGTTGGCTACACTGCAGAGAAAGCTACTTGTTTGCTCTATTTGGAGAACTTCTGTGCCTTCTTCAAGTCAGAAGACAATTTTTTAGTTAATTGTAATGCCAACTTGAAAGATACTTGAGGAAGTGATTTTTTTTTTTGTGGTTTGTTTTGGACAGTGCATAAGTCTATGTATAAAATGGCAAATCTACTTCTTTCCCTTCAAAAGTGTAGCTGAATTAACAGGTGGTGTGTTAATATAATTTATTCTGGAGAAAAAAAACCCCAGCCCAACTTGTGTAAATAATAGGGGCTACATAGTGTTGCTGTCTCCTCTCACAAAAGCAGAGGGAGAATGGATGGAACACAACAGTCAATGTTCTCAGTTACTGATGCCTTTTCCTGGTCTTAAAATCAAGAGTCGTACATGGTTAGAAGGGGAAAAGGGATTTTACCTTGGTATTTATTTTAAGGATCCTTAGGTGCACACATCCAGGTCATATGCACCGAGATGCACCCACCGAGTCTCTCCCCCAAAGATTGGGTATAACGTTATAGGTTTTACTAATTAGCATATCTATCAAAGATTCCCCAATGAGAGGCTTCAGTGAGCCCCTCCTCCCCAAGGAACCTTCCCCTGGATGGTTCTATCTTGGTTTACAGAACGTGTTCTGGAGAGGACCTTGGGGTCTGGGGCACACTGATCTCTAGCTACGAAGCTTCTAAAGTGTTTAGTCTCTTAGCTTGACAAACAAGTCCAAGAATTTAGGCAAAAAACACTAGGAATACCGAAGTTGTAAAAAGGTATAACAGGGGTATAAAAGAAAAGGCAAAAAATCTTCATGGCATCATTACCAGAGTGGAAATTCAGAGTCACTCAGCAGTCATGCTGGGCTGCCAGAGAGAAACATTTCAAAAGAGAAGAGGAGGTCTGAATGTGATCTGATCTGTGAGAAGGAGAACTCCTAAAACTGTCACTGTCTCACTACCCTCCTCCTACTAGTCACTAATAATGGGAGAGGATGCAGGTGAAGCTTAAATATCAGCTATGAAATATGATTGCTTTACAGAAGACATACCTGAACTGTCTTTAGCTTAGGCACCATATATACAGGTGCTATATATAGCAACCAGCTGCTGAGAAGCACCCAGCTTCTGACTTAGAGAAATAAACTGATTCACAGAAGCTGTTGAACCCTATTAATGGTGTGCATCATCTCAGCCCTTCAAGTTTATTTCTAGGACAGCTGTCAATGTAAAAAAAATCATGTTATAGGAATAGGAGTTATTCGGGAAATTTTGATTGCAAAGAAAAATTTCAGAGAAAGTGGAAGGGACTTACCAAGGTGGATGTATAATATTTACTGATGGAGGTTGGAATGAAGTCTTGAAGAAGGCCCAAAAAGATCAGCTTATTCAGCAATGTCTGGTTAAGATTTGAACAGCTCCAAAGATGGGGGATCCATAAACCCTTAGGGTCCAGTATTTGACTGCCCTTGTAGTAGAAGAGGTTATCCTAATATTTAACTGGAATTTTGTATGTTCCAGCTTGTGTCTGCTGCCTTTGGTCACCTCCCTGTTCACCTCTGAGAAGAGAGTTGCTGCATCTTCTCTGTAGTCAGGTAGCTGAAGAAAGCAGTAAAATGCTCCTGTGTGGCTTTGTCCAGGCAGATTCAAGTCAGGTTTTTCATCCTGTTCTCGTGTGTCTTGTGCTCCAGCCCTGACCATACTGATGGCCCTTTTCTGGCCTTGCTCAAAGTGTCCATTTTTTGCTTGGACTGGCAACCCCTACTGGACATAGTCCTCCAGACATGACTTTATTAGTGCCAAACAGATGAGGACCCACTGGATTAAACCTGCTGGCTACACTCCTGTTAGAACAGACTAACGTGTTGGTGATGTTCATTGTACTGCTTACCAAAACACCTAAGTCCTTTTTGGCAAAACTCCTTTTTTTTACCACTTTCTTTATTTACCCAGATTGTACTATTGCTTAGTGTTTTTACATCTGCATCGGAAGATTTGGCATTTGGCTTCTATGAACCTCTGAAGATTCCTGCCAACCCTTTTCTGAAAGCTGTTGAAATCTCTGCATAGCAGCTCTACCTGCAGCATATTAACTGCTCCACTCAGTTTGATCATCTCTGCTTTTACTGAGTCTTCTGGGTCTTTCATGAACAGTATTGGCTCCAGTATCAATCTCTAAGGGCTGCCACTGGTAATGAGCTGCTGGTTGGGCTTTGTGGTGCTGATCATAACGCTTTTAGCCTGCTGATCCAGACTATTTTCTCCTCATCATCCGCTCATCCAGCCAATATCTCACCAACTTGACCACACATTACCATAAGAGAAAGATCTTCGTAAAGTCATTCTATAAATTATCCTACTTTCTTCTTGCCCACTGCACCAATCATTTCACCATACAAAGCTATTCTGTTAGGCAGAATTTGCCTTTGGTAAATCCATGAGAACTGTTTCTATTCATGTTCTTTTTTTTCCATGTTTTTTAACATATGTTTACATATTTGAATTGTTTCCTTGTGTTGTTTGGAGTACATATTAATTAAAGTCTCATTTTTTCTCCTAATTAAACAGGATATAGTGAATCACTCTATGGAGACATTAGCACAAACAACAAAAAACTTTTGAGTATGTCAAGAACAACAAACCCATAAAGGAAGTGATGGTTTTTGCCAGCTTTTGAAGAATAACAAATAGTTATGACAGATACACAAGCTGCCAAAAACTGGAATAATTTCTTTGTCCCCTCTTCAGAAGGTGTCGGAGAGTTCACTACATTGATCTTACTTGTGTCAGGTAAAGATGGAATTATGTCAAGGAACAATTTTTCAAAGGAAATGGTAAAGTATCTCCAGGACTCTGAGGGAACACCCAGGAACTGGCAAGACACCCAGTACTGAGGATATGGTTAAAGCTTCCTGCAGTAACACATGACCTGGATTGAAACTGCCACTGATTAAAACCACCACACAATGGAAGACAGTAGTAGCAAATTTAGGGATGATCCTAGAAAATTCAATAAAACTCGTATTAGTTAAACTGGAAGAAAGGCTAGCTAGAAATAGTTATAAAGCATCCAGATGACATGATATGACAGAGCATGAATGACAGTTATAAAAAGCAAAATCTTGCTTCTGTAGAGCACGAATATTTTAAGTCCTTCAACAGAAAACAGATAAGCAGAATTCATAGGCACAATTTACTTGGATTTTAAAAGGCATTGATATCTGTTGAAATACTGAAGAAGCAAAGAATTATTAGTGATGAGTTAGTGTGACTAGATTTAAACAATTAAAAGCTAAATTTAAATTAGTCTATAATTTATTTTAAGTCAGTAGACTGCAGGCCAAGTAGTCTGTAGCCAGCACAAGCAAGAGCTGACATAATTATTTTATGGTTGAACCCTCCTTCCCCTCTCCTAAGAAGCAGGAGTAGCTGTTCCCTCTGCATTATCTAAGACTCCATAAGCAAAACAGGAGATAAGGAAAGCAAAAAAAAAGCCTCCTTGGATCGATAAAGAAAGGAATGCAACAGCTCAGGGAAGAAAAGTGACTGCTGAGGTAAGATGAGGAGTTACCAGCTTTAAACAAAAAACTGGAAAAAAAATTGTAAAAGGTGACCAGAACAGAGGAGTTGTGGATGCTTTGAACTTGTGAATGCTTTGAACTTTAAGGAGTTGAATCTACATGATCTCTGCTGTAGACCATCTCCAGTCTCATGACTCACAGGACATCTGGCCAACAGACCAGTGAGAGTTTATTAACAGAGGCTACATATCACTGATTAGCTCTGCATAGTTGTGTGTGTTTGAATAAAGCTTGTCTGTTAGAGGATGGACTTTTTTATCTCAGCTGTTGGTTGCCCACTGCCCATGTTTATCACTTTGGCATCAGATTTGGCATTTCTGGGTGGGCTTGAAAGTTAAGTGAAGCGAGAAAGATGAGATCCCAGGCAGGACTAGAAGTCTGAAGGATGATTATTTCCTTCTCTGAATGCAAGGAAGGTGGAAGTGCCAAGATAACTTTGTTTTGAAATAGGAGCAGTTTTCTTCCTTACTATAAAATAGATTGGAAATAACTGGAAGTTCGCAATTCGTGCTTCAAAAGTGCCTCCCACCCAGTCTGTAAAGAGGCACTGTGACACACCTGGTGATGCATCTGCTGTCAGGAAAGGCTCTTAAGAGTCACATCAAACCCTGGGCTAACCAAGCAGCCACTTCCTCAGCTGAACAAAGTGGAAGAGGTCAGGATCTGTCTCCATCGCTGTCTCTGTCTTTGATTTGTTAGTAGATGAAGAAAAAGCAATGGAAGGCTATGAGGGCTTCCTGCCCAAACCAAAACCACAGAAACTACTCTTTTTGGATGGCACTGTAAAAGTGACAAAGCCAAAAAACTAGAGGGTATGTTTCTTGGTTTGTAGGTGGCCCAGATTATGATGGCAGGGGAGTACCTCATGTGGGGTGTGTGATGGGGGCTGTAAGTATTAGCAAAATGATCTAGAAAAAGTTGCTGTTACTTTATGCTCAGATTGACAGATGGCAGCATTAGAAGACACCTTGGTGGATTAGCCACTGCTAGGATCCTGTTTCAGCTTGTGTAGTGAGGCACCAGCTCTTGCCCTGCAGGAAAGGGTCATGCAGTCAGCAAATAGCACACCTCCTTCAGCTTTAGCATTCAAGGCTGTAAGTCTTTAAGAGATGGCCTGCTCCATCATCTTGAGGAAGGACAGAGAGTTTTGGCAAGATAGTATTGCAAGCACCAGATCTAACCCTCTCCAATTTAGTGGGAAAGTTTGGGATGGAAGGTGGTATGGTGTCACAAGCCTATCGACTTAGATAAAAAACTCAACAGTGCCTAAACACACAAATCAGGTTGTTAACATGTGTTTACCCTCAGGGAAATTCAAGAATGAATAAAACCTTGAGAAGATTATGAAGTGGTGCATGATGGTCTGAGTGAACATGTAGCGATGTGTGTTAGGAATATAACATGTATAACCACCAGTCACATGCAAAAGTAATAAACTCACAAGAGGATGTCTAGACTATAGAGCAGGTTGTGAAATGGACCCTTCTTATCCCAAACTTATAATAGTTTCACCAATTGACTGAAGTATTTCCAACTTAAAGGAAGACAGCCAGCACAGCTGCTCAGACAATGAAAGGACAGATGTTTCTCTGACAGAAGCTGGCTATGACTTGGGCCTGTATGTCACAGAAAAAATTATAAATGATTGTGTCTGGCATTAGGGTTTGCATAAAGGCTTTGCATTGCTGGATATCTCCAGGGAGAAGTGCTGAATGCTGAGGATGGCTCTGAAAGAGGTTGTAAAGCAGCAAGGGAAAGCCTGAGAAATGAATCTCCCCAATAATCCTAATGCTGGAATGAGGAACTACTGCATCTCCTGGAATACAAGAGACTTTAGGATGCTCCATTTGTGATTAGGAGCCTGGCTGCCAAATAAATTACAACCATATGGTCCAACAGACAGATGGATTCAAGGCATGTTAAAGACAGTGTCAGCTACACACCACCAGGTAGCTGAGCATACATTAGAAGCAAATGTTCAAAAGATGGATAAAGTAGAATGCTTGTTGCACCTGGCAGAATGAAATATTGGAGACTGAGTAACAGAGAGTCAAAGGAAAATAAAAACACATGCTGACACTTCAGGGGATGAGACTTCCTAGAAATGTCAATTAGGCCAGCCCCACCAACTAAATCTAAAAAGAGGAAGAAAGACTAGAAAAACTTGTTCTATTGTTCAAATTCAAATGCATGGAAAAGATCACGAGGCTGAGGATTTGACTTTAATTTTGTAGAAAAATCAAAATGTAGCCTGACTGGAACAGAGAAGATGATGAACATCACAGCATCTCTGGCCTTGTTTGAGTGCAAGTGCTTTCGAATTTGTGATTTCAGGGTTTCCTCTGGTTCCTGGTACACTGAGGATACAATACACCTGACTAAACTTACACACCTGTGAGAAGTTTAGCAGGAAAGGTAATAGTTCCCAGTTGAAAAAACATTCTGACGAAAGAGTTGGAGTCCAGGACATACAAATAAAGAGTGGCACATATTGGTCAAGGTATAAAGGCTGCATGAGAAGATATTGGAAATATGAAAATAAAATTTTAAAAAGGGTGCTTAAACTTGTCCAATATTTAACATTCAGGCTACATGTCATCTTTTCTGTCTAATGTAAACACAGCTGCTTCATATATGAAGTCTGGCTGATCCTACTTGCTGGCCATGGCACTGAGAGGAGTGGGAAACAGGGAACTCTGGCAGATCAGTAGCATGAAAGCTGGAGCCCCTACAGTGTTGTACAAGATCTCTAAGTCCTCCTAACTGAACAGAAGCCAAGCCACAGTACTGGAACAATGATTCACAGGAGATATGTTGCCTGTCTGGAAAAAAAAAAAAACCAATCCACAAATGAAAAGATCTAATGTTATTGAAAGTACTGAAAGGATAGAAAGTAAAAACAAAAACGCAAACCAAACTGTCTTGTTCTTGGTTGCAAACAGCACTTGCAGCAGATGTGCTGAGATGGAGACTGTCCTCCCCACTGAGATCAGAAGGATTGTGTTGGATTCATCTATGGACAAAGAGTGGCAAGCACAGACTTGATGGAAACCATTCACTTTTATCCAGGATCAAGTTCTCAGTTAAATGATTGCTTGGTGTGTCATTTTAAGATCACTCTGCAGAAGTATAGGAAAACATCAGTAGAGTATGTATGAAAAAGATGTGTGTGAAAAAGATGTGTGTGTTTCAGAACAACGTGTGAATCTGATTTAATTAATGACATTTCCAATCAAACTGTGTTTACTGACTCCAGTGTAGCAGTTATTGGATGCTTTTTTTGTAAAACCACCTGTGTTTTCTGGTTGATTAATCATTAAATACTGTACCCAGTATCAAAATATAACCCCAAATGCAACTGATATGAAATTGTCTGATGTAAAAGAAATATTAGAACACACAGATTTTCAATAACTATCAGAAATGCTATGGAAGCAGCCAGAACGGCCTTGATAGTTGTGTATCACAGTGGTAGATACTGGAATGAATTGAAAGAAGGAAGAATATCAATAGTATGGTTTTCTTTGTCTGCTCAGTCACCCACAGTTCCTGGAGTCTTAAATGCCTCTGTCTTGGCCACCAAGAAGTGTTGGCTGCATTACTGGGCACCTCCCAGTAAGCCTTAAATGGCATAGACACATGCCATGCCAGGCCTTGATGTTGATAATAGTCTCATTTATTAAAGGAGGACCTTCTAGGAAGGTGGGACAAACAGGTGGTAGCTGACATGGGTTGCAGTTAGTGTAATAACTTTTGCCTTTAACATTTTTCTCTTGCAAAGTCAAACATAGGTTGCTTCCATGTGCTGCATATGTGACACAGGGCACAGAACGGGAAACTGGGAGAAAATGTCCCTAGAAAAATAGAGAAAGTAGTGTAACAGCTGAGAGAGAAAAAACAACACTAAAGCGAGCCTCAAAAACAAAAATGGGAAGAAAGTCAAAAGATCCAGAAGAAAGAAGCAGTGAACCCTTTGAACTCGAAGGAGCTGAATCCACTTAGATCCCTGCAGGTGACTGCTGCCAGACCCCCAAGCCTCCCAGGATGTTTGAGTAAGAGATTGGTGAGATCTGCTACAAAACAGTGCTTGGGTCATTATTATTGTGGATGTATCTTGTGAAATTAATCTGTCTCTGTATCAGGTGTGTAGTGCCTGCTGTGCAGATTTACCATTTTAGCAACAAGGGCTGATTCTGCTCTCAAAGCCACTCGAGTCTCTGGAGTAATACAAAGACAAAAGAGAGTAATTAATATCAGAACCTGTGCTGCATCAGTTCTTCTAACTTCTGTGAAATCAAGAAGATATTGAAAGTGTCATGAATTTTCAGCACAGGATGTGTTCATTTCAATTGATGTACTGTGAATGGACAGTTTATACCAATAAATTACTTATTGACTTATTGGATGCAAAAATTACCTACTGTATTGTGTTGTATTTAATTATCTTCTGTCTGCTATCAGTTTCAGAGTCTCTGAATAACTCTTGGTGTTATGCTCCTTTTCAAATATCTTTGATATTATATCCATAACTATGTATTTTTCTCTTTGTTTAACTCATTAACTTTCTGGTTTGACTCTTAGACGATTTTTTTTTCCTGAGATTGTTCCAGTGGGCTTTTCTGCAAGTTTTTTCTTTGGAAGGTAATTTAAAGTTTTCATAGTGAAAATTCAAAAATTCAGTTTCATTGCTTACAGAAGCCTTGTTATATAAGAACAAAAAATGACGGATATACGAACCCTTTTTTCATCCACTTTGGTTATTAAACAGGTCTTCTGGGGCTTATACAAGTTCAGAGATTCTTGAACTTCTGCCAGAACCATGGTACACTTCCAGTGGGTATATATAACTCTTTAATGCCTAGAATGCAGCTGGATGTGTTGGGTTTACACACACCCAGAGTCTAGTGCACACTGTCTGCTCCAAAACCGATTTGTTGTTTTGCTGTAACTCTTACTGGATTGTTATACAATAAAGAGCCAGGTGCCAACAATCTTAGCAATGATGCCCCAGCTAAATGTGCTTTAGATGAAAGTGCACCTGCTAGAAGTGTTTCCCAGGACATGCAGTCATTTAGCCTATAAATTCAAATAATGCTTATTCTCTTGGTTAAATTACACCTAGCAGTTTAATCAGATATGTGAAGAAAAGTTGGTGGGTATGCCAAAAAATGGATGAATTTGAGTCTCTGATTCCTGATACAGATTTTACAGCCCTGGAGCTCCATGAATTCTAGCAGAGTTACTTCAGATTTATACCATTTAAGCATGAAAAGGTTTGAAATCACTTGTAAGGATTTTCTATTATTATCTGGGAAAATATTTACAAAGATGTGTTCCCTTGCTGTTTTACTGAATTGTATGCAGTAGTATTGGGTATGTGGCTTCTGTCTCGAGCCCTAGATACCAGATTTTGGGGCTGGATAACTTTATAACCATGAACTGTTTCAGAGCTAACCAAGTGAAAGGCTGTCGGTGCTGTAGGGAAATTATATTGCCTTTAATGGATGCAGAATTTCCCCATTGACTTCACTGAGCAACAACACAGGGTACAAAGCCACCAAAGGTAGTCTGCCTTTTGTAAGAGCTTCTGTTGAATACTTACAACTTAGGCCTGGAGTACAGCATTTAAAGTCTAAATGCTTCTTCTTGTGATGTGGTATAACTCATATATTGTTCCTTAGAAATCACCCTCTTGGAGAGCTTGTTTCCTTCCTCTGAATACACGGTGCTAAACTAAGTTTAGGTGGTGAAAGTACAGACTTGTGTTAAAAGTGGCCGGGGCTTTAGGTGCCTTAGGGAATTTAAGGAGTACAAAGGACTTTGTTTGCAGATCTGTTCAAATCCATATTCTGGATTTTTGCATTGCCTGCAATGCCTGCAAAGTCTTATGCTGACCAGAGTTGCCTAACTAGTACTCCTGCTGGGATGTCCAGGAGAAAAGAAGGGCTGGATGGAGACAGACTGGTTTATTGTCCCAAGTCTTATTGCTATCATGATGTCTGTGATTAAAAGTACATTTATAGTGCTGCTCTCACAGGCAGTCCTTTTCTCTCTGAATTTGATGGTTTTGTTTTTAAGCTGAAATCCAGTTTTATGCTGTGTGAACAGTAGGTAATAATAGGTCTTCTGGAATGGTGTTATCTAATGGCATAATTAGAATTTTAAATACAAAGGTTCCTTTTTCAAACCATTACAGAGTCTTCAAAAGTCTCTCCTTGCTTTATTATGAGTAAAACTTCTGTGTGAGGATGAAATAACAGCACATTTTCAGAAGCTGTGAACCCAGATTTGAATAAAAGAGAATAGGAGTATAATAGTACTTCTTTGATGATAAAGAACTAATTAAAACAAATTAATAAATGGTTTTATTTGCATAATTTAAAGTAAGTGTAGCATGGCTTGCTGTGTTAGCAAAGGCTGTGCTATAGAGACATGCAGCCTCTTCTGCTGAGGAGCTGGACCTGTCTGGCTTCTAATTAGATTTACCATGGTCTTTGTTTCCAATATCTTCAGGATTATGGGGGTCTGCTATCCCTAAAGATGCTTTTCTGTACAGGGGCTGTCCTTAAAGAGTAGATGTTCCTTTAGATTTTAGGCTGGCAAATATAAAATCTGAGTGGCCCAAAATATATTTTTAACAGTACTGGAACTAGAAGTGGAGAAGAAGTAGATTCAGAGTCATGGAGTCAAACCTGACTCTCTGCAGCAGCTTTTCCTTAGCTATACCCAGCAGATCCTGGGCAGACCTGAGAATAATTAAAAAAAAGCGATAAACATGTTTATACTGGTAATATTGCCTGTTCTTTTGGCACTTAGCTTTCCTCTTGGAGAAAAGCCAGCTCATTTTCTGTTTTTTTTTCCATGTTGTAGATTCTCCTGAGATGCTACATACTGAGGTCAGGCTTTGTGATTTGTGTTAAAGCGGTGGAGCTGAGAGTAAATCTATTAATTTATTTCAATGTAGGAAGTAAGAATCGGAGCACTTACGGCTGTTGCTGGATCAGTAAACACAGGTTAATAAATGGTGCCACTCCGCAGTTTTTTTCTGCAGACAGCACCTGGAATAATCTTACAGGTATTTGTAGGGCATTAAGTATGAGTGAATTCAATATAATTTTAAACTTGCAGACTTTCAGGTATCAGTGTGGAAGAAAACAGATTTTACAGGGTTTTTTATTGTAATTCTGAAGCTGGAGACTTGAAATCATTTTTGAGAGACTAAATTTTGCTGTGAAAATAAACGTTTTAATTGCAGATCAGGGTAATTTTGAAAAACAAATTTAGATGCTGCACAAAAGTTATATCTGCAAGGGTTGTAAAAAATACATCATATACAGGGGACCAGAAGTGAAGTATTACGAAGGTGAGAAATAAAATGAATAAGCCAGGAATGAAAAAGGTTATATTCTGGCTAGAAAGTAAGTGTTGAGTGGTCTAGGCATCTGCACACTGCAGATGGGACTGATGTACTGTAAGCTTTTGTACATATCAAGAGCTACTTAAGATTACAAAGTTTATTGCTATACAATTTTTTTTTTTCTGTGAGCACTGTTAGCAAAATTCACAGATGGATTCAAGAGAGAAGTAGATTTGCTCAGAGAGATAGATGTATGATGGTGATGGGCTGAAAATTGTCAGTAAGGGAAAAACTGGGACGAGAGACAGCTTACTGAGTAGCACAGCACTGCAGGAGAGACCAGTAATGGAAAGGTTGTCAGTGACCAAGAGTTAAAAGATGAAGCTAAGTACAGTATAACTTTTTGGAAAAACCTGTAGTGGCACCATTCCAGATCTAAGCCTGGGATACTTCAACATTGTCCATCAGAACAATAATTAATAGATCCCACCTTGCTCTAACTGGAGCAATGTAGAATTCACCCATTTCTTATCTCCTGAGCACCAACACCAAACGGGTGACTGTGACTGCAGTGATATTTGTTATTAGCTGGTACAGCTGGTACAACCTTTAGACAGCTCTGGTGCATGTCATGACTCCTGATTAGGTCATGCATAAAAGAGGTGATGAGGGGAAGAACCTGGGTACTATTACATGTTTTCTCTAATAAAATAAAGCTGATATGAGTGCAATTTACTTGACTACTCCCATAATCTGAGTCTTGTTGTATGATTTGATTTAGAAAGTGGAAAAGGAAGCAGAAATTAAAGAGGAACAGGAAAAAATTAAAGGGTATAAGGCATGAACGATTCAAAATGTGGCTCTAACATTTTTACTGCAAAATGAAGCAAATGAAGTTTCAATCTGGATTTTTGAAGGGATTCAGAGACTTCACAAAGTTACAGAAAGGAAGGGCTTTTATTAAGGTAATGGGAATCATTATAGTGTGGTTTTGGGAAACATTACTGAGTTTGCTGAAGTGCAAAATAGTTAAGGGGGTTGTATATAAGACCTTAAAGAGATCAAGCTGCAATATAGGTGGGGGATTTGGCTATCAAAATTATTTAGGATTCTCCAGCTTTTCCAAATACTCCCTGTGACTAAAAGGAAAATGAGGAGGAACAATAGTTTACAGCCAGTTAGTATAATCTTATTGGTCAAATCACTAAAACTAGAAGCATCTGCTTGGAATGGGAAATAGACTTGGAATGACAGCGTTGTGTTTTATTAATACATCAGCAGGAAGTTGGAGTTATCATGGCTGAGGGTTGGGAAGTGGAGAGACAAAACAAGGTGGGGAAAAGCATCTATTCTACACCAATAGGTTTGAATGAAATTGCATTAGGGTGTTATTTAACTAAAATTAAAAAACAACACATAATCCTGGTCTATTTCAGGATTTTGTTACCAAAACCAGAAGTTAATATCTTTGAGCTACTGTTTTCATTCTGGTTCATACACAAGCAAACAAAAAAATTTGTGTTAGTGACTCCCTTGTCCAAAGTAGAACAAAACTGCAACAACTAACTTAAATTCAGACAAAACAGGAACTTTGTTGTGCAGGAACATTATTTATATTTATTTCTTTGTTAAAGTACCTTAAATGTATGACAAATTGTCAATATCAAAACCCATTAAGGGATTTAGCAGGTTATGTATCTGTTCTGCACAAAAATCTGTCTCTGATTGTCACCATGCTTTAGAATAGTCTAGACACCACAGAAATCTTTTACCTCCAAACATTACCTGACCCAGTAGGAAACATGGATGGAGAAAATTCTCGGTGTTTGGATTGTTTTTGCTGCTTGAACTTCCATCTCTGTCTTGTCTAAGAAAGATATAGCATGTTGGATGGAAAGCACCTGTGGCCTGGACCCGAGCCACAGGCAGCTAGTTGGACTTTGGGGACTGAATTATTGAGAATGGCAAGTGATGTGAAATGAAGAATGTAGATAATTTCAGGAGAGTGCTTGGTGGGACAGAGAAAAGTTAAATCTCATGGTGAAGGTGTAATGATGTTCAACAAATACAGAGTGTGAGGTAGTGTGAAGTTACCTGGTGTTTTTGTGCTCAAAACCGCAGTGTTTCCTGAAGCATTCTCATTCAGATCAGCTGTTTATTAAATGTGGTGTATGCAGCTTGGGAAACACACTGTAAGAAATACTTCTGTACTTGGTAAGGTCATTCCCTTATTGTTCACTAACCTGCTGTCATCACTACAAGCTCTGACCTAGACCTGTCATTAATCATAGCTGAAGAGCTTTGTAGCTCTCACACCAGGGAAGGAAGTCAGGGTTTTAGTTCCCAGCAATCTTCTCTTGTTCATAAATATTCTTGTTAGTTTCGTGGGGAAAAGGAAAATTCAATTTCTGCTCCTCTCTCTTTGACTATACTTGTTCCTTTTGGTGAAGATATCATCAACAGTAATGGGCAAAGAAAGTTCAACAATTGTGCTACTCAAATTTCTTTTGTAGAAAAAATACTAATAACCAAATATTTACAAACCAGAACAGTACAAAAGTGCTAAAAAATCACCAATCATGAGAAAAGGTAAGATGCAGACCTAGGTACACTCTGCTTTTGGTTGCACTGAAGGTTCAGGATGATGAAATTAATTTCGGGTTACTCTAGATTTTTCTTTTTGTGAGAAAGAATAAAATTTAGCACATTTGTTAAATCAGTTGCCTTCCTTATGGTATCAAAACTTGAAGAGTAAAATGCTCTGTTTTTAGGTCTTATAAACTCCTGATTGTGCAGAATTCAACATACTGAGCTGGAACTTAGAGCATGACAGGTGCAGATTTATGCATCTAATAGTATTGCGATCTTAGATTTAGTTTTTGCTGTTGATTGAACTAAGTACTATTAAAATATTGTACTTTTATGTATATAAGAATGGTTCTTTAAAGAATATTGCACTGCTGAGCTGAGAGGTACTTAGCATATCGAAGCAGCAGTATGATTGCAATACCCTGTTTAAATTAAACTGGGACGTAAGCAGAAAATAAAATAAACCATGTATTTTTCTTGAAAGGTCTTCATTTTTTAAGGTCAGATCTAAAAAACATTTCCAAAACCAAAATTGAGGGTATTCTGTGCTATAAGAGGTTGTTTTTTCGGTTGCATGACTCTTTGTCCAAAAACTTTTTAAAGTTTCACAACGAACTCCATCAAGAGGCTTTTCTATTGAAATCTAATGCATTCTGTCACATCTTTTGCCTGAAGACTGAGAACTTGACTAACCATAGCCAGAGGCAGGGCAGCAGAAGACATGTACAGTGACTGTAAGTGGAAGTGAATGACTAATGACCGCCTGGGCATGGGATGGGAAGGAGAGCTCAGCTCAGGCTGAGGCATGCTAGCAGGGTTGTCTCGTTCCCTGAAGATGTCCTTTGTGACCCTTCTCCTTTCCTCTCCCTTTTCCCGGGGCAAGAGGCCCCAGCAGGCAGGAGCAAGGACAGGGGAAATGGTGGATCTGGAGGCAGGGGCTTAAACACGGCTGTCCGTGCTTTCCCAGCAACAACTGAGGACAGAGCAAAAGCCTGTCTTGCATCTGCTCTTGAAGGGGGGCTGCTGTAGGGCACACCCCTGTACATGCTGAGGAGGAGAGGAATGCCCTCATGGGCAGACAAAGATGCCAGAGAGCACTTCTGCCATGGTTCCTGCATCCTCTGGCAGTCCACACAAACAACACAATTTGTCTGCTCTCCAGACATTTATTTTTCGAGTGGAGAGGAGGGCTGAGCACCCACAGGACAGCAAAGCAGAGAAATTACCAGGATGCTTAGAGAACAAATAATGTCATGTGGAACTACTCCTGATTTAGTAACCAGATGAAAAGTGGCTCAATCAATTAAACAGCCCTCAAACCATCCTGTGCCTGACTGGCCTCTGTGACAATAGTTTGCATGAAATCCAGTTTTGAATTCACAGCTATCACTCTTGTTAAGATCAATTTACCCATTTAGTACAAACTGGAACTCCTGTTGTCCCTCTTAAGAATCAGACTAATAATGAAATAGCACCAAAGACATTTCTACTCAGGCATCATCCCATTAGTTCAGTTTTTGGATTTGAGTCCTTTCTAAAAATTCTGGAAGATGCCTACATTTTAATGTTATACATTTCTTCGTGAATGGAGAGATGGGGTTTTGCAGGTGCACTTTGTGTGTATGTGTCAGTGAGAGAGAGGCGGCTGGTTCATTGCACAGGTGTCTGTGCAATGCAGCAAACCTCTCAAGTTGGTGGAATCAAATTACATTCAGCATTGTGCAGAGCAAATGAGCTTTCTTTTCTTGGCAAATGTGAGGTTTTCTAGTATATAGATATTTAAGTGGGTTTTTTTTTGGAAGTCAAACCTCCAGGCTGTGTGAGGACAGGCTGAAAAAGGGATGTGAGGTACAGGCGGCAGGTGCATCTGTACTGTTGTCATTGCTCAGCCTTTCACCTTGCATGTGCTTACTGTATTGTAAAGATAATTGTAAAATAGTAACAATTTCTTCCATCTCTCTTCCCCTGTAAAATGCTGAGTGACAAAGTAGTGTCTGGAGAACAGGCATCTTTGTGGTTGAGGAGAAGAAAGGAAGATAAGACTGGGGAAAACACTGATGAAGGGGCATTATCCTTATTTCACTTTGGTATTAAGAAAAGCCTTAATAAGCCTGGAGCCTGTGTGCAAAAAATGTGCTGGTAAGTATGTGACCAGCCTATGCACACCTGCTTCTGCAGCTTGGTGGGAAAGCAGGAGCTGCTGGAGGTTCCAGTGTTTCCCCTGTAATGGTTTGCATTGCTGAGGCTGCTGCACTCAGCAGTAGCAGAGCATAGCTGGAGAAGAAAGCAGGGCACCAGCAGAGAGCAAAGCCCTGGGATGGTTGTGTGGCTTAACCCCAGTAGACAGCAAAGCCACACACGGCTGCTTGCTCACTCCCCCACCCCGTGGGATGCGGGGGAACAACTGGAAGGGTAAAGTGAGAAAACTTGTGGATCGAGACAAAGGCAGTTTAATAATATTTAACACCACCCCATCCCCACCGCCCCCCACAGAAAAACAAAGGAAGTAAAAAACAACAAAGAGGAAGGGATTCCTCCCCCTCTCCTCCCCCCGCCCCCGCCACTCCCTGCCAAGAAGCACAAATGATGCAAAAGCAAACAATTTCTCGCTGCAAACTGGTTGGTGCCCAGAGCAACAGCAGTCTCCACCAACCTCCACTTCTGTCCAGTTTTATTGCTGAGCATGATACTATATGGTTTGGAATAGTTCTTTGGTCAGTTGCAGACAGATGTCCCAGCTGTGTCCCCTCCCAGCCCCTTGTGCATCCCCAGCCTCCTCACTGGTGAGGAGGGGTGAGAGGCAGAAAAGTACCTGCCTCTATGTAAGCCCCACTTAGCCATAGTTAAAACGTCCCTGTGTTGTCAACACTATTCATCACATATCCAAAACACTGCCCCATACCAGCTACTGTTAAGAAAATTAACTCTATCCCAGCCCAAACCAGTACAAATTGTTAGGGATGCTGAGCCATTGTGTTGGGTCCAATCAGTGTTCCTGTGTTCAAGGGATAGGCTTCAATCTCTGGTGCTCTGTTGTGTAGGAGAAAGAATGAATCAGTGCTTGCTCCAACACTGGTCCTGATCCTTCAGCCAAGGCTTGCACAAATCTCCCCCCTGCAGGTGGTGGCATTTTTTTGATGTATATGGGCAAGGGGAGGGGAGCCAGTGTAATTAGAAGAATAAAAAAAGCTGAAGGAGAACTAATTAATGTAGTCATTTTTTTTTTTCTGGCGTTGTTAATGAGGAAATGGAACTGGGAAACACAGATACTGTATATGAAACACTTTGACAGTTTAAAAACTGTTAGCCTCATCTAGTGAGACTGCTTATTTTTTAGTACTAATAGTGAAGCAATTCCCAGAACAACGGTTCTCTGAGCTGCAGTGGTACTCTGGGGATGCTGCTGCTGTTTGTAACAATATTACTCCTCTTAGTCTTTTTAATTTTTTTTAGTCTCATCACTCCCCATTTATTGTGATGCTTGCTGTGTGTGATGAGAACAAGGGAGGTTCACATTTGGAGCGGCTCCTAGATGTCTCGCCACATCCCTGCCAGTTCTCCCAAGGATCAGCAGATCAGGTAGCTGCCTCCTCCATCCCCTCCCATGCCAATACTTCAGCAGCCACCAACTTTCACGCAGTGTCAAAGGCAGGTGAGGGGCAGATCAATGATGACTTTTCATGCAACAAAAAACACCTAAGAAAGAAATGCGTATAAATGACTATCCTTTCCCAGGATTTTACACAATGTTCAGTACAATAGTTGATAACATTAGGTGAAAGTAGCACAATTTGAAAGGAAAGCACCTAGTTTTGTAGCATTGACCTTTTATACTGTAGTATGGGTTTTTGTAGAAAGTTGGTTGAAGAAAACCTTCTGCTTCTTACCCTGAAACAAAAATGAACAGACACAAGAGTTGGTACATTATTTTTATTTTGCCTTTATACTTTGTTATCAGAATGTTATAATACAGTATGCACTCACATTTTTAATGCAGGCATCTTGGCATGGATCCATTTATAAACACTGTTTGTAAATGCCAAGCTCACACAGAAGGCAATGGGGTTTGAGATGTATAGCATCAAGCACACTCAGCTCTTGAGTAGATTTGGTGATTTACATGAAAACTCACATTTGTTTGTGTGTCCAACCACTGCATTTTTTGTACAAAAATAAATTGTTTCTTAAGCACATATTTTATCTTCTCTCATAAGTATATAGCTGTCAAAACCCAGGCTGCATTCTGATGTGGTCCTCACTATGTCAGTCTTTCCTGTGGGCTAACATGTATGTAAGTACCCACAGAAGCAGAAGCCCCAGAATTTTCTGTTCTCCCACATTTACTTCCTACAATTGACTATTTACCCCAAAAGGTGCCGTACTGGACAGCTTCAATTACAAACATGAACATTTGAATCAGTTCCACACTGGGCCAAATTCAGAACTGGTATTAACTCCAATTTGTCTGTTGGGTTTGGGAAGAAGGTGGTTTCTTCCTCTTCTAGAGAGAACTGGATTTGCTTTCAATGTAAAAATGTGCAGTGGTACAAATATTGCTTGAGCTGTGCTTCTTGCAACAGATCTGAATTTGGCCTAGTGTGCAAATACAGTTTTTACAAATTTGGACTGAACGGGAAATTCTTAATTACTGTATGCAATCCCTTGCTCTCAGATGAAAACAGGTTATAGAATTTATTTAATAAGCTTCAATTTACCCCACTTATGTATTTTTCCCCTACTCTAATATTAATTAGAGGGCTGTTCAGGAACCCATTCTTCCAAAGACTCAGAATGTTCTTCTAAATCCAATCTTATGTATTCAGGAACAATTTATACCCATTTGTTCTCATGCCACCATTTTCCTTTAGCTTAAATAGCTCTTTCTTCTCCGTGTATTTACCTCCCCACAACATATTTATAGGCAGCAATCATAACCCTCATTGTTTATCACATCTCTATTTACTACTTTAATTAGAAATAGCAGCCCTGATTTCCTCCTTTTTCTTTTCTTTATAAAATAAAAGATTGATTATCGGATATTTGATGCCACCAATTTCCTTTCCTTTTTTCTTGTGTTGATTTTAAATGACATCAATTTGTTTAACTTGCTGCTCATATGGAAAAAAGAATTTTATGCCTAATTGGCTGCATTTTCATAGCTACACAAAGGGGACATTGCATAAAAGCAAAGCAATTGGATCCCCTGTCAAAACAAACTAGAAAGTATATTTTTGATTCTTGTTAGGGTAACAAAAATACTTGAATTCTTTACAAGCTGTATAATCATTTGACCTATTTATGACCTCAGGTACACTTGGTTCACCTCCAAAGACCAAATGAAGTGATAACTGTAGCTAGTCAATAATCCAAGACTTAGCTGGCCCAGGAGACACTAGTATTAGTGTCCTATGGGTGATGTCTAAATTAGATGGCAGTCAGGTATGTGTACACTAGAGTGGTCATTAGAGTGGGCAGATGTGCACAGCTAATGGCTTACAGTGGGGATTGCTGCAGGGGGAATTCCTTGAGAAAAAAGTGAGTTAATGTGAGACAATAGGCTGTACAAAAGGGTGCTTTCCTGTGACAAATATTTTCAACATACAGACTAGTTATGATTCATTGATGAACAAAATATGTGAATTATTAATTTAACATAAAACATGAAACTAATTGGGTGCATAAACACCAACACCAATACCATGCAAAGGAAGCTTTTAATTCTAAATAGGTAAAAAGCAGGAATGCAGCACAGAGCCTTATGCATAAGAGAATAAAGCTCTACACATGTAAGCAAAAAAGTCTGTGATCTCACTGCAGCATTGAGAGCTAACCAGCATTACTCCCAGATCACAGAGAGAACTAAGTGCACAAGTGACCTATGTACCAGCATCTATGCAAATCTCAGGCAGATGCAGAGATTTATACACACTTTACTCACCCCTAAGGAAATACCCATTTTATACCACCGATGGAGCAGCTGTATTTTCCTCTGTGAAATGTGTGTAGAATCTGATCAGAACAAAGTGTTTAATGTATTCAAAGCAAGCACACTCCATCCCTTACTGTTACCAGTAAACTGGAATAGAGAGCAGTGTCGTACCAGAACTGATTAGAGGGTTTATCGTATGCTGTGACTGTACATTTGCAGGAATGCTTTAGAAGACTCCTGTGCTATTCCAACTGCATGGATAATTCTTATCCAGGCAAAAATAACTTTCATATTGATCATAATTGGCATTGTGATGAAAAAGCTGTCAATGAGAGATACTACAATCTCTTGAAAATTTTGATGTGGGTTTCTGGTATTTCCTCCTGCTCCCCTCCCACTTCTGTCTTTTAACTTTGTGGATATGGAAGACAGAAAAGTGCAAAACTCTGGGCAAAAGTCATTCCCAAGAAGAGCCTTATAGAGTAACCAGCCCAGTCTTGCATCCAGATATTTTCTAACAGGAAAGTGAGTATTATGCTGCAAAATTTAAATTTGTACTTATGATTGTTTTAGAATTATGCCATCAGAATAAAAGAACACGGTGCAGTTATTGTCTGTCCTAAACTATAAAATGAGATGTATATTTGAAACGTCAAGGCATTTGAATGTATCTTGTGCCATAGTCATGGAAAATTATGTAAGGATGCATGAATAAAACATTTCTAGTACACAGAGTAGAAACATAAGAAAAAAGGAAGAAAACATGCAATAATGAATCAAGAAGGAAATGAATCCTTTAATCTTTTTCTGACTTTGGATCATAGCACTCCAAGAAAGCAGAATTACTCATAGTAATGTCCAGAGAAATATATAATTTACAACCTCTCCACTGAAAAGATTTTAATCCTCAGGTTTTTTTGAACCCTACGGATGGAGAAATTATTGTTAGCCTTTCTAAGCCTTTGATGCTTCAGGGAGGAGATCCAAAAAGGGGGCATTAGTGTCCTTAGATTTAAATCCAGTATGAGCAAGATGTTAGTGTTGAATTCAGGACAATGAAAGCCAGCCTCACAAAGAAAACAAAACACTCATCCTGCTTCTGCCATCAGCTGGCAATAACATTGCTAGGAAGACCGCTTGTTCCAGGTAACTTGTAGCTCACATAGTGACACAGATATTTGTCAGTCTAATGAAAGCCTAGGAGAAGGGAACACATAATTTGGAAATGACTTAGGTAGCTGAGTTATTGAGGGGTTAAATATAATACAATTATTTCTACATGCCAAGTGATATGGCAGCTGATTTTGAGATATGACATTTTAATGATAAATGAGTTCCTGCAATTATTTGGGACGTTATTGCTCAATGCTGGTGAGACAGGTTTTGGTGCTTGTTAGCTGAAAACCCAAGATCTGTCAGTTGCAGAGTGCTAAGGAGATCATTTATACTGACTAATAAAAATGAAGTGTTCTCCTTCTAGAACTGATTCTTATTAATATCATTTTGCAGCTAGTGATGTGATATGAGGGCCATCCAAAAGAAAGACTATATTTCAAGACTCTTGCTGAGAACAACCCAGCCCTTCTTGAAGTGCAGACCTTTCTGCTTTTGAATTAAAAATTAAGCTTTATTTTGCTGATAGGGCTTTATTTGGATAATCATCTGGAGATGCAGTAACTACAAACTAGGTTTTCTGCTGGCTCATAGGTTAGCATTGGTCCAGCGAGTGAGCGGAACTACAGGGAGCTCCACATCTGACAATCCCAATCCCAATATGTATCTGACTAAGTTTAAATGGTTTTAAATTTTTAAGAGCTTATGATTCTCCAAACTATTTCCATGGATTTAATGCAACATGGAGAAGTGCAATTCCCTGGAACACAGGCACAAGCTTAATGCTGTAGAAACTGTGACTGGTGGTGAAACAGGTTGATCAGATTTGTTCTGAGTGTTTGCCATCTTTGAGAAATTCCATGATCTGGAAAAATAACTAAGTTGGTTTGGGGAATAGAAAGAGGGACTCTTGAGTGTTTCCCACTTTAGGGAAATTATGAAGAGCTTTTTTTGAGAAAGAATAGAAATACTTTGTTTAAAAAATTGGAAATCTTGCTGAGATCATAGTTGGATAAAAAGGCTGGGTGTCTCCCTGTGGGTAAGAAGGCAGTTTTGAAAGACTTTTGAGTTCTATCATTTACATGAACCGTTTTTCTACATTTTCTGATGGTGACACTTTCTATTTGAGAACTTCTGCCTGCTCTCAGAATTGACATAGCACAAAGGACGGTCAGATAAACTGGACTGATGGCACAGTGTCCTCATGTGCAGAGCCCTTGTGGTGATGAGGTGGAAGAGAAAATTGGCTATGGTTTGGAAGAAAAATAATAGACAGAGACAAGATGAGCATTTTGAGAATTCAGAATTTTGGATAGAGAAGGAGGTGTGCTTTAAAAACTTGAGCATGGACAGACAAGCATTAAGTTTCACCCTTTTCTCCATTTAAAATGACTTTTTTAGCAGTTAAATTTTGTCTGTTTCCAAAAGTTCACCCGCCTGTATGTTACCTGACCATTATTCAACTAGAGAAGGAGTGCTGACTGAATGTTTGCCTACCTTAGCAGTGAGAACAAGGTCAAGCTGGTATTTTTTCAGGAAATAGCTCTAGTTTAACACCAATGATTTCTACATTGCAGAAACATTTTAACATCACTTTTCCTTCAGATTCCTTGTACCAATGTGATAAACAGGAGAAACACTGTGCCTGAGAGAACAGCATGAACCAAGGCTGAGGGGAATAGCTGGGGCAGGGTGGATGAGGGTGCTGCTCAGCTCTGGTCCCTTGGAGATGGAGAGAGCTGTGGCAGAGGTTCAGGATGCAAGAGAGCTCCTTTCTCCAGCAGGCCTGGCCAGTGGTAGCCCAGGGGAAGTGGTGATGCTCATCCTCCACTTCACTGACTGTGGGTTAAAGCTGATGAAAACATCAAACAGCAAGAGGAGAAGCACAGAAGTGAAAAGAGCATGATGGAAAGAAGATGCGAGCATGCCAAGAGGAAGAATCTCCTGGTGGAGCAGGAGGTGAGTAGGGAAGCCCATGTCTGTGAGCTCCTTGGTTATCTTCCTTGGCCTGAAAGGCCTCTGCAAATAAAAGGAGCTTTCTGTTTTGTGCTGGAAGCAACAAAAACTTTTCAAGATTTTTCCTTCTCGGAAAAAGACAGATATATGTATGAGGCTGTGAAAGGTGTGTAGGGCACTCAACCTGCCTGGGAGAAGCTCACCCTCATCCATGTGTGATGCCTTGTTACTGGCTGAGAGCCCTGACTGTGTGGTTGTGCCTCCTGTGCCAGTCCAAGAAGTATTTCACATTTCTGAATATTCATCTTCTTTATAGAGATTGAAGCATCTTCAGAAAGGCACGCAGAGGCTCTTAATTCCTGGAGACACTTCTGAAAAATTCAGCTCTGAGGCTCTTCTAAGTGCTTGTGTTTTTTCTGAGTCAGACAGAGCAGGTCTGCAAGCTGGAGTTTTGCACAATTCTTGGTGTCCCCATTACAAATGCAGAGCCAACATCCTTTTTCCAGTTTGACCAGAAATTTTATCCTGCTGCTGAAAAAGATTTTCTGACAGAAGTTTGCTGGTACCCAGATAAACTCCATGAAAACCTTTTCTGTAGATGAAGTAGTGTTTTCCAACTTCTTTGCCAGAAAATTTGCTGTTAAAACCTTATTTAGTGGAAATGTAACCTGTACTGGAGACTTCCAGGGGAATTATTGCAGATTTCTACCTGTGAAGCCATAGCAAAAACTGGATTCAAAGCCTAGGAAAAGCAATGAGAGTTTTCCCTTCAACATGTCTTCCCCTCAGTGGGTCTCTCAGGGCACTCATGCAGCACTAGTTTGGTGGGAACCCAGAAATTCTTGGTTGCTCTTTAAAATCTCCTTCCTACAATAGAGTTTGTTTACTTGGAATGAGTCAATTAAATTAACTGTTTATCTCAGCTAACTGACTTCTAAACTTCTCAGCTGTCTTTGTGGTCCTGAGGGCAGCTTTGTAGATACTGATCACGCTGGACAGGAGATAGTAGTGTTGGGGTGATGGGCAGCTCATGCCAAAACAGAGTACCAGCTCAACTTGTCAGTGATTTCAGCCTTCAGGATGGATATTATTGCTGCAAGTGCAGCAGCTCCTCTGGGAAAAGTTATGCGCACATTATCCACCGGAGGCTTTTTTAAAATTAAAATTCATTCTCCAGGGAGACTATAACAGCCCACAAGGATGCTGGGGAGGAGAAAGACTAAAGAAATGCAATTGGTCTGAGAGGAACTATTTTACTATTGCATTCTCCTTTCTTTCTTCTATGGACTCACTGTCAGTGCTGTGAACTGACCATGGGGCTGCAGGGTCTGAGGTGCTGCTTGATCTCACTGACCAAGGGGGGCTCAGCCAGGAGCTCAGCAGTCACCAGCTCTCTCTCCAGCTGGCTTTCCACGCGGTGGGAACTTCAGCACATGTTGTGTGCTTTGGCACCAAAGGAGACACAAACACAGTGTTTGGAGTTTAAGCATGGTTTTATTGCCTGCTTTGTCCCATCTTTGCATTAAGATTGGGAATGAAGGAATCAAGCTCTCTGACTCGGGCTTGAATTTCTGATCTAACACCAGCTCCCACTCTGTTTCTCTTCTAATTAGTCTCACAGAGAGGTGCTGGAATTGTTGAGAGGGTCCTGGAGGGAATAACAGTGTACATATGCCTTTTGCCCAAAGCATGAAGGGAGAAACCCCTCCTGTTTTGGCATTCCTGGAAAAGTGCAAATAATTCTTTTAATGGTGTTTAGACACAAATGATCTTTTGAAGCTTAGAACATACAAGGCTACTGCCATTTTTTTATTTGGGCTCTGTGGAAAAAATGACAGGGCAATAGTTCCTAAAGAGAGGGCATTTGGAGATGAATGCAGTCCTGGGATCTCTGGGAGTGTGTTGGTACCAGGGGCTTTTCCCATGGCAGTTCTGCAGCTTTTATCTCTTTTCAGCACAATTACAGTGGATCTGCAGGGACTTTGAAAATTCCCCTTTAGGCTTGATTTGGGGAGACCTCTGATTGCAGAATTGATTTCTGCCTTTCTAAAATTTCTGGCTGATTGTCCCATTAGTTCTAGTGTGTGTAGGATGTGAAATGGGAAGCCACAGGAAACTAGGCAAACTGTGTTTTATTTTTTGCTCCCTCTGATGGCTCATTCTGCACCCTCTGTGCACACACAGCTTTTATGCTGGCCAGTTGCAATCTTAAAAGTGACAATAATAATACAGGTCACAGCTTAACAAAACATCTATAAACATTCATATCTTCTGACATGTGAATAGCCCTTTTGATCATCAGGAGTTTTATTACCTTGCTGTTTTTGTGAATAAGAGATTTTCCATGTGTCTCAGCAGATATGAGTGATTAAGTAAACTTAGAAGAGAAGAGAAGAGGAAACCAGTTTTGAAAAGTTTTTTGTTTTACCAAGTGGATAAAAGACCATAGACCCAGAGTATAATTTGGGTTGGAAGAGACCTTTAAAGGTCACCTAGTCCAACATCCCAGCAATGAGCAGAGACATATTCAACTAGATCAGGTTGCTCATATACATCTATCCATTCAATTTTTATGTCTTAAACTTACTAGGAATCAATATAAAATGTTAGATACATTTATATTAAATATCTTTATTTTACACACTTTCAACAGAAACCTAAGGGGAGTGTTTTGATCAATATTTCCATATGAATTTCATTAGTCATGGAAACCAATTAGTTCCTAGCAGTATCTGTAATACAGATGCTTTCCACTGGGAACTTTGATGAAATTTAGCTCATTTCTCATAGGTCCCTCGACGCCCATGAGAACAGCAATATCTTTCAGGGCCACTACTGGCCCAGAGTGGCAAGGTCATGATGAAAGTTGCCACCTCCTTCTTTGTCCTGTCTTTGTCTCATGAAAAAGAATGAAGGAATAAAGATTCAAACCTTTGAATTTTGCAGTCTCTGGAAATGTCCTGTTTTCCCATTACGGTGGGCTGTAAATAGAACATGATTTACTAAGACAAAAGGATATTAGACATAAATACATTTTCAGCCAGCATTTCCTCACAAATCCGATTTCTTGGAAATTGTGATTGACAATCTTGCTTATTTTCTGTAGTGCCATTTGAGGTTCTTCTTTTAGCAATTGTATGTTTTTATTTGAACTACAAATAATTTCTTGCCAATTATGCTGATGAAGTGTGAAGCTCATTCATAATTCCTTTCAGATTCCAGTTCAGTACACAATAATCTTCAAACTACCTACGGCTGGATTGTCAAGGTAGAAGTAGGTTATTTGCTGCTGACATGATTTGACCTACATTAGAAGGAGAAAAAAATAATTTTCCCCTTTTGCTGGTTCCGTAACCTGTATTTACAAAAATGTGCGAAGTCCATCTTTAAGGAAAGAATTTTGTATCTCAGGCCAAATAGTGTCACCATAACTTAGTTAGCTGACTTCACTGCAGAATGTAAGAGGAAATAATTTACTCTAGTATTGGCAAAAACATGTTTTGATTTGAAATTTGTATGTGCACATATGTCCTTCAGAGGAGCTGATTCAAAAGTAAAAGGTGAAGACTACTTAGCAGCCTGAAGGATAGGGAATTCCCTTGGGCTGATAGCAGCCATGGTTCAAGCACTGTAGACTGGAAAAAGACTTAAATCTCTTACTATTCAAGCAAATGCTTTAACCATGCCTAAGGTGACTGGTGTTGGCACTTCTTAGTCCAGCTTTTTTTTCAGTGTATGTGCCCAGGGCTCATGTGTTCAGAGATGAACCCAGTGCTGCTGCTTCTCTGTGTCAGGTGTGGTCTGCATACCCGAGGGAGAGGAAGCCATGGTACCTCTTGTACCATCTTACTGTGTTACAGCAGTGCTTAGGCAGGATGTAGGAATGAGTCTGTTCAGACTCTGTTCTTCTGAGTAAGAGCAAATGTCTGTGTTTAGGGGTCTGGTTCAAAAAAACAAACCAACTAAACAAAAAGTGTGGACAGGGCTAGAGAAGGCCTGTCTTGTGTCCAAGACTTTTTAATCACCTTTCCAGGCTTGTGGCTCCCTGGATGCCAAGCTTTGATGAGAGTTTAGTCTTTTTTATCTACACTCTACAACTGAGAGTTCTTGCACTTGGCTTTGTGCAGTTGTATTACATTTACGCTATGAACTGTCGGAGAATGACCCTCTGGTAAAAAGCTATTCTCACTATCAGAAAAGTTACTCTGGGTGAACATTGGTGTGACTGAGGTCAAAATTTATCCTTTGGGAATTTAGAAACAGACTTGCTTTTGCAGCGAAAGTCAGAGTCAGTTTGTATTCTGGTAACTCAGAAGCTGATGTAGAGTTGGTGCTTTAGCAATCAGGTATTTTTGGCTGGTAACCAGCCAGTTACTTAACACTAATAAAGCCATGTGAAACAGTTTTTGCTGTAGTTCTGGTTACAATTGTTTTCTTTTGAATAGTATTTAACTCCAAAGACAAGCCCCCTGCAACTGCAGACTAAGGTACTCCTCAAAATCAGTATGAGAAAATTGCTCTCTACTATAACTCCAAGTGTGATTCTGAGACAGGAATAATTCAAGAAGAAAGTAAATAATTAAACCTCCTAAAACTGCAGTTCTACTTTCTCAGTCATATAGTGCCTTGCATGATTTTTGAGGACTTTCACCTGACAAATGAAGCTACTTGATGTGCTAAGGGGTTAATCAGTTTGGTATCTTAACAATTCTCCACCACAGTGAAAACATTTTAGCACCTAAGAGGAGAGATTGTGGGTGAAAAACAGAAGATACATGATTTATCACTCCCCTCACAAATAAAATTTATTCATTGCATCCACCAGCCATCACACAGATGGTCAGAAAATTGGCTTTGTGTAGGGATGTGGATTCAGGCATGAATATTAATATGAGACAGATGTAAACGCATATTAATATGCATTTGCTTTGCATGGACTGACATTAAAATATTTTTATTAAAGAAACCGCATTTGAAATGAAAAGTATAGGTCACCTTTTTAAAACATATAATAGTAGGGTACAATGTATTTACACCTTCCTGGAACAACAGGAACAATGCAACAAATTTTTTATTTTAAGAAGAAAGAGCGTGTGACTTTTCTTTTAGAAAAATATGTTGGATGCAGCGCAAGAATTAATAAATCAGGAAAACATCTCTCACTTTGCGGTTAAAACACATTTCCTCCTTTTTGCCTGCCTTGTTATGCTGGCAGTAATGCACATCGTAAAGTGGGGGTGATAGATACCGGCCTTCAGATCAGCATACGGTGAAATTCAGCTAAGTTAGGTAGACTGACTAAACTCATTCTGTCTCAAAATGCACCACTCAATATGTTGTTGTTTTTCCAATGGCAACAATGCATAAAACCCATAAGATTTATGAAGATACAGTATTTCACGTGTGTTTTTTTGGTAAGGGACAGCACTGATGTTCACAGCACCATTCACATCTGTGCATTGTTAGTATTGCTCAATGTTAGCATTGTGCCTTTGTCCAAAGAGAAACACAGTGTCATAATATTTGTCACATTACAAAAGACAATTTCACAGACATTTGCTAAGCATTTTTTTTGCAAAGGTTCTGTAACAGAAATATAATTTCGAAGGGAAAATTTGATTTATTTTATTCTTATATGAAACATTCAGGTGCATTCTAGCTGGTAGCTGTAACACTTGAGTATTTGAGTAAGCAGTTTTATACTTACACACATTTGCAAGGAGAGATTGTTGAAGTTAAGATGAAAGGTATCAGCAGGCTGTCAGATCCCATGTACCCCTTGAACACAACTATGCCATTATAAATCTGTGGAAGCACCTCACTGGCTTCTGCTTGCATTGTGAAGCAAGTAGCCTTTGCACCCTGCACGTGCAGTTGTGAACTCAGGGAGCCTACTCTCTTCTCTGCAACTGGCTAATTTATAAATGGCACAAGTGCTGCTGTGAACAAGATGGAGCTTTTTGTCCCTGTTCAGTCCCTGTGGCTAGCAATGAAAATCCCGTCCATATGATGGAGATAATAATTACACTGCTGTAAATTGATTCGAGTGATGAAACCCACAGTACATTATTGGCCAAGCCTCACTGCTTGCTAGGTGCAGGATGCAGCACAGAAGCCACGGCCCAATGTGCTCCTTGTACTCTTCCCTGCTGTGAGGCTGCCCAGGGAATGGCAGAGGAGCCCCCTGCTCTGCTTTAGGTGTAGCAGCTGCCTGTGAGTGAAATAGGTATGGAAAAGGCTCTGTAGAGACAGCTGTGACACCTTCGTGCTGCCAGTGGATTGCCCTGTGTAGGAGGCACTTTTGATTAGCTTTTTAGAGCAACCAATCATCCTGGTAGGCACAGTGAGAAGGGGATAGTATGTGGTGCTCCAGTGTTTTGGAAACCTCTATGAAAATGGTAGCCTGATAGCTAGATGTAGCCTGATGCTGCCAGATGCCAATGGAGCTTTTTTTGTATTTCCTCCAGCAGATGCTGGGTAAATAAATGTGGATTCTGTGACCTTTGCTGCAGCCCTCTCAGGCGCTTGAATGACTCCGAGGCTCCTCTGCACGTGTGTGCATGTATGTCAGTTTAATGATGGGAGAAGGAAAGTTTATATTTGTTTTACTTCTTCCCTTCCTCCCTTTTCAAATTCCTAAGTTTCAGAAAGTTTCATGCAGAAGACTGCTGTGTAGCTCCTGGGAGTGTGCTGCCCTTGTTTTCCCTGTGGCTGACTGGCTCCAGCTCAGCAGTCAGTCAAAGAGAGCATCTCCAGAAAGGCAATGCAGGGGGGACCTGGCTCCTGGCTCATTATGCGCTTCTGTCGATAGAGCAGACGAGATCTCATTCACACAACGTGCTTTGTATCACAGGTAACTTCCTCAAATTCCCAGTCATAAATCTTACTAATTCAATATTCTGTGGTCTGATTCATCTGGCAAGCTAGCAGAGGTTTCAGCATATCTGGCAGCTCCCAGCAATGCTTTTCTCTCAGGACTTCCTTCTCCAGCCCCAGAGTCTCTTTTCTCTCTCCCTCTTCTTTTTTTTCCCCTCCTCACGAAATCACAGAAAACCAGTATCTTATTCAGCACGTTTTCAGAAATTATTTTCAATGAAAAAGTATAGACTTTAAAAAAGTAGGTTTTTTTTTTTAATTAAAATATTTTAGTTTGTTGAACAAGCCTAGCTTATTTATGTCTTATATCAGCTGAGCATTCGATTGGATGTCCCTGGGATACCTGGGGAAGTTCTCATCAGGGAGTTTGATTCCTTGTGTCTCACACATGGTGAGACTCTGGCCAGTTGTTGGCATTGTTTGCCTTCTGAAAGTGTTTGATATTCACATTTCCTAGTGCTGGTTTTCATTAAGTGTAGCACAGGCCACTAGTTGGGCAATGGAAGGTGGGAGATAGGCACAGGTGTGACAGGGTCTTGTTCCCAGAGAAGATCTCACCCTCTTTTTAAGTGACAGGAGGTTTTGATAAGAAGGGAGGCTATGCTTAGCTCATTAATCCCCCCCCTATGTTAGTAGACCATATACTGCATGTTATATGCTGGAAAACTTAATGTTGATGACTTGTCATCTTGAGAGCTATATTTGCACAGTTAAATATGTTCTGATATTTTGAAAACAAGAAGTAGGAGTGTGGTATGTCTAGGTTGTGGTACCTGTGGTACCTCCTCTGGGAAAAAAAAGAAGTTGGCAGAAGGCCAAAAATTAAGTCTACTTGTAAATGAAATAATTTAAAAAATAATTTTCTCTATTTATTTTTCATTAGTAGAAAATTGATGAAGAAGAGAAGAGGGCTGCAATCTGCATCTGCATTTGATCACTTGCACTGCTTTTTATACTACATGAGGAGTTCCCATAAGATTGTTTTCAACTCTTTGGCTGGAAGTTCCTTGGGCTCCATTGGCTCAGACTTCAATTATCCTCATCAAGATATTTTCTTTCTGTTCTAGCATCAGTTTGGAGAAGTGGGGATTGCAGTGTTCACCTCCATCCAGAGTTCAGGCTCTTCCAGGCAGTGTGTTGGCTTTGCCCCTGACTGAGCAACTTTATCTTTCTCTACTCAATCCCCTGCATATCTTTCAGCTTCTGTTCCTTGTGCCAGTTGCTTTTTTCTACTCATATGCTGGTCTTTGGAGTATTAAGAAGTCAAACTCTGTTTTTCTCTTTGTGGAAACAAACAGCATCATTGTGAGCAGTGCCTTGGAGAGCTTGTGTGTGTCAATGACTCCCTAGCATGCTAGTGAAGGCCAAAGAGCCTGATGGGGCTGCCACTGGCCATCAGAGGACATGTACCTCAGTGCCAGGTTCTGTGGGGCTCTGCATTTCTTCCCTTTGGATACTCTGAGGAGTATACTCTTGAGCTAGCAAGATAGGACACCTGTCCAGAGCTTTAGCCTTTCCTTCTATTTTATTGCCTTGAACTTTGTCTCAAGCCAGTTAAGCATAAAAAAAATATTCACAACACCAAAAATGAATAATGTTCCCAAAAATGTTTATAAAATATTGGTGTACAATGGAAAAATGGGAAACTATGATACCTCTGTGGGGTTTGTGTGGGAAGAGCCTTCCTATGGGCGAGCCCTGGTGTGGTGTCTGGCACCAGGGATCAGCCACAGGGTCTGTCTTCCTGCAGGCAGGTGCTACCCAAGCCCTGTTAGCCAGTGCATGGCCCCTTCACCTCCAGGCATTGCTCTTTAGTCTGTTAGTAGGATCAGGGTGATTAATTTCTGCCCCAGACTCACTTCTTTCTGAGAAGACAGACAAACAGACTATTTCTCCGAGTTAATGCAGCTGCTGTTTCCCTTCCTGAAAGATGTCAAGGCATGGTTCCTGTTGCTTAACTGATCACAACCATTCCTGAGTCAGAGGAAGTGGAGCCTCCCTTGCTCCTTTGCACACCCTCCTGGGCAGTAACAGATAAATTTTGATATAAAATATGACTTTCACTCAACCTTACATTTTAACTGCATCTGTACTTCATCAGACACATTCTTAGAAATGTCTAAATGGTTGTATAGTCATTTCATGGTGAAATTGTCTTGGGATGATTTGACCTCAACACTTTTTTTTGTTGATGAATACTGAAATAACCATGTATTTGTGGTTCAAGTCAGCCAGGGTTGTTTTCTGTCTGCATTGGATTTTCAAGGACACATGGCTTCCAGTGTCTAGAGATCAATCCAAGTTAAAACTGGAGAGGAAAGTGGTTTGATTCTTTGCAGGAATTACTGTCTAAATGGAACCTGACTTCAGCAGATTTCTATGCAAAACCCTTTGATTCCCATTTTCCATCTGTGAGAAATTTGGGTTGTTATTGTTGGATTTGTGTCTTTCCTTTGATAAACATATTAAAACATGGTCAAAATAGCTTTTTATCTTCTAAAAGATGTACTGTGAATGAAATGCCCTCTGACTTCTATGGGTTTGGGAGCAGTTTTCCTGCTTTTATTACAGTTGCACCAGGTTTTTGTAATTCTTTGCTTGTGGTTCTGCTCACAATGTTAATGCAGGGTTTGTGTTTGGCTCAGAAAACAGCTGGAATTCAGTACCTGGAGATATTAATATTTCCCTCACCTTGACACTTTCCCTGTTTTTTGCCTTTGATGACTACCTCCACCAGAGTGAAATTAGGAGTCTTGGCAGTCAGTATTCGGAGGGATGCTGAATTCCATACTTCTGAGGCTATGTTTGAGAGTTTCTCATGATCCTTTTGCTTTCTGAGTGTAGGACTTAGCTCCCAGACAATGAGAACTCAGAGCTTTCAATCTTTAAGCTTCTGGTTTTGCATCTTCTCCCACTGAGCAACCCACAGCTGCAAATAGAGACATCACAGTTGTCAAGACCTTATGGTTCCTATGGTGATGGTCAGTCATAGTTACACTGTTCTTCCCAGAGCAGCTTGGATGACCTAAGAGGATTACAGGCAAAATAAGGAGCACTTCAACTCTGATTCACACTGGCTTGAGCTGTGGTCATCTGTTCCCAGTTATTTCCTTGTGAAAATATCCCACTTTTTAACCTCTCTATTGGTATTATTACCAGAAGGACTTATTACCAGAAGGACCACTGGCATCCTGGGCTGCATCCAAAACAGCTTGGCCAGCAGGGTGCGGGAGGGGATTCTGCCCCTCTGCTCTGCCCCTGTGAGACCGCACCTGGAGTGCTGTGTACAGTTCTGGGGCAAGGAAGATGAGAAGGATGTGGACCCATTAAAATGTGTCCAGAAGAGGCCTACAAAGATGCTCAGAGAGTTGGAACAGCTCTCCTGTGAAGACAGGCTGAGAGAGCTGGGGTTGTTCAGCCTGGAGAAGAGAAGGCTCCAGGGAGACCTTACAGCAACATTCAATTGCTCAAAGAGGACCTATAAGAAGGCTGGAGATGGACTTTTGACAAGGGCATGAGTGGTAGAACAAGGGGTAATGGCTTTAGACTGGAAGAGGTTAGGTTTAGATTACATATTAGGAAAAAATTCTTCACTGTGAGGGTGGTGAGGCACTGGAACAGGTGGCCCAGAGAAGCTGTGGACTCCAGGCTGGACGGGGCTTCGAGCAACATAGTCTAGTGGGAGGTGTCCCTGCCCACAGCAGGGGGGTTGGTACTAGATGATCTCTAAGGTTCTTTCCAATGCAAGCCACGATATGCTGTTCATTTTCCGTAAGAGTACTATTACAATCTGCCAACATCTGTGTCATTGACGAGTCCAGCAATCTTAGCTGTGGGTCTGTAGCTGACAGTGACACTCTCTTTGACTGGGGCACCTGTGGGCATCCAGCTTCTTGAAGCATCCAACTTCTCTGCAGCAGCAGCTGCCCCTCACTGCTGCAGCTGGGCCAGACCTGGGCAGTGTGACTGGGTGCTCAGGGGAATTTATTCTCTGAAAGCCCCTATCATTCACCAGATCTGACACCCACATTTTCCTAAGGTTGTCTGGCTGACTGAGGAAGGTAAAATGTGACAACCATTTTCTTCTCTGTGTCTGTCCTGCGGGATATGATTTTGATAGAACAGGGGGTAATAGTTTTAAACAGAAAAAAGGTAGATTCATACTAAATATACAGAATACTTCTTTGTGATGAGGGTGGTGGAACACTGGCACAAGTTGCCCAAAGAGGTGGAGATGCCCCATCCCTGGAAACATTCAAGGCCAGGTTGGATGGGATTCTGAGCAACCTGATCTAGCTGAAGATTGGCGTTAGGTTGGTCTAGACTGCCTTTAGAGGTCCCTTCCAACCCAAGCTATTCTATGATTCTTTGATTCTATGACTCTATTATTCCATTATTTTCTTTCAGTCTTCCTTCCCAGGCTATGGCATTGGGAACCTGGAGTCAGAACTCTTATTATATTCTCTTGATTTGAAGAGCAGCATTCCTTCCTTCAGCAAATAAGAATGTAACACTAAAACAACTAATTTGACTGAAAATATTTCACTTTCAGGAAATAACCCATATCAAACACTGAATAGTTTGCCCCCTGGAAAGGTGAATTTCTCACACCTTTATTGAGAATCAGAAAGAACCCCCAGAGTGGTTTCCTCTCCTTGGAGTAGGCAAGGAAGCCTTGGCACAATGAGGATGAAATGCTGCCGGTGCAGCCCCAAAATCACCCCCAAGACTGCTCTGGGCTCAGTGAGATTACACAATGCAATTGGATCATCCAGGTTGTTTGCTGTCTTGCTAAGTTTGGGGTTGACAGTCAGATTCAAACACAAGCTCAGCATTTTTCGTCTTGCTAAGCTTTTGCTCGATGTTGACACACTGTGTATTTTTGCTTCAGTTAATGGGTTATTTCAGTTGCACAGGGAGGATTAATTGTACCGTGATCATTTTGCAGTTAGTATGTCATGGATATTAATCAATCTGAGTCTGGAAAAAGATGAGTATTGATCTGTGTTATTTGCTAGAAGTACCCTGCCACATTTTTGCTTGAGAGCTCCCTTGCGAAATATAATTTGTTTGTGAAAATTTGAAACAAAAATTCAGTCACAAGAAGAGCTAATTAAAATAATGGCTTGCTACTGTTTTAATATTAATTCACTTTTCAGTCTTTCATATTGCTGCATGCCTTCCTGTGATGACTGCAGGCCCACAAAATTAGATAACAGGGTGGACTGGATGAGCACGTGGCCAAGCCCGGTGCCTGAGAGCTCAGGGAAGAGGCAGGTTACCACAGGCTGAGCACCCATCTGTGCCTGCATGGCAGAAGAGTGTGGGATTTTGACCCTCAGTCCCTCAGTGAGTTGTCGGGGAGTAGGATGCAAATATCTGCATTCCTCCACGCGTCCTCCATCCCGTAGCCCGAGGATCCACTCTCCCAATCTACCATCAGGGAGTAGCTCTGGCTTCTCTCTTGGGCACCTCTGTTGGGTGGAAGAGCCTGGTGGAGCTGCTGTGCAGCCCAGGGCCCTCTGCCCTCCTGCTGAGTCTCCCTGTGACCTTCCTGTGAGTGAAAGGGAGGCTTCTTGCAGTAAAAAACGTGCTGATGGTGTGACTGAGGCCACAAACTGTTACCACAAAGGCAACAGTAGAGCTATGAGCTGTTGGGAACAGCTTTTGGGCAGCACCAATCTGGACTGGATTTCAAAAGAAATCTGTCTCAGTGGCTTCTCTCCCTCCCTTTACATTCCTGATCTTTGTTTTTTGGTTGTTGCTTTTTAAAATCTTAACACTTTAGGGATTGTTTTCTGGTCTTTAGTTTTAGACAGATGAACAACAGAGCTTTATAAGCTGATTGTGGTCAGATGTACATCTGCAGCAATAATTGGGATACACAGGGACAAGGGATGGTGTCACTACAGCATTTCGCAATCAATGTTGAAATGAAACCACAAATAGAAACCACATTCTGTTGTTAATTGTTTGATTTAAACCCATAAACCCTGTAAAACTCAAAGACATAAGAACAATAAAATCCCATCATGTTGATGAAAGGCATGCAAGTTTTGGGACCATATTCCTGTCCCCAGATTCACATCAGCTCATGCACAGATCTTGGAGTAATGAAGCACCATAGGAGGTGATATGTTTGTATGTTTTCCACTGAGACAGACTTTCTGTCAGTTATGGGTTAGGAAAAGGAGGTGAATTTGCAGTGTTCTGCACAAAATAGGAGTAAAACTAGTCTCAAGTCTGAAACAGCCTTGACTAGGATTGATGAATCTGCTACAAGGATAAGACCATATACACTTGATCCAACCCTCATCTGAAGTGTTTTCTGGAGATCATGGTATTTACACACATATATATGCAGGACAGCATGTGATAGTTACAGAATTTGATTATGTGAACATATATTTGCATTCCATGGTAGGAAAGTGGAAAGATGGATTCATAGCAACTCTAAACCATCTGAAAGCCAAATTAGAAACTACCATGCTGAAAATTTGAAACCAAGCCTGGTAAGCTAAATAAACCTCTTATGTCTCTGAGTTTTCAGGTAAAAAGTGTATAAATAATGCCCACACCTTTTGTTATAAGGAATTTAGCCATTTGTATTCTGCTCAGGCCCCTGTTTCCCATTCAATTCTTTGTTTCCAAGCTTGTCCATTTTCATTTATCACCTCCTCTACTCCTATCCTATCCAAAATCATATTCTGGTAGTTTGCTTGCCTGGAAAAAATTCCTTGCTGCTTCTCTAGACCCAGATCTACTTCTATGTCTTGGTGTTGGCAGAGGTGCTGCTGAAGTTTAGTCATTTGTGGACAAACTGCAAAGCAGGCAGTGCTGACTGTGTGATGAATATCAATGTTAAGTGAATTGACACAGACAGGCTTTTATTACCAAGAATAGTAGGAAACTGTTTTATTCCCTAATTTGCTGACAGCTCTGGCAGGTTAAAGAGCCAAGTGTCATATCAGACATTGTTGGTACATGGAGAGGTTGGTGAATACTTCTAGATTCAGCTTAAAAAAAAAAAAAAAAGAGAAGGAAAAATGTAGGATAGATTGGTGTCACTTTTGCTGGAGTGGGATTTTGTCAGTAATATATTGTTGTGAAAGGTTACAAGTTGTTTTCTATATGCTTTTGCATTACTAAAGTTCCTTTAGTGTGCAAGTGAGTGTTTTATTATGAGAAATTAATGAAAAATAACCATCACACTATGGGGAAATGTACAGTAAACAGAAAGCTCATATTATTAATTTGGTATCATTTGTTGAAGGAAGAATATGCATATAGAAATAAATAGTACTCGGAAAGAAAAGTATAGAAATGACAATCTCCTTCCACTTAACTCTTACTTCACAGGAAGAAAGGTATTATTTTTAGAGTACTATCAGCCTCCAAAAAAGACTGTTATGCAAACAACATGGCAACAATGCACAGTGTCTTTTTAAGGTGTGAAAAAATACCCATAAAAATTTGCATAGAATAACGTTTACCATATTTTCTGAATTACATTTTTGGAGGACTACCCTTACATTTCCAGGTTTGTCAGTGATATTCAGTGGACCTGAGAAACCTTTCCCTAAATTTGCTATGTGTGTGTATTTTCAATCATCCCTTCTGATTTTGTAGGACTCAAGTTCCTGAAAGATTTCCAACCAGCTCTGCTCTAAACTTGATTACTTATTGTAAAAGCTAAGAATTATTTAAATACAATAATCAAATAGAAAGGAATAACAACAAGTTCAGGCTTTGTGCAGCAACCAGCTTATATCTACATAGAGTTCGCTGCAAGTTTAGGGTTTGTGAAACGTACATCACTTTTTCTGAAGAAGTAGCCCAGAAGACGGAAGGAAGGAGCAAGGTGACACAGAAAATGTGAGCCCTGTTTTAAATTTCTTGAAGCAAGCATATTGAATCAGGACAGAGCACAGTTCAAAAGAATTACCTTCTTTCCTTGATATTAAATTTAGGGTGTTGGTTGGCAAGCAGGCTTAATTTTACTCTGGAAATGATGGAAGTCCATATTTTACTGGGTATTTCCCTGTGCTTTGCATAGGGTGGGTGCCAGAATCAGTGCATGCCTGTGAGAGACTGGGCCCATGCTTTTCCATAACTGAGCCACTGGCATCAAGCAGCTACACAGTCATTCATCCACCTGGGTTCTTTCAAGCTACCACTTTTCAGAACCTGCACAACAATATTGAAAATTAAACCCAGTTAATAGAAAAAAATGTTAAATCAGTGGCCATAAAATTTAATGGGTTTATAGCAGTCTTAACACAGTAGGACTGAATTATCATGTTAATTTAATTTCCATTTCTAAATGAACCAGAAGGCACAATAAAGGTCAATTAACCACTATCTTCCTGGTCTTCTTTTATTCTTCTAGTATCTCTTTTAAATCACCATCACTTCCAAAGCACTTAAACCTTTTCTGGAAGTTCATGTGCTTCTCTTTGAGACTCCATATAAATAGAATACAGCTAACAACACACCAGGTGCTCGAATACATGGATTGCTTCACCATGTTCTATCTACATCTGTAGATATCTCTGTGTCAGAGCTAAATAAACATTGCAGAGAGGTTTATTTGCTGGTATTCATTGCTATGTCATTATTTCTGGATGAGTTTTGGGCTTTGGCAGATTATCATTAGCTCTGATCTATGTCATTATAAGCAAATGGGATGTGTGCATCCTTCCCTTACTCTTCTCACAAAGTGCTTTTCATCACTGTCGGTGAAGCAGCTTCAAAGCCTTGCCTAAAATTAGCATATGCCATGATGACCCCCCAAAATTCACAGCAGCTAGCCTAAGAGACTGCTTACCACATTGCCTAGGCTCATCTCTTTATCATTGCTTCCCTCTGCAGTCGGTGATTTTATCCTACCTTACATCTGGAGTGCAAGGTTTCCAGTTGCACCATGACAAGCTCATCTTGGTCATTATCTGTAGAAATAGAGACTGGGCACTTTAACAGGACTATAGTAATTAATGCTCTAGGTTGCTTCAGAGGCACCTGTGATTTCCATTGAGATGAGCATGTCAGCCATGTGGTTTATGGTATTTGGGATCATGTCACTTGCTAAATTTATTAGTATGTTGTTTTCGTGTGCTCAGGAAGGTCCATGGCATCTGGGAAGGGATGTCAGTAAACTGCAGGACAGCTGAAGCACAAACTGTAAGGTCTCTGCAATGTTGAAGCTGATGGGAATTCTGCTTGTTGATTTTAACAGGGCCAAGGTTATACTGGAGATGTTTAACTTCCCAAAGTCATGCAGAGTCTTAGTGATCTGGCTGGGGATGTAGTCAGACGTCTTGGACTGCACCTTAGCTATCACCTAGTAAATCTCCCCTCCCTTCTGAGGAGTCAAGTCTGCCCATGTCTTAAGGCTTCCTCTGGAATATATTCCTTATATGTTCTTGATTATTTTCTCTCTTCAAAAGACTGTTTACAGACAAAATTATTTCCCTATTTCTCTTTCTGTGAAAAAATGGGATCCAATGAATCATGATTAGAGCAACATATGTGTCAGAGTGTTTTTATTTTTTATTTATTTGTAAAGTTTTTTTGTTAAGGAATTGTCAAGCTCTCCTACCTAATATTTAAACAGCCTTGAAATAGTGATCTAAAGAGATGTTAAAAAAAAGATAAATCTTTAATTTTGCGTATTCTGTGGGTTTGAATTGCGCAAAGCCTGAAATGTTGCCATATAAAACAGTGCTCTTTGTATGGTCATATGTACAGCATGAGCTGTACAAAACTGTACATAGCCTGAGGCAATTTTGATTTCTATATCCAAGCAGTACTATTCTTGAGGGCCACAATTCAATTTAGACCCCCCCAACACACACACACACACACACACACACACACACACACACACAGAGGCAAACCCCCATTATGAACTGGTGCAGGGTGTCTGTTGTGGGACCTGGTGCAAGACATGGAGAGGTACCGCTTGCCCAGTCAACTGGGGATGAAAGACCCCATCCTCTCTGGCATGTGGGCACAAACCAGCTGTGTCTTCTATGTATTTAATAAATCTGCCCCAGGTCTTGCTAAGCAATGTGTGTTCTGCTGGGCTTTTAAAGGACGAGGTGGGTGAGTGAGGTTATGTGTTTCTTGGGTGCTGTTCGAAAAATCATCATAGTTTTCTGAAAGTTCAAACTTTTTCCTACTTTGGAAAACGAAATAAGTCGTGCCCAGTGGGTTTCTTACAGCAAAATTCAGGCTGCTGTTATGGCAATGTAAAAGAAGAGCAAAAATAAAGATAGAGAACTAAAGTTTAAAGAGATTTCTGCAATTGTCGATTTCAAATGCAGAAGCCCCTTGGGCAAGTGTCAGGCGAAGTTGGTGGGAGAGAAACCAAGAATAGTCTGTAGAAATAACTCCAAAATGTCATTGAAAAATAGAAGGAATGAATCAATTATATAGAGCTTTTAAAGGCATCCGTTAGAGAACAACAGTTCTTTGCTAAATGCTATGGGAGGAGGGAAAAGATCTGCAGGAGTTTATTCCTATTAAACCATAGCTTGTATTCTAAAAGACAGTAGTGCTGTCTGTTGGCATGTATGAAGTCTTCAAGATGTATTTATAAATTGTTATTCTGCTGAAACAATTACAACCTGTATTGACAGTTTTCTAGGTAGGCTCATATTGGTGATTTTTTTTTGCTTTTAACTTTCAGTGTGTCAGATCCAGACAGACTGATTTTTCTATTTGTTTGTGTGAAGGCTTGTGCTGGGCATGCCTTTGTGGCTATCAGTTAGGTCTCAATATGTAAAGTCTTGTCAGATATCTGGAAATGATAGCTTATTATCTGACACAAGCAATCTTGTGCCGCCCCTAACCACGAGCAGCCAGGTAGCCAAAGGAAAAACCCAGAGGCTGAACTCTGCACAGGTGTGCTTAGCTCGATGGACAATTCTGAATAATAATCCTGTGAATATCAGACCTGTCCTGCAATTTCCTGAGCAGAAGAAAGACGTTGGAGAAGTTATATGGTCCATAGTGCTAAGTTTTCATTCAGAAGAAATGACTGTGGAATTGGATGAATTCAATACGTCAATATGTTGGGAAAACAGGAAAAATGCACATTAAAAAAATGTGTAGTAAGGAAATCTTGGGTCCTGAAACTGGTGGGCATCATTTACCACTCTTGATCTCTATGTGTACCTCTTAATTCTAGACAAGAATCAGAGAACTTAATATTTGGAATTTGGGTATTTTAGCCAGTGCTATGTACACCAAGATCTTCAAACTGATTTTGGATGTGCCAGATTTGAGATATTTAATGTTTTATCCACCTTAAAAGCTGCCTATTCTCATGAAGTACACAGAGCATGCACTGATCACCTGCTCCCTTTCCCCAGCAAAGGTCATACCTGTAGGATTTTTGTGTGAGGCAGATTATTGATGGTTGTTTTCCTGCACTTAAAAATAAACATCTTAGGTTTCCTTCCCCCTTTTTATATAAATATATGTTAGCTTATTTGAATGACTGGAATGACTTCCTATGACTGATGTAATTTGTATTACAGAACATACAGTATGAAAACCAGTATCTATTTTTCCTGTTCTTCAGACTGAAATGACTATTGGATGAAGCTGGTGGTGGCTTGAGCTGCTTTTTGGGGGATTATTATTGTGTTTCAGCCAATTAAAAGAGAAAAGTAGATATTGAATCATAGAATTATTGGATCATTTGGGTTCGAAAAGACCATTACTATCATCGAGTCCAACTGTTACATTGTATGAAATGCTGTGAAAAAATAATTTTCTTTGACCAGCTTGGCCACTCAAAGGAAACTGCCAGTAACATTATTTCTCTAAGAGGAATGCAACCTATATGTGCATATGTATTTGTTTCCTGCTGCATCTGCCAGGAAAGCTGGAGAAAGATGTTACTCATTACCTACTTGGAAACATCTGTCCATTTTCAGAGCATAGCTTTTACGAGGCATGATATTAAATATTACATTTACACATCCTGAAAAGATTTAGAAAGGGAACAAAACTGTTAGAAACAGTGAAGGGAATGTGGCTAAACTCAGCAGGCAGAAATGAATGAACATGTTTTTGCAGAGGAACACCCTGCAAAGCTGCTGCTGGAGAGCAGGGGAGCTGTTTGTCTGGCTTGGAGACAACCCCATCCAGGGTCTTCTCCCTTTCTCCCTGATGCCCTCCTCCTCTTTATCTCAGCCAGACACTGTCTATATGGCATGGCTGTCCTGGTCAGCAAAGGTACAAAAGAAGCCCAAGACCTCTGTTGCATGCACACAAATCCACCTCCCTTTTTTTCTAGTGGTGTGCTTGGAGCCTGATGGGCTCCTGTTTAGAGCACTGGGACATAGGTTGGTTGGTAGAAACTTCAAGAAAAGGATTATGATAAGATCTGAAGTTCAGCTACCAAATTCATCAATTACCTCAATTCTTATTGTTCCTTTAATAGTTGAGTACTCTTCTATTTTCCGCTCCTTTAGTCATGAAAGTGGAACTAAATGTCCATTTTACAAGTCAGTGTCACAAGGCACTGAGGAGAAAGAAGTCTTACTATTGACTGAAAAGCAGATGGTATAATACCACAATATACTTTTGCACAGGGAGGTGAGCCAGCTCAATGCATGTCTCCCTTGCCTTGTATCCTGTGTCTCTCCCTCACATCCCCTTCGCAGAGATAGAGCGCAGGGACACAGATGACATCTCTGGGGCTAATGGCCCTTCTTCTATTTATATTTCTCAATTGGGGATTGACTGATTACATTTTTATTGTCACTTGTCCTTTTCAACTCAGAGAAGGATTTCTTTTTCCTCCTCCTCCTCTTTTTTTTTTCTTTTTCTTTTTTTTCTTTTTTCTTTTTCTTTTTTTTTTTTTTAATTAAGGCTAACAGTCATTCCATCGAAAGCTTTCTCCTTTCAGGAAATCTTTAACAGGATTGCACACATTGTCTCTCTGTTGATTGTGCTGCTTTCAGTGTTGCACAACTTCATTTGTCTGAAGGAGATGTTTATTAAATGCAGATACACATTACTCAAGCACCATATTCATGGTATAATTTTGACCATAGCATCTTGAAATCCACTAGGGCATGATTTGGTAGAAAAATTATGACTTCTTTATGAACTCTGGAAGTCCATGTGTTACTCAATGCATAGCTTCATTCTCCAGAGATTCCACACAGGTTTATACAATGCCAGAATCAGATGTCTTTTTTTAAGGTTTAAATTAGGCTCTAAACCAGTGAGATCGTTTAAAATTATCTACACTAAAAGTATTTGTAAGTTTGCAAGTCTGTATCTAAACAGCTTTTACTACAGTAGGTTACATGTCATACATGAAATCCCTAATTGTGCTTGGTCTTTGCATATTAAGTGCTTTAATTAATTAATTCTGAGTTAAATATTTTAAATGTTAAAATTAACCCATCAGCCCAGGTACAAAAATCAAGTTCCATTATCAGTGTTTTCAATTGTTCAAAGTATTTATTAAGAGAGTTTATTAAGACAGTTGCACCATTCCCAGTTAAAAATTCCCCAGTTAAAAATCCCCAACTTATGCTCCCTTTTCAAACTTCAAACCACCTGTACACCATAAGAGTTATCTTTCCTGTGTTTACTGTATACTTTTACAAGTATAAACACTTTTACAAGTGTTTTAAGATGTTTTGGATGTATTTTAATACTTTTTTTTAGGTGTTTTTACTTGCACTTTGGTTCCAAGGGCTAACTCCAAAAACCCCAGTTCTAACAGCCAGCAGCTATTTTTAGCCCCATAGCCGTTACCCTGCAGGCAAGCTCCAAGGCAACCTGAATTTTAATGAAGGCATTTTAGCACCCTTATCTCAACTGATACCACCCCTCTGACAACGACAAGCTATTGGTGGACTGAGATGATCTGTCAAAGGGAAAGCACCAATCACTTTAAACCGAAGGGGCGGGCTGTGGGCGGAGCAAAGGCACTATAAAATAACGAGACAGGCTTCGAAAAGTTCGGGGCGTGGGTGTGGTAGCTGTGTGGTGGACATTAGTGCTGGGCACTAAAAGCCTTAGTCCTATTAAGGAGCCTTTAGTAACTTTTTGCTTTTGGACCAGCCAAAAGCCAGCCCAGCACTGCAAGTTCTTTTTCTCTACCTGAGGTCCAGTGCTGTCTCATCCAGAAGATCTCAAATCCCTGCGCTCCTGGGGCATACCATCTACCGAGCCATAGGATCCCAAATTTTTATGTTTTTCTAATTTCTGTAATTTTTCAGTTTTTCTGTTTCCAACAGATTATTTTAATTTTTTTATTTAACTAAGAGCTGTCTCATTTCTCACATTACAGGATACAGTTTCCAGGACTTTATGTTTGTTCAGTGCATCCAAACATTATGTGGGAGAATGAAATAAAGGTCAGTAATTTTTGAAATTTGTAAGTTAACAATACATTATTATTGCAATAATGTTTTAATGTGTTTATTTAACTACAAATGCAAATATTCTTAAAATCAGTATTAGGCAAATTTTGAGTGGAATTAGTCTTAAAGTTCTACTGTGTTATAGTGAAATATAAGTCTACTTAATTTGGCTGAAGTTTTAAATTAACAGAATTATGCAAAGTAAACTTGCTTGAATTGGTGGAGCAGGCAAGGCAGGAGGGTGGCATTGTATGTAATGGAGGGGCTGGAATGTATGGAGCTCACAATTGGCAATGGAGCACTTGAGAGCCTTTGGGTAAGGATTAAGGGACAAAAAAATAATGCAGATGTCATCACTGGAGTCTGCTATAGACCTCCCAGGCAGGATGATGATGCTGATGAATTATTCTTCAAGGAACTAAGGGACACTTCCACGTCGACTGCCCATGTCCTTTATGGGGGACTTCAACTGGCTGGAAATTAACTGGGAGCATCACAAAGCAGGTCCAAGAGATTCCTAAAACATCTGGATGATAACTTCATGGTACAGGTCCTAAGGGAGCTGACTCAGAAAGATGCCTTCCTTGGTCTGCTGCTTGTCAACAGAGTGGATCCTGTGAGCAGTGTGGTGACTGGTGCCATCTTGGCCACAACAAACACAAAGAGATCGAGTCTAAAATCTTTGTTGACAGGAGGAAATGTGCAGCAAAACCTCAGCTCTGGACATGAGAGCAGAAGTCAGGCTGCTCAGGGAACTAGTGAGAAAATTGCCCATGAAAAATGCTTTTGAATGTGCTGGAGTCCATTGTGCTGGTCTCTGTTTTAGCACCACCTCTTAATGGCACAAAAATGGGCAATTCCAAAATATTGGAAGTCAAGCAAATACGGCAGAAGGCTGGCTTGGCCGAACAGGAATCTTTTTTGGGTCTAAGGGAAAAATGGAAGGCGTATGCCCAGTGGAAGCAAGGTAAGGTGATCTGGGAAGAATATAGAGATGCAGCTTGCCACTGTAGGGAGAAAATTCATGCAGCCAAAGATCAACTGGAGTTGAAGCTGGCTGGAAATGTGGGGGACAATAGTAAGTTATTTAAAATATATTAATGGCATAAGGCAGCATAGAAATAACATCAGCCTGTTACAGGATGAGTATGGGTACTACACAAACAGGGACCTGGACAAGGCAGAGGTGTTTAGTGCATTCTTTGCCTCTGTCTTCAACACGGATGATGGACTAAGAAGGTCCCAGTGTCCTGAGCTGGAGGACCATGGCTGTGAGAACAATAAACTCTCAGTTGACCCTGAACTTGTGTGGGATTTGCTGGTCCAGCTGGATCCTTGTAAGCCTATGGGTCCTAGTAGGATTAATCCAAGAATACTCAAAGAGCTGACTGACGTCATCACGAGGCCTCTCTGTGTTTTTTGAATTGTCTTGGCAATCTGGAGAGGTCCCAGCTGACTGGAAGCTGCCTAATGTTGTCCCAGTTTACAGGAAGGGCAAGAAAAATGGCCCTTTAACTGGCTCCTGCATAGGGCACAAAGGGTTATAATAAGTGGGGTGCCATCAGGTTGGTGACTGGTCACTAGTGGGGTTTCACAGGGCCAATTCTCTTCAACATCTTTATAAGAAACTTGGATGCAGAGCTTGAAGGTATACTAAGTAAGTTTGCCACTGATACTAAATAGGGAGAGGCTGTTGATTCCCTTGAAAGCAGAGAGGCCCTGGAGGCAAGTTAGAGGTCTGGGCGATTGCAAACTGTATGAAGTTTAACGAAGGCAAATGCCAGATTCTGCACCTGGGATGGGGCAACTCTGGATGTACAGACAGACTGGGGAATGAGAGTCTGGAAAGCAGTGCTGCAGGAAGGGACCTGGGGGTCCTGGTTGGTGGCAAGCTGAATGTGAGTCAGCAGTGCCCTGTCAGCCAGGATGCTGTCAGCCCTGTCCTGGGGTGCATCAGGCACAGCATCGCCAGCTGGGCAAGGGAGGGGATTGTCCCGCTCTGCTCTGCACTGGGGCAGCCTCACCTTGGGTACTGCCTGAAGTTTTGGGCACAACAATATAACAAAGCATTAAGCTATTAGAGAGTGTCCAGAGGAGGGCCACAAGGATGGTGAAGGGTCTGGAGGGGGAACTCCCACTAGATCCTCATCTACCTGTGAAGTCTGTAGCAGTCTGTGGCTTTTTTGTACACATTTTGGGTTTTTTAAGTTTGGACTTTGTCTGACAGAATTCATGGCTCACCACTTACAATTTTCTTCAAACATTTGATGAAGACATACTAGATGTCTTTTCTTACTAGCGTTATTCCCATTTTAGATGGATTCAGGTACGTGATAACATTCTGTATGTCTACATTGCTTCCTTTTCCAATTTCCATGCTGTGTTTATTACAGCAGTTTCCTATCCACCGTGGTATCTGGGTATTATTTAGATACTGAAGCTTAATATGATGGCAAAAACATACCAGGCAGCCTGATTCTTATCTTTTTCACCTGTCAACAAATAGGATCCTTGCAGTAAGAAATGTTCAACTGGGAAAGTCATCTTTGAGGGATCTCACTCTGCAGCCCAAAGCTGACCAGATACGGACATTGTGAGGTCTCAGCTGAAACCTATTCTAAAGATAAGGCCATTGTATATGACTGCCCTGATTTCATATCCCATAAATTAATGTCTTTGAGTCAGTAATAGAAACATCTCAGCATATTCCACCTACCACACTGACACATGGAAACACCTGGGTATTATATTAGGTGATCTAGAAATAACAAATCTGGACAGATGTGGTAAAAGTGGTTCAGGGAAAGTAGTTTCTAAGCTGCTTATTTATATGGTGTTCAGTAACAGTATCTAAACAGATTTTCACCCTGAAGGATACCTTACAGATGACATACTGTCTTGTAAATCCATGCAGCCTGGTTTTGGGTCACATCCTCTCTGGGATAAGGCTTGGGATCTTTTTCCTTCCTTGCACTCTATTTTTTTTTTAATAGAACAGGGACTGTCCTGATGGGCTTGTCTGATTTCCAAAAGACTTTGAGACCCATGTAAGTAGTGATGGCCTTCTTTATTCAGAACCTGATCTCTCCTGAGAAGCACCCCTGAGAAATGGGGTGGGGACTGGTCTCCTGAATCCAGTTATCAAGGAGTTTCAACTACTGCCTGCAGAGAACTATGCTGCATCTTATTAAAGAGATGTTGTGAATGAAACTATAGATTTTGAGATGAGGTATGGACCATTAGCACCAAGCCTAGGAGATTCTGAAATTCTGCTTTCCTGTTAAGGCCAACAGGAATTTCACACTGCAGATCAGTCCTCAGTTTTTCCAATTGGTCACTCCTGTGTGATGAAAAATTCTTCTGCAATAAGCTGCAATAAAAAGGCTGTGTGTATTTTTACTGTACATGAAGTGATCCTATTCTGTTGAGTTGCATTGGTCCTATGGCTCCACAGCACCGAAGATATAACATAATTTTGCTCAGAAAAGGTGCAGGGTAAACTGAAGTTGTTATATGAAAACAGCCATGTTAATTTTACCTTTGAAGAAAACACACAGAAAAAAAAAAATCAATGGTTGCTAGGAACCATAACACAGTGTTGCAAAAAAATGCATAGGAAAAGCCCCTGAAGCAATTAAAGGAGAACAGAAAAACACAGTCAAAATACTGTTTCTCCTCACCAAAAAAAAAAAAAAAAACCAAACCCAAAACCAACTTTTACAAATTGAAGCTGTTCTCTCTTATCTTCCAATCTAACCTGATCATGATTGAAAAGCTATTTTTGTATAAATAAATATTGTGTGATTGTTAAATATACCTTGTTCCTTATAGAGGCAGTTGCTCTTTTTTTTTTTTTCTAGTGCAAATTGCATCATAAGGCAGCTAATGTTAGGCACTGCTTCTGGGTAATGACTTGATAAATTATTGGACTCAGTGGTTGCTGACCTTGAGTTTATAATGAGATTTCACTAAAAACCTGCATAAAAACCTAATGGAGATAGACATGGACTTTTTCTAAATATAGCAGCAACTTAGAGAACAGTAAAAAAACTTAAGTTCAAAAGTTAACAAGCACGCTTCCTTAGTTTCTTGTTGACTCTAAGACACCCAGTTGTGACAAGCTTCTGCTGCTGTCATTGACAACTGTTTTAACTTGTTGGACTATTTTAAAGTACTAGTCTGTGAAGGTACATTGATAACAGGATAGCAGTATGGGCCAAAACATGAAATATGTACCTTATACTTCTGGTATCTATCTTATTTTTCATATTAAATAGTATTGCATCTTAAGTAGTTTAATAAAGCTGTGACCTGTTGCTTATGAGCTGGTATGTAGGCTTAGAGCACACACGATTTGTTTGCCAGCTCTTTTGTTCTTACGTTTTGAGGGCCTGATTCTTCCTCCCCACCTTTGTTACTGAAGGCAAAAGAAAGAAAAGTATAGCAATGCATGAAGTACTATATGAAAGACATTTGAGAGAGCTGCCTTTATGGTGTGGTTGATCATTAATATGGACATTGCCAGGCATTTGGGGTTAACTCTGTAGAGGCTTCCTATAACTTGGCTGCTCTTGCAGTGAAGCCATCTGTCTCGTTCTTGAATGTTTTGTGGATTCCATGAGACAGCATGTAAAGTTTCTGAGCACTGAAAGGGGAAGAGGAGCAGTGCAGAGTGTCCATGGTCTTGACTCTATGTCCCCATAGCCATGACAGCAACCAGAGCTGGTCACAATGAACCCCATCCCGGAAGATCCTGTACTGCATTATCACAGAATAAAATTTAGTGAATCACCTACATGGACCCTAGCCTGAAACTGGCTTTCCTCCATCAAGGAGGGATGCAGGGAAAGTTAGACATACTTCTGGGGACAGCTTCCTGCAGAATCTTCAGGTCCAGCCCAGCAAGTGATTGAGAGCAGTTGCTGCAGTATCTAAAGGAAGGGAGGGAGAATTATAGAAACATAGAATCCCTTGAGTTGGAAGGGACCTTAAAGATCATCTAGTTCCAATCCACCTGTGAGGGACAGGGACACCTTCCACTAGACCAGGTTGCTCAGAGCCCCATCCAACCTGGCCTTGAACACTTACAGGGATGGAGCATCTGCAATTTCTCTAGACAGTCTCTTCCAGTGCCTCACCAATTTTTCCTCAACAATTAGGAATTTCTTCCTAACATGTCATCTAAGCCTACTCTCTTTCAGTTTGAAACCATTCCCCATTGCCCTGTCACTACATGCTCTTGTAAAAAGTTTCTCTCCATCTTTCTTGTAGGTTCCCTTCAAGTACTGAAAGGCCACAATTAAGTCACCTCAAAGCCTTCTCTTCTCCAGGCTGAATAATCTCAATTCTGTCAACCTTTCCTCATAGGAGAGGTGATCCATCCCTGATCAGGTTGGTGGCCTCCTCTGGACTTGCTCCAGCAGGTTTCTGTGCTGGGTACCCCAGAGCTTTATGCAGCATTGCAGGTGGGGTCTCACCAGCACAGAGTAGAGGGGCAGAATCCCCTCCCTCACCCTGCTGGCCACACTGCTTTTGGTGCAGCCCAGGACATGTTTGGCTTTCTGGGGTGCAAGTGCACTTTGCTTTGTCATGTCCAGCCTCTCACCCACCAGCACCCCCAAGTCCTTCTCAGCAGGGCTGCTCTCCATCTGTTCATCTCCAGCCTGTGTTGACACCACAACCCCAGCCCAGGTGCAGCACTTTGCATTTGGTCTTGTTAAACCTTATGAGATTCCCATGGGCCCGCTTCTTGAGCTTGTCCAGACTCCTCTGGTTGGCATTTTCTCCTTCAGGTGTGTCAAGCACACCACTCAGCTTGGTGTCAGCTGCAAATTTGCTGAGGTTGCACTCAATCCCTTCTACATAATTAATGAAGATAATAAAGAACGCTGGTTCCAGTATGAACCCCAAAGAGACAGCAGGTGTCACTGATGTCCATTGAACTTTGAGCCGTTGACCACAACCCTTTGTATGTGACTGTCCAACCATTTCCTCTTCCACCTAGCAGTCCACTCATTAGACCCATGTCTCTCCAATTTAGAGAGAGGGATGTTGTGGAGACAGTGTCAAAAGCTTTACAGAAGTCCAGATAAATGACACCTGTTGCCCTTCCCATGCCCACTGACATAATCACTCCATCAAGGAAGGCCACTAGGTCGGTCAGGCAGGACTTGCCCTTGGTGGAGATGTGCTGGATGTCCCGAATCACATCCTTGTCCTCCATGCACCTTTGCATAGCTTCTAGGAGGATCTGTCCCGTGATCTTCCCAGGCACAGAGGTGAAGCTGACAGGTTGGTAGTTTCCAGAGCCCTCCTTTCTACCCTTTTTAAAGATGAGTACAATGTTTCCCTTTTTCCAGTAAACTGGGAATTCCCTTGCCTGCCACGACTTTTCAAATGTCATAGTGACTTGGCAACTACATCAGCCAGTTCCCTCATGTCTCTGGGATGCCTCTCATCGGGTCCCATAGGCTTATGCATGTTCATGTTCCTCAGGTGGTCATGAACCTGATCTTTGTGTACAGTGGGAAGCAGTTTGCTGCCCTAGTTCCCATCTTGCTGTCCATCCACTTGAGAGATGTGAGAAGACTGGGGCTTCCTCATCTGTTGCTACCAGTTTTCTAGTGTTATTTATCGAGGGGTGTCTTGGGGTGACCAGAAATTAATTTTTGTGCCTTTCTATGCCTCTAAACTCTACACCTTCTTTGACCTTCCTTTTCTGGCTAACATACCTGTATAAAGCCCTTCTAGTTATTCTTCGTGTCCCTTTCAAGTTTCAGTTCCAGCTTCAAGGTAGGGAAGACCGTGATAGAACTGAAGAAAGGGGGAGCTGAGGATTGAGGTCAGCCCCCACATAAATTCAGGGGAACTAATCCATCACCTGTGACAATTCCACACAAGATGGCAATAACTTACCTTCAAGATTTAAATTGGGCAGACTGTGTTAGGTGGAGTTGTGGTAGGTTTGGACCCATGGGAGTTCAAACACCTACAGTTGCTGTATTTCTTAAGACAGCTAAATATGAAAAGGCTTTTTATTTTTAGGGGTTTTTAAATGTTTGGATTGCATGCTGTGGAACCATCATCCAAAGAATATTTTCTGCCCAAAATGAGATAGATTTCTTTCAAAGGCATGAGTCTTCAATAAACATGTTGTAAGACTGTAGAAGTGTGGAATTTTAATCCTGATTATAAACCTCACAGTTTAAAACTTCATGTGATTCCTCTCTAATTAAAATAATTTCCAAATGCCTGTTATCTCACAACCTATCCAGTAACAGTGAGATCTACATCACTGAATCAGGGCAAATGCTGACACATTCATGGATGTAGAATCTGAGTCTTCCTCCCATCATTGAAATTGACATGCCTGCAGGAAGGCTAAGGAAATTTGCTTGGTCACTAGAGTAAAATCTAGCCTGTTTCTTGATTTTTGGTGAAGAGGAATTTCAATTCTGAACTTGAATTTCAATTTCTGAACTTCAAAACTTGAAACTCAAGCAAATGTAAAAATCTAGTCCAAAACTAAAATACTGCCAGCTCCTGCTGGATGCACATCAGCAACTGAACTGCAATAAGAATGGCCAATCAATTATGAAATTTGAAACAACCACAAGAAATTTGAAATTTTAAAAACTTCATTAATGTAACTCCAAGTCCCGTCTTGCACTGGCTTGTGACTGTTGTTGTACAGAATGGATTTAAGGTCTATTAAATTAGAATATGTCCCTACAGATGAAAAAGAAGTTCATATATATATATATATATATGTATATTCTTAGTATAGGGGTAATGATATTCTCAGAGTATGTGTATGATCGGCACCAGTAGTAGTTACATTTTTATTTGTTCCTCTGGTAAATCAATTATCATTCCTTAAATATCCTCAGGTCTCTCTCAAATAAAGATAGCTATCTGTTCTTACATTGAAAGCATATTTTAATTAAGAGTTCTGCTTTTTTCTAATTTTGATGGACATTGCAGCTGAATTTTTACATGGCAATTGTTCACAGCCTGGGCACACCGGCCCTGTTCAGACAGACTCATAACACCTGAGAGACATAATTTCATTAATAGCACTATTGAACTTTCTGACTATCAAGCTTTTGAGATCTGATTAATATATGGCAAATGTAATATTAAAAAAAAACCCCAAAAACCAACACACACACTCAATAATCCTCTGCACTTTGATTCTTTACAAAACCTCAGAATTCATTATTGAAGTTAATGAATTATAGCTCACAGCATAATTATGGGAAATATTATTCATCATATCTTGCACCTGAAGAAACAGGTGTGGAGAGAATTTAAGACAGATCCGTAGAAGGATGATCCTTCTCCAGACTTTCAGCATTGCCCTTCTTTCAATTTTAAATGGGTTTTTATCTACTTCTACCCACTAAAATGAGAATAGAAAGAAGGTTTATTTTGTTATCACTTTACACCACATCATAAGGAAGCAAGGGGACCCAGCCAACATAAAGCATCTATTACATCTAATTGTTTATTTGTGGTACTGCTCTTCATTGGCAGAACAGGGATTGACTTGGTGCTGTCAGGGACAGCAGCTCTTTTATATCTCTGCAGGCTTTGAAGTGCAACTAGGCTAAATATGACTGAATTTAGCAGATTTGACTCTTTGTGGAAGGGTCTGTGATAGCAGTGCAGGAGAAGGATTTTCTAATGGTGTGGGCTCTCAGCGAAGCAGCTGGTGCATCATCAAACCAGAGCACGTCCAGGGGTCTCTGATTGCTCTGGCTTCCCCCTCAGCTAGACTTCAATTTTGGGTTAAAAGCAGCATCTGCATCACTTTTGAAAATTCTTCAGTGGACTTTAAACTTGATTGGGTCTTGTCTGATTGCAGTCACCTCTCTGCAGTTCCCCAATAATTCACAAAGCCAATTAGCTGTGGCCTTCAGTCCTTCTTTCCATCTGTGGGCCAAGGGAGGGAGCTGAAGTCCATTTTGAGCTCTGAGATGACACCTGAGTCCTGCAGCCAGCTTACAGACATGCTCCAAGGGCAAACATGCCACAATGCCCTTCCATTCACGTCACAGTTCCTTTTTTCCTCGAAAACAACTGATCTGTGAGCAGGAAAACCATTTACTCAAAAATAAAGAGTAAAATGTTTTCCTCCTCGATAATGTTGCCTGTTCTTTCAGTAGGTATTATGTTCTGTAATGTGGTGTGTGTGCACCCATTTTGTCATCGCTTTGGGTCATCCTTGCTCACAATTGGTTATTTACTCAGGGGCTTTTGAAATTATTGAGTTGACACATCTGTCAGACAGCAAAAGCAGAAATGCTAAAAGGTCACTTGGAGAGAAACCAGCTGCTTCAGACAAACCTTTCTGCCTTCAAATAGCACAATCATTATAGTCTAACAGATGGGGCCTCTGCTTTCATTTCTGCTTTTCTCCTTCACTTCAGGTATTTAGATATACTACCTCATTGCCAGGTCAACACAGGCCTTCTAGTAATTACCTACACAATAGGCAGCTCTCCGCTTAAGAGAAAACAGCTCCATTTTCTGTCTGCAAATGGGGAACCTGTTTCCTCACAGATATGAGTTACAGAAGGTTGGCCACAAACTTTCCTCTTAAGAGATTAATTTGAACACCAGTCATTACACTATGAAGCATGCATTTAGTACTGATCTAACACTTCGGAGAGCCTGGGGGCTTTTGGCAAAGATGGTGATAAGTAGAGGTGAGTGAATAATTCTTAACAAATACTTTAGTCAACAAATTTGGACTCCCTGTTTGGTGAACATTAACCAAGCAATTGTGATTTCCTCTGATTTATTCAATATCCGTGTTTTTGAAAAAGCATCCATTCAGATGATTTACACTGCAGCTGGTGAGTGAGGACAATTCCAAATCGTGCTGTTGGGCTGCTGTGAGTTGTAAATCATGTGATACTGTTTCTGTGCTGTGACTGGGCACAGCAGAGGGATTGCTTCTGACATCATCGCTCTCCTGTTTTAAACTTCTCCTTCCGGGGAAAATCTGTCAAAAACTTGATTGCTCATCAAACATGGAAAAGGAACAATGGGAAGCTGAAGAAGTATTCAGGTGAATGGACAAGAAAGGCGATCACCAAGTTTCTCTAATAAAAGATCTTTTCAGAAACATCATGTGCATTTACACAAATTCTTGGACAAGAAAAAGGCTGATTTTCAACAGGAGAAAGCCACAACAAAATCAAAAGTGTTGAAATGGCAGTCATTGTTTTAAAGAATCCAATTAGATTTCAAATCAAATCAATGTCCAAGATGAAAGCTATGTATTTTGACAGAGAACACACATTTGAACTGTGTGAAAATTCTTGATTCTCAATAGACATAGTGGAACATTTTGTTTAATAAAATTCATGCACTTGGGGCAGTAACAGAAAACTGAAAATTGTGCTTTTAGAAGGTCAGTGCTCTATAAATTAAGCAGTACTGGAAATGGTGCTTTCAAAGTAAGTATGTGTCCATTATGGATCTTTTAAAACCAAGTGGCACCAGGACACAGAAATTTCAAGACAACTGAACCCATTGTAAATTTGCTATTCTTTGGAAACATGGAAGGAAGTAAAGGAAGGTCTTTAGTCTGTGGTAGTGGTCAGCTGGCATAAAGATAGAATGAACGATTCAGAAAACATCTTTTAGTTTCGATGTTGGTTGATTATAGTGGCTCACTTCACTTATTTTCAGGTAACCTATCCTATTGGTAGGATAGACTAACCCTCAAACTGCGGTTAATAAATTTGAAAAATACTGCAAACTGTATGAAAATGAATTACTGGAAGGAAATATTTTAATCACAAGGATTGTGATGTAACAGATCATAAAATTCTCTATAACGTCAAATCTTAAAAACAAATCCTGCAGTTTTTAAAAGCCATCTGGTAAGAAAAAGGACCACGACTGCACTCCAAGTCAAGGCATTTAGGAAACAGTAATATCTAACATCTGGACTTGCAAAAAAGCAGAAACAGCTCAGTTCAGGGTGAAGCATGGGAAAGAGAAGACAGTGCTTCCCAGTAGACCTGTGTAATACTAAATGATGCAAAAAAAGAGTCATCATATGTGAAGATCTGCAAAACTCAATAACCTAAGCAGCAAAAATTCCTGAGAAACTGCTGTGCATCCTGTTTCAGCTATCCTAAACCAGAAGACTCTCTGCAGTAGAAATAGGTCCAGAACAGGGTATCCTAAGTTTGTTCAGATCCATGAGAAGTCTTGTCAGAGACTGAGTGATTTCTCTAGAAAGCAAAGGCTGCTAGTACAGGGAGGTCAAGATCCGTGATCCAGACTCTTGTTCCACAAATTGAGGAACCCGTAGGTCTAGAAGTGCCAGGATGTTGCTACCTAAAATGGTACTGAAAAATATATTTGCATGAATACATAAAAGTTGTTCAGGGACTGAAAGATCCAAGGTACAGCCAGTACTTTTCCCAAATGATTAGTGACACTGAGGAAGTTGTCAAGACTTGGAACTTATGCCAAAAACACAGGCCAAGTCAAGCAATAGAGTCCATGTTGGCACAGGAAAAATTGTTCTCCTGGAGAAAAGTATGCACAGAATTGTTTAGAATGACTGGAAAACATTATGTACTTGTCCTAGACTATTATTCTCATGTCAGTAGAATAGCTTTACTAGAAGATACTAGAGCTAAACTGTGATTATGCTTGTCAGATATGTTTACACAAGCAATACCTGGCATAGCCATGCTTGGCAAAGAAGAACAGCTTAGTAGGCACAAGTGCTGGCTGCTAGTGGTGAGTTTGAGGTTTAGGTCTGTAATCCCTTGTCTTTTATTTACACCAGTCCAATGGGCAGGATGAAAACTGTGTCAGTGTAATAGATTTGCTCTTAAAAAGAGATTGTGAAGTCCGACTTTAATCCATAGTGAGGATAAACTGGTAAATTGCTACATGAAAATGATGCTGATTTTAGCTCTGAGCAGAACTAAGGGTTGAAATTAGCAGTGATATCCTAGGAATTATCAGCCTGATGACATTGTCATCACACTGAAGGGAAGTACATAGTCCCACCACTTTGTAGCTTACAAAGTAAGAGACAGTGACTTAACTATGTTTTTTTTCAGAGAAGATGTTAGGTGAGTAATATTCCTGGCAGGTTAAAAGAGAAAAGCACAAGGATATCCTGTTTTCAAAAACCAGCAGACTGTGTGGTAGCTGGTGCTGTTAGGAAGGTGGTAGAGTGCTATGTGTGGCAGTGAGAGCCCTCCTTCCTGTGCAGCTACTTTTTTGAAGGATGACCTCTTGCACCAGAACAGAAACAAGCACCTAAAATAATATCATGATGGTTCCTGTGTGTACATCTTTAAGTCTCAGGGTTGTGCTTAGGCCTTCAGATCCTTTTGTATTCAAGTTATTGGCTTGTATCAGGTTTATGCAAGTCTCTGAAAGTCATTACCAGCCTAAGGTTGTTATATGTCCAATGTGAGATGAATTGGTTGTGCTTGACAGCTGGGGTAGAGCTTAGATGCTTAGATGCAGAACATATTGCCATCAGGTCTCTTTCACAGTACGCAGCAGAGATTCTCCTTTTTTTTTTTTCAATTCCCTTCTTACCATCAAATATTCTGTAAGAGTTGCTAGGAGCTGGATTGGCAGTGTTCAGCCTCAAAATGATTTCCTGCACTGCTCAGGAGTCCCTGGTCAGGGGTAAGCTCGTGAGATCTGATAAAAGCAGGTTGAGATGCTTTGAGGAACAGTGGCAACCTGAAATCACTAAAAAACCTGAGGTTAAGGAATTTACACTAAAGGGAGCAGAGTGTACTCTGAGTTAACATATTGCATGCCAGCTCCAGCTAGTCTCTTTTAAAAAATTCTTAAAATTTGTACCTCCTGAATCCTACGTGTTTCAGGATGTGAAGAGGTAACATTATCATCATCCATCATTAAATCTACTGACTGTCAAACTTATCACCTTGACACTTTAATGATCCTTAAGATGTCCTTGTAAAAGCTGGGTACCATGGCAACCACTCAAACACAGGGCCTTGGCATTGCTGTACTTCTCTTAATAAATCAGGCATAATTGGCATCTATGTATTATAATAAATTAAAAGTTATTCAACTGGAATGATTTTATATTGTACAATATTAAGTCATTAAGTTTGCTGTTCTGATGTCTCCTTTGCGATCTAATTCCTGTGTGTGCTTTTTAATACAGACTTTATCTTCTCCCCACAAGGTACAACTGGGGGGATTTGAAGGTGCAGCAAATCAGTGTGTGGTCTGTCACCCCCAGCAATGTGGGTTTAAACCAGAACCCCACTGAAATGCTTTGTTCCCAAGGACCAAAGTAATTTGATTAGGCAGGTGAAAGTTAACCCATACATATACTCAGGACACTGCATGATCCTTCTGCAGTGATCTGTCCTTCTTCCCCTTGTCTTCTGCTTTGTCCTCCTTCTCAGCCTGCACACCTGCACAGCAGCTGGGGTGAATTGCCGTGGCAAAGGTGGGGTGTAGTCCTCAGGAAACACCTGGGGAAGGTGAAAGGGGATGTGCCATCCCTGTGATGCTCATGTGCCGGTGGCACTCAGCTCTGTGCCTGTTCCATCTTGACTCTGTCCTTTCCTGATTGTCTCAGATCACCTATTGGAAAAGGTCTGGTTAGGAATTGCAAATCCTTGAAGATAGGAACATGCAGTCCCTGTAAAGCAGAGAGTATACAAAGAAAATTGCCATATATCTAGGTTCTTCCTGTCTATTTTGTCCTCTATGGCAGCGTCAGCTACAGACAAGAGGGTTTGAATTCATTGCCTTTGTGTTGCAAAGGTCGTCATGCTGTCTGTGTAGCACTTTCTGGAATCAGATTGCTTGAATGGAATAACAAATGTTGGGTGGAAAACTTGAAAGCATATTAAAAATACTCCCATGACAGAATGAATAGAGCTAGTTGTTAAATGTCATCTCCTTCCTTTCTTTAAAGATCTTTTATTTTATTGATTTTCTGAATGGGTCCTTCATGCCACAGAGTTATAAGGTATTTCAAAAATTAATTATTTTGCCCATAGGATGACTACAGTGGGAGCCATGTGAAATTTCCATTTGTTTTCTGCAGATTTTGATTTTTAAATGTCTGGATTTTAAAGCATCAATCTTTTCTGTTAATGAGACTGGGAAACAGAAAAAGAAGATTTTTCATTGTACTGTATCATTGGCCAGCTACAGAAAAAGACCAGGAGAATAAATTCACAGTGCTAATACCAGATGCATTGGTGGGAAATGGGAATGCAGAGATTTGTCAGGTTCTCAGTTAATTCACTGTGAGCTCTAGCTGGACTGAGGTCTGCCTGAAAGCTTACTTGTTACCTTGCCTGACCAGGTTTTGTGACTCTGTACTGATTTGTGTGCCATGTTCAGTTTTCTCTTGATGCCACAGTGGTGGCTTTTTGACCTTCCTCTGATTTGATACCTAAAATCAATAAAGTCAGAAGAACTGTTCCTTTAGACATGTTTGTTCATCTGTTAACTAGCAAGGAAATAATGTGTGAGTGCTCTTTTTGTGGGCACAAGATCTCTTTGTACACAGCGTGTACACAATGTGGCACAGTGACAGCAGCTCGTTTCTGGATAGGTCTGCATTACACATACCTAAGAAGTTCTCAACACAGCAGAGTATTTGTGAATATACTTACTTTGAAACCTGTTTCAATATTTCACTGATAGAAAAAACCTGCTAATACTTATGCAGGTGTTTATCTGGACTGCTGAGCTAATTAAGACTGGTCATCTAGACAGTGAAGCTAAGTCAAAACATAAACATCTATCTATGTGTCATTGTGATTTTGACTATTATCCTGATTGCCCTTCATGCCCAGTTGTTTCTTAGGCTTTCCAATTACGTTTTATATTCAGGTATCAGCTCTCAAGGACAGAGAGGGTGTCTGAGCTTTTGGTAACAAACAGCTCAAACTTGAAGATGCTCAACGATAATGTTAAATCATTAAAGAGATGTTAATAGTTCCCTTCTTTCACCACTACTGTGAAGTTGTACCAGAGAGTACAACAGTTGAGAGCAATAAAATAAAAGTTTATCCTTGATCACAATAACATTATCAATGCACAGATATTTTAAAGTGAAAAGGTTATTGTTGAATTATGTTGTTTATCAACACTTTTATTTTTAATATCTTCTTATTAGTATAGGATCAAAATCTAAAGAAAGTTGGATTTAGTTACTGAAATTTATGTTTTAAACTGAGACCTAATTTTAGATGTCTTCAATCCATCAAAAAACTAATTTAGTGCCCCAACTTCAAAAAGTCACATAATTGAAAAAATGGTATTTTCATTTCTTTAGTCTTATATAAACTTTTGCTAAAAGTATTTTGGATACTTATACACAAAGACTAATGCTTGCCTACAGAGAAATAATAAGATGCCAAAGAAAACTGCTAGGCTACTACAGTATATTTTGCCACACTAATGCCTAGCATGATAGATGCTGGTATTTAAAAAGTAAAGTTCTGAGAGGTATTGCTTACAAATATTTGCAGGATGATTTTAGCATATTCTTCCACATGCTGTTGCAACTCACTGCTTTCACAATTCCTTTTGCTACTGATTAACTTTGCTTGTGAAGCACTTGTGGAGCCGTTGTGCACTGAAGAAAAGAAGGACATTGTGAGATGGTGGAGGAGAAAGACCAAAGTAGAACAGAGATCTGCACAAGAAAGAGATCTTTACAGTTTAAGTGGTGGCTTAGGACTGGAATAAGAGCATTTTGACTATAGAGTAACTGTTACCAGATCCCTTGTTTCTGCAGAATCAAGTATTTTTTTGGGTATATTAATGCTCTTGTTATCACATCTGAGGTACCTTAGCTGAGCTCAAACTGTTTCTGCATACTAGCAAGGGTTTCCAAATATCACCTTTCCAAATGTTAATTTCTTTATTTTTCTTTTTCTGTTTTTTTTTTTTTTTTTTTCTAAAGAGGAATTGCTGCTTTAATTGTACCAGGAATTCTCATGTTCAGCAATTTCTGCTGATTGCTACATTAAAATGTTCACTTTGATCTAATGTAACTAATGGAGGGATGATTATCAGGTTGCTATGTGAGATAATTTATAAAAAGCTAGTACTTTCCACCATATCCACCATTTAGGAACCTTAGCCCAACACTTCAGTAGATGCTCTACTTCAGGCTTGCTACTTGTGTCTCTTTTGAGAGTGGCATTTTGGTCCTTTAGAAATTGGGCTTTTATTAAAATGCAATAAAGGTAGAGCAAAAGCCTTAAAATATGAAATAGATGCACCCTGATGAAGCTGATGTCAGTAATGCTGATGAGGGATGCAACCTGCCTGCTCATCAGTGGATTTTACATTCTAACACCAATAATCTAAGTGCCTACTTTATTAGAAACTTCATTGTTTATATAAAAATGGAAGGAAGGAGTGAGAAAATAGTATGTGATGTGTTGTAGCACATCACTCAACCTCCTGCCTACACCAGTGTTTCTGTTCATAGTTCTCTTTGCAACCAACCTTTTACTTTTACTTTTTTAATAGAAACAGAAAAACTGGTTTCTGGCAGCCTCTGCGTTTGACTGTGCTTTAAATCACTGTACACCAGCAGGTGTCCAACACTCAATTCCTGATGCTTATATATTATGTTTCATCTGCTGTCATCCTCAGAGCTAAAAAGTGATGGTCCTCAGTTGAAGTTTTATATCTGTGTAGGAGAGCAGAAGTGTGAACTGCAAGTGCGGCTGGTACAGACCCAAGTGACATAGCTTTGATCTGGTTAGTTTCCAGTTCCAGCTTCCAGCACCTGTTGTAACCTCCCAGTATGAGTGAAGGCTCATACAACCCCTGCAGAAGGGGATTGTTCTGGGCTTGAGCTCAGCTCAGTCTCTTCCTCCCAAGCTGAGGTCTTATTGCATCAACAGAATATCCCTTATTTTCCCAAAAGCTGCACAATCTGAATGGCTTCTTATCTGGGTGCTCTGGGCATTTTAAGGGAGCAGAAAATGGCTGTTGGGTGAAATTGTGAAGAGGCAATGATCGTTTTAATTCTTTCTTTGTTTTCTCCTTCCATAACGAGATCTGACTTGCAGGTTGCCAGTGTCTCTTGTATAGTGTGTGGGTAAAAGTGTGACAAGGATAACTATAAATAATTTTCCACTTAATCATGTTCTAATACATGCAGGCTGTGTCTTTGATACTTGTCTTTTCTGTGTTGTACATTTTTAACTCAAGGGAATTTCCTCTCCCTGAGAGAGGAGGGTGACTGCTCTGTCCTCCAAACTCTGGGAAGAATCACCCTGCGACTCCTGAGGGCAATGTTGTCCTCATGTTTTCCTTCTCCTTTCCCATATCTAAAATCAATTATTTTAAGGAAAAAAATAGTAGTTTTATTTTGAATTCTTGCATGGGAGTATCAAACACATATTGTTATGTGTGGACATGTTAGAATTGTTTCAGGCTTGTCTTTCCATAAAAATATGTCCAGAACCTTGACTTCTAGGAAAAGCAGCAAAAGAGAAATCAGATTCTCATAGTTAAAAATGCTTCTAAGTCAAGTTGCTCTTGTAAGCATATTTGTTCATCACCACTTATCTGAATGTGTTGTGTTTATTGGAAATTAGTAATTGTTGAGTAATGGTGAAAAGGTGTCTTTCTGCTTTTACAATAAGACCAGTAAGAGATATTTAGAATACCCACATCCCCTCATCATGCTGCAATACCACTGTCACTTTTATCATAAAAGAATTATGTATCTCTGTATATGAAAAATGTATTCTAGAACTACTCTGAATTAGTTTTTAATGTACTGTGACCTTGAATTGCCCCAGGATATTAATGCTAAATGATTACTTCTGAATGCTTTTTGAATAGCTGCACAGAGCAATTAAATGCACCATACATCACACATGACATAGTTAAACGCCTCTTCTGGTCAAGGAACCTAAACAGTTCTTTCAAATGATGGCAATTGCATATTACTAAAGATGAAAAAAAAAAGAAGTAATTTGTTCGCATTAAGATAAGCATAACCTGGAAGAGGTTATAACCTTTGCCTGAGATGGAGCAAAATAAAAAGATTTTCTTTATAGTGATCTACAAGGAAGATCAATGCAAAACCAAAGCACCATCACACTGCATTTTTCTCTCTAAAAGGGAGAAATAGTAATAAATCCCTCACTTTCTGACAAGTTGCCATTTCTTTTCCTGTAAAATTAGAGAATAGCGAATATGGCTCATAAAATGGGTATAAAATGTGGACACTGCTATTATGTATGTTACACTGAACAACAGTTGATTTTAGAATGTGGAATGATGTAAATCCGATTTTTGCAAAACCTTCTAATAAAATTAGTGAAGTTTAGAAATTATCACAGGGGCCAAGACTAATCTGATAGCTGGAGCGCTTGCTTGGGTCACTGATTCAAATCTGACCTGGTTACTTGAAAGTATGTGCTATTTCAGATGCAGTGGCAATTTTGGCCCGAGTCAGAGCAGATATATCACCCCTCTTGATATTCAGGGGGTATAGATGCTGAGTGTGACTGTTTCTGAGTGTTCTCAAAAATCAGCCCAATTGTTTATATTACACATCAGACACTGGTGACAAGTGCCTGATAGACTCAACTTTTAGACTTCCCCTCAGCACATGCTCCAGACCATTTCCTCACCTCTAGCCTGGTTCCTGGCAGCAGTTCCCACCCTAAGGTAAAGCTGCAGCATCCCTGTCCTTATTTCCCTTCTCAGTTTCCCCCTGAAGCTCTGCTGAGGTAGAGCCATCATCATGTATCAGGCGAACCATCTAAACCACAAAAATGCTAATGGCAAATACATGTTGACCTTGAAGATAACTCCCAAGTTATTCCAAGAAGTTTAGCAAGGTACTGGAAAAAATAATGAAGCATATATAGATCATTCTTCTTACAAAATTTCCAGCTTTTGCTGGTGTTTTTTCTCAAGTTTGGGAGTGGGATGGATTGTGTGTGGTGATGTCCAAAGGATGAAGAGGGTTAAGGAAGTAGGACTGTAAAGCTCTGGTAAACAGGGCAGGTTTGGGAACTTGGCTTTGTTAGCTGTGTGCTACAGAGCCCCAGGGCACTGCTGGGGAAAGGCAGTGGTGGGCAGACAGAGAAGATGATTGCTAGAGGCATCGGTTCATTGCAGCAGATCATTACAGCAGTCCTGCAGCACAAGAGAATCCCAGAAGTGGTATGTTAAATTGGGAATTCATTTCTCTCCATGTGTGCTTTAACTTCCATACACTGAGAAGAAACAATCCAACAACATCCAGAAGCAGATGCTGGGGGAGAAGAGGGAGTGAAAGCCACTATTCTTAGGGGTATTGGTGATTCAGCTCTAAGATAGTTTTCACTGCATGTTTTCAGTGTGAGGAAGCTCACTGTTGAATGACTGGATTAGAGTGTGAAGACAAGCTATATGTGCTTTATAAAAGGAGAAAAAAGATTTTATGATAAAACAGATTTGATGCTCCGGCTACTAAAATCATCTGCCATGCAATGAAATCTGCATTATGGCTGCATTTCCCATGTCAGCCAGTGAGGATGTAGGCGTTAACATTTTTGAAAAGTTTGAGCATGAATTAGACTAGCCCAAGGCAAGCAGAACACGCATGACTGGCACTTGCGTGGCAGGTAATCCAAGCTGACACTGACCTTGACAACATTACATGACAATATTTTTACTAGAGGAAACTGACCTCGAGTTTCCCAGCAGTATTAGATTCCAGCAGGCTTCTCTGCAGTGCAAGGACAGCATGGTCCTGCTCTTTTCATTGTAGAGTTCGGAAGTGTTTGGTGCGGTCAGTACAACTACCTCTCCCTATTCTGTCCCTGGTCTTTGTTTGTATCACCTCATGGCCTTCATGGCATCTCTTAGATTGAGAGTTGTCTTTGCAGGTGTATGTGGGAAAGAAAGTGTTCTGGGGAGCATTTCTTTTTTATTGGTCTCCAGAAGGGACAGTGACCATCATACACTATATATGCAAAATAACTGGGGAGAAAATTTTCCAAAGACAAGGAGGAGGAGGAAAGGCTGATGCCCTTCAGCTGCCTCTGCTGAAGACAGCAACCTTTGCTGTTCAACTGGTGCACTCTGTGCATCCCTGTCTGCCACAGACTGCTCCAGAACCCATCTTTGTAGGGACTCCAATAGGACTGGTTTTATCTTCAGCTTCATTTGCTGTGATTAATATAATAAAATTGGGCTGTATTTTATGGCTTTGTCTTAGTTTCCCCACTCTGATTTGATGTTAATCTTTTGCTTTGTTAAATTGAAAAAAAACAAACAAACCAAACCCAACCAAAACCCAGCATGAAGCATTTTTAAATATTATTTAATTGATGAAGATGTCAATGATAAAGATATAATTTCATTGTTGATTGCTTCTTTGGAAAATGTAAAGCTTCATGAAATGTGATTCCACATATAAGGCATCAGGAAAGGAGTAAACAAAAGGTAGAGATTGCTAGAAGCTGGTTTTATGGGACAGAGTCAGATTGTAAATCACCTTTGTTAGCCTTAAATGAGAGTAATAGCTTTCAAGGGGGCAGGTTTTCCTTATCTGAAGTATTGTAGAAGTTTCGGGTGTGATGATCTCCTGCAATCTAGAAAGGTTTGGTACTCTTTGCCTTTAAAAAAAAATAAAAGGTAAATTAATCAGTCTTTTCTTCTCACGTTTGTTTTCACTGTATGCAAGCTTCTTTGGGGCTGTGCAGTCCAAAGGATGGAGACCACAACAGGAATCTCTATGAGCAACTGGGAATCTGTTTCCTGTTGTTTATCTGGCAGAACTGACAAAATCAGTCTCCTCATCTTTCTTCATTAATTTCTCTCTCTGTCCCATCACTGTGTGTAGAATAATTAGTTAATGGGACTAATTCTGTTTTCATTTACACTAACGTCATTATGTGTGATACCTGATGAGATCAATGAAATCAAATAAACCTGAAGAAACTGCTGAGGTCAGAATCACAGACAGTATTTGAAAACCAGTAAGTGCAATCTTTCATCCAGGATCTGGACTCATGTGATTTTTTCTGTATCTCCTATGCATTCCCAGCAACCACTTTTTTTTTTTTTTTTTTCCTTTTCTCTGGGTATAATCAGCACTGCTCAATGTTATTATCTCATTTTTGTCTTTGTTCAAAGACATTATTACATTGTTCAACATTATTATTCCAGAAATACAGCCACTTCAATAAATGGATGGGCAGTTATGATGCTTGACTGTACCACAACACTAACATTGCCCAGAACAAAATGAAATTGTTCTTTCTGCTGTTCTGCAACTGTTGGGCAATTTTGAAGAGCAGGAATAGGTCACAGTTCTGCAGCTATCAGCTGAAGATTTCTGGGGTAAGAAAAAGACCAATGGTTTGGCATGTAAGAACTCTATTGAAGTAGTTTTTCCCAATTATTTCAAAATTAATTTTGATATATTTTCTGTATTTTTGGTAGGTCACTTTAATGTAAACTTTAGTATTAAGTCTAGCTTTCTTGTGTTTTAAGGTTAACACAATTCAGATAAATCCCCCATTTTCTCATTTTTCTTGGACATAGTATATTTTTTTAAAATAATTTCAGTCTGAAGTTTATTTTTAATACTGGTATTGGCTTCACTTCTACATATCATTTTTATCTCCTAAGGTATTAAAACTTTATTATTATCATTACAGTAATGTGATGACCAGAACTGAACACAAAACTCTCAACTCCCTGCCAGAGCCTTATATAATAGGAGAACAATGGATGAATGTTGTTAATTTTAAATGTAAAATTATAAATCAATTACAGTGATGGCAAAAGCCCTTCGTGACATGCCACAATTTACTTTCAAAGACATTTAAACCTATTTCACATGCTGAACAAGCTGTAATAAATTATGATTTTTTTTTTCTCCTGAAATGAAGCTATAATTATGACAGTTGAATTCTTGTTCTGAGAAATAAGGTGGCATTTAATTCCTTGAGAACAAATGACACTCACAAAAGAACAGTTAATTATTCTCAGCTGCAAAAAAAAAAAAAAGATGTGGGGGTAGGGAAAGAAAAAAAAAGTATGAAAGAGAATGTGGTAGCACTTTATATGAAGTGTCTGTTAATGAATCCTTAACTAAAGCTGTACTGCAATTGAACTTTGCTTGGTGTCCATGTGATTGAATGACAATCTCTAAGTTCAACCTTTCCCATAAAATCAAAAACGCATTCAGAGAAGGGGTACAATGAAAGGATGTATCTTCAGGAAATACTACATCTCTGTCAGCAAACCTTCAATATGCAAAGAACAAAATGCAAAACAGACAGCTAAGTCATCTCTGCAGTTTAAAGCTCTGTTGTAATTGCAACATGGTGCAATTAGTCCTAATACTTGTTAATTTCCATGCTTACTATTAGAATAAGGTGAATCATTTCGCCTTGTGCCAGTATTCACAGAGCAGTAAAGAGGGGTGCTCACCAGTCAGCTCCTTCACCCTACAAATATGTGAACCCGGGCTTCACTCTTTTTCCGTGCAGGGGTCCTGCTCTCATCAGTGGGCCCACACAAGGGTCACAGGATAAGGGACTTGCTGGATGCAGAGGTTTTTCCCTGGAAGTACTGATCATCCCAATTTGCTGTTGTAGCTTTGCAGAAACCAGTGCACAGCTGAATGTAGGTTATGCAACATCTCCCGTTTTCCGTTCTCGCTATCTTGGCGAAGAGTTGCCAGTCTTGTTAATCTGCCTTCCTTCCTCAGGGAAGAGATATGTTCCAGAAGGGCCATACTAAGTGGAATACCCTCATCCTTCTTGGTTCAATTAAGATTTGTGAATTGGCTAATTTGGGGGCTCTCTAAAGTGTAGTCAGAACAACACAGTTGCATGTAAAACAAGGCGTAATGCACTGAGTTACATTAATGTTAAATCAAAGATGATTGGATTAATTGCTGTTTCATTTTATCTTCCGTGCATATGTGATGCTGGCAGAATTTCAGAGCTTTTAGAAAAATTGATTGAGAATGATGTGGAAACAATATCAGCAAAAAGACTTTTGTATCAGGTATTTCTGCTCTCTTTTAAGGGGCATAAAGTCTAAAATTTGGGGGATGTAATGTATTTCTTAATATCTGTATTTTTTATGTTGCTCGTAAAATGTATGAAAATTAGTAGATCATGCAGTATGTAAGGTAATGGATATGGCAACTGCTGATTATTCCTCTGAGAGAAAGCAGACTTTTCATCAGACTTTCACCACAACAAAGCATATGAGAAAACCTGCTTGATTTCTTATGTGGAAAAAGAATATATTTTTAATAATGTAAAAGTACACACTTTAAAATACTATGCACTTATTTTTAATTTTGTCACCCTTATATTCAAATCTGGTTAAATCCATTGGTAGGATGACATAACAGAACAGTGTTAGACCCCTGTGGAAATTCACACACTTGGGTATTTTATTTTTCTGCTCAGTTCTGATAGCAAACAGAAGATTTATTAATGCAATGTAAAATATTCACTGGCAGGTAAAAGTAATTCTGTTAATGAACATGATTAAAACAGCAGCTGGAATACAGAAAATGCAGCGCTTGCAAGATCTGTGGAATTAATAGACCTTAAAATACTTGGAAAATCAATTAAAATACATCTTCAAGATTACAAAAATCACTGTGCATGTATTTAACTTGAAAATGAACAATAAAAGGATAAAACCTATACTTCCTCAGCAAGAACATTTCAAAGTGCTTTTTCCTGGCCACTGCAGAGCTTGCCAAAAGATTTGGGGGACTGATATTTTTCAGTCTCTTTTAATTGGGAAGGTACATTGCCAGTGAGAGTTTGAGGTAGCTGGAAGCTTGCACTTCTTCCTTGTCCTCCCTTAGGGCATTCTCACACTGACTATGTATTTTCTGTACTTATAAGGTTATTTATATCCCTGCATATGGGATAAATGCTTATTAAAGCTGCTTTGCTGCTACTGCAGCTGGACTTGTTGGCGAGGGCTGGATGCTCCCAGGCAAGGGAGGATGAGGGCTGAGGGTGATGGTCTGGCCTCAGGGTGATGTCCCCATGGTACTTGGCCCCATCCTACCTCCCCCAAGTGAAGACAGCAGGGCAGATCAGTGATGGGACCAAATTGGTAGAGGACATGACCCATGCCCCTGTTTGACTGCTTGTGGCACCACTGCCCTGCCATCGAGCTGTTGGGGTGATGTCTGTGCCTGAGGGGCATCAGCCCTCCTGATCACACCAATGGGAGCACAAGCCTTGGCACCAGAGGCTGGTCAGGAGAAAGTAGGAGCTGGAAGAAACATCAGGTTATACAGGTCCTTTGTACAGCAAATTTCCATGTCAGGTTTGGCTCTTGGGTGGCTCTTTGTTGAGGGAGCTGTGGGGCAGTGGGGACATGGTGGGTGCTCACTTCCCTGGCCACGAAGCCAGAGCAGCCAGTTCAGGCAAAGCCCAGCCTGCCACCACTGCATCATCCAGCCAAATGAGGCTGTGACTGCTTTGACTTGACTTCCCTTCACTTCCTTGAAGCTGGCTGCCTCACAAGTGTAGAAAACCTTTTCCCAGACAATCTAATGTGGTGGGGTTTTTTCAACTAAATATAAGAGCAGATTTTTTTTTTACTATGTGGATTTTTAATGCCACTTTCTCTTTATGGACTGTATGTTACTGTAGAGCTCTGTCCCTGTGAAATAGGAAACTGCTCTATGCTGTTCTTTCTCATGTAGTCAGTACTGAAAAGTTATGGATGTGATTGTGCTTTCATTTACAATTGTTAGGCCTTTTAGCCTTTCTTGGCTCCTGCAGGAGTGAATGTAATACTCTGGAAAATTGAGGATGCAAGGTGATATCCCTTGCTCATTGACATTTTTGGTCCAGCACAAACAGTAACACATATCCCTATGCCAAATTATTTATTTGTTTATCCACAGATAGCATCACTTGTGGAAAAAAACAATGAAACAAACAATAGGCATTCCCTTTTCAATCACTTACGGAGCTTGAAACACAATCATCTTCCTTTGAGAAATGCTGCAGGTTTGGGGGCTTCATTATCACTGTTGATCTAAACCTGGCAAATCTGGGATAGGTTTAGCAAATTTTCCTACTGTGGCAATATCAGATGCAATCTTGGTTTAGTCATCAGATTTTGGATCTGAACTAGTGATGAAAGTATTTGATGCAGTAACATGGATAACATAATCAAAGGCCAATGATTATGGAGGAATAAAGAACTGAACAAATCTAGGATGAATCTCATCATAAGCAATATGGTGCATTATATCCACTTAGACACTCCAGTGCATAAGAAGCAGACTGCTGTTTTGTAATTCAGCCCGTGCCAAATTAATATAAAGCACAAGATGCAGAGAGTATTTTGAGACAGTTACATCAAAAGTGGGAGGGTAGTGGTGTTTAAGGGAAAAGAGATTTACAGATTTCTTCTCTTTAAAGAACAATTCACTTACATATATACTTCCAGAAGAGATGTGAACTTGAGGATCCTGTCTAGGCAACAAGTAATTAGTGGAAGTATGGTTGGCAGGCCTTTTTATTTTCAAAATATTTGAGAAAAGCAATGAGAAAAAGGCTATGAATACAAGGAGAGTGTTACTGGGACTGTTGTCTCAATCACCACAGGAACACAAAGAGCTGCAGAAAATCTTTAGCACATTTATCATTCAAGAACTTGGATTTGAGCCTGACAGAGATGCCTGCTTTTCCAATGCATTCATTACTACCTGATTGTTGGAGTAAGACAATATAATATCGGCTCTATGCCAATAGCTAGTCAGAATTGTCTGGAGTGCAACAGGATCTGAAAGCTGTAATGCCATCAAGCAGTTTGCTTAAGAGTATCAATGATCTAGCATTTCAGGTGACAAAAACGTGATATTCAAACATCAGTTTCTCTTCCATGGAAATTTGTTTTGAATCAGCATCCCGGTCCTTTTCCATAAGAGACCCCAATTAAAGGAGATTGATATATTTTTCTGCTTGTAAAAAATAATCCAAGTAACTTTATCCTTTTAATGCTTTTTACATACAGTGAATCCCTTATTTATGCAAACATGATGAAAAGGAATTAGAGTGAGATAGAGTGTGCACCTCCTAATGATTTTCACAATATATCCTGTATTTCCCATTCAAGGCATGAGGAAGGTACAATACACAGAAGGCTCAAGAGCTGCTGAAGTCCTCAAGTTCTTCTGAAAAGTGAATTCACCATGAGTTTTCTTTCCATTTATACTTTCTCTTCCAAAGAAGATGCAGAACGTCAGATCTGTTATCAAACCATAAATAAAAGTGCCTGACTCCATGGAGAAGGAAGTCCTATTGAGCAGGGTATAAACCTCAATGGACCAAGGTAAAACCCAGGCTACATTCTCCCAGCACATACTGCAAGGGATCTGCTCTTTCCTCTTGAACTTTCCCTAAGAGTGGAAGTCTTTAAGAATATGAGATGAGAAATGTCACTGTCCATATTCTTCATCATCCAGTCTAAGAATCATGTAATCATAGAAACGTAGAGCAGGTTGGGTAGTAAGGGATCTCTGGAGGTCATCAATCCAACAGCTCTCAGAGAACTAATGAAGTCACGTTGCTCAGGGCTGCATGCTCTCCTGTCTTGATCACCTTTGAGGACGAAGGCTCACAGATTCTCTGGACAGCCTAACCCAGTCTTTGACCACTATTATGGTAGAAAGAAATTCTCTTAGTATTGAATGACAATCTCCCATGTTCCATCTTGTGTCTCTTGCTGCTCATCCCATCATTGCATACCTCCAATAAGAGTCTTACTCACATCTTCTCCATATGCTCCGATACTGAGCAGTAAGGTTTCCCCTGAGCCCTCTCCTCTTGGGAATACTGCTTCTATCAGGGAAGTGTGTGACAACATTTTTCCAGGAATAAAGGCGTGATTTCTATATTCTGTCTACAGTTTGTCCTCCATAGCTGTTCTGCACTGCTGTGAAAGAAGTTAAAATCTTGTTATAGCTGTAGGCTGCCTTTTTAAGCTCTTTTAGAAATATTCTTTGCTATTGCTTGTTCAATTCAGGTTGATTTCTTAATGTTTCTGCTTAGGTGAGCAATGACTATAGCAAATACATTACTGATTTTTCAGAATGGTGGTGGAAAGACAAAATATGAGAAAGAGTAATAATTTTGGGTTGAGCATAATATTTTACTAAATTGAAAAACCTTTTCTCTTATCATTAATCAGGAGAAGTATTAAAAGATCCAGAAAGATAAAGGAAGAAAAGAAGCAGTGGTCAGTTTAATGATTGCAGCCCTATGTAGATCTCTTTCATTGAGAAAATGTCATCCTAGAATACTTCAATATTTTCCAACTTTTTAAAACAAAATTTCAACTGTATTTGTCAAAAATGTGTAAGATGTGTTGACTCACCCTGCCTTCCATTTTTTCAGTCAATAAAATATTTGCTGGGAAGATGTCAGTCAACTACATTCACAATATTTTAGAAAGCCCCAGCTCTTGTGCCAACATCAGCACATGGGTACATGGCTCTTGGTCTCTGGAGAAATCACACAGGAACTATCTTTGGAGTCTTTTTTTGGCCCTTGACATGTCTGCTTTTGAGTTTCATGCCAAGAAGTCACCTCAGAGCTTCTAGAAAAGTAGAAATACTGAAAATGGGAACGACTTTAGAGGTGCAACTGTAGTGAATATTTGTAAACAATTCCTACAGCATTCTTGGCATCTGGCTGGCAATTTCATATAATCAGATTTCTCCTTTAGTTCCTGTTATGTTAATTGATTGGTTTGTAGTTCTGAAAAATTGCAGCACACACTCTGTTCAGCTTCCAGGTTCAGGCTCATTGTTTTAAAAACTGCACTGTGCAATATGGAAAGCTGGGCTTTTTAATGCAGGTTTTAACAACTGCAGTTAAATTATTTGGGGTGGGGGGAAAGACATATCCAAGGATAACACCTGTTTTGATGCAATTAAAGCCCTACAGCAGTATATAGATAGAATACTTCTAGAAAACCTTGCTTTATAGAGTTTAAAATAATTACAGGGCCAAAGGCGTTGCAAGTAGTTAGTCCCAGGAAAATAGATTGGTAATGATGGAAACAGATTGATTTCAACTATTGCCCAGGTGTAATGGAAGGTGTGTGATGGTGGCATTTAAAGACACAGAAGAGCAGTTAGGGAGACAGGTGCTGCTTATGCTGAAACTTGCCTCTTATGGCGTACACAAACTGAGGTAAAACTGCTGGTGCATTGCAGTGGCTCTAAAACAGGATCAGTTAAGTTATTTTATTTTAAAAAATGATAAAAAGTGTCATTGGTTCCTCTGTCCTTTCCTGCACTGGTGTCCCTTAGCAACTGTCTTTGTGAAAGTCATAAATTCAGAATAAATCAAATACAATGCAAGCCTCCCCAAAGCAAACTAAACTTCCCATTTATTTCTTTGCCAAGTGCTCTCCTGCAGCAAAGAAGTGCAGTTCTTAAGTTTTTACAACTCAGACTGATGTCTTCCTAGAGAACATGAGGAGAAAATGTAGGTCCTTGCTTGCAGTGAGATTTTTTCCCCCTTGTCTTCTGTGTTGACTTGTCATTCACTCTGGGTCTGGCTTAAAGCATAATAAGCATAATAAGCCCCAGGCTTAGATATCATGCATCCTCTTTCCTTCCTCTTCCCACACTCCAGACTGGCCATGTTCTCTCTGCTTCTAAACTCCAGTCCAGGTGGACAGGGCAGAACTTGAAGCCCTGTTTTGGGAGGAGATTCAAAGCAAAGGAAGGGGGAAAAGGGAATATGGTGTGGGAAGCTAGTGTGGGAGAAAGGGAGGTGTCATCAATGGTCCAGGATGGGAGAGGCTTCGGTGCGTCAGGAGAGCTTCTGCTGCCAAGGCTGCAGGAGCTGGGGTACTTGAGGTCTGCAGTGCAGAGTGCAGACCCCTTTTGCCAAAAACTTAGAGAAATCTATGCAAAAATAGCCATGCAGTTTCTGCTCTCCCTTAATCCGTGTCTGCAGCCAGGCACTACTCACTGTTTATTACTCGCTGTTTATTCACACAGAGAACCACACTAGAAGTTGTTTAGGGATTTAGTCTTGAAAGTTAATTCAAGAGCTTTACAAAACCACTAATACCACCGTGTTCTCCAGCTCTTAATACTGTAATGAATTACTGCAATAAATGTGAAGTTTTTGGTTAATGCACTATCAACAGAGTATGCTAAGAAACAATAGAACCCAACTAACAAAAAAGAAAAAGCCCTCCAGAAAAGTCCCATTAACCTGCTGCTTGGATTTGCTCCAACCACATATGATAAGTGTCTAATCTTTGTATTAAACTCAACATCTGCAAACAGTCATATCAATTAACAGTGCAGAAGGAAAGTGGGGAAAAACACATGCGGAGAGCTACCTGCTCCTCAGTTTACTTTTGGATAATTTTGTGATTCACTTGCTCTGGACCTAGCTGTTCACTTGGCTTTGATATATTCAGTTGTTTTAGCAGCTAGAAAAGGCAAGATTAAGATACTGTCTCTCCAACTAGAAAAATCCTGGATGGATAAACATGTAATGGCTCTGTTTTTAGGTGGGGTGGAGGGGTCACTGACTAAATTAAGACAGAATGAGCTAAATTTATCTGTGATAATACTGTCTTGGTTTTGTTGGAGTTAGGGCAGGGATTGTTTTGCCTCAGTATGTGTTGCTTCCTCCTTTCTTTAATGAATTAGAGGGATCTGTCAAGGTTTAATCCAATTACTGATGACATTGGAGAAAAGAGCAGCAGAAGTGGGCTGTATGGAAGAAATGTATTAACACAGAAACATCTCATCTTTCCCCAGATCAGTGAGCAGAGAACAAATCCTGGGAATTGTCAAGTGTCTCTTCTTTTGGTTCTTCAAGTAATTCACAGTTAATCGGTCCATTTGTAGTCATTTAACTGATAAAAACACAGTAAATAATGACCTTCTGGTTGCAGTTCTTAACATGAATTGAAAACAACTTTTTTTCTATCCAGTTTGCATAGGGCTTAAAACATAATGATAGAAAATACAGTTTGGGTTAAAAGAGGCGTCTGTTATGAGCTATGTTTGCAAGACTCCCATAAAATAAAGAGAACAGAGTTGTCCAGAGCCACAAACAAGTTTGGTTCCAAGGGTTTTAAAATGGGTTATTTAAAAGGAGAAATATTGCTATTATGGCTAACTTGTTCATTCTGTTAAAATGAACCATTTGTAGTTACTTTCTTATTCCCAACTGTTTCTATCCTATTTGCAAGTCTAGCATATGCACATAATGTTAAGCGAGTGGTACTTGCTGCCCTGGTGTACTTAGGATTTTGCTTTGCTCTATATGTGGGTTGTCTGGTGGGACTGATGGTTTGTGTTTCTACTTCTCGCTTAAGTTCAGGCAGCTACAAGAATGAAAAGTTTGAGCAGTTGCACAAATATGCATAAATATCCATTCAAAATGCATGTGTGTGACTTTGCTGTTTCTCTTTCCCTTGTCAGGGATATCCTGAGTCAAGAGGTGCACAAATGCTGACAAAAAAATGAGAGCTCAGATATTTGTCAGTGCTGCTGGGGTTCACACGGCTTTGCTCACCCTGGTCCCCTCAAACAGCCTTCCTGTTCCTGCATGGTTTAAACTGGGATTTATCCCCTAATAGGGCTGTTTCCAGCTGCTGTAATTGCTTAAGATATGCAGATCTCTTTTGCCTGTGATCCACTTGAACACCCTTTGAAGTCAGTGAGTCCCGTGGGGGTATGAAGCTATGAAAAAAGTGAATCCCAAGCCAGGTCTGGGGAAGGTGTTTTGCCTCCCTGTCACGGGCAACGGTCTGACTGTCATGTCTAGAATTCACTGCTGTGACTTTTGGCAGTTTCAATTTAATTCATAGGTGATAATGAGGCTGGTACAAGCCCGTGGAAGAGGTCTTTTTGTGGCTGTGCTGCCTCTTTTAGACAGCTGGTAAAAAAATGCATTTTGTAGTTATGACTGATGTCTGTTCTGTTACTATATTTAAAGTCTAATAGACTTTTAGAAATACTGCCTTAGCCAGCAGGATTTAACTTCATTAGTTTTGAAACAGGAGAGAAATGTTAGGCACTGTGCAGTCTTTGATTATGCTCTGGGGAATTTCCTAGGGTTAAATTAACCACAGGGGAACTCTACTCTTGTACTTTGAATGCCTGTGAAACATATTGAGAAATACAGGGGAAAAATAATTATAATTTTGAAACTTAAAAACTATAAAGTTCATCTTATGTATAATCCCTAGTGCACAGTAAGTTCTGTATATTTGGTATACTTGCAGCATTTATGTTAACTATACCATTTATTTTATATTTTGTTTTGGCTTTATAAAAAGTCACACCACCAGCAATAGGATCTGACCATAAAGGGACATTCAGAAAACTACCATTTCACCAGACTCAGTTTAAATTCAGGAGGGAGATAATTTATCCACTAAATGTCCTGCCTTATCCACAGCTTCATTGGAGAATTACTCTCCAGAATCACTTTCATCTCCCAGCTGCTGACAATTTAGCAGTGCTTCTTGCCTTTAATTAATCTCTTCGAATCTACACGTATAAGGTCAGTGTCAATGTCTTTGGCAGAATGAGCAGAATTTTTTTCCAAAAAATACAATTTGGAAGATGCACGGTCATTGCAATCAAAGGCCTTTTTTTTTTTTTATACTTGGAAAATATGAACTGAAAATTTGTTTACAATTTCATGTATCAACAAAGATTCCAGTAATTTCATTTCTAAAAATGAAAATTAGCCAGTTTTGGTTTTCTTTTCATATGAATTTTTTTTTTATCTCTTCATTCCACTAATTTCAAATTGAAAATTAAGGGTGTAAGGCAGACATAAGGAATCAACACATCTAAAGGGGAAGAAATCTCCTCTACTTCCTCACAGAAGAGTTTGCAAAAAAAAATTATAAAAAATCCTTTGAATTTGTTTTCTTGCATTCAGCTGTCTTAAAAATGTTTCCCTCTTTTGGACTGAAAAATGAGTTGAAGAAAATATGAAAATTAGTATTTTTGCATTGCCAAACCCAACCTAATCTTCAAATCAACATGAACTTTCTAAGCAATGCAAGAGAAACACAATTTCACTGTTCAAATATATTGTCAAAATAAATTAAACTGGTAACAATTTTCCTTTATTTTCTCAATTTTCTTAAAGTGCGTATAAAGTAGGATTTCTGTCCAGCAGGTACAGAGCCTGAGGAGGAGCTGGATTCTGCATGAGACTGCAAAAAAAACAGGGGAAAATTTATTTCTTCTCAAATTGCATATACTACCTAATGCAGAAGCATCTACCTAATCCCTAGACTGCTCCTTTTTTTTTTCTTTTTTGCTGTGTTGTAGAGACACTTGCTAAAATTTTACTACCTTTTCTCTTGCCTGATCTTCTGCTAAAATTTGAAGCAAACAGTCCAACAATCTTCTTGCAACACACATATGAAAACCACAACCCTAAAAACCAGGGTCTGTGTGTACATCCTGTGGAAGAAACATGGTATGTGCTTGGACCATCAACAACAGGTGGATGCAGACTCTGCCTGGTAAAAACAGGACATGACTCACATGGCAATATCTAGCAAAAGGAAAATCTCAGCACGAGTGACAGACCTATACCCTGCCAGTACTGGGGGAGATTGTTCTATAACAATGCAGATGAATGCCAGTCAGGTGCACAGAGAGCATGGGTCTGAAGATTTCTTATCTGTGCTATTTAAGTACGTTGGGCTAGTTGCATGCCTCCTTCATTTAGTTATCCCTCTGCATTTTTATAGCTTCTCTAATTTCTTGTGATCTGTGCCCTTTTTGGACAGAATTCGCATTGCACTTAGCTTTTACCTAATGTTTATCCATTTATGGCTGCCAAAAAGATGGTATTTCACCATTTTCCAGACTACAGGATATATAGAAGTTGGCTGCCGTTTTCTCCTGTTGGGGTAATAGGAGATGCTTCTGGCAGTCTTCATCCACACCTACACTCCTATTTCAGTGCAATATCCTTTCAGCAGCATGCAGGCTTCAGACTAGACTTGGCAATCCTGTTTTCTGAGAAAAGGCTAAACCACAGTACCAAATGAGAAAAAGAAGACAGCAATACAGTTTTCAAGAGTGATTTGGATGGTCTGGGGTAGTTTATGACTTCATTGTCATTATTTCAACTTCACACATACCTCTAAGGTAGGAAGTGCAATATTGCCTCTATTCTAGACATGGAAAAACAATTAGTTGATTTAATTCAGTCCTAAAGAAGAATGATTTGACACTTGAACTTCAAACCAGAACTTCATTTTTCCTGAGTTTATGAGGAGTCTGTAGCTGCAGCTCAAATAACATACCTTTCCCTATAGTGCCCCTGCACAAAGAATAAAAAATTATCAGAAAAAATGTAATCATTGACCTGGAAACCAGAGACTTTTTAGAGAAAATCTGCAAAAGATGGGAATTTGTTATGTAACAGGTTTTCAAAACAAGAATAGCTCTAATTTAATGTACATCCAGTTGAAAACCCAATGAAAAGATAGGGGGAAAAAATCTTTCAGCAGGGCACATTTTGTAAGAAAGATATAATAGGTGAAAGAGAGCAGAAAAATAGTGTAAACCACAGGAGAGAAGGAAGACATGTATTTGAATGCAATGTATTGTAAGATAAAACGATCCATGAACTTGGGTTATGTGTGCTATTTAGAAATAAAGACACTGGAATACAGAGGCCAGAGTGGAATACCAAGGGTCAGCTGGGATACAAAGGTTTGTGTGCAAGAAAGAAAATGGTCAGTATTGAGCTTTATCAGAGAGACCCTGGGATGAAGTTGAGACAGTGTAACAGAAAAGCACAGTGAAAGAAGAGACTGTGAAAAGAGTACCAACTATGCTAAAATAAATATTTCTTTTTTAGATGCTGGAGAGCGATATGGTCATGTAATCTGCATATTGCCATCACAGTTGCTATAGCGAGTGCAATGTACTGTATTTTTTTACCACCAGGGAGACTGTTGCAACAGACAGGGAGCTACATTAGGAAGTTGTGCTTAACAAGTCATGTGTGATTTTACTGTCAAACTGCAAAGTGCCGCTCTCCTATGGAAGAAGGCTGCGAGTACTTTCGAGGAGTGGATAAACACCACATGATGCAGCTTTCTGAGAAAAACAGAATCCTTTGAAGCATTTCCAGCAAAATCCTTGGAGAGGCAAAGCATATTTTCAGATGCATGATTCTAGGTTAAACAGCTATGTCCCCCACTTGTTTACAAAGCAGCTCGACAGCTGCTGTGAGCCACTGGCCCCCTTTGGACAGACAGGATACATTTGGATCTGTCACAGCGAGCCATGGTGTGCCTTTGCTGCATTACTCTGCGAAGATCTCATCAGAGATCTGCTGCTGGCAACACTAAAATCTTCACCAGCTTTAAGAGCAGCAGATAATTAGTTTCACCCCCACCGTAAGCTTCCTTGTTGCTTTTAACTCTGAAATTTGGGGAAACGTTTTTGTGGTGAAATTTGTCCTGGGAAAGCTGCACACTACTTTATCCATGAGGAATAAAATATAAAAAAAATTACAAGCAGCTGGTTGTTGGCAGGGAATGGGTTCTTTAACAGAAGAGAAAAAAGACATGAAATCTGTTTGAACACAGAGATGCAATGTCCAGTTTGAATTTACAAAGTTTTATTAAAAGAGCAGAGCAAAGGTGGTGTTACATCTGTCCTTCAGCATTTGGGAAATCAGTGTGAGAGACACAGCTCCTGAGATGTGAAGCCCAACCATACTCATGAAAGTGCTGCTGGAAACCAGCCCAAGCCAGGACACCACGTAAACACTGACAGGACAGCCTGTTTCGGAGAGTAGGGACAGAGGTTTAAATTTCATGTTGTAAATGAAGACACATACCTCAGTATGGCCTTGCTCCTGTGGATGGATCTAAAGGTGATTGGGCAAGCTCAGTGCCCCTCTCTAGTCAGAGGGGCACTGCTGGTCCCAAAACAAGGACTGATTGGCAATTCCCCTTTTCTAGTTCAGGCTTCCCTATTCCTGCTGTGGCCATGCTGCTGCTGGGGAGAGAGAGGGAAGCAGGACAGTAGCAGCACAGCTGGACAGGGTCACCTGCCTCCCACTGCACCTCTCAGCAGCATGTGCCTGCTGGCACAGCCTAAGGATGGATGCAAGGGAAAGGTCTGGGGCTGTCTAAATGCTCTGCTTTGTTTTCCTGCTAAATCATTCATGATAAAGTCTGGCTATAAAATACTGCTTGTCCAGCAGCTCTTTTGCATCCCCCTTACAAAGGCTGCAGTGGTCTTTTACCCTATGTAATATGCTGTTTGATACCTTTAAGCCTATATAATATCCCAGTGTAGGTACTGCTGCTTACTTCCGTGCAACATATTCCTGTGCTCTTCTTCCCCAGCAATGTTTTCCCTCTAACCAAGGCAAAGGAAATCAGCAGAGACAATAAATCTCTCTCTCTTCTGAAGAAAGTGGCAGCAGACCCTCTGTCTCTGAAGCCCACAAATCACAGGTGGCTGGTCCCTTGCAGTCAGCAGCAATATTGTTTCTTTTGCCCTCCTTACCAGAGACTGGTCACAGCAAAAATTATTACTGATGGCATCTGACAGTTCTACATCGCGTTTTGACATTAGCTTTTAGTTACTGGTTCTTTTTTAATAGCTGTTGGTGTGTTCAGTCAAATACCTGTCTGTCACCACAATCAGACAGACCTTAATGTGTCTGCATTATGGAAGAGGACCTCAGCGTCTTCACAGCACTTTATTATAGCCCCAGTGTAGCTTTTTATCACAAATTCCTCACGCGTAGCTGTCCCTGCTCCTCCACAGAAATCTTCCAAGTTGGCAGCTCCGATGTCTGCTGCCATTAATCTTCTCCATGCTGTGGAGAGCAGGTGATTTATGGCAATTACCTGCTCTGATGCAGCAGAGCTCAGGTGAGTTGGGTTGAATCATCATTGCTGGTATGAGTTTTGTCCCCAGGCAGCCCAAAGATGCAAAATATGCCTCTGTGCACCTGTGTTTACTTTCCTCCTTAAGCATTATGCAGTTAAACAAGCGGAGGGAATACGCATTTTAATCACAGTTTAAAATAGTGGTGGTGCACCAGTAAGTGAAAGGTTAAACACTTTGACACAGGTTCAAAATTAAAAACTGTAATCAGATGTCTTTGCTACTTTTGTGAAAGCATTATATTCCCAGGAAGGCTATAAAATGCACATCTTTCACCTGTGATTTCCCAGATCAAGTTCTAGTTTTAATTTTATGTGCCATTCTCAGGTTTTACTCCTGATTTTCTATTTTTTGAAGTGACAAGGGCATGGGAAATGAAGGTTGTGCCAAGCTGAGATCAGCAGTGATGCCTTGAGCCAATTAAGGAGCAATATTAATGGGCTCTCTGTGAATCCTCCTAAGCCTTCCACGCCAGAAAGGATGATGCCCACAACACAGGGCTGAGCTGAGCATTTAAAGCCTAGAGAAATAAGAGCAGATTTTCAAGTCTTCATTATTAAGCAGCTTCCCTACTGGTTGTGTTGAAAGGGAAGTGTCTCTATAATAGGAAGACACAGAAGTGATTTCTTCTCTTATGAAGATTCATATGGGTGCATGAGTGTGTGTGTGCAGGTATGTGTTACAGCCTTGCAACAGTTTATATCCACTGGGAATTAAGCTGACTTCTACATTTCTCTTTCTTTGCTGCTGCTTTTATTTGTTTAATGTCAGCAGGGAAAATGGAAAGTAAGATGAATCTTGTGATTAGGCTTGTGTATAGAGGAAAGGAAATGAATTTAGGAGGGAATATGTGTATACAGCAGGCTGAGTGCATGCACCCATTTAGAGAAAAGCTGCAGGAGGAAGTGGGACCAGCTGCCGGAGAAGGAGGGGCACAGGAGGAGAGACACTGGGGAACCTGCACATGGAGAGGTTTGGGGAGAGTTGCAACTGGCCCATGGCTCTGCCAATGTGGGTCTACCCTGCCCTGCTGTCCTTCTTTGTTTTCACATGAAAAATCACAGTGGTGAATGGCAACTCAGCAGTAATACTGATGTGGGACATGCTTATTCGGGAATAAAGAATGACTTTTTCTTGCTTAGCTTGAGTTGTTTTCAAAGCAGCCTAAGTTAAGCTGGAAAAATGTGGTCGTTCTGGAATGCAAATCTGTGAGTGCCTTATAGGAATATAAATATAGCATCTTATCTTGCACTGTTGTATACTCCCACACAGACAAGCCCGGAGGCAAGTGGAAAAAATGAAGGCTGGGCTATTCATGATACCCCTGGCATCAGCTCCAGTCACACGTGGGCATGTGGGCAGCTGGAACTGACATATGCTAATAGAGATTAACATATGTGCGTGGAGCTCAGCCACACAGAGCTGCAGCACAAAGAGCCTGGTCCGAGGGACCTTCACCAGTGCATCCTTTGGCCATTGAGCTCTCTATTAAATGCTCTGTGTGATCCATGCACACAATATATGAGCTGGACTTCAGTGTTCCTTGTGAGTTCCTTTCAGTTCAGGATAGTCTATGTTTCTATGAATATGTAGCAAACCTGGTGCCACCTTTTATGTGCAGCCATGGTTTTCCTCTGTGATGCCTTGAAAGCCCAGGTTTGGTACAGCCTACTCAGAGCACGTAAATTCAGAGCATAAAGGAGATTTTGGGCTAGATTTCTTTCCATTGATTGATTTCTGTGAGAGGACCACCCATGCCCTCCCAGCTATAGACTGATGGCTTCCAGCATCCTTACTACTTTGGGGCTTTCAGGCCTGTTGTGGTATTTGAGGCTGTCCAAAGTAGCTAGGTAACTGTGCTCTCAGAAGCAATTCTATTCTTCAAACACTTCACTCTTTTAGCTGTCTACGGCCATCTCCAACCTGAAGCCCTATCATAATCTGGTGGCATGCTGGGGCTTGTTTACAAGATAAACTAACAGCTGCTTTCCTCTCATCTTCTACTCCTGCTTCGAACTTGAAATAGGAATTATCTCTGTGTGTCAGAACCAGGAGAGTCAAAGCCTCCTTGGAGATGCCCTTTGGGCCTCTCTTTCTGCTACCTTGCAAACATATTTCTATTTTCAGAGATGGCAACCCAGCACCTAATCTTCCACAGGCACATGTATTGCTCCCAGGGAGGAATGTTAGGAATGAAGGAACTGATTTTTTTTAACCCTCCCTCCATGGGTTAGCCCACTTCTGCTTATCAGCCTACCTCAGCACTTGGTGTTTGTAATCTGGATCAGAAATTTTCAGCTTTCGGGTCCTATGCATAGTTTTTCAGCAATGGCCTCATTTGCTTTCAAAGCAGCTGAGTGAAAATGCATCCATTTTGGTTTTTGTGCATCTGTAGGCAGAAATATAGAGAAGCAGTCTTGTTATTTTCTTTTCTGAACTGATGTTTAGTGACTGCATTAAAAGGCCACACACAAGCTCCTCTCTTATTTGCATATCAATACTTAGCCTATTAGAAGCCAATGGAGTGAGGGTCTTGCAGTACATACCCTCTCACAGCGTGACGCTCAGACTTCCCATGACATCCTTTCTTCAGCTTTCATGTCAGTGAATATTATATTGTGATGCCTTGAAGCCAGGATAAACCGGGGCCGTTAAATGTTCAGATGTATGCTCACTCTGTGAAGCTCGCAGCTGCTCCACGCTTTTGATAATGCTAGTAAGCAAAATTAGTAAATAAAATAAATGCTTAAGGTTCATTTGCTGCACACCCCAATACATGAATGAGAATAGAATCGAGGACATCAAAGAGAAATAAAAAACAGGCTAGTAATAACTTGTTCCCCTTAGGCCTACTGCTTAACCTAAATGTTGTGTTAAAGGGATAAATGGGTGAACTGAATTATTATACATAGTTAGAAGTCAGGAATGAGATTTGAGATCACACCCCTGTTAGTAAGATCAGCAGTATCTCCATAAGACAAAAACCAGTAAATATTTAGCTGAAAAAATGTGTCATGTTTAATATATTCACAAATTTTGCATATTATTTGCCTACACAGGTAAATAATAAAATCCTGAAGTAGCCCATGAGGCTGAAGCAATGTCACCCTCCTTCCTTCCTGCTCCCCCCAGTCCTTGCTTGTTTAGATGCCCTGAGAAGAGACACATCGGCCACAGCTGCCTGTGGTTGAAATGAGATAGGAAGGCTCCCTGGGAAAGGAAGTTTTCAAAGAGATCTGCGAGGCAGAGAAGAAACCAAACCCAGGTGTTAATCTCCCCATGAAGGGAGTGGTAGAGGGATGGAGATGAGGTGATTGGAAGACACCATCAGCTCATGGTGGCTACAACTGATGAGGAAGAGGACAGGAAGGGGGAAGGTGTTCAGAGGAGTGGGGCAGGAGGGATGGGGCCACATATTTTGTCTGAGGGAGGGAATGTGAGGGGCTGGATGGGGACTTCCAGCACATATGCCACATTTGGATGGAGAAGGAAGGTGGCTCGCGTAGATTGTCTCAAGGGTCCCACCCTGCCAGAGCTGCAGCATCCCTGAAAGTTCATGGTCACCTTTCTCTTTCTTGCTAGCCTGTGGATGGAGGAGGGGAATACTGTTTTATGTGCACACACTGCTAAAACCTACTGCTGCTGGATTAAAATGTTTGAAGACGTACATCCCAGAGGTTCTGAGCTTGAGAAAATATTCCTGAAGGAGGCTAGCAGAGTTGAACTAATGAGGTAACCTCAAATGACAGTGACCAAGGAAATGGCCAAAGAAAAAATACTTGTGGGATGACCCTGTGGCACATGTGTGGAAACAAATGTCCCAAAGAGGAATGCACTGAGAAGCTCCTCGTGAGGTTCCACACACGCTCAGAGCTGTAATGCTGAACTGCAGCTATTGCCTTCACTGCCATGAGTAAACACATTAGAGAAGCTCCAAGAAGACTTCAGAAAATAAGGGTACTATTGCTCCAAGAACTGGTCAGTCCCATGGCAGAAAATTTTAATCCAGAGAACTGAGATTAAGCACATGAACTACTTGACCTACCAGAAAAGAGCTACTTTCTGTGAGGGGAACATGCAGAAGAATAAGACAAATGAATTACTGGATATTATACCACCAGAACTGCTGATTGGAAAAGGCTGCATTTCTCTCTCATAGCCTGTGCTGCTTAAGTATGATATGACTCATGCCCTGCAAAATATTCACCTCTATTTAAACTCACCCTCTCCTCTTTATTATAAAGTTAATTAGTTAAAAAAAACCCCCTCATGGTAGCAGTATCAATGGCAGAATAATGGATTGCCTTGGGAAAGGCGATCAGATAAGCCGGAGTCTTAAGAAGGTCAGATGATGCAATAATATGAAAAATAGGATCCAGAAACAGGCACATTTAGGGATATCTTTTCTCATAAGAAGGGACTGATTGTAGCCAAAAACTGCTTAATACAGAGAAAATGAAGCAAGAGAGTATTATTGCAATTAATACTGGGGTTGAAGACTGTGTTCTAAGAAATAAAAATACCACCTGAAGTTAAAAGTTAATTCATCAAATTTCTCTCATCTACAGTAGATGTTTGGGGGTTTTTTTGTCTCTGCAGAGTTTGAATGTACCACTCTAGTGTTAACACTAACTCTTAATCTGATTTTATGTATGTTTAACTTTACACTCTATGAGTTCTCATTAAAACTCAAAATGTATAAATTTAAACATATGCTTAGCTCTTTACAGAATAAGGGTTGCATATTGTGAAATGCATAAGATATATAATACAGCTGAATTAAAATTACAAGAGAATTCCCAGCTGGATTTTCCTGGTCACTTTTGTTATTTTAATGTAGCTTTAAAGACTGTGCTATGTGTTAAAATCTTAGTTGGAATTTTAAAATAGAACCATGCCTGAAAAAAATACCCCTGACATATGCAAGTAATTTTCCCATTGTGAAATTAGACATGAGTAACTTAGAGTTGTATGAAATGTATTTGAGAATTTATCCTAAAATTTTCCAAGTCTTATTGATAAGCAGTTCATCAGAAATGCTCAGTGTGGCATTTTGGTTGCTCCTCAGCTTTGCCCTGGCAAGTAAGTTAAAATATTCACCAGACTTTAAAAAAAAACAAGTCACTGATATTCCTGTAAATCTCATAATTCTCATGAGATTTTCTGCCAGTGAACTCATCTCCTGTATTGCCAGTGGAAATAGAACTATAGAGATGTGAACATCCTTGAAGCAAAACGAATTAGAAGGAATGCACACAGCTAATTTCCAGTATATACTCACCACTCCTAAATTAGAAGCAGAGGAAGATGTCCCACCCTGGATCCAAACAGAGGACCATCAGACATGGGCACTGTGGCTATAGGAGATGTTTCAGAGCAGGGCATAGGAAATCTTGTAAAAAATAATCTTAATGATCTCCTTCTAGGGAAAATACGACTTTCATATCTGTCTGTGTAGCCATTGCCCTGCACCATGGGAATGTCGGTCTCCTAATTTTTCTCTTTTATCTAATATCAGTATGGATATTTCCATTTCTCAGGCAACTGAATAATTTTTTTCCAATTCTGCCAAGGTGTTGGCCTCAGTGATGAGAATCTTATTCACAGCAATCTCACATTATATTCCTCCTTTTCCTCACTTGAGTGTGTTAGCAGCCTGAGCAATGGAGAGTGGCTTCTGGTGGCTGCATTCAGACTTGATGCACTGATAGGAAGTAAAGAGTAAGATATAATAACAGAGCTTTAACACACCCACTCTGCATCTGTATGTTAGTTGCCATTTAAGCCAGTTTTGAATCCTCTTTGGCAAATCCCCAGAAGGACATAGAAGGAACGACAGATGCTGAAGCGCAGTGCGAGGGAGACCTGCCTCAGCCCTCCTGGCACGGAAAACTCCAACTTCAGATCTCTCAAATCTGGCTTCAAGAATTAAATCATTCAGTGGGGAAAGAAAGGAGACTGAGGATGGAAAAAATGAAAACAAAACACTGGTTGGTCATACGATCAAAGGAAAATTAATACCAAAAAAAGAATTAAAAATTAAGAGTGTTTGGGAAGCATTGCTTTTGAGCAATACCCCTTGGCTATAAAAGACAGAATTAGAATGATTTCATGGAATGTCAGGCCAGAAGGCGACCATTACGATCAGTTGCTCAGGCTTTCACTCTGCTGTTAAGGATGCTGATGCAGCCAGCTTTGCCGCGAGGCATCCCCGGAGAGACGGCAGACGGAATGCTGAACCTGCGGCCTCTCGGCCAGCGCCACACTCCGAAGGCTGGAGGTGAAGCGGGGGCTCCCTCCCACCATGTGTGCAGACCCTGCATGGATGCTTGTCTCCCTCTGAGTATTTCCCCTCTGCCCGCGGCTGCTCCCTGGGCTGCCACGACCTTCTCACCTCTGCCCGAAGCTGTTACCTGCCCCCTTTGCCCACTTAGCCAAAAAGTCAGAAACAAAACATTGCTTCACAAAGCTTCTCCAAAAACCCATACCTGTTGGCTGCTGCTTGCTATTTTGAAAAGCAAGGACAACTTCTGTGCGGTCAGGGGTGGGAGGCAGGTGGGGTGAGGCTGCTCCATGGCAGCACAGATGGAAAAGACACCTTCTCACTTGATTTGCTTTACTTTGATTTGTCTCATCTTCTAAACATGCACAAATCAGGAAGGGACTTGTAGATGCTACATTCTGTCTGTGTAGTCTATGAAGACCTAATTAGAGCTGTGGTTTGGTCTGCAGGAATCACTGGTGGGACCTCCAGGGCTTCCTGTGCCTTGTCCCGACTGTGCTTGTGCTGCCTGTGCTCCTGAAGCAGCACCTGCCATGGAAAGGGCTAAGGATTGCAGTGCTTTTTCAGCTTATTGTAATGTTTTGCACATTCCTCTTAACCAGTGCAGTGAAGATTTTGATGAAGGAACCACGTTTTTACATGTAGCAACAACAGATTTTGTCTTCTATTTTACAATACATGCTAACAGCTGTTTACAAAGTAGTGATGGTGGAATGCAGTCCAGTGGGTATTCTGACTATTCATTTATCCAGAGGGATTACACTGTGGTGAGCAGCATTTGGACTTCAATTTAGTATGCATCCAGCCGAATTATGCGATTAGCTGATATGCAATAAACCAGAACAGAAACACATGCAGTAAAATGGTGCCAGATAAAAAGCATATCATTCTTATACAAGGTATTTTAATATCATACAGGTAAATTATAAATTCATAGTTATACAAAATTTGGCTGTCTTGCCATATAGCTATACTTCTTGGTGTGCAGTGTACATATATCTGTGTACATATATGTGCAGAGCTGCACTGATTTCAGGTTCTTTATATTACTCATTAAATAATTTTATTTTGTTATTTTACTTGAACTATACCAGACTTCAAATTCTGGCACAAAGAAATGTTTTTAAGTTTCTTAAAAGAGGACATAGGACTTAAAATGCAGACTTTTATTAAAAAAAAATTCACAGAAAACTCCTCTCCCAGCAGAAATGTTGTGGTGATTTTTAGGAACAGAGAGAAAGAGGTTTGTGGTTACTGTTAGGAGTTTTTACAGATATGGGGTGACCCCTCTCCAGCTGCTCTGGCAATGCTGTCTCTCCCCTGGATGGAGGGGATGGGGACTGGATGAGAGCCTACCTCTTTCCCCTGTCCTGCCACAGGGAGCAGGGTGGAAAGAGCCCTAAGCAGAATTTTTGTCTCCAATCACCCCCAGCAGGCTGCTGAGCCCAGTGAAGAGAGCAAACGGGAGAGGAAACCAAATTGAGCAGTTTGTCACCCCACTGGAGGCTCCTGACTGTGGATTTCGTTCTTTGCACCACTGTGAGACTGACCACAGTCCTCACCCTCAGCCTGCTCCTCAGGGGAAACCAAGGGGTTGGCAGCTCTGTCCTACAGACTAGCTGTGGACAGGAGCTGGGTATTGACATATAACGTGTATAAACCTGGATAAAATGAAATTGTACCTAAATTGAGGGAGGCTGCTTAATCCAGCTGTGCATGACCGTCCTGCCTGCACACAGGAGTAAGATCATCTCCATCCCTCTGCATCCAAGAGGGATCATATTGTTGCCTTTTCAACTTTATCACTTTGCTTGATATTAAAGTGATTGGTACCCTGCAAAGCTCAGAAGGAAAGAAGCCTTTTCTTGTTCTCTTGTTTCAAAGGATACAAAGCATTGACCAGATTAAAGAAACAGTGAACAGGCACTGGCATGGTGATTGCTATTCATCCTCTGTGTCGTGTGAGGCCAGAGCCTTACGGGAAATAGCATGTACAGAGGTAATTAAAGCTATATGGATGTATATGACTAAGTAGGCCAAATCATGGCTGTAGGCAATTTTTCCAAAATGGTGCAATAGGAAAGTTCTTAGCCTCAGCATGAGGCTCAGATTATACAGGGACAATCCCATGTGATCCTACATGTGTGAACAAACAGACTTAGGTAAAAAAGTGCAATTTGTATTAACCATGCAACCGAAAATATGTACAAATAGTAATTTAAAACATTATAATGCAACTAACGTATTTGCAGTTGTTGTAATCATAAAAGATTTCTGAATAGCTTTCATTTTTTAAAGTGCTCTCCTTTCTCACAGATGAAAATTAGTTAGCAGCTCTCCATCTCCGCCTTTCAACAGCTTAAAAAATTGTAGGCTTTATATTAAAAAAAATTAATTCTTGCAAATATTTATGTAGTTCGGTTTTTTAACTTGGATTGTGAATTTGCAACAATGTAGTCTATTTTGTACATACTTGCCTGTATTTTTTTTTCCATATTTGCATTTTCTGGAAAATGTGAAGTAGATTTTAAAAATATTTTCTGTGTTTTCAATACAGAAATGTGAAGAAAAGGAGAGAGAATTAATGCCTATGAATTACATGATATTCTAAAACCATGTTTCCAAATGCATTTATCTGAATTCAAGCTGTGACTTAATAGCTGTAGCTATATCAACACTGTATCAGTTTACCATAGGAGGAAAATATATGAAATGAGACATAACCTACTAAGGTCACTTCAGGGGCTATCACTGAGCGGAAAATGAATGCTAATATTTTCAGATTTAACATGGGTAAGCTAGTCAGAACCAATAGTTTGGGGCTGAATTCTGAAATGCCCTCAGTGAAAGCAATGCGATGGGGATGGTCAGTGAGATGGAATTATTAAAAGATAGGGTGGAGCCAAGCCCAGCCATATGGTGAATGCCATAACCGGGGCAGACCTGTCATGGCCAAGCAAGCTGGGAAAGCAGGCGAAAAGAAATTGTCCTGAAAGAACAACATGCATCCCGCCATAAAGAAATGAGGGCAGAGGGCTGTGGGCAACGCGTTGGCCAGTGACTGACACTTGCACTGATGAAAGACAACACTGGAAGTCGAACCCCGGCTATGCAAAGTTGATTAGGGTAGATGGGACCCTTCATCATGCCTTAGAAAATCATCACAGCTCAAAACACTCACTTCCAATATGCCTAATAAAACCCTTGGTCGTTCATGCAAGTTGGGTGAGTAACATATCTATCAGCAAAATATCTGCATAACTGGGTGCATCAGACATAGCCGTTCATAACATCCAAACCCCAGAGTCCTTTCTACCAACAAAAGATGTGAGGGGCTTGCTGCAACTAGGAGAGAAGCCTGAGACTTACTGTAGACATTCTTAATTTTTCCTCAGTTGTGTATTTTCATGAAAAAAATTATACGTTAAAAAGCATAAACATGTTTGCATTTTGATAAGTAGTATAATCAACAGAGCCATTAACTAGATATTTAATTAACTATCAAAATTTCATCTTAGTCCTCAAATACTTTGTTAGTTGATGACTCTCATGGGATAAATAACCTTAGTAACATTTACTTCAGGTGCTTTCTGAGCTGAGCTCTCATACAGCAAGTATTACCTGCCCCAGTACTCCCCCAGTTTGCACTGGCACACTCTCCAGCACTCTGGATCACCTACTGGTCACTAAGGCAGACCAAAATTGCTGGATACTCCTGAGCTGGTGTTGACTCCAGTTTCTTGTGTCCATGTAGAATGTGCTGCACCAATGTCGTCTAGTTCAGAGCTGGCTTGTCTAGTGCTATTCCTGTGATCTTTGCAGCAGTCCATGGTGTGATACAGCTGATGCATTTTTACTGTCTAGGTCTTTTTGCCAATAATCATATTTGCATGAGGTTTTAAAAATTCAAAAGTAACTCATGTCAAATTTTGGTACTTCCATGAGCCTCTGAAAAGACAAACCTATTCTGTGCTAGGAAGACATTGAGGAAAATGTTGTTTTGGTACTGATCAGATGGGTGTGCCTCTGAATTTACAGAAATGAGAAAAAAAATCAATTCAATTAATCCCAGGAAGACAGGTCCTTGTTGTTATGTAACACTCGTGTTTTCACTGTACTCTTGGGTTCAGTCTTTCATCTAGCTCACATTACAGCTACTGACCCCATGCATGAGCATGCACCTTTCTTATATGTACAGTATAAATCCATTACACATTCTTGCACCTATAGTCACTGAGGTTTGTTTATCAGGTTTCTGTTATGACATGATACAGGTCAAGTTGTCATGTTCATACAAGCAAATGATACGTAACCAGCACGGTTCTCTGGTATTTGAGCAAACCAGCACAAAACAGGTTGCACTTGTAGTAATAAATTCTCTTCTGCACAGTGTTATTATATCAAAAAATATATCCAGAAATGGTTCCTGGACACAAGAGCTCCTAGACCATGCCCAGAACCTGTTTGAAAGAGTTCTTACTGGCCTGGGCCAAAGTTCTGCTGGGGACAATTTAATGGTACAGCTGATGGAACACCATAACTGGAAAAAGGCCCAGGTACTATTTAGTTTCCTGGTATGGGTATAATTAGCCTGACCAGACACTGACCTATGAATAAAATACAGTTTTTAAAATAAAACTTCAGGAAAAACCAGTTCTGTTTAATTCTGATTTTTTCTTTGCAGCATTATCTCTTTGTGTATTGTTTGTCCTTTTGTAAACATTCACTTAGATCAGCTTCTTTGCAAATGCTAGAATTTTGCACTGCTCTTTTGCTCAAATAAGAACACTATTCACCCATTCCTTTTTGTCTAGTTTTCTATAAACTAGAAGCCTTTACAAGATTTTTCTTTAAAAATTAATTTCTCTTTTAGTTTTTCTAGAGAAAATATACTGCCTTTCAGGTGGGGAATTTAAAAAAACATTACATCTCTGTTAGGTTTTAATTTTTCTAGGAATAATCCATCCAGTACAGCTCAACATCTGTAAGCCTCAAGAGCAAGTTGTCATACTTCAGACAAGCACAGAGAAGTGAAGGAATTTTCTAAGAAGCCAGATATAATTTTATGGCAGTGAATTGCTACCCTATGAACACTGAGGAATTGTGGCGTTCCACTTCTCATTATGTATGCCCACAAGAGAAATATTAAACTAGGCTTTTCTTTGACTGTTGCCTTCATTCTCTCTTTCTCTTGTACATACTTATAAAATAAAGATCAAACTTCCTTGAATTCTTTTTATCTGCTTTGAAGTCTAAGGAAAACTTTTTTGGAAATTCTATTTTCATCTTTGTGAATTTATTCTCTAATGCTTCGAACTTGTCAAATATGGACTGTGCTGTTCAAGGAACAGTTAAGAAAAAAAAGCCCATCTTTGAATCTACATGCATGGACAATCATTCTCACAATTCATGAAAGCCCTCAAAAACGTGGAGCCACAACATACTCTTCTATTACCATTTCTTTTGGACAATTCAGAGGCATGCCTGCTAGATTCTGTGTAGGGGAAAAAAATCAAGGTCTTTTTTTCTTCTTTTTGCCCAGTAAATTACTTTGAGTATGTAAAAGAAGCACATCCTACAGCTTTGGACATCTCTGTTAATAAAGAGAAAAATTACATAAATCACATAAAATTTCTTCATTCTTTTCTGTCAGAAGTCGATTTTTGCCTAAAAAGTTGTCATGGGAGGACATGTATTTTTAGAAAGATAAGTCGTCTCCAAGCCAGAGCTGTTGCTCAAAGGTGGGGTGACAGACATACTCCTGCTTCCTGGGGAGGTGCAGGGGGTGTCGAGCAGGGTAAACAGGAAGAAGCCTGAATCTCTGACTGCTTGGAGAAACACAGAAGAGATACCATCTGCTGTAGTGGATATTATCCTGTTCCAGGAGAGCAGACCATGTGAGGGCAGTCCTCAGGCAATCCTCAATGACTCTAGAAAGAAACCTCTAACTAGAAGCCATGCATGCATCTCCTGCCCTGGAGGGCTCGGTCCCACAGTCCCACCTGCAACTGAGCCCTCCTACCCCAGGCAGGGTGCTGCAGCCTGACCCCTTGGGACCACCCTCAGGCATCTCGGAATGGCCCTGTGGGATGGGTCTGTGTCCCACTGCTGAGATTCAACCCCATCCTTGTGGCTGCTGCAGTAAATCCTCCTTCTCACTTTTGCCCACAAAACTAGCTTTACTTTCATATTTTCCCAAGCACCTGAACCCAGCTCATCCTAGACAACATGGTGCTTCTCAGCCCATCTCCTGTGACCTACTGGTGGCCTGAAATGAACCATCAAACCATCTTCCTATCTGTTTGTTGCTCTAGGCCAGCTGGGGCCTTTGAAGCAAACTCAAGATATGGACAACCAAAACCTTGTTTCATTTGGAGAATGAAAAACAATCTGATGGTCCTGCTGGAATCATGGGAGATGTGCTGCATTTACAGTAAAACAGTATTGGGGGAAGCTTGTTGGCTGGAAAAGCAACTGAAGGGGCAGTGCTGCTCTCTGAGGATGTCCACTCACCTCCCATTTCATGTGTCTGCAAAGGCACCTTTTTTCTTTGCAAGCGATGGTCTGAAAAAAGTCATTAATTATTCCTGAAGATGGATGACACCCTGTTTAAAATCTTCTTGGGTCTGAAGTGAATACAGATTGATCTGGGACAGTCTTTATTCTAAAATACTGTTGTAGAAGTTGAATGGATATTATAGCTGTAAGAATTTCCAGAATAGCCATACAGATATTTCTACTTTGAGAATGTTCATATTTAATGATGGATGTGTATATACACACACACCCTGTTTAGATCCCATCAAAAGGCTGAAAATGGCAGGCTTTACATTTCTTAAGCGACAGGACTTACGAGGAAAAGTAGCTAACTCAGAGATCTGAAAAAGCATTGTATGGCTATGTTTTTGACAGGATAAAACCCAAACCTGGAAGCCTGCAGGTAATGAAGAGCTTAGTGCAAGATTTCAATTCTCAGCCTTGCACCTATTACATTTCAATTTGATGCAGTAAAGGATTTTGCTCATCCTAAACTAGTCATCAGCAATAAGGAAGTGTCTTTTCCCCCCTCTCCCCCCTCTTTGAAGCAGGTGGTGATTGTTTTAAATTATTAGGGCCCTAAACTTGGCCACCATCCAAGATATGTCAGGAGCTTAGGTCCTCATCTCCAGAGTGGAAAGCACACACCCAAATATTTGATCAGAACATATTCTTCCAGCCTTGCTGACAAAGACAGACCCAGAGATGACAATACAGATTACAATTTTCTTTCAAAATCAAAGAGGTTGTGATTTTGTTTTGTTTTGTTTTTTTTTTTCCCCCCTGTCTTTTATCCAATAGAAGATTAGAACATGTTCAATCAGATTGGTGCGATGTGTCTCTGGCAAACAGGAAAATTCCTCGGGGATCTAAATTAAAAATAAAATGAGTGAAGAAGGGGGCAACTCACAGCAGTGCATAGACATTGCCTCTTGTATGGTTTCACTCTTGTGTGATTGCCTGTGTGAGTTTTGCATCTTGTATGTTATTGTTTATCAAAGAGCAATGAATGAGGAGGGAGATTAGAGGGGAGGAAGAAAGAAAAAGAAAAAAGGAGAGGAGGAGAAATCTTATGCATATGTGAGGCCAAGGGATATTGCCTTTCAGGGTTCATGCACTGTTGTCTTTAATTTTTATGGTATTTGAAAAGAATGGTAATAAGTATCAGAGTTAAAATGCAAGGATTGATGATTTCAGAGAAAATGCATTGCCCAGAATTAGCTAAGGCAATGGCCCCAAGGCTTTTCTAGGCCAGTGAACCACCTTTAACCCTCAGCTGCCATGTGCCCTTTCAGGAACCTACCAGGGCATTTTTTCAAAGCAAGGCCCAGAGCAAATGTGCAAATTGCATTTTGCTGAAAACTTCCTCCTGGCAAATTAGGAAAACTCCATTGAAAATAGCAGCATGGCATGTTTGGGCACAATGTAAGTTAGTATATTTTTCTGTTTATTATCCAAGGCTTTTGGGCCACTAGAGAGCCATGGGCTACAGTTTGTGGACCACTGAGCTATGGAACCAGTCCTCATTAAAGAACACCTGCCAGGGATGGTTCATCCTCCAGGGTAACTTCCATACATTAAGAGTCCTCTTGGTAGGAAAATACAAAATAAGAAATTTTAAAAGGACTGGATTGCTGCGAGGTGATATGCTTTTGCATATTGGGCTAGTTCAGCTGGTGAGGTCAAGCAAGTTTGCTGTGCTTTGTTATTACTTAACTCAGAACCTGGAAAGCTGATTCTGGAATCTGCTTTTAAAACTAATGCTCCCAAGACTTATTTGGTGTTGTAGCAAGGGTGAAGATGGTTTTGGTGATTTTGGTGATCAGCAAAAATAACCAAACCACCTCTCTACCCAGAGAGGTTGTGGAGTCTCCTCCACTGGAGATGTACAAGAACTGTCTGGATGCAATCCTGTACCATGTGCTCCAGGATGACCCTGCTTGAGCAGGGGGTTTGGACCAGATGACCCACTGTGCTCCCTTCCAACCATACCTGTTCTCTGTTCCCCTGATTTTTTAATCTTGACACAGGAAATAGGCAAAATTGCAAAGTTGCATTGAAATTTCTTATACCTACTCATTTTGTTGGCAAGTATTTGAGGTATGTTTGTTTGCTTACTACATGAAAAATCAGATTTGTTCATGTATGTTCAGTACCCACGTATTAAATGTCTAATATGACAAGTCAGGATGTGTTAAAATGCCTGCTTACCTTGGTAGATATCTGGGACTAGCGTGTTCTTTCTATCTGATAATTATCAAATATAACATTATCCAACTCTAATGAGAGTGGGTGAAAACAAAGAGGGATGAAGGAACAGATTAGGAGTTTTGAAAATTAAGATAGGTAAACCTGCAAATTTGTGGGCATGGTATTGCAAAGCCTTAAGAAACTGGCTTACAGTCTGTAGTACCAGTTTGCTTTTGCTGACCTGACTTACTGGCTGTTCACGGACCACTTAATATAATGACAATGTTGACCTGAGATCCTTCCTGTGAGGTACAAGAATGAAAGAGAAACAGCCTTCCCATCGACTTTCCTTAATTTTGTGCATTCTTCAGAAACCAAACATTTTGTGAGGTATTGATTTGTGCTCCTAGTTTTCTTGATCCTTAATGATATAATACCATGTAAAACATTTTAAAGAAAATGTTGTAATCTTATATGAGAACAAACTGTTCTGTCAATAAGTAGTGTAAGTGTACCACAAAACCAACTCACCCTTAACATGATGGCAATTTCTTCAGTGACATTTATGAGCTCATTGAAAGAACAGTAGCAATTTTATTCATTGTTTGGGGCTTACTACCCAATGTATAATGAAAGTGTTATGAAAATTAGAAGTTGCATATAACACAACTCTTTTGTAGTGTAAATAACACAACCATATAAATTATACACACACTAGAATTATATTAAACACATACACATTCTATGCAAAGCAGAATAGACCTTTTACCAAGCTAAGCTGTATTTTAATTAGGAGAGTGGTAACAACCCTTTAAAATCAGCCAACACTGTATTTTGGTTTTAACTCAGAAATTCTGGGGCTTTATGAATTCATGACAGACCCTTAGGGATACATTTTCAAAGCATTGCACAGGATTTTAGCCATGCAAATCCCATTAAAATCAGTGGGAGACATGTGGCTAAAACCCACGCAAGGCTTTGGAAGCAACATGCCCCTTAATGTTATCTAGACAGTGTTTCAGCCTGTGAATTTCCTTGCTTCCAATTTTTACAACTGAATTCAAAAGGAAATAAAATTTGCCATGGGGATGTGGGAATTTTAACAGGATGCAGGCTCTTTTTGGTTCCAGAGACATAGTTCTGATCTAACAACTATATTACCACATGGTAAGGGTAGGTTTCATCTGTGCTTTGCATGCTTTATCTCTACCCAGCTATTTTGACCTGCATTTTTACTGTGCAACAATGTAGGCAACTGACTTTGCAAATAAACATATTGTAGTGCTCTGCAGATTATAATTTCTCTTAACAGAGTGTTTGAATTGAGTAAACAATGAAGTTCCTTTTGGAGTGATGATTGCATTTGACTTGAGGCCTGTGGTACCCTGAGCGCTGTAACACGTGCTGCTAGGCATTTCAGAAAGACCCAAATGCACTATAAAAGATCACTATGAAATGCACAGATCAGGTACTCCCTAGTAAGAGTAGTAGCTGATCATCATGAGCTTTAACAGGTGGGTCTTCCCTGCTTTCCTGAGTTGCAGGAACTCTGGTGGGGATCTGCAGAGATGGGCAGGGATGAGCTCGGGATCACGTTTTACTGTTAGGCGAGAAGAACTTTGGTCTCTGTAGCAGATGGAGAAATGAGGCAGTCTCTAGACTGTGCATCTATCACCAGACATTAAATATGGAAGTAAAAATTAATATATCTGAGGTATTTACTCAGAGAAGTGCCAGGTCCTTTAGTCAAACTCAGCTTGCAGTCAGTGAAGCGGAAACTTCTGATTTGGAAGGTTGGTTGATACTGAGGGGAATGGGGAAAACCTGGATCCACAAGAAGTGTGCATAGGCACACAACAGAACAAGGGTATTCTGAATGGTGGACCTGCTTATCTGTATGGAAGGTAAAAACAGAGACAAAATTTGAGTCCTGGGAAGAGCCATTACCTAATGCCATGATTCTTGAGACCTGTAGGTCCAGATGTCTTGAATAAAGTTAATGTCAAAAAATTTGGAATTATCTCTCCATGCTTTCTATGCCAACAAAAGGAGTCAAAATTGCGGTAAAACCTGGCAATTTTACAGTAAGGGGCCGAGCGAGAAGATTTTTGGTACTGCAGCTCATCTGGGAGCACCTCACGGGGCACCCCGGCTCCGGGAGGTGATGCTTGCGCCCTTTCGGGGTTTAAGGCCGGACGGGCTGGCGCAGCCGGTGCAGTGCCCGTGCCGTAGGCAGGCGCTGGACAGGCAGGGCCGGCGCTCGGGCCCCGGGCCCCGCACTAGGTGGAGCTGCAGCCCGCGCAGCGGGAGCGCCGCCGCCGCCCTTTGTCCGCCGGGCGCGGCGCGGAGAGAGCCCCGCGCCCTCCCTCCCGCAGCGCTCTCAGCCGGGGCTCGCTTCAGACAGCCGATCTTCCCCTCAGCGATGCGGTGTAAAAATCCTGTCCTCGTGGATTGGGGTTTGTGTTTTGTTTTGTTATTTTTAACTGTTGTTTTGGCAGAGCTTAAAATAAATTGTCCTAATTATCCCACCTAATACTGTAATCTCGGTATTAAGACTTAGGGAAACGAAAAGATATTTAAAAATTAAAATTGTACTCCAATGTAATTTGCCGTGCAATTGGGAGACATTAAACTGCGTTGCTTTATCTTTCTGGTGTTCTTAATTCACAATAGGATGATGTGTTTCCCTGTTTCCCTGAATTATCTGACAACACCATTATAATAAATTTAAACTTTGGGGTCTGCCATCCCATCGTGTCTGTCTCCAACACCACCATACCCCCTCCCCCCAGTTTTACGTTAGTAAATTGTCCAGGGGAAAAATATAAATAAGGCGAGTACGTCCCCCCTTCAACAACCACACCACACCGCCCCCCCCCCCCCCCCCAGCCCCCCCTCGTATGTGCCTTTACTTTTTTTCTACACTCTAATGACATTTGGCAGGCTCAACTGTGTAATGCTTGACTGGTTTTATTGTTGTCTGCTCCCAGTGGGGAATAGTTGACACTGCTCTCTGTTTTCAATTGATATCCATTTTCAACAATATTGCTTTCTATTAGATTCCTGCACAGTTTGTGCCAGCCAAACCGAATATTTACCGTGTTGCCCTCAAAGCCTCAAATCAACAAACATTAAAATAAGTAAAATATGCATTTACTATCTGACATTTTCAAATTTCCCTTTCAAATTATTACTTTGACTATATTTCACAACAAATGAATCAAGGATTAAAGACACAGTATTGCCACTTAAGGCAACTCAGATTGATTTTGAGTTTTAAATGACAGAATAAGAGGGTGCATAAAAAGAGGAAAACCTAATGCACTTATCTGCATTTCATTAGCTTCTATGATCACTTCTCTGAAAGAGGGTGCATAGATTTATATTGATCCTAGATTCCAATCTTTGTGTTGAGTGACATTGTTGTATAATCTGATTAATTCCAAGTAGTTTGCTCATGTAGTAAAATACTAAAATCAACCTTTGGAATCTTTAAATTTTGAGTTACCCACTGAGCTTAGAGGCTCTTCTGGGGCAGATGTCTGTTTCTTGTCATTGCTTTCATGGCTTGGTGTCTGCCTGTATTTCCCAGCTCTCCAGCCCTGCACTGTCTCAGTTCCTTTCACCAACTCTTTTCACCTCTGACACCTCTTTATCAGTTTCCACACTCACCTCAGAGGATACTCCATTAATGGTATGTGTTGCTAATTTTTGGTCACAAGTCATTTATTATGTGCAATATTGGCTCTGTAAAGCCCAGTTTAAGCAGTCAGTCTTGTTGATTTGCATGAAAATTATGGTGGATAAGGTAATGAAACATCGTTTGTGTACCTTTTCAGGTTTTTTGTGATAACCTCTTCTACCTTCCTCTCTTCCTCATGCATCTCCTTCCTTTTCTTTTTTTATCTTTGTTTTCATCTTCATCTTTAGAAGCCCTAACCTGTCTATCTTGTGCAAAAGACCTTTGAAAGCTGTCAAGGGAAAGAGTAAAACTAGAGGAAATTCTGCTTCTTCTTTTCCTTGTGCTCCCTTCCACCCCTTCCAAAATGCCAGCTAGAGCTTTAGATGAGATATGAAATTTGAAAATTTTTTGTTCCTGGGTTCCTGCTGTTGGAAAGACTGAAGATGAACGCTGAGAAGCACCATGCCCTGGCCATCAGCCCAGGGGCAGCAGCAGAAGCTCAGGCTCAGCAGGAGCACGACGACAGTCTCTGTGTGAGGGAAGGAGACAGGCTCTATCAGCTCTCTCCTGTAAGCGCTGATGGATCAGCTCTCGCTCTTCCAGCATGAGGATGGAGAAGAGTGATGCTTGGGCCAGCCACCTCTAAGTCATTAGGAGCCTAGAGACAGCTTTTATCTGTCCTTCAGCAGAAAGATCCAAGTCCTTTTCTCCTGTGATATACTGTAATTAGCCTACAAGCCTTCCTGGAACCAGAAGATTTAGCAACAGAAGTAAACTTGCATAATGTTGAAGCTGATGTAGGTTCATGTAAACTGCAGGTTTTTACACTTTCTCATTAAAACAGTAACAAAAAGGTACCAACTTCATAAGGAAATATATAAAAGAACTACATTCAGAGAAAAATGTGAAGAGCCAGAAATTAGAGAACAGAATAACTGAAGCTACTGTGGAAATTTATTTGGCCCCTTTGGGTGCATAACATTCTGATGCTTTTTTTTTCAGGCGACAATATTGTCCTTAATCCGTAGGCAAAATGCTTCCTTCCCTGCACAGGACGGATAGTGTTTGCTGAACTGGTGGTTATTCAATATTTTGTTTTCCCCATCAGTCAATGCATGACCTCAGGCTTTATTTACCAAGCACCATCCAAGCTCTGCACTTAATACAGAATTATTAATTTCCTCCTGGGCTGTTCTTTTACTCTCCTCATCAACAGTGCTTCACAATGGTTAATGGAGTTCTATATTTGGCCTGTGGCATAGGACTTTCAGTTTTTCTCAAATTGAGTGTGTGATATCCTTTCCTTTCCTGATATTTATTACCTTTCCATAATGGCACAGATGTGCAGAGGTCTGATCATAAATTGGTTTCATCTCCTGTGCGGAACCCCAAAGCCCCTGAAGTCCTGGAAGTGAAATGCTGGCTCTTCCCCAGTGCCCCAGTGCTTCAGGGTGGGCAGGGCAGAGCCTAGAGGGGAGGCTACCAGCCTCCTCCTGGTCACAGCCCCTCTGCTCCTGCTTTGTGGTGTAAAGGGGATGAACTGCACTGTTCCCTTGTAATCTGTCTGGATGATTTGTGTTGTCATAGCTCGTACACTGTGGAAAATGCATTCAAATATAACACATAAGCTGTCAGAAACCTACCAGTCTAAGACAAATAATGTACAAGAAAAAGGCACTTGACAGAGCAGAGATGACTTAAAGGCTTAAAAAAAAGTAAAAATCTCAAAATATTTTATGACATGGGGCTCATCTCTTTGTTGCTGTTATTGTCAGTCCTTAGAGCAAAATTAATTTGTTTATGACTGTTTAGAGAAACCCCCAGTTTTCTTTTCTGGTGGTTAAATAGGAGCCTTTGGCTGAGCCAAAGGTGGGGAGGTGATTTTCACCTAAGTTTCTTCTGAAGGAACACAGTCATCAGAATCAACAAATCAGGTAAACACAGGCAAAGCAGAGAAGCCCTACACTGCTGCAAATCAGCACAGCTCAAGGAGCTCTAGACTTGGTGAGAAAAGACTTGGTGTTTTCACTTGGCATCACAGCCCTTTTGTGCCCACTCCAGGCCCTTATTCAAGCACTGATTAAAGCTGGTTAATTACAACAGTAACCAACCACGGCATCCCAAGGTGCTCCCTACCACCTGTGAAATCCAGGGTATCTTGTATAAGAAAGACACAAACACAAACATTGCAGGGATAAGTTAATGTTGCCTGAGAGCTGGTTATTTTGTGAGATAATATTATGGGATAGTGATTGTCTGGTAGATAATAGTGTGTGAAAGGGTATTTTGTCATACTTGTTTTGCTTTTTTCCTCGAGTAGGCTGAAAGCTGGAATGTATTGAGTTTCCAAAATAGAAAGAACTGGATTCTAAAGTGACTCCACCGAAAAATAAACTTGTAAATTACAGCATTCACATGAGAAAGGATGCAAAGGAAATTCTGCAATTACCAAGGTAGAATCCACTTTATTAAGTGAAAGAGAAAGTAAAGCTTTGTTTTGTGGTTCCAGGATGCTTTTAACATTAACTATATCTGTTCACCAATTGACAGAAAGAAGAGCGTGGTAGATTATACAGCCAAGGTATGATTGAAGACATGTAGGCAAGGGGCAACTTGGGAAGCATTGATCACAATCTCATTAGATCTGAGATTGCAGCAAAAATGAATGTTAAATGAGGAGAAGGAGAACAAAAAGATGCTGGAGTCAGACTTTTGTCTCTCCATAGGAATAGCTACATGGTTGTAAAAATCAAACTGGCCGAGGACTGGGACTAAGGGAACAGAAAACCCCAAGAACTAAAGGATAGAGAAAGAAAAGCATGAAGCCTGTTCCTCTGCCAGCAAGGAGTGTACCAAGAAAAGACAAACGTGGCTAAATAAGGAGTTTCACACCAAAACTGGGAGAAAATAAAGGGAAACAAAGAGAACAATCTGATGGGCAAGTTAGAAAGGAGAAACCATGTGGTCCAAATAGCTACATCCGAAGTCAGAAGAGACAAAAACAAAGGAAGTGTGCTAAGTAACAATAGCCAAAGAAATCAAGCTAATTAGTATGAAGCAAACAAGCTTGACAGACTGGCTGAGGCCAGACAAAGGGTGGAGAGGGGAGGGCAGGTAAGAGGTCAAACGAGCTCTTTGCTCTAGTATTCATTTAACAAGATGAAGGTCACATCTCAGAAAGTGTGATAGATTTTTCTGGATGGGGAAAGTGAAATGTCATCAAGAATTATGGTTATGTCATAGCAGTACTCTCATAATCTTGACAAGTCTCCAGTCCTCACTTAATTAGTAGGCCTCATGTTTCTAAAGGGGCAAATATAATAAGAAAAGCTAGCTGAAAATATTTAGCAGTTCTGAGGAGACGCCTGACATTCTCCTCATTGTATTTTCCCATTTTCTGTGCATCAGTCACAAAATTTTAAATTGTCTGCAAAAGAAAGGACTTGGTGGAAGATGAGAGGCTTATACATTTAATCTACATCATCCAATGCCTCAGTGCCTGCCTATTGTCAAAATTCCACAAAACACTTATAATACGTACTTTCTTCTAAGCATACCAATAGCTCTGCTGAAGTCAATAGAATTACTCTAGTGCTTAAAATTAAGCATTTTCTCCAAGATTGTATTAGAGCAAATGCTAAATGCTAGCATAATCAGTCACAGCAGAGTGATATACGTTCTTTTATTTTGCTATGAAAGACATGCCAGACCCGTAGTGGAGGGTGAGCTGGGGACACTCCAGTCACAGAAAATGCACCCACAAAGTCTCTAATGGACACTTGTCGTCCCCTGGGAAAAGAATTAACTCATTCCCAGGGTCATCATTTTTGCACTTAGCACAATTGGGCAAAGGCTCTTCTAAGGCCTTACCCATGCTGGGGTGATATGATCAAGCTGATGAAGAGGAATATGGTTCTCTGTAGTTACTAGAATAAGTTGAAACTTAAATAAAGCAAGGCTGATGGCTGGAAGATGCTCTCAATCTCCTCCTTCACACTCTGTGAAAAAGTTATTCCAAAGTGTTTAATATGCACAAGGAAGAACAGGTGGGTTAATGCATTCTTGTAGAAGCATATCTGTGTATATTATACTTTAAAAATGTAAAATAACAGTAAATCTTCGAACAAAAGAGAAAATTTGTGATGGATGTTACAAACTCCAAACACAGGCCAGATGAATGCTTTTTGTTGTTTTCTGGTGTTAGATCAGAAGTCTTGGTATTTTGTATGGAAAGGGAAAGAAAGAAAGAAATAGGAGTTGATAGAGGCTTGGAAAATCTTGAATGACCTGTCAAGAGCTCTTACTGATGAAAGTTAAAGGCAACACTTGTAAAAATGAATTACATGAGCTATTTTTTATACCACACACAGTTTAATACTGGACTTCAATCTATTTTATGAGACAAATACCTTAATACAGATGATTTGCAAAAAGAATGCAATATTTACCCAAATAAGAATAACATCCTCAACTACATTTAGTGCTAATTTAAAATGACAAGGGCTATCAATCCTCAAACTCCTCAGTATAACCTAATCACCAGCTGGGGTCAGGCCAACATTTGCTTTCTAGCAAAGTATTGTAGAAATAGATGAATTGCCCTGCTCTCTAGAGCATTCAATATTGGCTGCTTCTGAAATCAGACAATCAGCCTTGAGGAAACATCACAGTATCTTGTGCATTTTTAGTTATTAGTTTTTACTATGGCCTCAGCTGCTAATATTTTTAAGTGTGCCACTTTTCAAGTTTTGTTATTTTCTTATATGCATATTAGTTTAGAATACGTAATTTACTCCTGTAACCTCCAAAGGACCCTGGAAAACAAAATCTACCTCTCCAAGGTCTTTTTACCGTAGGTGTATAAATTTGAAGAAAATAAAGAGGCTGAAGTTAATTGGCAGAACAAATAAGAAGTTTGGAAAGATTTTTGCTTTTAGGAAATTAGAAGAAAATTACCTGAGCCAAAAAGCAAATAGTGAGTGTGGAAATAGATATCCTGATGATGGAAAATCTCCGTTCATAATTATCATGGTAGAGTTTAGTTGTTTTTTTTTTTTTTGAGTGGATACAAACTTCATATCTTTGGTACAGATTTTATGTGTTTCTACTTAATAACAATAATAGTGTAGTTCAGTGTAAATTGGTTTAATTTTCCATTTCTCCAAGAAAGAGAGAGGCAGCAGAATGAAACTGTCCTTGACTGTTGGGATTTTGGGTCCTACACATTGACAGAGGTCTGATTTGTATCCCTTACAAAAGCTTCAGAAAGAGTTTGCTTTTGAGAAGACAGACATCCGAATCTGAGGGAAAGATAACTAACTTTTTAAAAAGTTTCTCCCTTAGACATTTAATTTGTCATTTTAAAAAATGTACATCTAGAAATGTAAATGTACTGAGTAGTTCCCTTTTTTTTTTTTTTTTGCCACTAGCTAGAAAACAGCAAAATTATTTTACCTTGTCATAAATAAATGGACTTCTGAGTAGTCCATCGGGAGGTGATGGATGAGTGTTCACCATTCCACCACATTCTCACAAGCTCTTGTAACACAATACCACAGCATGGGAATTTTTGAATAGAACACGAACATACATAAATACAATAATATCTGTCAACTCCTGCGTAAAATCTTACCAAAGAAATTTGCAGAACATCTTCAGCATGATAGTTTCTCTGCATTACTGCATGCAGTTTAAAAAGCCTACAATAGCACCTTTGAAACTCAAGACTTTTTCTCCTAAGTGCAGACACTTAACTTTAAAAAATGCTGATATTTTATTGTCATGACTACCTTTATCCTGTTTCTAGTTCCCTCTGTCCCATTGCTGTCTAGGCAGCAGAAGAGTATGGAAAGATCTGTATGTAGCCAGAATTGGAATGCTGCAGGATAAGACACTTCTACTATCCCTTACCTCAGTAAAAAAATTGTGCAGCATGTCATGACTACTGTTTTAGGCATTAGGCCAAAGAATAAAGAAATTTTCGAATGGATTTTTTCGCCTTCATGCTCCAAAACAGCAGCTCGTAACTTTCTCTATTTGTTTCACCAATGACTACAGTTGTGAATTGAAGAAATGATGTCTTAAATGTGGGCATTTCTTAATCAACTTCTTATCACCCTGAACTGTGACTGCTAAAGGTTGTGATGTGAATCATAATTTACCATGTTCTGGAATCTATGAATTTAGGTCTTTAAATTATTCTGAGGTGATGTCTTGGAAATAAATATATTTATCTCCTGTGACAGTGCTCTTCCTTTTCCAGATCTTTATTAAAGCCGGTCACAAACTTTAGTTGTCTAAAAACTTATCTGGAGAGATGATAAAGACACCCTGAGTCATATTCTTCTGGTGTTGCTGGGTCTGTCTGCACCGTACTTAACTTCACCACATTGCAGGTTGGGATCTCTGCAAGGGGTCCAGATCGGACAACACTGTCGGAAAAGATCTTGAACAGATTGTATTCTTCTGCAGTGTGGCTTAGAAATTTCTAAGAAAGCAATTTTTATGTTGTTGTTTTTTGGGATTTTCTTCTGTTTTTTCCCTTTATCATTTGCCTCATTCCTGTCACCTCTCTGCAGAACTCTCTTTAATAAGGGAAATGAAAATACAGTCCGTTTGTCCTTTAGGCAGCTGCTGGAAGCTGTGAGCCATTCAGAGAAACAACCCAGGACATCACCAATGGTATGATGAATTATTGTCAACACCTCATGAGCTATCAGGTGCTTTTTGCCCTGATGTCAGTAATGAAACTCATTCTGTAGCTGACTCATTTGAAATATCCCTGGGTCAGGCTGTTTCTGGGCTCATGCATTGAAGATGGCATACAGTGTTCAACAACAGAAAAAATCAGTCCTCATGTCTTTTTTCATTAGGTAGGAAGAATGTGTAAGCACAAAACTAAAGCAGTGCTAAACTGAAAAAAAGATTTATACAAACAATAGTGATCTGATCTTGCAGACGCCTTCTGCATCTGTATTCATCTCGACTGTATGAAAGTTGGAGTCAAAATGAAAAATCTAAGCAATTCACCAACATTCACATGGCAGAAATATATCTTCTGAAAACATTGAAAACTAGAGACTTGATGTTCTTGTAGTACCCATACCTGTGCAATGTCTATCACATTCAATTCTTTTTAGGTACCCCGATGTGAGATGTAAAGTGCTTCTAATGGCCTTTCCCTTGCTGCAGAAGGTCCTTTTCTTGAGTGAATCCTCTCCTAGTGGATGGTTTTCTTCAGTCATTTTATCCAAGTCTTTTTTCTCCTGTGGTTTTATTTTCCTTCAAAGTTGTAGAAGATGAAGTTATCCTCTGTTATACTCAAAGCCCACTGCTGAAGCGTAATGTCCAGCAACAGGTAGTGCAACAGGAGACATCACAGACTGATTCAGGTTGCAAAACTAAAGCTTAAGGGACACTTAGGGTTGGAAATTCAGTATGTGGCTTCTCCCCAGGATTGTCTCCCTGGGAATGACAGCCAGTGTGGGAATTACCAGTGGCCCCTAGAGCACAGGTGAACTTTTGAAAAGTAGTATTTTGCCCCCAGAAATGGGGATGATTGGCAACAAAAAAATCCAAGATCAATCTTTTGTAGATCATGAGACTCCACATTATCCTTATCACACTGACAGCTTTCTTGTCTCTTTCCTCTGTTCCCAGAGAAAATGAGGCAGACTTCGCATTATCCCTGCCGCTTTCCAAGGATGAGGCCATTTTTTCCTAAATACTGAATGCAAAAGACAATATTGAAGACTTCTGTATTTTCAAGACTTGAGGAAAGAATCACCCGATCCCTCCACATTTCTTTAGCAAAACTCAGATCCAGACTGCTCCACTATCTCAGGAATTCTCTTCACTGTCCTCTGGCTGGAATGGCAAGGCAGCCCCAAACAATTAATGAGGCCAGAATGAATTCTATTCACAGGCAATATTTAAACAGACTCTTGATTGTCACATGAGAATAAAAGTATACATTTCTTGATTTCCTGGAAAAGCAGACCTACACTGTGATAAAGGCCTCTGTTTAAAAATATAGGTTTTTCAATCTTTTCACTCGAGGAGCTAAAAAGACAGGGAATCCCTTGCAGCCTATCTGTTTGACAAGTATATGTTTTTTCAGATGTGAAAAGTGAAAGTGTATCTGTTTTAGAGAGACTATGACACTTTTTTTTGTTCTTTTATATCTCTTTTTTCCCACTCTTTGTTAAATGAATGGGGCTTGGGGGCTTTTGTTTGCTTTTTTGGTTTGTTGCTTGCTTTTTGTTTTGGTTTTTTTTCTGAGTCTCATTTTGTCCATCCTATTTTTGCATCTTGTGAGAGAGTGGGGAAAGGTGCACTTAGTAAAACCAGCAGTGGAGAAGGATTTATCTTCTCCATGGCTCTCCACTGCGGTGTAGAAGACAGCCACTTGCCAGTCCCAGTAGTTCCTGATGTATTCAAAGCAAAGATCGGATTGAAAAAAGGATCTGGAGGATGAGCTGACTTTCCCCCATTAAATTGTGTCAGATAAAAGGTTTTAAGCCTTCTGTAACCTGTTACTCTTCCCAATAGCTGGTCTGCTCTGAAGCCAGCCTACTTGGGAAGGGGTTGAACATTGGAACAGACTGCCCAGGGAGGTGGTGGAGTCACCAACACTGGAGATGTTCAAGAAAAGACTGGACATGCCACTTGGTGCTATTGTGTAGCTGACAAGATGGTGGTCAGTCAAAGGTTGGAGTTGATCTCAGAGGTCTTTGCCAAAGTAAATGATTCTGTAATTTTGTGATTCTGTGAATTTCCCCTGGGTCTTGGAGCTCTGAGGAAGTGCAGGGAAGATGAGAGAAAAACACATTGACTCTTGCATATGTGAAGATCCAGACTGTGAACATCCTCTGTGCCTGGGATCTGGAAATGCAGTCTGTTTAAAAAAGGGTTGGAAAATCACGGAAGCTTGTCAGTGGCCTCGTATCACTCATGCTTCTTTTTGGATAATGGCAATATGCTGTTGTATCATGGGTAACCAGTGTGACAGGGCATATCCAGGGGTCAGGCTGGCAGCCCTGCTGGGTCAACCTTGGGCAATGCACAGCATGACCTGGGCATGCAGATGGGGCACTTTTAGGTGTTCACACTGCACATGCTGTGCAGCTTAGCAGGGCTCTTGCATCGTCTGTGCTGTCAGCATTGCACTTTTCCCCAGCACTATATACTTTCAGCACAGGATTATAAAAAAGAAATTAAACTGGAGCCCATTAAGCATGTTTACTCTCTGCAGCAAATATTTTTACCACGTAGTTTTGTGCACAGGAAGTGCTGTAAACTTCAGCATTGCTGCTGGCTCCTTTGTAATCACTCTGCTGATTATGAATTGCTGCCTTTTGGCAGTTGCTGCTCACACGGTTATGATTCCTGCTGGTGGGAGGGTAATAGAGGGGAAAAAATGGAAAAAAATTTGCAGGCCAAGGAGACCTCAGGACAATTAATGTCCTTCAGCAAAGTGGAGTAGGGTGCAAGATAAACTAGCCAAATCCAAGGCTCGTGGCAACTATTTCTATCCTCTCCCTCCTGCAAAGGCTTTATCTAAAGAGATATATGTGAAGAAACTAGACCTACCAGTTGGGACTTGATCACAGTATATCAGAAAAAAATATGTAGCCTGAGAGCTGGATTACAGACACCACAGCAAAATCTGTTCAGAAAAAGAGGTGCACAACATTAAGCTGTAAGATAAACTAAAAATCATCCCTTTCATCTGTATGCAAAACAGTAATCTGAGTTCAAAAAAAGAAGAAATCCCCGTGGTTATATGATAGCTGATGTGTATTATTTATTTTTGTGAGATAATCTAAAGCTTTATACAGTAAATGTGAGTATTATAGGATTTGGTGTGCTATTATTTTCATTATGAACTCGTATTTTTCAGAAGTTTATAACCTGGATGTTAGAACTGGTGTGGAGGCTTTGGAACTTGCTGTAACTTAGCTCAGCCTGAGGCACTGACCCTCTCTGGTCTCCGTGAAACTGGGCACTTACCAGTCTGGCATTGGTGTGGTGAGGAGCAGGATGCTGTGGAACTAATGGGAATCTGTCAGTTGGAGAGGGAGAATGGACCTCATTGATTTATTTTGGATGAGCTCATTATGTGGGGGAGAGCAGGGCATGTACATATGGAAAACTTTATCCAGTGAATTTCACACCCATCATGGAGTTGAGTAAGTCAGTTCTTTGTTAGACTGCTGACAGCAGGTGGCTAACTGAAGGCATTGCTCAGTAATATGTTATATTTCTCTTTTTTTGCTGTTTGGTTCTGCCTCAGGCTGGATATCTAGGAAAACCCAAGATTTTGGTTTGGAATTTCTAGGTACCCTTCAGGTTTTTGTTCTTGGCTTTCCCCCTTCATTTTCCTTCTTGGTCAATCAAAATTCTCTTTAGACTAATTTCATGACACACTCTCTGTTTACCTGCTCTCTGTCTTTTCTTCAAGGTAGAAAAATCTGCCATTTTCCAACTCATGTTTGTATCCTCTTCATCTATCTTATATCTTCTTTTCATTTCACCCTGTTCTTTTTCTTTTCTCCTTGTTTAGCCCAGTGACAGAAAAGGGCTATTAAAGATTCCTGTGAAAATAGCATTTCTGCTTGCATGAGAGTGCTGCCAGACTGATCATATTTGCTCACCATAATGTGTCTCACTAGATTGTAATGGGGCATCTGATGAGATTAGATTCAAATTCCAGGACTTCACATCTGCCCTTGCACAGTCCCTTTTTTTCCCTAAGAAGGTGGAGATTTTAGTGCCTTGGCTTCCATAAACTTCTTTGTGCCTACTACTTGATCTGCTGTGCTTACTGAAACTATTGTGGGGGATGGATGCCTCAAGCTTTTAGCTGTACACATAGTCCCAGTGAAGCCAATGTGCTACAGAGTAAGCACTAGTAGCCAACATGTTGGTGTGGATGATCAGAGTGGGTCTTGTTAGAAATAAGCTTGGTATGATGAGATCCAAACTTTGTTTCTTTTGGTGTAGGAAATCCAAGATTACATCTTATCCCCATCTTCGTCTCAGCATTTTTGTGAAGGGTCAGGTTAAAAAGCAAATTTTGCTCACAGAACTGCTTTTAATTGCCTCTTCACATTCCCCAGTCTCAGTTCTTCAAGAGAATATGTCTGAGCAGATGGCTTTGACTATAGCATGGGCTATGTACCACATAAGAGTACTCTGGCAAATATAGTTAGGTATCTGTCTGATATGGATGACAAGAGACAGTGAAATATGTGAGAGTGTGAAGCTGAAGTGTAGTTACTTATAAATGCTGAATTAGCTCTGGTTCCATTTTTGTTTCAACAGTTGTTACTTTCTGTAGGAGCATTATAGCAAGCTGAACTCGACTTTTCATTTTACCATGCCAGTAGGATGAGTGACCTTCAAAGCAGAAATATGTGAGACGTGAAGGGACAGTCTGACAGAGCACAGGAGTCAGAATTTGGGGAGTAGGGAGAATGTGATGATAAAACGCAGTGGTAAGTGATTTTCGTGACTAGAAAACCAATTCATCTCAAGGGTACCTGGTAGAATAGTTAAGCCAGAGTGATTATCTCTGATTTCTCCTGAAGAAGAAACAGAAGTGGGGTGCTTACCTGATGCTATGAATAGTTGTCATCATCTTGGTGTCAGCATGGGGAAATTAGGCCTTCAGACCCCTGCTGGTTTATTCTCTCCATCAGGCTGGAGTGTCACACCATAGGTAAAGAGGTAATACACCGGGATAGAAAGTGCTTGCCCTATCATTTGGGACTAATCAACAGAAATATTTTCCTTTGTAATCTAGTCTTAATTCCTCAGAGTCCTCTTTATGTTTTCTTGGTGTATGAGGTAGTGATGTTCTTTGGGAAAAGGCTCATATGGAGAAATAGGTTTATACTACATCAGGAGGACACAGAGGCTTGTCAGTCCAATATCCTCTAGAAACAAGATGCATTGCAGGAACAATTGGCCAGGTCTTCTGTGAGCTATTGCAAGAAATGATGTGGCTACCCATTTCTCAGCTCTGGAGAAAACTGGGAACCTTCAAATGATATCATTTGCCTAAAAACTTGATTTAAACCCTTATGGAGCTCTACAACCGCATCCTTAAATTTGTTTTAGTATTTCTGAGAGGATACTGAAACAAGAAAATGAAGACTTGGCGAAGCTAAATACTCATGGTCAAGTGATAAAATGAGTTTTTTGACATTCATTTGTCACTATTTGTCATTACATAGTTTGTTCAACAGATTTAGGAGCCAAAATAGTGACACAAAGCTGATGTTACCAGGCATAGACCCTGAAAAATAGTGAATGTGTGAAGTGTCTGCAGCTGGATATGGTTTCTGTAGAGGATGAATGACCAATACATCTTTGAGGAATGGGATGGACTCATGAATTTGCATAAAGAAAGTAGATGACATTTGTCAGCTTCGACTGTCTGGGTGTTAAAACATTTAGTCTTGGAAGCAATTATCTTTTTTTTTTCTCCCATTTTCCCTTGCAATAGGGAAGGAACTCCCTTTATACATCTCAGTGTCTTCTCTTTGCTCTTCCTCATGTCCATCCTCAAAAGACCTTTTTGTGATATTTGCAGAATACCCTCAAGACTTCAGAGAGCTAAAACTCTGACTTACCAAGATGGCCAACATTGTGCCTCCCCCCACTTTTTGATTCCCTTCTCTTGGAAGTTATCTGTCATCTCCCAGTTTATGCTGAGCTTGGCAACTCTTAAGGACAAAGACTGCAGGTCCATGAGTAGGGCTCATAAAATAGCAATTACAGTAATTGAGAACTAATTCTCCTGAGGTAGTTGAGGCATCTCTAGACACTTTTCTTTAAAAGCAAAGATATATTCTCTTTCCATCAATGTTCCTCCTGCAAACTCCATGATCTTGTTTCCAACATGAAAGCAATTCTCAGACCGTGTATGTTTGTGTGAATACTTTATAAGAGAAATATTTTCTCAGGGAACTATAATGTTTCAGTTGCCACTGCAAACATGTCAGAGGAGTATGTGAAACTGAGCTGACACAGTGCAGAAGCTTTATTGGCAATTACTCCTGAGACATATGCAGTGGACATTTAATTACTAACAAAGCAACTTACATTGTGGACTTAGAGATTGTAGATTTCCCCATGAGTCCTTAGACAAATAATTTAACCTTTTTTCTAATTAGGGTATTGATGCTTCCCCAAAGGAAGGCTATGTGGCCACCCTTATGGAAGTCCTGCCTTGCTTTGTGGTCTCCATAGGCCCAGGTAAGAACCAGGGTGGGAAAGGGGACAGGAGGAGGGGACAGGAGCAGGCTGGGCAGTGTGAGCACACACTGCTCCCTGCACCATTGTATCCACTGCCCTGTTGTAGCCATTCTCATCCTGTAGCAGAGCCAGTAAGTGCCACAGAATCGACAGTATTACAGAGTAGGGGTAAAGACATTGTCCCTGTATAGGCTGAGCTTCCCTTCTATGGATCCCACAGCTTGCCAAGGACAGACAAGTCTCCAGTCCTTCCCCAGCACAGTAGGATCCCTGGGGAGCTGCTTCTTCCAAAGAGGTTCTTGATCTAGATTTTGCCATGCAAAGGACAATTCCCTCCCTTACCTCCAGGTAAGTATAGCACCCACTACATTTATAAAGCAGCCCCTGTGTTTGAGGAATGACTCCTGCCACTATTTAGGCAGGAGGAGATTTAAGCTGTGAAGGCATAATGAATTTCGATGTGTGCTCTGTGCAGTGTCAAATTGTATAATTTTGAGAAGCTGAAGTCACTAGCCTGTTGTTTCATGTTTCTGTCTAATTGAAATGTTAAAGAGCTGATCTTTCTGCTGTGTATTTAGTCTGGACATTCCAGCCTTTGAACTCTCACCAGCACTGTGAGTAATGTTATCCACACACATTCACTCTATTGTTACAGCAACATCTCTACATCTGATTTTTTAAAAAAAAATCAAAGGACCAGCATGATGTATACATGAAATATTGAAAATATTCTTTTGGACAAAAAAAAAAAAAAGGATAGAAATAAAGAAATAAGGAAAGAAAGAAAGGAAGAGAAAGAAAATGAAGGAAAAAAGAAAAGAAAGAAATCTTAGTCCATTACACCAGCTCTTGGGGAACGAGGGAGGAAGCTTTCATTAGACTTACCATCATTTTCAGTTTTAATCACCTCTCTTCTTTTCAAATTAAAAAAGAAATTTTGATCAAGGGCCTAGAAGACCCAGAAGTGCCTTCTGGGGTTATCTGAACCAGTCACCTGTTTGGAAGAGACAGCCTTTCACCATCAGATGGATATGCATTTTCAATAATTAACTATTTTTAGCGTGGCATAAGTGAAAAATTAATAAGCCCCAGCAGCAAATAAGCATTGCAGTGTGGGTAGAGAAGAAAATACAGGCCACAGCTAAACCTCCTGCTTTGAAAGTTCAGCTCTCTTTCTTCCCCGCCTCCCCTGCCGCAGTCCCCAAAGGGTGACTTCCCTCTCTAATAGACCCGCATTTACAGCGAGAGTTGCCATTTCCCAGCTAGTCCAACATTAACATTCATCATCTCATTTCAGCACCTCCTGTGAGTAATTGCAGCCCTGAGAAATGGTCTCTCCCTCGGCTTTTTTCTACCCAGACAAGGGCTCCCCACAAACTCTGGGCACTCCCCCAGGGAGTTTGCTGTTCCTGCGGTGCTCCCTGACATTTATTTGTTCATCCCCTTTGCTGTGGCCGGCACTGAGTGGGAGGCCAGAGCAAGGGGATGAGGTCTGTCAAACAGATTGTCCCAAGCAAAGGGACATTGCAGCTGAGGCAGCAGAGGAGGAAGGACAGAGCCTGTACAGTGTGTCTTCTCACTGGTCATGGAGACAGGAGCATTGAGAGCAGCCCTGGCACCCCTCTAGGCAATAACCAGGTCTGTTCCCAGCTTCCCACTTCTGCAGTAAGGACACAATGCTTGTTCAAGGGGTCACTTAATGCCACGTCACTGTCAAGGTGACAAGCAGATGATGTCAGGGTGGCACCTGGCCCATTTAGTTTCACATTATGCCCCCTTTTGACACCACCTTCTTCAAGGTCACATTTCTGCATTCTGCAGCATGTCCAGCATGGATTGTTCTCTTTGAATTTTAGCCTAATTTTCAATCAAACTTAAACTGGTGAGAGTTCTGGGCAAATGGTGGAGAGAGGTCTGCAGTGCCTCTGCAATGTTTGGCATACAAAATTACTCTAATGAGCCCTCAGTGGTGATTCTCTCAAACTGAAAGGGACTGAAGACTCTGGGACCTGCAGTATGGCGTTGTGTGAAGTGGGGTGAAGCCAGAGCAAAATGGTGTCCACCATTTTTAAGGCAGCTACACATCCCTTTGCAACACGATGCACAGCCTGCCTTGAGCACGGTGTGCAGATGTGTCTTAAATCTTGGGCAGATTTCAAATTAATGACTGATCCATTTTCCATTATTTCAAATTAAATTGAAAATTTAAATTGAATTAAGAAAACTGCAGTCTAATTTCCGTATGGCAACATCAGTTTATAAGGTCCAATGACCATTAAGGCACCAGTAACTAGGGAAGAACCGATGGAGTGCATCTTGGAACTGAAGCACAGAGTTAAAGTATTGTGTGAATAATGAAATGCTCACGGAAGGGTCTTGTGGACTAGGAAAACTGTAATGCAAACTGTGGGCATCTATAAAAAAAAGAGAACATATACAGACATCCACAGAAGACATGATTTCCGTCATCACTTGAATTAAAGACTAAGGAAATATTATAGGCAGAGTTGATGGATTATACAATAACAAAGGCTCGAATATCTCTAATAAATTTATTTTTAAAATAAGCAATTTAATGCCCACATCTTAGTTAATAGATTGAAAATGACCTAAAGATTTTAATTTGATCGAGCAACTGTCCCATACTTGACTGGAAAGGTTTTTCCATGTAAAGTTCGGACAAAATATTAAGGCAGATGGAATTACCTGCCTGACAGAGAGTCTCAGGGGTATCAGTGAAGGAATACCTGAGATGATGAGTCTAAGCCACTTCCATTTTCCTTTCAGCTTTCAGAGTTGCCCAATCTTTTCTTTCCCCTGTAGATAATGCAGTAATTTTTGTTTTGCAAAGCTAAATTAATTACTTGTTTAACTGTGGTTTTACTGAGAAATTTAGCTAGATTGCTGGAATGGGTTCAGGATAACACCAGGTTTTTAAACATTTAGATGTCAGTCCCTTTTTTTTTTTTTTGTCTGAAGTACCTTAATGTAGAAGACAAAATAGCAACTGTTTTTAATAGGTTTGGATACTTGGTCACGACTGGTAAAACGCACTCTAGAAAGCATTATATGAGTGAGAAAAACAGGATTTTACATTGAAGCTGTGGATGCTTGAGATTTTTATTTTCAATTAAAAACGATAAAGCAAAGTACAGAGCATGTCAAGTGAAATCTTAAGTGAAATATGAATTATCTGTAAAACGTTATGTAGATATGCCCAGCAGTAGGTCAGTACATCTTTGTGCAATGTTTGCTGAGTGGAAACAGTTGTATTTTTCTGGAGAAGTAGGAGATGCCATGGCTATGTCCTGTTTGATAATGTATTTATGGTCCGACCCTGGAGTATTTGAAACCACTGATGTGAGGTGCTGACAGTATAGATCAATGCTTCTTCCTGGCTGAGCTGACCTTTTTGGTACCAAGAAATTAAATCCTTATGGGACAAAATCTTTAGTACCTGGCTGCTAATAGTTGTATTCAATTACCCAAGAAGTGAACTGAAAAAAAGGTGCAGAAGTTGGAATATTTTTGAAGCTGCTCTAGACAAGTAGAAGACAGATCACATACCTATTGATAATATAACATTCTTTGTATGAATTTTGAATGTAGATACAAACCTGCAGTGTTGATTTCACTTCAGTGTATGTAACCCAGAGTAAAGATTCGTAATTAATAATAAATACGGGCAAACAAACTTTGCACAGCCTCTCCCTTCACTGTTATGAAGTACAAAATCAAAACACAAGCCAAATATCACATTCCTTGAGAGGATCACACACAGGAAAAATCCCATCAAAGGCCACCCCCTGAGTTCACCCCACACTAAAAAAAACATCCCACAGAAAGCTGCCTTCCCAACAGCAGGTCCCTTCCCTACAAGCCGTTTGGTTCTCTGTGGCACAGCTAGATGTAGAACAGCAACACGCAGAGCTCACATCAGCTCAGCAAACATTCCCCCTTGTGCTGGGAAATTGGATGCACCATTGTCATTGCCAGAAGAGAGCTACAATACTGACACATGAAAGTGCCTCTGACAGCCTGGGGAAATTGCTTTATTTTTTCTTGCAAAAGAAGATTTGCAATCCAGGCTAACAAATTATTCTTTTATCTAGTTGTTTGCATTATAGGACCCCAATCCAGGATCAGGGCTCCTTCGTGGTACACACTGTGAAGACATGCAAGGAAGAGAGCAGTTGGCACCCCAGAGAGCTCACAATCTGCATAACAGGCAGGAGCTACCGGGTGGAAGGCAGCTGGGCTGAGAGAATACAATAACGATAAAATGGGTATGCATAGCATCCTTCTTATTAAAAGATGGTGGCAATTTGAGGGCATCGTGGTGGAGGTAGCTTGAAGGAAGAATTTAAATGAGGTTAAGAAGCCAGCTATACAACAGGGATATTTTGCAGTCATGGTTTGGGCTGGGAGACATCCAGGAGATGCTTGAGGGAGAGGGAAAAGCAGGCACTGAGGCAGTGGCAGGAAGGCTGATGCCAGGTGAGAACAGTCTGCTGAACATAGGCTTCATTAGCACATCTCAAGCCACTGTAAAATTTCATTTGTCATCATGGTGAGGTAGTCTAGGCCACACTTTAGGTTTTGAGGGGAATTTCAAGTGTTTCAGAAGTAGTTACTGGAAGACAAGCAGCAATTTGGGCACTAATGCGCCTGGGGTAGACAAGCATATCTTTGGATGATTCTTCCTGATTTATGGAGTAAATTAGCATCATCAAGAAAATATGGCACTGTTTTTAATCTGTTGTGTGTCCCAGAATCCTCTTCTTGAGGACAGGCAGCGGGGAAGGAGTTTGGGCATACATGGGCAAACACACACAACTTCTCTGCAGACTGAAGGTTACAGACTTTATGGCAAAACAAGGTCTGAGGACTGACCATGAGTGTAGTCTGGCATAGACGAGAGCTCTGTCTCAAATCTTCAACTTCTGACTAGATTTCTGAACATCTAGAGACTCACTTAATGGTGCTATTGATCCTGCATTTATCAAACTAAGAAGAGTTATTTTTTTTCCCACTGGCTTTACTAGGTGCTGTTCACGGACTGACATTTATAGACTAGTTTCTGATGCTGAATTGTGTGGGCAGGTATTGTGACATGGAACTAAAACAGCAGTCCTGTAATTTCATAGAAGGACTTCAGGAATGTGCAGCCACTGAAATCTCAGAAGGAATGATTTGCAGTATGAAACCATATAGTAAAATATGAGTGGAGTGGTTAATGGGCATTTATAACTTGGACCACAGTTGGTGAACAGTCAGTAGCCATTGAAATCTGCTCTCCATTTTACTCTGGCTTTGTACCTGAAATAGCTGCAATGCAGTTAACACAGAAATTGAATTTGTAGGAAAGCAAAATTTAACTCTAGAGATGCACCTGTGTGGCCAGAATAGTGCCACATGAAGTTCTTAAAACCTCTGCAACTTTGAAACCTTGGCTCCTATTTCAGAGGTGGCTTAGGCACTTAACTGAGAGATATTTTCCAAAGCATCTAAGTAGATTAAAGACTTAACCTCCTTCAGAAGTCAGTGGCAGCCCACTATGCAGCTAGATAGCTAGATAACACTGCTTAGGCACCTTTTTTTTTGATTTGCACTGAAAGTCAGCAGAATTAGTCTTTCTAGGGACCTGTACCACTTTCCAGGATGGGTTTGGGTTTTGTAGTAAATGAGTACATTTTAAAGGATAACTCAGACCTGAAGATTTGCTTATCCAAGGGGAGAGCATGACAGATGTATCTTTGTATTTGTACTGCCCTTCATGTGACCAGGGAGTTGTACTTCGGCATGTCCTTTCCTGTTGCAAGATGGCCTTTGTGAGCATCTCGTGGGCATCTTTTCCACCTTTTGTGTTTCCCTACAGCCTTAACCTGTGCCATGACATTATGGACACTCAGAGCTGGGCCTGGGACCTCCTGGGACATTACATTCCTCCCCAGTTCAGGTCTCAAGGCAGAGCAGACCTTACGGTTGGTGTGTCTGGGTTTTGCCTGCTGCCTGCAATAGGAACTTTCTGCTAGCTCTGGTTGTACAGCAAAGCAATGCAGCTGTATTGTGAGGGAAAGGGAAATGGGGGCAAACCACTGGTTTGTTAGGTTTTCCCTTCATCCATGCTGGTGGCTGAGTCCAGGCTGCAGAGAACCTGCTGGTGTTTTTATCAATGTGCAGCATTGCTCCTTCCATTTCTGGCATCAAAGATATACGTAGGCGCTAGTCCAGTGATGAAGAGATGCTTGGTGTAGCAACTGGGGGAAGGAGCAGAGTTATGTACAAAGGAGACACACCAGCCAACACTCATCTTCCTAAAATACTTTTTATCCTGTGCCAGAAAGCCAGTGGGTGAAGGGTCTGTGAGCTTGTGTGTTGACTCTGGGTGGGGGAATGGGACTGGAGGTTTGTTTACTACAGTTTTACTTCATTAATATTTTAGTCTCAGGTGCAGAACTTGGAGAGTCTCACTAAAATCGCAAACAGCACTGATTGTGGTGTTTGTGACAGTGCCATGGGGCATTTGCATTATTTATCCCAGGCTGCACTACCCATACAGCTTTCAGGGAATATTTTCAGACAGAATCGCTAATTAGCACATATGTGGAATCTTCTCAAAGCAGTTGGGAACTCTCCTCATTACTTTTTAATTTTTTCTATTTGCTGAACGTATGTCATAGATGAAAATTCAGAATGATGGTTTGAAGGAATTTTGCATATTAAATACTCCAAACAAAAAGAGCAGGATCTTCTGTCTGGACATTGTGAGTGTCTCCGGTCTGGCAGGTTCATGCAGCATCGCTTTTGGGCTGTCACCTGGTTACCCAAAGTCAGTGAGGACAGCTAAGGCCTTTGCTCATTGTCTTGAAGTCTTACAGGAACTTAATAATCATCCACCTTCCCCTTGGATGTTGCTGCTGATTAGTTGTCTGTAAACAGATGATAGAACATGCTGACTATCTCCCATCTTCAGATAAAAGATAGTTTATATATGTGTATATCCAATTCTAATAAATTTAAATTTTTGTATATAAAGAAAATTGCATGTTATTACAGCACTAAAATGTTTAAAAAATGCTTTTCAAAATGTTAAAAAAAAAGTTTTAAAATATGTTGAAATCCCTCTATCACTGCTATGTTGTCAGATAGTTCCTGACTAATTTTGCTAAATTTTATTCTTTATTTTCTTATCACATATTTTGTGTGTTCATTAAATGATTTATCAGAATTTACCAGGAGTGGTGGTGAGAGCAAAGTGTTTCTTGTACACTTGTGAATTGCAAAACACTGATTTAAGAAACAGCTTTTCTAAGTTATGGCTCACTTTAGCAGCAACATTAATGTTTAAATGTTATTTATTATGTATTTAAATACAACACAAAAAAGCTTCAGTCTGATGGCCTGGGCACCCTTTCCTGGAAATTAAAACCGCAGCACTAAAATGATGAAAACCCAAAACATTAGCACACCTATCACAGAGTCAGCTGAAACACATAGTGCAAGGCAGAAAATGCTGTGCCTTTTGTTCTTGCCCACAGAAAACAAAAGACAAATCCTCCGTCCCCTGTTACAAGTGCTCTGTTCCTCCCAAATGCCTGCTCAGGTTTTCCAGCTTGTGAGTGAGGACCACAGAGGAGAAAACACAGGAAAATCAGTGTTAAAAATGAAGGCTTAGGGCTAGTTAAAAAATGGAGAGGCTTTTGCTGAGGAAAATTCTTCAACTGAAAGCTAAATGATTCAATTTCAACCTCAGAAAGATCCCAGTGTCCTGTGCTATGTTTATAACTCAGTCCTTCATCTATTTTGAGGTCTTGACTTTCTGAGCAGGCCACATGATACACCACAGCTTCTCTTTGTCTTGAGCCATGGCAGAGCTGCCTGGGGATGGCTCTGACTGTGGTGCATCATGGAAAGCCTGATCTTGTTAGGGAAGTCAGTCCATGCAGGTCAATATGGTCATGAAGTGTGTCTGACCGGGAATCAGGTATCACAGCATCATTTCTGTATCAAAACTGCTTTGATTCTGATTTATATTGTGCCTAAGATTAAAAAAAAGCAACAAAATCCCTTGGAAATTGAGGTATACAGTGTTTCAGTGAAAACGTCAAATAACCAGAGGCAAAAAACCTTCAGATATGCCTTTAACAAAAATATTGATTTCTGTGAAAAAAAATCAATTTTCTGCCCAAAAAGCAGCTTTATTTGAGAATTTTGGCAATTCTACAAGGGATCACTAATGGTGAGAATTACTGGTGGCTCTCTGTCTCTTCAACTCTGACAGATCTGGCTTATACATCTCTTCCTGTGTCAAATAAAACAGGTTGGCATAAGGCTGTGTCAGAGCCATTCCTCTCACAGTAAGAGACTTGCAGAACAAAAGAGCTTCTGCTGTCTCTGTTGTTGTGATCTTTAATATGTCCTCAAGAGATGGCCTCAAGTGGTGGGCAGGTAGTCAGTCACACACAGTGTTAGTCGGGAAGTCAAAACACGGGGAAGGAGAGAATAATAACATTTTAGTTAAATTTTTGAATTTCAAATTTAGATTCCTACCCCCCTTGAAATGCAGTTGAGCCAATTCAGGTGAAATCAGTCAGAAAAAGGAAGTGTCAAAGATCGTTTAGTACATCAGCAAAATACTTGTCATTGGCACCTGTGAATGAGTCAGTGATGGTTATGTTCAGCCCTGGTAAACGCAGGCTGCAATATCCCCAGTGTGTTTTTTTGGAAGGATGGAGATATTGTGACTAAAGGTGAAAGCCTGTTTTATTTTTTCACCCTTGTCATCTACTCTCTGTGCTGCCAACCTCCACTTCAGTTGCCACAGTGCATAAATTACAGTTTAGATCACACAACCATCCATCATCAAATCACCCCATGAAAGTGCTACTGAAGTATGTTGCCAGTTCTGCCGGTTGACACTCTTTTAGTGATTGACACATATCTAACTTACACCATCACTTGTGTCACTGCTGAATTTGGCCCTGAAACTTCCTCGGGAGCTGTGCACATCAAGTCAATCTGAAAGTTTCATGTAAATCAGCTCCCTTTTGTTGTTCTTTGAGCTTTCTCTTTCTTTTATTTACAGTTTCCCCTAATTATTAAGACAGTTCATGGGCTTCTTTCCAGCACATGCAACCCTTACCTCAGCAAGGTAGAAAATGGGTTAAATACCTCAAATTTTGTCTAATTATTATTATAAATAATTATTTACTATCACTGCAGTACCTGAAAGGTAACCAGTACATAAAATGAACATACCTTGATGACATACCTCAGTAGCAAGCCAATGTCCACAATGCACAAACATATGAACAATTTTTACATATATATGTATATTTGCTACATGATCCATGAAGAGTCTACATGAATATATATATATATAAAATCACCAGATTGCTCTTTTGGCTTACAGTTGATGAGTCTGAATGAATAATCATGAGAGCTTTCGATGGGCACATGGTTATGTCTTTTCCACACACAAGTACACCTAAGCCATGTTAAAACCTGACTCTGAATTGTCTGCACTTGGAATTTTTTTTTTTACCAGCATGCTGCTGGGATGCAATACAAAATAATAATTTTGAGAACAGGTTTTGATATATACATATAGAAAATTAAAACTGATCATGAATGAAACAAAACGGGATTAAAATTATTGATTTTTCCTAAATGGTGTGAGTCAGGTATGCTGTGTTTGAAATGATGTACGTTATGTCTGCCTTTCTCTTTCAGGCACAGAGATGCTGCAAACTGCTAGGTAAGGTCTGCTAAGTGTGAATCATTTGATTGCCATTGTTTGTGCAGCATCTGTTCCATAGCATATTTAATTATTTTTGTGTGTTAAATTCATGTAGGTTACTTGAGAATTGCTTAACTAAGTCTTAAAATTGCAGCTATTGCAGAATTCATTATCTTGATTATCATTAGAGATGGACAGAAAAGATTCCTCTTCCTACTTTATTCTGAAAGCTTTAAGTCCAGCTCAAAGGTACTCTTCCAAACTTGTATGCACCTTCTGTTCCTTCACCAAGCCCCTCTTTGTAGCTGACTTCAGCTTGAAAGACTGCAGACCTCTCTCTGAGTCCAGGTAAAGATCTCCGAGTTCACCCAAGCAGGCATTAGCCTGGGAGAACTGTGATTAATTTTCTCTGCTGCTGTCAGAGTATCTCAGATGTGTCCAGTGAACCAAACAGTAGAGAAAAATCCCCAAAAAGTCTACATTTGGCTGCAGAGTGATAAGGTGGGTTGGCACCTGCCAATAATGTGTGTATTAACGTGGTGCCAGATGTAGTCCTACATTTTAAGATGATATTTAAAAAGCAGAAAATACCAGGTAAGATTCCTTTGCCTAAAAAAAACCCCTTAAACAGCATCAAAAAGTTTCACTTAAGAGTAGTAAACTAGTAGGGCTACTAATTTACTTAGCTTTGTACTCAGACTGCTGATCTACCCTTTGCTAAGCTGCAGCAGAGTCTAACTTTTATTAGCCTGTGGCTTTAGGCAAGCAAACTGTACTAGCCAGTGCTACCCTTTGTACATCAGGAACTTAATTTGAATGGGGCTTCCCTATTTTATTTCAGGTTTTTGATGACTTTGAAGCTGCTCTTGGGAGCTCTTTTCAGGCTTTTTACCACTGTATGAGATAGAAATACTCTTTTAGTTAGAATCAGAGCTTTTAACATTAAAAAATCACCTGATTTTTGCAAGTGGGAGCTCTTGATACAGCATAAAAGTGCAGAGCTCACAGAACTGGCAGGGCTGCTAAGGGTCCTTATCACTGGCCTTTGATGCCATGAGCATGGGATAGAGCTGGCAGTGCATCTCAGCAATTTATGCAAGCAGCTCACGCCTTCGTGGCACTTACTTGTCCTTAATGGGATTGTGTTATAAGATAATGGATATCTTATTTGCTAAGGAGATATTTAAAACAGTATCTGCATTTAGAAAACCCTTCAAAACTGGAACTGAAGGAAAATGCATGCAATGCAAATACTCCTTATCCTGCAAATGCATTATCAAGTGCAGATTTTAGGATATGAATTTAAGTGAAAAGCATAGCTGAGATTTTAAGAGAAATTTCCAGCTCTGCTTGGGGTTTGAATTGCTATTCTACTGTCAAAATCAATGAACAGGATGTCTAGAACTCTGCTCAGTTCTTGCAAAATGCACTAAGTAATTGCTAAGTGATTCTCAGTCATCTTGAAACACAATTACATTAGAAACTCGGGTTCAAAAAATAGTATGAGACTTCCAATAGTCTAGTTGACTCACTTTAATTAACAGTTCTTTAATTATAGACATTCATTAATATCATAAAGTTCTTCTAGTTGGCATCAATTGGTATCAGGCATGTAACTAAAGTCTCATTTCCCTGAGGGTGTACATGGCTAGTTTAATTTGCCTGAGGGCTTTTGACTGTAAAATCTCAACCAACATTAAGCAAGTAAAGCTGAGGTACATTGGTGAAATCCCAAATCAGGACAGATGTTTCTTCACAATGATGTGCAAGCCCCGATATTCCCATGGAAACAGTTCTGAATTGAATATTTTCATGTAGTGATTTCAACGACATAACCAAAGTTATATAACGTGTGCATATTCACACGCACATGTGGCTGTGGGTGAATGCTAGCAGGCTTAGGCTGTTATTCTCATAGTAAGGTTTCCTATGCTTTTATGTGCACATGTGTCTATTTATACACATATGTATATACCTATTTAATACTGTAAGTATGTGATGAAGTATTGATATTTCTCTTCTGTTCTTCCATCTGTTTTATTCCTTGAGAGAGTAGAAAAGGCAAACCCTATTTCAGCAACAAATTCTCAAAATAATGTTGAGGTCTTCGAAGACAGTCCTTGGGTTTTTGCAGGTATGAAAACCAAAGAAAGAAGCAGAGAGCTGAACCAGTGCTGGTGGAAATCTGGTGCATTTGCGTTCAGCACTGTGCACACACATAATGTCTGGTAAGCTCCTCACTCCTGCGAAAGACCTCTGCTCTGTTATACTCCAGTCTCCTTCTTTTTTCACAGTCCCTCTGTTTTACAGGTGAAAGTAATTTCCATTTCCCATGTACATATTATCTTTCATTTTCCATGCCAAAAATTATTCCAGTAATTTATGTCAGCATTTCTAATTTGTACAGGATGATTTTTAATATTTCTCTTTTCTTAATGATGTTTGCTTCTCAGTCATAATCTAGTCTCCAGATTTCATTTGTAGAGAGTGAAACCTTGCAGTGAAAATGAGAGACAGTAATTGGACCTTAGAAGGCGGCAATCCAGAGTAACCAAGGCTTTTTGGGAATGGAGAAGGGAGCTGCTGATGAAATGCTTTGGACAGCCAAAACTAAAGAAAGATATATCTTGTGAAAATATTTCTCTAAATGTGACTATAAGAACTATTTATTTTTATTGATTTCCTTGCAGCTAGATGTCAGTAATCTAAGAAAAACCCTTCTATGCTTGAAATCAGAACCTACCTGTTGTGCTCCTCTTAAACCAAAAGCAATACCAAATCAACGGGCCTTTGAAGAATCATATGTCCTGCATGAGGTAAAGTCAGCTGGCATCAGATTCTGGAATGTGGGAGAGACACTATCCACATTTCATCAGGTCCTAGGGTTGCAGGATACTGGGCTCTGGCAGACCACTCAACTGATCCCTCTGTGCATGCAGGTTATAACAGGTGATGCACAGAGACAATCTTTAGTCAAAAATGTGTTGACATTGATTAGATTCGGGGAGGAAGACACTGGATATTGCATTCAATAGACATCTTTACTTTTTCTACAAGGCTGGAAATAATGAAGATTCAGTATTTAATTGTTTTGAGACTGTTGAGCCTGTCACTCCAAATCCTGCCACCTCTCCAGACTTAGCTGTGACTTTGATACCCCAGCCAGAGCAATGTTACAACATGGGTGTAGGACTTCACTCAAAACCCGTCACTTGATGATTTATCATACAAGGCACCCATTCATGATTTTCACAGACTAAAGAAGAGTGTCAAGGCTTTGCAGTGGAAGAAGTGACCTTGCTTTGATTGTATTTTACCCTTTTGTCCTCAGCACAAAAGTACCTGCTGTATCTGCCTTGCCAGTACTGGAAAAAAAAAGAAAAAAGGAAGTTAATAATATGGTTCAAAACCAGCCCACAGGAGTTGTGAAAATAAAAGTTGCCAGTATGTGAAAAATAGGTGTTTTTATGTAGAAATGTGCACATAGAGTATCAGAAACTGCAAGCACCCACTCCTGTTTGCAGGTATCATTGGACGTGCTTGCACAATTTAGGAAACTACCTTTAGTGGGCAGTCAGGAAGGAAGTTCAAGTTTGTATTAGGCTCTAGGTACGAGCAAATAAATTAGACTGCCTTGGGGCCTTAAATATTCCTCTATTTTTTTTCTCCACTTGGCACTTAGCTTAGACATTTCTGTGCATACCTGGAAGATTGAGTGCAGGCATCCAAGGCATTCTCTGGACATTTCAGGCATCTCCATCTTTATTAAAGTACATGATGTTCAATTTATTTCACTTTAACTAAGAGCTCTATATTGTTTTATTCTATAGTTTGTTTATTAATTCTCCTCAGCAGTATTTATTTACCTGTCTAAAATTTTCCATTATTTCCCCCAGCTTACTTATAAAAATATTGAACCACATCATCATACCCACCATCTTTGGGATGCCACTGCAGACCCTCTAGGTTTGACAGAAAAGCCCATTAAAGGCATTTTTCTGAATGCTATCATATCGTCAGTTTTGAATCCATTTCATATTTGAAATATTGATTTATGTGATGCTAATTTTTAATCAGGATATTCTTGGGGTACTAAGGTGAAGTGATTCAGTCTAAATATATTAAGTCATTGCAGGCACTTTTATCAATGTATATAGTACCTTCATAAAAAATATGATTAAATGAATTTGACAAGATGTATTTTCCATGAAACCGTATTGATTGACATAATTATTTATTATCAACATTTAAATCTGTATTGATTGAGCCCCTCATTTGCTAGTCCATTAGTTTGCCTGAGTTTTGATGTCACTCTAACCAGATTATTTCACTATTGCTCTAAGATGAGGTTTCTAGGAGTCCTCAACAATCTTTCCAGTATTGCATACAAAATATGACAGCAAATACCTTGATTTTCTTGGCCAGAAAATTGAAAACACATATTGCTATGTTATCTGGATGTGGAGATTTAAGACTTTTTTTTAAAATGGTCTTTCATATATTTCCACCTATTTTTTTCAGTACTATAAATTTTTCAGCATTATATATTGCCTTTGATCTTCCACTTAAAATGGGGGCTTTTTAACCCAAAAGCCAGGTGAACTCAGTCAGAAGTTAGGAAAATGATCCCTACCTGGCCATCAGTGAGATGTCTGAAGTGTAATAAGAAGCTCCAGGCAGCCAACAGTCTTCCATCCCACATCTCCAAACGTATGTCTTCCATTCTGTTAAACACTCACATGAAAATTTGATTTAGGTTTCCAAATTTTTCAAGGATCTTTCCTTGTTCTTTCATTTCAAAAGACAAACATTATCCTCTGAAAACAATGGGACATGACGAGGCATGTATTACCGGGCCGTTAATGCACTTTGCACTTTGGCCATGTGCCTCACAGTGCCCCAGAGACTTGCATTAATGGCCCAGTAATACGACACACCCTATCGTGTCTTATTGCTTAATTGGACTCCAGACAAATTCAGTTAAACCACATATGCTGTCTTTTATGACTACTGCAGTACAGCTTTTATTTCCTCAGTTCTTGGGTGCTTTTGGAAGTCTTTGTGTTATTTCAAATGTATCTCTTGAAATCACAGATTGTGGAGGCAGAGGTTTAGCTCTACCCCTGGCCCTTTTCCATCCATGTGACAAATGAGGAGGTGCTCTGATGGGCAAAACACAAACCCTGAGATGCACACCTGGGAAACCCATAGCAGAAAAGTGGAAGGAGGCATCACAGTTCTGTCTTATCTGTTGGCCACAAAACTCATCTTTAACAGCGTGTCAGCCATGAATGTTATGTGGCTGTATTCATGTGGCATCCATGGTACCCTCATATAGGAAAAAGCCCCACCAGATCATCTGTAGTGTTTGAGAGGTGTCTCCCATATAATTCTCTTTTAGCCAGGAGGGCTGCATGTTGTAGCTGGAATAATGAAATACCCTTATAGGCCTTTCCATTGCATTCTTTGTGCTGCAGATCAGCATGTGCAGACGCATGTGAGGAATGCTCACAGCCTTTGGGATTGCAAATAATAAACCTCAGTCAGGTTGTGACACCCCACAGCATTTCACATCACATTCCCTAAACTTGGGAAAAGGCCAAAAGGACACCTGTTTCTGACAAGGGAGAAACAGGAGGCACAGAGCGATACCGAACAGCTTCCACCAGCTTTTGGCTAGTTGGTCCTGGTCATGAGAGAGTATGAAACAGAAGAAAGTGACATTTTTTAGATGTGTATAGGACCCATAATGCACAGTAAAATTAATGTTTGTCTGATCAGACTGAATTTCTGATGTACTTAGTTACTTTTTGGATAGGACTGAAGTTGATTACTTCGACGTTTCACAGCACCTTCATGGGATCCTAGACAACATTGAATGTTGTGGGACCTCAGATAATTTCCATCACCATTGCTCCTGCCTGGTGTTAGATTAAACTGTGGATTAATTTTAGTTTTGAGATATCATGAGTGTCACATGCTCTATATACTGTGGATGACAAAGTGCTAATATATACTGTTCAAGTATTTAAAGTAGAAATCTTGAAATTAGTGAATTAATCAAAACTCTTAAAGCCTTAATTTCAATATAAAATTCTCAAGTGATTATGATTTGTATAAATTGCTTTTAGACCACGGACAGAGTTTGAGTGGTTATGCTAATAAAAGAGCATCATCGTGCTCTTTAGAAAAGAATATCACAACGAAATATGCTTTAGTAAATTATCAACAGTCTATAAGGAAGCCAGTGGAAATGCAGAGGGTTTAGCATTAGCCTAAGTTAATCCTGAGAACAACAAAACCAAGGCAAGAGCAGCAATGCACCCTATCTTTGCTCAGTATGACTCCAGCATTTAATACATCGATTAATATAAAGAATCAACTGGATCCACTTCAGACTAATAGCTTGTCATTCCCACTGTCTTTGTGAACTGGCACCACTGCAGCCATGAGTGTAGCAAGGTCTAAAAGAATCTCGCCAGATGGTGGACCATAGTGCCTGTTAATAACCACTACTATTTTTATTGGTAATGTTATAAGTCCCTTATTGTATGGATGTAAAAGGGGCTGTCTGTTGTCATTTATGCTTGAAATGTGGATTTTTGTCTGTCTCAGACACAATGAGTTTCTGGGCAGTGTGGTTTATGTTGAATTAATGTTCGTATTTTCTGCTATTTCAAAGGACATCCCTTTGAGTGTTTCTAAAGCACTGCAATTACTTTGGTGTTTTATTTTTGAAAGAAATTATGTGTAGTAGCAAATTGAGATGAGGGGAAACAATAATTTTAAAAAATGAAACAAAAATATAAAGCTAAAGATTTTAGAAAATCAAGTATATGTTTACACAGAATTTAGAAATGATTGCCTACCTTAAATTACAATCCAGGATAGTCTTGAAAGCAAGAGATGTTCGGGCACTTTCATCAATCCAGATGGATTTGTATTTATAATTCCTCTCTCTCTCTCAAATTAGTGCTTCAGCATGGTGGATCAGTGTGAGGCTGTTCCTCAGCTGACGCTGTTTGTGAGCAGCAAGGGCTGGCTCAGAGCAGCAAACTTTGCTCTTCCACCAAGACTTGTATGCTGGTTTGTGGAAAGAAGCAAAGCAAGCAACACAGCATTGGCAGCCCAAAAGTGAATCCCGAGGAGGTAATATCATATTCAACAGGACTGCTCTACTCATGTGTGAAGCAGTGTTTTAATTAAAAAAAAATAGATACATTTCTAAATGAGAATTATTTGCATGAAAATATTTTAACTGTATTTCTCCTAAACCAGCAATATTGTAAAAATATATTGTAAAATTATACATCAGATTTTGTTCACTGCGCAATTTTAGGAACTGCAGAATGACTCAGAGCCTCCTTCAGCATGTGGTTTTGGTATAGGAGCATGTTTATTGTGTCATATATATAATGCCACTCTCCTTTTTAAGTTCAGCCACAGGGAGAGTAAGGTAAGACATTATTATCCACAGTCACAACCTGAAGCAAAGAACACCAGCTAAACCAGTGAACACCATCCAGAAGTGCAGTATTCCTTTCGAGAGAGGCTTTCCATTTCTAGTCTAGATCTTTATCTGTGAAACATTTTAGGTGCTTTACCACATTAAGGTCTTCAGACCAAAGGTCCCATTAGACCTTGAGGGGTGTCTACACAGATAACACCTCATGGTGACCTTGCTTGAGCCTTTAGTCTGACCACCTCTCCAAAAGGCGCAGAGAGCCTGGGACTTGGTATATGCCTACACCTTCACAGGGGCCTTGTGGAAATAAAGTGCAGTGTCTGTTACCCTCACAGGCTTATGCACCAGCTCCTTCTACTGCCTATGAAGAGAGCATTTTGTGGAAGGATTAAATTTTAACCCTTCCTCAGAGAAGGTATTTTAAAATGTGCGAGACCAGGTTGGATGGGGCTTGAGCAACCCTGTCTACTGGAGGATGTCCCTGCTCATGGCAGGCGGGTTGGAATCTACATGACCTCTAAGGTCTACCTACCAACCCAAACCATACTATGCTTCTGCAATGCTTCTGAGTGTGGCTGCCTACTTGATATGCTTTTTTCTTCATTTCTGGAGATTTGTTCTATCATATGTGGTGGCTGGTCACTGTGCCCTGAGCTAGGGTATCCCCCTTCACACACTGCCACGCCAGGCTGTCTGACAGTCTCATTTCATGCTTTATTGGCAGGCAGCATGCTGTGGCACTCAGAGCACAAGCTGGGGAGCAGAGCACGTGGGATCTCTTCCCAGTGCTTCCCACAGCCACAGGCTCATCCCTAAATTATACCAAGCTTCACAGCTACAGCAGAAGGACAGCGATATTTATTTACACAACTACTAAGCATGTGCAGTAGGCCTGGCAAGACCGTGCAAATTAATTCCTGCTAATGAAAGTTTGGGTTTTTTAGTATTTCCCTTATGCTGTGACTGTGCCCTTTCTGTCATCACTTCTTATGCACATGAATTTGCCGTTATGCCAGCAGCAACTCTGGGTCTTCACTGCTGCTGGCTGGTTATTTGCACTGTGATAATGACCAGAGGAATTAAGGCTCCACTGTCATACTCTCAGAATGGGAATTATCTCTACAATATGTAATCACTGCCCAAATGGAAAGACGTTCTAGAGAAGAATTTACAACATTGGGACTTTATTCTGCAAAGTGCACTGGACTGGTTTGATGGATGAGAGCAGTTTCACTGACTTTAGAATATGAAGGCTAAACAAATGAGTATTTCTTTTCAGAATCTGATTGCAGAGGACAAGAACATGGTTTGAAAGATGGGGACCAAGTAATAGAGTTTTTCTGCTCCAAAGTTCATTAATTTAAGCTGTGGTCCAGTGAAACCAGGTCTTTCCATATAGAGCCATATTAACATATGTGTTACGATTTTTGAGGGCTGCACTCAAGAGCCAGAAACTTCTGCTTTGCCCACCATGAGGCCCATGCAGCTTGGGACACACAGCCCTACAAGACAGCATGGTTAAAGAAAGGCGATGTATTTTTCTGAGGTGGCAAATCATATTGTTTAATAACTCTTGTTCACTTAAGAAGCACCAGATGAATTAGCAGTAACAAAGATGAGAGGTTTAACTAGCCAGGCAGGAACTGTGGAGAACCACAGCACATGGTACAGAGGTTGCCTGATCAGACTGGATGGACAACCAGTTAAATGGCTAATCCCTGAGGATGGTAGAAAAACTGTTGATGACATGTTTTTTCATGAGAAAATGTTTCTTTTTTGCTGAATCAAGAGTGTTTTGCAGACTCAGAAGAAACACAGACTGAGTTCTGGCATTTCCATGCATCCTGGGAGCACATCCTGGCAATCCTGGCTAGTCCCCAAGATCTTTATTTCCCTCCTCAAAAACCCAAAAAGTTTGACAGCTCACATTTTCATTCTGATGTGACCAAAATCATATTTTGAAACTTGAAAGTTTTTCACAAAATGGGTTTGTTTACCAGACAGCCCTATAAATAATATTTCTCAAAGCTGTGTTTGACAAGCATGATATTGTTAATATGGCTCCCGCTGGTATGTCATCCATGGCCAGGTTTTCAGAGGAATGTCTGCAAAGCAGAGCTATCGGAAAGCTCTGCATATGAGCCGCAGATACCATTTCTTTTGGAAAACTGTCTGCTTGCAGGACACTAAAGAAGGTGCCAAGCCAATGTTAAATAATCATATGGGACATGGTTAACAAGACAGCTTTCCTTTCTACCTCCTATCTAATCTCTGCCAAATCAATCTGCCACCCAAGACTGGAAGTCGAAAATAAACAGGTCCACAGTGAAGGATGAATTCTACCTGTGCCTGGAGCAGTTCCCTCTTCATCTCTCTTCACCAGCTGCATGCCCTCCTATTACCCAAGGGAAAAAAAATTAAATATTCAGATTGTTATTATTTATTTAGAGGACACACAAAAAAATCAAACCAAGTCAATATTTATCCATCTGAAAAAAAGCCCAGTATATGACAGACGTTTTATTCGGGGTAAATTAGTAGACATATGTCTCAGAGAAATGCTGTTCTTGTTGATTTATTCTTTTGTCCTTCTTTCAGTTAAGCTTTCCTCAGGTGTTTTTCAAACCACAGAGCTTCCAAAGCTTCTGTAAAAAGTCTATTTTTTACTAAATTGCATTAGCTCTTTAAAATATACAGGAAAGATGAACTCATCTAATAACAACCTAGGAAAATAACTGCAGCTGAATATAAATAAAATTAAATTTTCACAGAGGAAAAAGCCATTTCAAACTATTTTTCCATATAATCCATACCACAGATACTCAATAATTCAGTGAGCTTTTAGGCAATATAAGTCAATGTTGACTCATTAAATGCATCAGCTATAAAATGCATCTCTAGTAGGAAGGATGAGAAATGATTTGCTTTCTTCCCTTTTCATCACTATTCCTTAGTGGCTTTAGTTTTAGGTTTTGTTCTTTTCTTTTGGTTTCTTTCACATTTCACACTTTATAAGGAATGCTTTACAGCAACTTCAGGAGCTCTAGAACAGCATTAAAAGTAAACACATTTTCTTCCTTACCAGAGACCTGACCAAGAGAAAAATTGGTTTTACTTAATAGAAATGCTGACAGACCCTAAATTAACCCTTAATTAATCCTTCAGAGATGGCCAGCCAGACAAAAAAGTGGAAAACTAAACTGGTAGGGCCAGGAGTGAGGAACTGTCCCAGCCTGGCAGGGCCCAGTTGTGCTGGACTTTTACAGGCATGTGAGACAGAACAAAAAATCTGAATAAATAAATATCAATTATATTAATTTGAAAATGCCCCTCATCTGTGAAAGGGCTGTGATTTGCAGAAATTCTGTGGCATCAGAGTGCCAAGTTTTCAGTCTGTTAACTGAATTTCTGGCATTGGCCAACTATAACTTGTTGGGATACTTGAAATTAATGGATTCCAGTTTCTGTATGTGGAAAACTGAACATCAGCCCTTAATGTGACAGTTGTGATCCCTATGTGTAGTTTCAGGTGGAACAATACAATAGAACATGGACATCAAAAGTTAGATGATGTAGGAAATTATGTAAGTTGGAACTATTCAATGAGTAAATAATTAAATAAACAAAAGCAAAAGAACCCTAAGGCAATACATTTGGCTCTTAGCATATAACTCAGCAAAACAAAACTGGATAAGACCAGCCCCAGGTGAACTGATTTTTTAGCCCCAAATGAACTGATTTTTTTTTGTTATCCACACGTTTCTCTTCAGTGTTACATATGGAACAAATAAATAATATAATTTTGCCTTGTTAAGTTAGGTGAGTTGGCTAAGGTAAGAATCTGGAATACTATTGCAAGTGCATTAGGTTGGTTAGCCACTCAAAAATGATTTAAAAAATCAGCCTCCTACTGCCCCTTTGTTTGCTCTCCAGCTCCAAGAAGCCATTTATTTCTTCCTCTAGTGCCTAAAGAATTATTTTCACATTCTTGTCGATTAGTACTTCAGTGTGAAACCATTGTCTGCAATATGAGATCAGCTGTTATCTACTCCCTAAAAAAAAATTATTTCCACATTTTCTATGTAACAGCCTGACAAACAAATAACACCTGCAGAGGATCATGCTCAATAAAAAAAAGGGAAGAAAAATAGGTGGAAAGCATGAGAATTCCACTAATGCTCAATGATTGATCTTGTTAGTACGCATAGCCTGTCAGAGCACATTGCCCCAGTGCAAGCACACAGCACTGAAGAACCTGCAGCACGGGAAAGAAATGCATTTCTCTATAGATCACAGTCAGACACCCTCCCCCAGCCTTCTGAGTGGAGCTTGATTGTCAGCATTATACACACGCTCAGACAATGCTTTCAATAGACGCCTTTTTGGAAGACAATTGCAGAAAGCATGATAACGGGATTTGTCACCCTGATGTGGCTGCTGTTTCAGCAGGCATTATAATAATGAAAGGAAGTTTTACTAATTGAAAATGTGAATGAAATTCAGCTGTCTTTTTATTTTAATTCTTTTGGATGAAAGCCAATTAAGATCATCTGTCTAATGCATCTATTCACCCCTGCTTCAACAATGTGTCAATTATAATGGATGTCTAATAAACACAGACTTCCCAGGACAGAGAGCTGAGCATACAAAACAACTAATGAGAAATATTAACACATACCTGTAAAATATTTTGTAAGGATTGGCCCAACCCTTCAAATGGCTGAGCTTATTTTCCACTGCATGCCTAAGAGGAGTTAACCTGCACATCCTCAGCAAGGAGTGGTTTGGACATATCTGTGTCCTTCCACAGCTATTCTGCACTAGTGGTCTTAGGCATATCATGGAACCTCAATTTTCAAGGCTATTAGATATCTATTAATTTAAACAGTACACAGTGTTTTCGGCACAAATGAGTGTGACATCACCTGTGTGTTTCCTCTAATTTCATCTCTTTACTCATATGTTTCTTCCCCCCAGAGGCATCTGACTCTCTCTTGTGCTCTTTCCACTCACTAACAAGAGTAGCTCAGAGGGGGAGGGCTTGTGGAGAGAAATTGATGACACTCAACCGTGTGTCCATTGTATACATCTTTCAGGTGTTTTGCCCTAGATTAGTCTGGTTGTGTGGACTGAAAGCCTATTAGTGGCATTAAATGCTCTTCTAGAGCTCATCTTACAGCTTGGTCTAATGTATAAATAAGCCAATTCACATCATTCAAGACAGTGCTGCAATGCAAAGAAAATGCCGTAAATGAAGGCAACTTGATACAAAACGATGTGCACGATGTGGATTGAAGTGTAACAGTAGAAACAAACATGCTCAGAAGAGAACCAGAATGCAGAGAGAGAAGCTAAAAGAATCCTAGTGAAAGAAATGTAAAAATACATTTTATCACTGATTAAATATAGTATTAGCAATAGGTACGGTACACAAATATGTAAGTTCAATATTTAAACCTCTGATATTTTAGGACCCTTACAGAAAAGCAAATGTTTATGTAAAAACACTGTCTCTATAAGATGCACTTTTTCACTATGTAAAAAGCCACTTTAAAATTAAGATTTGTGTTAAACATTAGAGCTTGCCTGTTGCTGTCACCAGCGCTTCTTCTGTGTGCATCTCTGCCACTGCTTTTGATGCTTCTGCTCTAGCAGGGTAACACTGGTCACAATACCAGGAACATGATTAAACCATCTTTTTAGAGTGTAGAGTAAAAAATGCAGTAATTTTTTCAAATGTTTTAAAAAATAACTTCATTACAATTCTTCTGTATTTATTTTTCTGCAGATACTCTTGACTTTAATTTTAGTGGAAGAAACTCTTGCCTGAAAATGACACACACATTGAGTAAAGACTATATCTTGCACATAACTTCTAATTCATCCATGGCAAGAGTTTGTGTAAAGTAGTCTAACAAAAGCCTACTCAAAGGTTAAACTCATCTAGTCAGGCAACAGAAACCCTTCCCACAGCTCCCTGCTCAACTAGAACAGACCAAATATTAAAGAATGAAAATCTTGCTCCTGAGTACAGGGAAATCAGCTCCAAGCTGGACATTAATTTAAAAGTACTATCCCACAAACCCCTACACATGCAAGAACATTCAAGAGCCTCAGAGACAATTTATAGACAGTATGGAAACAGAAATGGGACACAATGAATTGAATCTACTATAGTGAAATTATGTGACTAGCTGTGGGTCCATCAGGAAGCTCCTTTGTCTGCAAACACCACCTATGAGAGCAAAGGTGCTTTAGGAATGGTAAGCTCAGAGAGATGGGCAAAAAGGCCAATACCAGTCACAGTACTTGTAGCTCTAGTGCCTTACTTCATGTTATTATTAGCCTTACAACAGTAATGGGGGATTAAATATTTCTCCTTTCTATACCTATGCATATACTCCCATTGACCTCTCTGTTCTAAACTCCCATTTAAATTACTTAATTATTAAATAAATTCTTTATTAAAACCACTATAAAGGTGAGATATATGGCTTCACAGATGAACTTCATATTTGCTGATGCGGTGAAAAACTTAGTTTGGAAGTCGCCATCTATTTCCAGCCTCACCTGAATTGTTGGGTGTCTGTATTTGTATGCCTTTTCCAGACTTAAAGCATCAGACACTTCCCAAATTCTTAAGCCATATGGTAACCCAGAGAGGCACTTTCTTAGCTGTTTCTATTAAAACTGTTTTACCTGCCTGACCCTGCCAAATATTTATTTGGTCCTGGATGAACAAAGTTTAAATTCTTACAGAAGAAAAGTTTGTTAACCTAGATTATCTTAGGCGAAGTGCAACTTTGACCCTGGGTCTTCTGTATCCTAGGTTCATTGGCTGTGCTTTTTGGTTCAAGGAAAATAAACTACCACCAGCTTTTATTTTGGTTTATCTTTTTGGTGGTCACAGCACTTCAGGCTTTGCCGGTCCAACAGGTGGGAGCGTCCCAATGGACTCCGGTATAAAGCACACCCCATGCTGCTCAGCTCTGCTGTGATAATACATGGTCTGTATACCCTGTGGGGGAGACTTTCTCAAACACCTGTGGAATAGCTTTATGGAGCACTCTCAAAATATCTGGGCAATCCTGGATCTTCTAGGGTTAAGAAAAAAAATTTAAGGATCCACATTTTGCATTTAAGTCCTTAAAATAGTAATTAAGGCCTTTAACTCGTGAATTTAGACCCAGGACCTTCTTACCATAAGGATTTTTTTGGTAGAAGCATTACAGGACAAGATTTTGAAGGAGGACAATGTGCATATGTAGTATTTACCAGAGAGATACCCCTCACCTTTCTCTGCATCCCAAAACATCACCATCTCTAACATCATAAAAGTTCTGGATCATCCTGTTTGATACCATAGTAAGTGTACAGTCCAGAATGGCATTACTTGAGATGAAAAGGGGAGGTGCAGAGAGTGAGGTGATGTTTTCAGGGTGGTGGGGTGGGAAGATAATCTTGCAGAAGCATTTTGTCTTAATATAGTATTACATTTCTCAAGTCCAGTGAAAATACCAAAAGCTTTATCATGATTTGGGCAACAGCTTTAGAAATTTGTTAGGATACTTCTGTCTGAAGGATGTTCTACAGGGAGAATCTGTAGGCCTTAAATATAGCCCAGATGTTGGTGTCTGGAAGAAAGCTGAGCCAAACACTGGATTATGCATGTAGATGACTGATGGGATAGAGACAGAAGGCTGTGAGGAGGACTTGGGACAGGGGAAACGAAAACCTATGTTTTACCTTCCTTCATCATGACTCCTCACAAGGATGCATCACAGAAACAGTCAGACCTATAATTTGCACAGATGGTAGGAGCTCTGAATAGAAAGGCAAAGAAAGAGAAGTGAGTTTGGAGGAAAAAAAGGAGGAAAGGTGGCCTGACTGTGACTCATCACTTGCCTCTGCTGCTCTGAAACCTGGAAGGAAAACTACAAGACCTTCTAAAGAATATGTTTGTATGAACAGAACTGAGGAAGTTAAAAAAGAAAATATTTCATGATCTTTAATGAATGTATAAATTTTAATGTATAAATCTTCACTATCTTTTCTGGCAGGCTTTACCAGCCCAAGCCCCACTGCACTAAAGAGGGACACATGGTTTCAGGAAATTTCTGGGTGTGAACACATTATTCTGGAAAGGTTTCATTCACAAAAGTGGAACAAAGAGGGTGAGAGTTGTATGGAAAACATTGTTTAAGATTTTCACTGGGAGCAATTCGCCAAGACCAGATGGTATAAGCCAGTGAAGAGAAATGACTTTGACAATGGAGGAGAGGCTCTCTGGAGAGCAGTAGCACATTGTGCATTAAATAAGTTTAGAGATAGATAAATGGAGTAGTGGTGAAAGAGGCAAATGTGGGTGGTTTTAGTAAAAGAGAGAAAAATATTATTATCCTATAAACATGCAAGATGGAAGAGACCAAAGAGGCACCAGATGGAAAGTTTAAGTTCTCACAAGAAGATGAAGGATATGATGGATAGCATATGTAATGGAGAGCAGGTGAGGGGATGCAGTTATTGCATCAAGTGGAAGGTTTGAAGGAGAACTGTAGGTAAAAGAAGAGCCTGCATATATTTTTTAAAGGAAAAGAAGAGGAAGGAAGTAGATGGAAGGTAATTCTTGGAAGACTTCCCCCATTAAAAACTGATGCAGTACAGTGTAGAGGGAGTGTGTGCAGTACAGTGTATAGCTGCAGTGAGGTGTTGGGGTGGCTTTAGGCACAGGAGTCAAGTGAATAGGATGGAGCTGGAAAGGTAGAAGAGCTGAAGAAGTAGAGCAATGAATTTGTAAATATCAGTAAAAATAAATAGATAAGGGGCTTAAACCAACAAATTAACATTCAAGTTATTGCTGAAAACTCTCATACTTTTCCTCCCTCAAAACAAAGACTTCAAGCCGTGTAACTGAGTGCTAAGCGCAACTTTCTCAGGCTAAAAATGTGCCTGGCTATGGCAGTAATTGCTCAGAAGTCAGTTTCTCTCTTCTTGCTCAACAAATAAAGTTCCATCAAATGAAAGGCAATTTAGTCACTTTCTGGTTTTCCTAAAATAACAAGTTTGTCCACACAAATCTGTGAATATTATCTGTGATTTATTCAGTATTTACTATCGCGTATGTGAAGTGGAGCCATATGCAGTGATAATGCTCAGTGCAAACTAAGCATAACACTTTGGGAAAGGTGAGGTACTACATGCTATCATGCAAATAAGTGCAAAGTTTTAAGGTTTATATTAAGGTTGTATTTGTGAAGATTTTGCTGAATAATCCACAGTATGGAATTGTACTTATTGAGAACAGAATTTATCACATTGTATTGTATTACTATTACTGTACAGAGCACAGAAGTCTTAATTTTGCCTTCAATTTTCCCATCTTATAAGAATATTGTGAAGAGAAAAAAAAAGTGAGGTACATTGTCGGGACTTACAACAGCTTGTCCAGCTGCGGGGCATTCATTTGTCTTGTCTGCAAATGCTATTCCAAATTATCCCAAGGATTTGTCTCTGCTACTCTCCTCCTCAGACTGGCTCTGACTTCACCGTCTGTTGCCCACAGAAATGCCCTCTGACTGCATCTGGAAATGCTGTGCAGTAAATGTGATAACATTTTAATCTGCACTGCCATGCCAGTGAATTTCCAGGTTCTTTTTCGGCAAGATAATGTGTATGGTGCAAGCATTCCTGCATCTGTCCAAAAATGAGAAAGGATTGTGCCATTTTCCTCTTGTATTTGGAAAAGGGAGTTCTGAAGTGCAAACCACCTGCAAATCCTGGCAATACAGTCTGGCCTGGGACTTTTGTGGCAAAAATCCAGACCAGACAACGCAGACCTTTAAGGTCAATTAACCTATCGTGGATCACAGAGCACAGAGTCCAACTCAGTACATGCCTGTGGCATGTTGGCTCATTTCCGCTGGGACACCAAGTGTTGCGGCAGCTTGTTCTCCTTCTACAGAGGCACCAGTGCTTTCAAACCACAGGAACCACAGACGTGGCAATCTGAAATAGTGACATTTCCATGTCTTTGGAAGAAGGAGGCCAGGTTTCTAAGGAGCTGTTTGTGTATTTTCTATATCATTCAAGTGTCTACAGCACCAAAGAGAAATAAATGTTCCTGGATGCATCAGTGATCACAGCACAGGTCGACAAATGAGCCCTACAGGCTCAGATTACCCAAGAGCACCTTGGAGAACTCTCACCTTATGTCAGGGGAACTGGCCATGCACTAGACCTTTTCTGTCTCTGATTAAGAGAGCACAACCTGAGCTCTGCCCTCTACATCACACTCAGGTTGCACATCACCAAAGGCTAAAGTCTTTTGCTGTTCCCAGGCATTGCACCCTGCTGCCAAGAATCAGTCTGAAGACATTGGTTATGCATCATCTTCTGCTTCTACAGCAGATGGACAAGTGCAGGAGCTCTTTCAGAAGTTTGAAAGATGCATTTCCTCTCTATTTTCATTTGTATCTTTTTACAACAGTGACTTGCAAGATATCCAGTTGCATTTGGACATAACACGTACAAATCATATCGGTCCTCCATAAAACAGACCACCCTCTGGGAAGCAGGTCCAAAGGAGATAGTTGCCTCGACATTTGCACCCCCTAAATCCTCTACCACTCTACCTAAACCACTCTAGTGTCCTGCATTCCCCTCTTTCATCTCATTTGTTTGCCCCTTATATGTCGGGCTGGGCAAATCCCGTGTGTCTTGCAAACCCTAAACTGAAGGCAGATCTCAGCTGCCTCCTGCCTCCTGAGTAAATTTAGGGTGAAGTTTCTTCTTCAAAATCTTATAGAAATGTAATTTTTTTAAACCTTAGCCTCTCAGCCAAATGCATCTGAATGTGGCAAATAGGTTTAGAAATTGCTAGCAAAGAAAGGGAGAAAAGCACATGCAGAGACAGGTACAGACAGACACGTGGCAGCTGCAAAAACTTCATGTCTGCAAGAAATCAGATGGAGAATTTCTTGGCCTGTGCTAAGGGGAGGTTTGTCTTCTCCACTCTATAGCTTTGGTTCCTGGGATGCAAAGGAGCAAGTGAGGGAAAAGATACATCTTCAAAATGGATGAGACAAGGCCACACTGTAAATATGGTAGGGGGGAGCTGTAAGCAGTGTGGCTGCTTAGTGGCCTGGCTAGGCTGGGGACAGAGGTTTGTGTCGTCTGTGCTCCAGCTGGGCTGACTCAGAAGAATAGGAGGAGTGACAGGGTAGGGTAAGTTTGTATGAGTCCTTCTCTTGCCAGGCTACATTTCTGCATCACCATGGGAGCTGAACTGGGGTGGAAGGTCTGATTTCTAGTTCTAGCTCTTCCTCTCCCCTTCATACCTTCTTTGACATGCTAGGTCATTTAAGATGGAGTTTCTGCAGCACCTAAAACAGACATACCTTCTTCTTATCCAGCACCTCTAGATGACACTGTAATACAGATGAAAAATAGAAATTAAATCCTAACACATGTCCCCTTCATATTTATTAATAATTAATATCAGATTTTCTTTTTATTATTTTAGTGGCTTTGTGAAAATAGAAATAATTGTTGCTGATTATTATTTATTTAAGTGATGACAACATGATTAATAATACTTCAGCATGGGAAGGACTCACACTGAACAACCTAGAATGGGGAGGTATTATCTCTGTTGGTGGCAAAGCTCATAATACACACACATTGGAAAAATGATAACCCACCTGTAGAGGAAAATTATTAGAGACAAAGATGGATATGGCAACACACAGATAAAGGAGATCAATATTTAGGATACAAAACAATTTAAGAAGCTGGGCCATTAATTCATTCTAACATGTGCAGCCCTTGCTGAAATGAGGCTGACATACCTGTTATCTAGCTGCCCATCGTGGTGGATTCAGGATCTTCCTGTGGAGACACAGAGACCTAACCACACCTGGAAAAATTCTTCCCTGGTAGACCCCCCACTGCCAAACATAGCTTTACAAAAGTTAAATTCAGACAGTGATTTCTGTATTTGAAGAGTTTCTGAACTACCAAATACTTTTAGCAAAGCGTAGGCCTGTTGCCCCCACACATTTTTTTCCATTATAGCAGGCATCTTCCAGTGGCCTGCTTTCTGGTCACAGCAGCCAATGCTAAAAGCCCAATATTTGTACTTGGTCCTACAGTCTGATGCTACCCTGCTTCCTGCAACATATCTCCATCTTGTTATAGGAACAGAAAATTGTAGAGCTGCTCATAATATTTCCCCATGAAAAGTTGTTGGGTTTTTTCCCAAAGAAATTGAATTTCCTAAGATTTTGATTGTGAAATTTCACTGTGATGCCTTGTACATCCAGCTCTTTGGCTACCTCATCCTTGCACTCTTACTGCATTTCTCATAGCGCCTAATATCTCACTTTCTTTTCAGGAGAGGACATGGTGGATGCAGGTTCAGCTGTGAACCTGGCTCACTGAAGAGCAGAAGCATAAAGGGGTGGGACACGTATCTACTTTTTCCCAGAACACTTTGTTTTTCTCTTGTGAGAATCACAAATTTCAATTAATTGACTTCTTTGTTTGCCAAAAGATAAACACTTTGCCAGTCTGGTTTTACATGTCTGCAAGGAACACTTTAAATGAGACGTCTTCTACATTTTCTATCAAACTGCTGTCATGCAGCCTGGGATCTTTGGGGGTGCCTTTGGATAACTTCCTTGGTGAAACACCTCTCCTGCAACCATTTCTACTTTTCTTCTCTTGTCCCTTTACCATTGACTGCCAAATGGTTCTGCCACCATCCTGGGGCTAAAGCTGATGTTAAACAAGCTGCTGGGTTGCTGTCTAGTGACTATTTGGTTCAGTATATTCTCAGCTGTTAGGAACAAAATGCTCATGGAGATCCCAAGAGAAAAAGAAAATTTCTACATAGACACATATTCTTTCTCTGTTTCTTTTCATTTAATTATATGAAAAGAGCTATTAAGTTCAGATTGTGCTTGTTTTTTGTTTATGAATGCATGGATTAGAGTTATAGTTTACAACTGTGGTCATGCTAAAGAATATTTCCCTGCCTTCTCTTTGTGTTTCTTCTGCACAAGGTTTCTGTATGTTTCTTCCAGAGATTTTTCACGGTAATTAGGCCTAATTCTTTAATTGCCTCCCCCTCCATCCCTAAAAATGTTGCTGCTTCCTAGTGATTCCGGATATAACATATGTTGCCAGATATAAACAGGGGGGCCTATTAACACGGTAATAAATTTGCATGCTCTATAAATTCTTGCATCATTCATAACCTAAAATAAAAGATGAGAACAAACCACTTTGCTTTGTTGCCTTTGGACTGACCTCCAACATGTAGATTTATATGGCAGAAAACAGTGTTTTGAAGCTCTCCATTTCCTTAGGCTGGGGGGAAAAAAAAGGCTTTTTATAATTTTTTTTAATGGAGTACAGTTGGTCTATCAAGTTTCAGTTTCATTTTGAAATGTGCCCTGGGAGAATGTGCCGTAAATGCCAACATATTCAGCATCATGAACTCAAGATGATATCAGCTTGTTATAGCATTCTGTTGCCAGTGACTCCTACCAGTTCCATTTTTTAAAAAAGGAAAATAGAAGGAATGGTTTAGAATTTTGTTTATCACCCCTTCCCTTAGAGGAGCACAATACAAACTATTATCTTCCTTCCTTATCTTTGGTGCTTCCTTTATTGAAAATTCTCAGTCAGGGATCCTACTAGTGCATTTACTGTTGACCTTAGACAGCAGTAACATGATTTCCTTGCTGACTAAAGAAAATACCATGCTACAAAGGACATGTGTTTTGATTGACAAGCAATAGGTACATCTGTCTTCTGACTTCTAGATTCTTAAAGATACTGCTGAATAAACCTTGCAGTTGCCATCTTGCAATAAACATAATTCATTCCTCCCAGAAACACATTCAATTTTAAAAGGAGTTTTGTATAAAACGACAGGACTAATAAAATGATGAAACATATATTATGGGGCAGAGTAGTAGGCAATGTAAATCAGTACAAATCAGCTGAAAACAATGGCTGCATTTCTGTCTGGTAAAATATGTCCCTTTTATCGTAGTTATATTAGGCTATTTGTTAGACTATGTGATAAAATGTGTCTAAATATTACAGCTAGGATATGAACATGATATTTGACAAAGCAGCCCCTGAGAGAAAGTGCATTTTTCACCACATCAGAGGTTAGTTCCCTTGATGAAGATAACAGATAGGTTTGCTCTATGTAATCCTGTACCTAATTATCTTCCCTACCTAATTTCTTTCTGTTGCTATGCATCATTATCTTAAATATTTTTGTAACCATTTCATTACCATTTCCATCCCATTGCTCATTCCTTTATCTCAGTTGTTTTGTCTGACATCATAAAACTGAATATTTATCTTGTCCTCTCTAAAGCCTTTAATAACTAGCCTGGTGTCAGAAACCACAACTTTAATAAATACACCCAACCTGATGTATTATTAAGCATTGAGAAGGCACCCTGGTGCCTCTGGCTTGTGCAGAGAAGTAGAGAAGCCTGCACTGTTCTGAAGAAGCACCTCCAAGAACCAGCTACGATGTTTACTTGCTGACATTTAAAAATAATGGAGTTGTTTACTCAGTGTCCTTTTTTTTTTTCACAAGCAAATAAGCATAAAAGATCCTGTTAAGGTTTTGTTTCCAAAATGGCATTCTGGGACTTTTTGCCCCCCCTTCTTTTCTTTTCTTTTTTTTTCTTTTCTTTTCTTTTTTCTTTTCTTTTCTTTTCTTTTCTTTTCTTTTCTTTTCTTTTCTTTTCTTTTCTTTTCTTTTCTTTTCTTTTCTTTTCTTTTCTTTTCTTTTCTTTTCTTTTCTTTTCTTTTCTTTTCTTTTCTTTTCTTTTCTTCTCTTTTCTTTTCTTTTCTTCTCTTTTCTTTTCTTTTCTTCTCTTTTCTTCTCTTTTCTTCTCTTTCCTTCTCTTTCCTTCTCTTTCCTTCTCTTTCCTTCTCTTTCCTTCTCTTTCCTTCTCTTTTCTTTTCTTTTCTTTTCTTTTCTTTTCTTTTCTTTTCTTTTCTTTTCTTTTCTTTTCTTTTCTTTTCTTTTCTTTTCTTTTCTTTTCTTTTCTTTTCTTTTCTTTTCTTTTCTTTTCTTTTCTTTTCTTTTCTTTTCTTTTCTTTTCTTTTCTTTTCTTTTCTTTTCTTTTCTTTTCCTTTCCTTTTCCTTTCCTTTTCCTTTCCTTTTCCTTTCCTTTTCTTTTCCTTTTCTTTTCCTTTTCTTTTCCTTTTCTTTTCTTTTCTTTTTTTCCAAATCTAAAAGTTTCTTATTTGTATTGATTATCCAGTTAGAAATACTGGTGGCATCTAACCTGTTAGAATGGAAAGATTTGATTACAGAGCCTTGGGAGCAGGCCCTGGCTGAGTCATGAGGAGACATGAAAGGGTACAGTGGCAGTTAAGTCTCCTGGCACATGAAGGAGTGTAAACCATTGATCACAATACGAAATGCTGAAAACTGAAAAGGAATCCAATTTATTCTAAATAAAACTACTCTGTTCTCCAGTGACAGATTCCAGAGTCAGACACCAGAGAGGAACTGACAGCAGATGTTTTAGAGCCAAGACACAGAGAGGCTGAGTAATAGTATAGAAAAGAAATTGCTTTGAACTTCACCCCTGCTTTAAATACTTCAAATCAATAGGGTCACAGAGCTCTTTAATAGAGTGATGAGGTCTTGCCCCAGCAGATCTTCACAGTGACAAGTTGATGTGCTTCCTAGCAGCAGGGTCATAAAAATTTCAGGCTTCCCTCTGAAAGGGGGCTTTGTATTAGAGAGGTCCATTTGGAGTAACTCCCTTGTATGGCCGCTCTCAAAAGCTGAGCCCTAATAGTCTACATCTAAATGGGACTGACCTCATGAATTACCTCAAGAAACTTAATCTATAAACTGGCTTCTTCTTATGCAGACTGATGAATTCTTGTTTATTCCTAAATGGCTGTCACAAAACCTATTCATCAAACTCTTAACGGGGAAGAGAGTCTCACATAATCCTGCTTCAAGTGCGGCACCATTAAATAATCATTAGACTTCATTGCTGGTCTTGAGACCCACTCCAAATCCACAAAGCAAGCTTTTTACCATTCATCAGAAATGCATTTAGATGAGATTTTGACCTGATAAAAAAGGGTGTTTTTTGTCACTATCAGTTTCATGGCTGTGCTCTTTCTCCTTTCAGAGGCTGTGGTGGGGGTTTATTTTTTTTTCCCTTTCCTTAACAAAAGTAAAAGAAAATAAAGGCAGATGGCCAACTCTTTCCAATATCCGTTTGCTTTATTTGAGCAGTTTAATGTAGTGAAACAGAGTGAAATGTTGCTACTTGCTAAATGGTAAACAACACCATTACCCAGAATTCAGCAGTAGACTGATACAAAACAGGGTGCTGGTGATTAATTAAACTGTTGTTGTAATTGTAATGCATGATACATAATAGATAGTGTGCTGTGTATTTTAAAAGCTTCAAATTAGCAAAGAATAACTTCCTTACATAGCACATCTCCATTCCATGCTGTTAATGCAGAAATAATCAAAATAAAAGGTCATTACTGCTAACCAATAAAAAGAATGTCTTTTGATTTTCCTTACCCTATAACCATGTGCTGGAGGAGTTGCATATTGTGGGGCAGCAGATCACACATCCCTGCAGAAGAAAATGTGAGCCTTTTTCTCCTGTCTCTCTTGGATACGAAGGTACAATATTCATTATTAATCAATAACAATTAGAATGATCAGCCTGAGCTGCAAAATATCAGGATCTGCTTCTGAGTTGTTATAATTCCAGTTATCATCATGTCCCTCAAAAGAGCAAAGTTCATGTTCTGCAAATAACGACCATGAACACTCTCATTCATGTGGCAAACTCAAGCGTGGCTCCCACAGAGAGGTAGTTGAGGTTACTTTCCCTATTCTTTGGGATCCTGAAGCATGCACCTTAATTCAAGAGTGATAGTGTGCCTTGTTGTGACAGGACAATACACGTCTTTAAGTTCAAACACATCCTGAATGCCTGGCCAAACTTGGCCTAAATCCCTCTTGTGTCTCACGTTTGAGCTGATAATAAAACAAGCTTAGCCTGCAGTTTTTTTTACTCTGTTTACTCAGTATCTGTTAACCAGGGCAGGATGCTCTGACTTTGATGGTTTTCTCACTCACCACCAAAGACTTGAGACTTGATCCATCTGATAGCGCATCTCTGCTGGAGTATCTGAGCTGGGCTGCTGCAGACTTTTCTCCATGAATGGCATTTATGGCACCTGTCTTTGCTGTGCAATACAAACACCAGTGCAGATAATAGAGGCATGACCCACGGCAATTGCAAAATGTAGTTTTCTTTTCCAGCTCTGAGTGCTCCTCTGCCTGAGTAGCTCTAGTTCATCTGCGGGGTTGCAGAGGTTGCTCTGGACCATGCTGTACCTGCTGCTGGGAATCATCCTAGAGCAGGAATGTCCTGCATTGGTGATACATGGTTAACAGGTCGACTGTGAAGGGTGAATAATCAAACTGAACACTTCACCATTTCATTTTGATGCCACTGGTAAAATAATTATTTTTAAAAATTCTTAAAAACAGAAAACACTCAACCCAAATAAGGCCTCTTATCCTGCTTTCAGTCTTCTGCATTAATTTTTAATACTCAGATACCTTTACATAAATGGCAAGTATTCAATGCAGTATATTTACTCTCTGATCAAGATTTTCTCCTTTCCCTAACACATACCTTCAGGTACCCTACCCACATACTTATGTGGGTCCTTAGTTCCTGCTCAGTTCTCAGTTAGTGACTAAGAAGGAGATAGTTGAAGGGAGATTGTGAAGGATAGAGGAGAGAATTTAAGTACAACTGCTGCCTGTGTTTACAGAATGAGGTTAACAGGATTATGTGTCTCAGAGAAATTTAATAAGATTCTGTGAGTACATGATGTACTCTACTGTCTTGTGTGCATAAGAGATGCACACAGGTCTTGACATTCATATTTATTCATAAAGGATTCTGAAATGGCATGATTTTAAATATAGCCTAAAATTGAAGGATAGTAATAAGGATGGAGGATGATAGTGGAGCCTGATGCCTTAATTAATGCAAAGGCTAACCCTGATTTTTGAGAAATGGCAAGTTCTTCTGCCTACACCCTTGCTGCTGCCATCCTCTGCTGTGCACAGAGGTGTGAATCCTTGGCCAGAATGCAAAGAAATAGTGCAGCCCTAGTCTGGCTGCACACTGCTGTTAAAAGGTAGAATAAACATCCATCTGCTACCTTTTTTTATATCCTTCCTGCCGTTCCCATGATCTAAGGATATGTTGTTTATCCATGCTGCTTAGTCTCCTTCTCCTTCAGCTCTTTCTTTGATTCCCTCTGTGAGGGATGCGGGAATGCCCATAATAACTTTTATGAATATTATATGTTCCATCTGCTTTTTGGAGTGCTGTTGGAGTGCTTACAATATTGCAAGGGGTTAATTTGAGTGAGGTCTCTCAGCTCTGAGGACAGGAAATGACATGTTGGGATAGTAGACCTGGTGATCAATTTGCTGAACAGGCAAGACAGGCATTGCCTTCATATTTTACCTCCCTTTGCTTTGTGTCTGGAGTATTGAGGAGGATAGCGTGGTGAGAAACAAAGCTATGGAACAGGAGAAAGAAAAAATTCCCTGAGTAGGAAAGCAGAAACAAGCCAAATTTCAGTTTGAGGTCTCAGGGACAACTACTGTGATCGATGTCTGCCTCCTTCAGCGCCAGGAGCCACCTGAAATGCAGCCCATCATTATTTGTACGTCTTTAACTTTCAATTAAAATAAAAACATCCCCTCATCATCCCATAATTCTTCTCTCTGTTTTGGTTACTTGGCACCCTCCTGTTTCTCTTCCTAACACATGAAGTTTTTCATGTTTTCTGTACTTTCTATATTTTCATCTGGCTTCATATTGCTCCTCAAAACCAACAACTTTCAGAAATATTACCCGAATATTGGTCCAGTTTCTTCCCTTATCTCTCTCTTTTTGTATGAGTCTTTATCTGACTTTAGGTTACACAGTACTTCAAGGAGGAATTGCATTAGCCCTGAATTTACTTTTTCATAACCTTAGGTTAGTCACTGTTTCTTCAGCATTTAGTTTTCTCAGCTATGGTTTTTATTGATCATAAATTTTCAGTTTAGTTTTTACATTCTTCCCACATTAGTACATGGATATATCCATACCTATAGATTGCAAGTTTGCTGCTTGGTGTACAATGTAAGACAAGCTATAAGAGTCTGATTTTGCTCAACTAGTGCTAAAAAGTAGTACACAGTTACAATACTGTTATTTCTTGGTGGCTAAAACACTACTGACAGTCTCTTTCAAACACCTTTTATGCAGCCCATCTGAGAGACATGCAAAATGTGTCTTGAGACACCTTTCAAAGTGCAACATGCTTCCTGTGATTAAGTGATTTAAGGAGTAGATAATAAGACACATCATTTTACCACTGATTTGCTCAGGCATTTGTGACAGATGCAGGAGAGCAGTTTGATTCTGAGTATGCAAATGGAAATGACGCTGACCCTACAAAGAATTATCTGTGCAGGAATGCACAGGCTCTACTTTGCAGGAGGGCATGAGAGTAAAGATGCTTTTCCTGGTCCATGGAAAGTGTTTGTGAAAACACCTGGCCAAGTTAATACTTACAGTGCAGGAAAATTATAGAAAATGAACACTGAGTTTTGGTTTTAAATCTCAGAAAAAATTATTGAGAACTGCTTATGCTTTTTTTGACCTCTGTTTATCCCTTGTATGGGATAAACTTCCATGAATGTACCTTTGTTAAGGTATTTTCAAGGCAATATAAGCCTTTCCAGCACAACAGCCTTGTCACTCCTGATGGATTCATCACTCACCCTTGCAGTGGCATCTCCAGTTTCTCTAACTCCATCTTCTCTCCCCTCTCTCTGTTTTACTCTTTTAATTGAGAGTTGTACCACTCTTGATTTTTTCCCATTTAATAGTCTATTCCCAGAGGCATTAACGCTTGCTTTCCCTGATTTCTTTGATTTTTTTTTTCCTTCATAACTGTATTAAGTATAGTCAAGTTTCAGGGAGATATTACTCCCTATCCAGGGAAAAGTCTTGAATCCCACACCTAGAGTGATAGATTTGTTGTGGGGATTCTCAGCATCACTTATCCAAGTTAAAATTCTTCTTGCATCTGGATGTCAGTTCCACTCTGTGTGAAGGTCTGATGTATTTTTAATGGACATCTCAATCTCACATCACTTCAGAGGGATGGGCAGGGAAAAGTGTCTAAAGGTATGTTTTTATATTAAATGTAAGGATTTTATTGGTATTTGGGAAATTACCTATTAAATTATTTGGTATTAGGCATTTTGTTATGTAAATAAGGTTTGCATGTGTTTATGAAGACTTTCTCTAATGTCACATATTACTATCATTAAAGATAGGGAACAGCTGGGATTTTTTTCTATAACAATGAAAAAAGTTTTACTCATCTTGTTTAGCAGTTGACGGTCATGTTCAGATCTGTGTCATTCATTTAGTTTATATAAGGCCACGAAGAAAGTTTATTAAAGTATGCAAGAAATAATTAGGTGAAAAAAAATATTTTCAATTCCTAGCCAATCTGAAGCAACTAAATACCCAGATGATACCAGGCTTACTCAATGTGTCATGAGAAACAGCTGTTTGACCATGCTGATTTCATAGTGAGAATTCTTGAGATTCCCGTAGTATTAGAAATTTTCACATGGTACTATGATAAGCACAGTACTTTAATAACCATCTTAGTAGTTTTCTGATATCATTGTTATGCTGCAATAAAAGTAATTCCTTTGTTACCTGGTACCTTGCTGGCTGTATAAGATGCAACAAAAGCATAAGTGCCCTAAAAAGCTGGTACTCTCAGAAATCTGAAGGAGGGTGGGTGGTCATCAATTTCTCTGTGAAGAACCTGGTAGATAATTATGGAGATCTTTTCTCTCTCATGGTGGACATAAGGGCTTTTAAAGGTCTTTTGCCCTGATTTTGTTCAGCTGTCATGCTGCTTTGTAGATGAGTCACAAATGATGTCACAGGAGGAAGAAACTAAAATTCCTGGTGTGAACGTCATGCTCATGGCAAAGCGTGACCACCTAAGGAGCAACAAAGTTGTGAATTCATAGTTTAGGGATGCGTGGGGAAAATTGAGGAGGGGTGGTGGGAAATGACCTATTAGCATATTAGCACAGTAAAATGCAGTACAAATTTTTTCCATACAAACAGATTAGATCATAAGATCTGGCACCAGCAGAAGTGAAACTGAGTTTTTCTTGCTGTGAATATTCTACTGCACTATTCAAATGGCTTCATCATTGGCATTTGGACATCTTGTGTACCTCTTCAGGGAGAGGGCAGCAGCATCTTGAAGTGAAGTCTGGATTTTGACTCTTTCTGGATGGCTTCATGTCACAGCTTTTGTGTTGGGGCTGGGAGTTGCCACTGTCCCTGGAGGCACAGAGACAAATGGACTCACGGAAGGTAAGGTGAGGCCTCCGCTCACATTGTTGGATGTTGATAGTTGCAATCTAAATATCTGCTATCAACAGATATTTTTCTGGGGCAGAGGGTAGAGATTGTTGGGGAGTCAAGTGTCTGGACAAGGATCAAAAACTGCATCTGTATTGTCAGTCAGGGAGCTCTGCATAACATCGAGTGAAAACATGAGTAAAACATGTCCAACATGATTTTACTGGAAATGTCAGACTTAGCTGATCTAAAAGTATTTTTGACAAGCCAGTGGTTCTTTGTTGTACTAGCTGGAACTTGCTTTGAAGTGACTTTGCTGCTTTTTTATACTGCAAAAGCTCAAAGGTCAGTAGATTTATCCATTCGAAGGTCTCTGTGGAGAGGTCAGCTCAAAGCTTCACTCTGTTTCGCTCATTCAAACGAACACGGGGAGACTGCAGAGGTTAGTTAGGAGATAGGATTACAGTGTCTGCAGTGTGGAGAAGGTGTACCTCTCAATGTCCCTATTATAGCTATTTCTATGTGAACAAACAACCCAATTCATAAACCAATCTTCGGTGAGATCACCATGGTCTACACAGAATCTCTAGAAATTTATCTGTATTAATAATCACTAGTATAAAGGTATTATCTACCGTCAGATTTACAGGACTTGAGGGGTCTGCAGTCATCAAGGTAAGACCTGTAGTAGATGAGAAACCGGATTCCTGAGAAAGAGGTTGTGCTGAAAATTGTGGTTTTGTCTTTGTGCTTTTTCATGCGGGCATAACCTTTTGTTTCAGGCATACATCCTCTTCTGCTTATCCATGTTGCCCTTAGATCAGACAACTGCAATGCATTCTACTTGCAGCTATTTCTGGAGGGAATGTAACAGCGTGAGCTATCCCACTTATCAAAGGGAGGGAACGTTTAACAACAATGTGCCACAAACCACAGCAATTCCCAGTGGTCTCTTGGGTAGGATTCAAGGTGATGGCGTTGACCTTTATAAACCGAAATGGTCTGGCCCAGCTTATTAGAGCCTTCCCTCCACACAACCCTCCACAGCAGTAATTGAGAAAGGTCCAAGCTGAAAGTGTTTTGGGATATTGCTTTGATTGTATAAAAGCTAGAGCTTTTCTTCTGCAAATTCTCCCAAGTATATCAGGTTTTGGGGGAGATTTTGAAAAGGACTGTAAGAAGAGGTTGATGGATTGTTCATCAGAATGGAATAGCACATTGTGAAAACATATATCTCCATGACTTTGCCTGTTGCTGGCAAGAAATTTCATTTGACTTTGATTGAATTGAAATCGCTAGCCCACTGGCTCAGCAATTCATGGGGGAGAGCATCTTTTATCTGCAACACTGGAAGAGCAACTATGTGAGCACTATCCTGCTGTCCTAAAACTCAGGCTGCAAGGGCAGCCAGCCTCCAAACCTCTATTTAGTTCCTAAAACAGGAACTATTTCCCAGACTTTGTGGTGGTGCTGGGGCAATGAGTAGTGAAGGTACTGCTGAGATGCACTGATCTTCCCCAGGAATCCTGGTTATTAAAGAACCTTGTCAACTCTGTGCCTTGGTGGGGAGAGGATGCATAAATGCAGGGCAACAATGAGAAAAAAAGACCACTGTATGCCTGTTGTAGAAGCAAGTAATTAGATTGCTTTAAAACAGGCCACTTAAATAAATAAAATTAGTTTTTCTACTTCATAAGTGTTATAAATTAGATATCTTGAGTTTTAAACAAAAATTATCTAGACTTGCCCACAGGAAACTGTATTATTTTCTGTTATTCTCACATATCACTTCCTTTTGAAGTTGCGTGCTCGTGTCATCTGGTGCTTCATTCACAGCATGGAAAAAGGCTTAGGACACAGCCCGAGTGTGCCTGTAATAGGAGAGACGAGCAGTTCCCAACCACTATAAAGGTAAGGTAGGGTGGTTTCTCACCATCTGTAAATTGTTTTAAGAGAGAGTAGCGTAGCACAAAGGCACAGCTATGCCTCATGTCAGTGCCAGAAAAGGACTGCAACTGGCTTTAGCATCCTTCACATGAGGACTCTGTGTGAGCTTGGGAGAGGCAAAACATGGAAGCGAAGAAGCTTAGGAGGGATTTATCTGAGACCTGGAAGCCTGGTTAAGGAGTTTTGCTGTGTATGAGCAGGATCTGTCAGACTCTGTGCCGTGTCCAGGATGTTTGTGACAGTGCTTTGTAAAGCACACTACTATGAATTTGAAAAGGGAGAGAAAAGGTAAAGATATTATCTGAATACAACTGCTAATCTCACAGGATTCCTGTATTGCTGCTGGATATTAAAGGTGTTTGGCCCACATAATATAAGAGCCCATATGCTCAGAGAAAAGAAAAAATGCACAGAACTTTCAAGTTATTCAAGTTTTTCTGAGTAGCAAGAGCTCTTGAAGGAATGGCAGAAATGTTTTATCCTTCCTCCCTTCCCTGTTTATAGCTCTGACCTGCACTTCTTCAGCACTTCAAACAAGGCAGAAACTGTATTTGCTCTGCCTGGATTTTGTTATTCCAGGTTCTTTGTGTGACAGCAGAGTCTTCTCAGATTGCTCTTATCTGTGTTGGCTTGTGGGGATGTTAAACCTCAGAGCCCTAAGATCCCACGCACCATCAGAGCAACTATCACAGCACATGTTGGCCTCCCAAGATATAAACAAATCTTCCAGTATCAAAAGGCAATAAAACACAGAAAACTTTAATCTTTTGATGGTTTTATAGTGAATTGCTTCTCTGTGAAGTGTCCTAGATGGTGCTTCTCTGATAGGCATGAGACTGAGGAAGTAGGATAATATGACAATCCCTACACTTGCTTTTACCATCATTCTAACAGTGCACATAATTTCCAGAGCAATCTCTCTTGTGTATTGAAATAGACATACCTGTAAATATGTCCTAATATATTAAGCACAGAACAGTTTTATAGCATCAATGGATATACAAAGAGTGAAGGATTTAAGTCAGGGGATAGAGTTAAAAGAAAAAATGTTCCATGGACATGATATCTTTTTGTCTTTTCTGAGCATCCCGGGCCCCTGTTACCCAGATGAGCTCACAGCTCAAATCATGTAAAGCTCCATCTCCTCTACTATGATTCTCCTTCTCACCTAGTAAACTGTCATCACTGTTCAGGTAGAAGCCTGGATTCAATCTGTCATTAAGCACCTAACATGCGGATCATGCTTCTCTGTAGCTCCTCTGTAGTCAGAGAAAGGTCATTTCAGTCCACTTAAACATTGAATCACCCTTGTGAGCTGTCTGGCCCTCCTAAAAGCAGAGAGGAACCTTGGGAAGCCTATTCACACATACCCAGCCTCTTGGATACAATTTTGCCTCCTATGCTTCCAGGGACTGCATCTCCACCAGATGCAAGCCTCTCTTGATCCACCCCGCCATCCTCCAGCCTTTGTCTTTTGCAATTGCCACAAAACACAGTCCATGAAATGTAAATTAAAAAGCATGTGGACATCATGCTAGGAGAGGCTACATGCAGAATGCTGTGTAGACAGTGGAGTGGAGAACATGGAAAGGGCATGGGCCTGGGATGTGCTTCCCCACAGGCGGTGGATGGTCCCCATCATGTGAGATACCCACTCACATAGAGATGAGCTGTCTTTGCCATCCTGGCCCTGCTGTGCTGGCTGCTGGAAAGGAAAGGTGCAAAACCAGAATGGCCAATGGCTATTTTGCTCTTTGAGGAAGAGACATGAAGGTTGCACTGACCTTTAACAGAAGCTAGTGCTCCCTGCAGGACAAAGCCTTACTCTTAACTTGCTCTAAATATTCGTTTCAGTACTTTGGCCAGCAAAGCAGGCAACCACTAGTCAGGACGATAGAGACTATCCTTATTCTTGTCTCTGGTGGTCCTGACTCACTGCCCCAGCTGAGGTCTCTCTAGCTGGGCAGCTGGGGTGTGAAAGATGCTGCCTGGTTACACACATCAGCAAGTTCTCAGGCTTTTTGGGGTGCATCATCAAGTCTATCTCTGCTGCTGTAATAGTAGCAATAGAAAGGCATCCCAATTAAGTATATGGTGTCTATAGTTTTAGACAAAATCACTCACCCAAATACAGTCCTTGCTCCAATACTTTAAAACAAGGAGAAAAACCCACCAAACAAGTAGGTTATGTTCTTGGGAGAGGGAAACAATAGTCCTTATGACCAGTAAGTGACATACAGGTGAACTCATACTTTCCTGTATAGGCACAGACACAGAAGTGTCTTATACACAAAGGAGATTGTCTCACCTTCCCCTTCTCGGAATGATTTTTGTTCAGGGTTGTTCCTGGTCCCTGGTTACCTGAAACCCAGTCTGCTTCAGCTAGTTCATAATCCTCAGCTGGTCCAAGGCTAGAGAGAGGCTTTAATGCATTGCTCCACTGTCAAGGTGGCAGCCCTTCATGCTGTGATGAGTGGCCCACCACTCAGTCCCACTAGCCCCCAGCCCAGCTCTCAGGATTGGGGCCCATGCAGAAGCTCCCACTAGGCAGCACATCCCTGATACCAGAGATTGCTCTGCCCCTGCCATCTCCTCACAGAGTATTGGTTCCTGATACTCTCCCAGTTTCTGCTTGTGAAGGTCTCTGTCCTGCAGGAAAGCTTAGGGAAAAGGGTTGATGCTTTTTAAGAGTGACTCTTGGATTTAATTATGAGTGCTCCCATCTCCCTTCTTTCCTTTTCCTCTGCTCTGAGAGTTACCCACAAAATAGATTTCTGTAGAATCTACGTAAAGCTCTGATCTCTTTTTCACTGGTGGAGCTACATGAGGAACAGAATAAGGCCCACCAGCCATTTTTTCAGAAGAAAGAAATATATATTTCTCTTGCTTCATGAAACTTCCTTGAGGAGATTTTGTTGTGTTATGATCCAATCCTGCTATTTGGCACAGCAAGTAATTATTATACAGTTACTGATTTTCTGACTCACTCCTTTGCAGATCTGTTCTGCTTCTTCGGATTCATTACAAGCCTCAAGGAGCTGAGCAGAAAAACAGCATGTCCCACCTTCACATGTCAGATAGTAAAGCTTAGTCATGCAGCTTAAAATAAAGTAAGCAAGGGGCAGATGGCAAAAAGGACAAAATGTGGCTTATTTAATCTGCCTGTGTTTGCAAGGAAGTAATTGTCTTTTAGGCTCCAGAAAACAGAGTGCTACCAGAAGACAAACAATGAAGTCTCTCTTTCCAGGGCACATATGACACTATTTGTATAGCTTCAACAGGAGCCTGCAGTTAATTCAGGGCTTTCAATAAAATTTACATTCACCATATGTAGAGGATAAAACACCTTCCTTGAATTTGGAAGCTGAATTGACCTGCTTCCCCTCCCTCATGTGATCAGTTCACCCAGAGAAACTGTAATCCTCTTTTGAGCCCATACAGTAAAAATGTCTTTAACAAAACAGACCTTCCAACATAAAACTATTACATGAGGAAACAAGGCACTAAGTGGTACAATAACTTGAAACACATAATACTGTCAGAAACAATGACTGTGGGCTTGACAGTTTCCATCAAACTGGTACCAATTTAAAGCTTTTAGTAAGTGCAATCATTAATGTATGCAGAGCTGTTAAGTAGTGAGTCAGAGTAACTTAGCTACATTTTGTTTTGTACTGACAAACCACAAAAGAGCAGCTCGAGTACTGGAAGTACAGTTGCTCATTAGGTATTTAGCTTTGTGAACACCTTTGGAGTTTTATTCAGTTATTTTCAGTGAATGTGTACAGTGCAGTTCTGCATAGGCTGAAAGGATCTCTTTCTTGCCACAGATAAATAGGACACTTTTTAAACCTACTGTGTTACTGGTGAGAAAATGAGCCCTGAAGAAAAACAAGAAGAGGGATAGCCCAAATCAAGCTGTATGAATGAAAAACTCTTATTGTCTAAATGCTCTGAAAAGTTTTAGCTTTTAGATGTTTTTGAGTAGGAAGCACCTCCTGAAGATTCCAAAGGGGAGCCAGAGAGGCCCTAGCTAACTCTAGAGGGTGCTGCAATGTGCTTGTACCTGGTTGACAAATGACAGCTGGGAGGTGTGCACAACTGGAGAAAACAGGGCACGGAAATCTGATGATGCCTGCAAATTCATTCCACGTTCCTGGATTTCCAGACTTGAGGTCCAGTAATTTCTAGGGGTCTTTATAAAACAGAGAAGGAGGGGCAGGGGAACAGATGCAACCATTAGGGAGAGGTAACATCAGCCATTATGAGGAGACACTCAAGCTGAAACTCTTGTAAAGGAAAAGATTGGTGAGAGGGGCAGGTTTTTCATGGATATAAAATCATGGAGATGACAGATAACATCATTGCAGTTCTTTCATTCTCCAGTAGTGCAGGCACTCAGTAACTAGTACAAGATTGCTTTAAAACAGACAGAGGGAAACTCTGGACAAGCTTGTACGGACAGATGGTTTCAGCTAGTTCAAAGAAAAGGTGGACAAATCCACAGACCAACAGTATAACAATAAAGTGAATAAATGACTGTACCCTCCATCATCTCTAATTTTGGGACTACAGTGACCGGATTAGAGGGGAGGGCCAGGTGTTAATGCTGCTGCTGGGACAGAACACTTGGCCAAATGGTCCACTGCTTGGGGCCAGCTGGGCATTCTTGTTTCCTATTCTTGTTTCCTGGACTCCAGAGGTAGATAAGGGGGTGTGCTCCTCAGTGCTAGGCATAAGTATTGGCATTTGTATATGCAGAATTTTGTTACAGTGCAGATATTGCAACATAATGTATCAGACAACGAGGCCCGTGGAAAGAAATAGATATGGACAGATTCTTGATAGCTGTTTCAGAGAGATGTTTATTTCCCCAGCCGCATGGCCGGGATCTGCCGAGGAACTGCTGCAATCCTGGGACCCGAGGGTCCTTCTGCCAGTGCAGGGGAACACAAAACAACCAATGGGGAACGAGGCTGACCAGGGGCAGGGGAACCCCGTGCCTCCCACCCAGGGCCCCTCTCCCAGGACCACATGGCAGGGGGAGGGACCCAACAGTATTTTAGTAATGGTTCTCACTTAGTTGCCATCTAAAGCCTTTACTGGCTTCTGATTTTGAGGTTGCTGTTCATCTGGCATTTAAAGATCTACTCCTGGGCTTGTCTAGAGGCATAAAAATCTTGAAAGTGAAGAAGAGCTTAGCACCACTTTCATCGTTACTGTCAGGAAACAGTTTTTTTCTACCTTTTTCATCAAGTAGAGGAGCTTGGTTTACTCATCCTCTTACCTGTTTTCTTGAAGAAAGACACAGAAGAAAGGGCAGAGATGCTTATCTACAGGATAACTTTAGAGCTGATCACCATGTGGAGGCGAAGCATCAGAACAGAGACCTAAGGCACAGTCCCTTCCTCTTCACATTTAAAAGATCCTTTTACTTTTGTATTAACAGCAGTAGAAGTTTTGGGAGTTAGTTGGAAGCTGTGGTAGTGAGGTAGCATGAGAGATGTGTAGCTGCTATACCAGTGTCCTGTCCTAGGAATCAGGCATCTTCTCTGCAGTGCAGTTTTTCTTTGTATAAGAGTTTCTCTTACAAGGGACATGACTGCCTTTGATTACCACACCCCTTAGCTCACTCTTCCCATTGCTCCTGAGTGTTGCATTAATCCTACTGTGTTTCTGTCTCCCTGTCTAATGTACTGGGTTAATTTCTAACAATACTTTCAAAGGCATTTGTAACATCAACAGAATAGTCTAGTGACATGTAAAAATCTGCCTGTTCATTTTAGGTCAAACACATTTACCTGTAGGTTACCTGCTGAATTTCCTCAGCACCTAAAGATCTTCCTGGAAATCTAGTAAGACCAGAAACTACTACTTTAGTGTGTGGCTATAGCAAAGAAGTAAATGCAAAGGAGCATGCTAAGAGAAGAAAAATGCCAATAATGTTTCCAAACCACCATTAAAATAAGAGTAAAATAAATCTGGGGCTAGATCAGACACTCAGGTCAGTTGTGGTTTTGTCAAAACCAGATTATTTCTTCCTTCAAAGCAACACAGTAGAAGTGAAAATGTGGCATGTCATGTCCTGTTGCATCTCTCTGTACCTCACGCTGAGCACAAATTTTATTTCAAAGATGATGGTGTTTGCCAAGGTGTCACAAATAGTTGTTTTCCTCCAAGCCAGCAAATTCCTAAAGCACCACCAATGCAGCAAATTCCTATTATCTAACTTTTAAGTTACCTTGACTCAATTTGTGTCCTCTACGGCTTTCCCAGGATTGAAAATAATAATGATAGAAGAATGGTTCAAAAAGCAGAAACAAAGCCAGAGAAGCATTTGGTCTTATCTTTATTTAATAGAGGCCTGGAGAAAAGACAAGTTAACTCTTCTGATAAAGAAAAGCAGTTAATCTTACCTCAAACAGATTTTCAGTATCTGCCATCCAACTCCTCCTCTCTAAATTCAGGCACCTCTGTTAGTAATGTGGTGTCTGATTAGCAGAAGTATTTAGTAAGCTAATGTTCACTGTCCACAGCAGGAGGCTCACACAGCTTGGCTGATGAGAAATGAACTGCCTGAAGCTAGCTTTTAATGGCAACTAATTTCCCATATTTGATACTCAGCTCAGCCAACTAATATCTAGCTCAACCGTGACAAGACAATCACAGTTCCTTTTGAAAATCCTTTAATCTGGGATGCAAACCAGTGTGCTCAAGGCTATAATGAACTTCTGAGATTATGTACTGGCTATTTTATAGGAGGTATATTTTCTCTTTTCTTTTTCCTTTTCTGCCTCAGAAAGGCTTAAGAGTACATATTTTCATAGTTTCCTGCTTTTATGCAATTTGCTTAGTGCACGGAGATAATCTCCTCCTGAAAGTCAGTGACAAAAAAAGTTTTAAAAGAACAAGTAAACAGCTTTCCCATCAGATAACCCATAGGATGTGGCAGTTCACAACATCACAACATCATAAGTGGCTTTTAAATCAACTGATCTTGTTATTCTGAAAGTGTTTTAAATATCTAACATGTTTTATACTACACTGGCTTGGGCTTTGACAAATCCCATTACTCTCTGTTACTCTATCTCATTACACAGTGAATTATTAAATAGAACACTTAACCTAATTAGATATTATTGTCCTGATACATACAGACATCCTGAAACGAGTCATTCCTTTTTGTTGTTCTGACTAGTCCTTCAGTTGTTTTTTATCTCTTCTGTGTCGGAGGTGGGTTTTTTTCCTTCCTTAAGAAGCATCAAATCTCTGGTAGAAGAAAAGTTTTTTGATGTTTCTTTTCAAAATGATTCCTGGATGTAACAATACACAATATATAGATATATGTTTGTAAGAGCCTGTGTGTCTGTAAATACATACACACAAAAATCCACAAATAAAAATTATTCTGGTCTGCAAACACAGTTTTTCTCCTATAGCAGTGTGCACACTCTTTCACTTCTGTGGAGCTAGTAAGATATGCTTAGCATTATTTTGGTTTTAGACTAGATTGAAAATTTTCATTCCAAAGATATTCATTCCAGGAGGGAGAAAAGTCTTCAGCTCTTCTATAAACTGGCTGACTACCCCAGACTGTACCAGTCCAGTGCAGGACCATAGAGCCTTTTCTCAAGCCCTCATTGATGGCCAAAGCATGCATCCGTAAAGATGTATGGGAAAATATCTGGCTATTAATATCAGAGAATTATCAGATCAACAGAGACAAGCTAGTACATTTTCTCAGTCTTTTCAAAATACAGTGCAGTCATGGCTGGCTAATTGGAAAAGATGCTCCCTATCATATAGTATACTTTTAAATTAACAGACTGTCACTTGCGGATCTGTTTCGGATCATTTCGTTATTTTTCCAACAAACTTTCAAAATAAAATATTTATTTTCCCCTCTCATACTGTGCAAATCAGGTCAAAAATATTACTTGACATAGGCATAACTTGTAAGAGTTGCTTTGGCTATTTACCAAGCTGTCATGTTTATCTTTTAAGTGGCATCTCCCATATTTGGAAACATGACAAATGCTGTAGACAGTGTTATTGTTGTGGGAGGCAGTTATCCCATGTTTAATGATGCTAACTATAGAATATTCCTTTTTCAGAAATGGCCCATGTGTATGTTCCATTCAAGTAGAACCCTACCAAATGTATTAACTCACAGCTAATTCATGTTGTCTGAATACACCTCTGTGCTGAGGATGTCCTGGGAGTGATGCAGTTTCTTGGAGAATGTCCCCATTGCCATTTGCTCTGGGTGACACCACTGGCTCCTCTGTGTGTCCCCCTTTTTCTTGCCGCCCACCATAGATGAAATAGCCCAGTGTGTCAATTCCATCTTACATTTGTTTGATGTTCTTTTGTGCTAAACATTAGAAAATGTTACCTTTCTTGTTATTTTATTCCCATTAACGTCCTCCTTCTACATATATTTCTTTATTTTTAAATCATAACAATGCAATTACAGCTCCACAGTCAAGACTAACCTTCATTTTCCAATTCAACATCTGAGTTAAATACTTTTGCTACTCATAACATGTGCCTTACAAATCACAACTCTGTGTGTTGTGAGTATTCACAACGTTTCACTGTATTTTATGAAGGGGAGAGAGACACTGAAACATGCATTGAATGAGAAGAGAAAATACAAAATGGTGGCTCCTGTCTGAGTCAACGAGCTGCTTGTGTTCTTATCAGTCTGTATAAAAGTGAGATTACTGGATTACTTTAGCTATTTTATGAGTTAAATTAGAAACTGATGTGCCTGACATTAGGACTCTTACTAGACACTGTTACTTGATGCTGCTTGACAAGTATCATCTCTATGTGGAGGAGCTGGTTTCAAAAAGACCAGATGTAAGTGTTGCCACTTCCACAATTTGAAAAGTCTGTACATCTTAAAAATGTTTAGCTCAGTCAGTATCAGAAAACAACCTTCAGAAAAGGTGATATGGATGAGATGGATTTTTTTGATATACCATTGAAGATCTGTAATGCAGCAGATGCCCACCCAGAACTTGCTGAGACAAGTTGTTTTACAATCCTGTCAATATCCACAGAAAATCAAGCCCAAAATTTGCTAAGAATTCAAGATAAATATCAATGGTATTGCAAAAAGTGAGTCCTCTATAAGTCTCTATTTTAAATGGCGTATTTCTGAAATGAAAAAAGATTCCTAGTGCTTTTTTTCATGGTACATATACAATTGTGTTGTATTGGGGGGAACATTGTGTTTAGGTGACTTTCTGAATGCAAACCAAAGAGTTCCAAAATTAGAAGAAAGGAAATAGGGAGATGGGGGTTTAGGTGAGAGGGATTAGAAGAATGGGTGTCCATCTATGAAATCTTAACCAGAGCCCTTGTGAAAGGGCATAGTCTGTACTCAGACTGACTGTACTCAGATCCCAACTGCTTTCCAAAGGACCCTTGGCTCATTCAGTTCATGGAAGGGAGGATGTGTCATACCTGTGTGGGGAAAAGTTTATTACCTGCAGGGTCTTGGCTTTCTTTGTGACTGCTGTTAGATTACACTCAGTGCTTCAGGCAGGATGTCATGAGAAGGGCAATGTCACAGAACCCCTGGAAAACTGGATTCTCTCCCTCATTCTACCACAAAATTCTGGTGTGATGGTGGACAGTCATTAGGATTGGCCAATAATTACATGTTCCTCCATTTGAAAGCACTTTAGATTAGAGTTTCTACATAAAAAGTGCCAAGCACTTCTGACTGCAGTGAAATTCTTGAGTGTATACGACTACATTACGCTAAGTACTCTAAAAGATTAATTCCTAGGCATCCTAAAGTGGGCACCTAAAATTAATGGGCTTTTTTTCTTTTGCTATTTTCATCTTAATCTCTTTAAGTTCCTCACTAGTCAAATGAGATAATTATACCTCTCTCCATCATCAGGTTGTTATGTAGATAAAGTCATAAAAGATTTTGAACCAGTTAGGTGTTACAGTGATGAGAGCTTTGAAGATTTGAAGTAAAATGCCAGTTCTGTATTCAGCACCAGGATTGGATGTGGTGTATGGGAAAGAGCCTTCCCCTGACAGGACTAGAACCCAAAGTGATCCAGCATATGGTGAGAATTATCCTGTCTGCACACCCAGTGAAACCAGTGGTGTGCCTCAGCATGAGAATCAGTGAAATCAGACTGCTTCATGTCTTCTGTGTCTCAGCCAGAGTCAGGTCTCACTGGAGATTTTTTTTCCTGTCTTAGTTCTCTGACAGGTAATAATGAATGAGTTCTGAAGATTTTCTTCTAAAGGTGTCAGTAAAAAGTGTCCAGATGCCCACATCATAAAAAACCCCCAAACCCACACAAAGTACAGACTGTGAGGTCTCACTCATCCTTGAGAAATTTTGGCTGAAACTAGTCGGTGCATTTAAAGCATTGTGGTCATCAAATCCTTGATGTCAAGGGAAAGGTAAAAATAATTTGTGGTGGTAGACAGGTACCTGAGCATTTGTATTCAGTGTTTCAGCTGAACCATGTTTCTCATGTTTCATAGTTTTTTAAAGCTTCATACTGTTTAAATAGGCTGTTTCACATGCAACCCTGTTTTAGAAAGGGAACTGAAATATCAGCTATGTTAAATAGCCTTACAGACCCACTGCATGGAGAAACAGTAAGGCTGAGATCCTTATATGAGCATCGCAGATCTTCTCAGGCTTGAGCCAGCCTTCAGTGAAGACAACTGGTTGTTACCCTTTCAGTGGGCCCTCTCCTTAAAGAGGAAGGTGTTGTATTGTGGGATAAAAGGCTCATGACATGAAGGATCCCAGAAACACAAGGGCAGAGATCCAATACCCTGGTCAGGGACATGCACCACTGCCCATTTTCAAATTAAACTCTGTTTTGAACTATTTACCTGAGTAAGGGACATTTTGCATGTGTATGGGTCCAACAACTGGAGTTGTACCAGGGGATGTAGGACCCCAGGTGCCTCAGATGCCAGCAAGTGGAGAGGCCAGAGCCCATGTGCACTGCCAGGGTGCCTGCATACCAGAGTGTGGATTGCTACCAAACATCAAACTGGACTTGGCGGCTAGAAAGCCAGGCAGGGACCAGAGGGTCTGCCAGTTCTCCACCAGCAACTGAAGGGGCTGCCTTGGGAACCCCTGTGTCTGGGTGTCAACAGCTTTGGAGATGGGAGATCCAGGGAGTTTTGGGGCAGAAAAAGTGTTTAGAGACAGCTAGTAGAAAGACCCATATGTTGTGTATATAGGTATACATTTTTTCCTATTAGCAGCTGTCATCCTGATCAGCTAGAGAGGGGAACAGGATGAGGCCACGGTGCTGTTTGTGCTTGCAAGTGTTGTGTTTTCCATCTGTGTGGATGCACGTGGCTGGTCACAGGTACACATGTACGTGTACACATATGGTGTGTGTGTGAGCCTACGGGGAACGTGTGCTCAGCCTCACTGCCGGCTGATCCGGAGGCTACGGAGCTGCAGCAGCCTCCCCTCTGTTGGGCTGCTGGGCATGACAAGCCCTAACAGATGGGCCCTCCTCTGCCAGAAGGTTTCAAACCCATCTCCTAAACAACTAAGGAATGCTGCTCAGGAATACTAGATTTGCTTCCAGGATGTAAGGAATTATGGTCTGATGGCTACAGGTTTGCTTTTGTCTCTTCCTCTGAACCTGTCCCCTGTCGTAGCCTCACCTGCTGGTTAATCACTTCTCTCTTGGGAACAGCAGGCAGCACTCAGCAGCTCTTTTTCAATAACCCATACGCTACACAAAACAGAAAACACTGCTGCATGGCTTCTTCCCTTTGTGGTAATACTGACAGTACTTCCCTGTTCCACAGTGTTCCTCCTCCCTTACATTTTTTTCTCCCTGAAAGCTTTTCTGGGAGGACAGTTAGTTGGAAGGAGAGGTTGTTGCTGGGTTATCTTTCCTAGGCTAGCTAGCAAGAGTGTCAAATGACTTCCATGTTCCTGAGCAATAAGGTTTCTCTGGACACAGATATTTCTGCTGTTTTGTAAACAGTAACAGCTGGAAGGAGGATGTTACTATAGCAGAGCAGTTTGGGGGTGGATGAGAGAACTGAACATACAGGCACATGAATTTTAAGACAGAAACAGCATATGCAAGGAGTGTTCCACCAGCTTGATAATAACTCGTCAGCTGGGGCTGATGAGGTGCACATTTCCTGCAAAATCCTAGATTGGCATTTCACTGCCTGTTGCCTGCAGTTTTCTGGCTCTCCCCTGATCCCATATTCCTTCCAAGCACACCAAGGATATCTATTTACACATTTTCACTCACTGAATTACAATCTCATTTATCCCTGCTTACCTCATGATTCAAGAAATGAATGATGTGTTAAGGCAGATGTAACAAAACCGATGTCTTTAACTCTCAGGTCCTGTCATGGCTCGTCCTCGGAGCTTGTTTGGAGGATTGGACTCTCCTCTTATTACATTTCTTACACAGGAGCCTTTAAAACTGCTAATCAAACTGTTTACTGTGTAGAAACTATTTAATAAGAGGGAAAAAAATCTCAGGCTTTTCATTGTAATGCAATTTTTGGAGAAAATCATCCAACTTAGAATTAGATGATACTTAGTTGATAAAAATCTCCTTACAGGTATTTTGCCATGATTTGTTGCTAATTTTTCCTCACAAATTACTTGTTCCCAGCATTGTAAAACTCTGTGGTTTACTGTAAACATTACTGCTAAGAAATGAATACAGAGGTCATTTTTTTATCCTATTTTTTCAAGTAGAAGCAGTGCAGCTGTTGATCAATTTTGTGACATGAAGGATGGTGATGTCATGACCTGGCAGGAACAAACACAGACCACAGGAGATGGAAGAGGAGTGGATCCAGACAAGGAAAAAACCCACCGCTAATACAGCATTTAGAAAAAAAGCACAGGGGCAAAAGGTGCAATTAAAAGAATCAGGGAGATAGGGGGAGGTGGTGGCTCTGGATTTTGAAATCCTGCACTTGAGAATTGAAACCTCATACACCTCAAATTTCTACTGTCTTTTTCTGTCTTCTGTGGAACAGTTAAATTTGCTCGTTGGTTCAGCAGGTTTTTTTTCTGAATATAAAATAATTTGTCTCAGAGTAGATAGCAGGGTGCAGAATTTATCTGGTGTAAATGCCTCCCACTTCATACTCACTGAGAAGCTGCTCCAACACTCTTTGTTCTCTGTATATGAAGCAGAACTGCTGAAACATGTCAACAGTTCAGTGCTTATCACAGTGCTCTTGGTTAGGCTATCTTCCTCTTCTGCTTTTGCATCATATTGCTTTGTACCCTTTTCTTGTGGTTTTGTCAGAGAGGTAACTACATTTCATTGATGGTGTAGGCACAACTTGTAGTCTTTGGGAAAAATAATAAAGAAGCAAGCTGACACTTATACTGTAAATGCCTGGAATTAATTCTGGGAAAGAATAATCTTTCAAAGCAGAAACACTACATGAATGTCAAATTGTCAGACACTCAAAATTTCTTTCTATACTGAATTGGCATCTGTGCTGATATTTTTTTTCTTTGCCCTTTCCTTAGGTGCATTAATGCCACCACATATAACTACAAATCCACTATTGCTGGATGCAGTGAAAATGTATCTGCATCCCTGCAGGTGGATGTTGAAATACTGTGTTGGGCTGGTGAAAAGCAATTTTGATACATGGGAAAATATCTAGTTCTACTTAAGTTTTTTATTTTCTTCTCCTCTGCTCTGAAAAACTGTCTGTCTCTCAGACATCAGAAAACAGCACTGGATTCTCTAACACCAAGTTGCATTGTTGTAGCTACACTGGTTTCAAAGTGGATACTCCTGATATACTGTCCTTCAGTGAGAGTAGAGTTGAGGCCACAGTTCTGAGTGTATTTTATGTTAACTGTCTCTGGTATAGTATCACAAAAGCAGTTTTCTAATGTCTGTATCTTCTAAATAATTAATCTACAAGTCTGTATGCCCTGGCTCTAGTAATACCACTCTACTTGTGTTGGCCATTATTTATGACTTGTTAACTTCATTTTTCAGTCAAATAAAAATCTGTATTTTGTGTGCACCCAAGTCAGATGTTTCTGGGAGAATAGGGCCTTTGATAACACTGAGGGAAAAATTTAATTGTACCCCCACCCCCACATCATTTACATAACTCAGATTGATGAGATAGGAAGGAAAGTGTTTACAATGCAAGAAGATAGGAATTTGGGGATTTAAATAGGAAGCAAATCGAAATGAGCTGTCTGAGGTAATTATGGAACACATACTTCATATGTTTTCATTAGATATTGCTATTATACTACACAAGGCAAAGGAGTTTGATTAAACTACAGCTCAGTATATAAATTTATGCATAAATTACCCAGAAATCAGTTAGTTCATTATCTTTCAGGAACTCAGCAGGGGACTGAGCAAAAGTTTAGGTCCACTGGGATAAATAATTTGAACAAGAATAAAACCTGTCTTAGGTAGGAAGAAAAAAACACAGGCAAGGTCCATGAGATGGAGTATGACAAGGGGTTAAATTAACTCCTGTGAAAAGCCCCAGGCAGCCCCAAGACGAACAGCAAGGCTGAGCTCCTTCTCTACTGCCAGGGAGCCCAGGGCCGAGGTAGTGTTTGCCCATAGCTCCCATGAGACCACACTAATGCCTGGAGAAGGGACACTTCACACTAATGCCTAAAGATGACACAGTTCTCTCCTGCAGGCACCCCTTCAGTGCAGGTGACAGCTTTATTCTTTCTGTTTGCAAAAGGTACTTCTGTCTGGTTTTACCACTGGTTTGCTTAGGGAAGGGGGCTCAACAAATATCAGGCGGCTAAATTGCTTTCTGATTTAACCTCCACCCTCTAGCACGGTGGTTTTATTTTTATGTGAAGGAAATATTTTCTCAGATATTCTTAGCCCTTCCTTTGACAATGTACTAATTTTAAAAAGCATTTTGTTCAGGAATTCAGGAAGGATCACACCTAAAATCCATCACCAGGTTACCTTCAGCCTTGAGCCAGCTTTTGACCACTGCATGTTGCTGGGAAAGAACCACGGGATGAAAGTGATGCTGCCAGGAAATCTGTGACAAGCAGTCAGGATATGATCTCCACAGACCCTTTGAGTAATAAAATCTGTGATTAAATATTACCTAGTGTATTTTGAATTGGTTTTATTCTTCAGGCCAGACTCTACCATTTAAGGAAATGACTATTCACAAGAACATAAGATCAGCCATTTGGTGAGAGAAGCTATCACAAAACACACTGCATTAACCTTTCGTATAATCGTAGTGCATCTGTGAATTCACTCCAGGTCTGTACATCATTATTTGATTGATAGAAACTGTGGCTCTCACAAGTACACATATGCTCTTTTTTTGCACTTGTTGAAGCAGACTGGACTAAATTTCTCCAGCTTCTGCTTACATAAAGAGATGCTCTAACTCTTTTGTTGCTAATGAGGATACAGACCTGTGTTTGGGACTTATGGTATGATCTCTTTGAAATGCCTTTCAAGGATCTCTCTCTCTCGCCTATTTATACTTTTCTACATTATTTTTAATAGACGCAATAAATACTGTCAAACAGCTTAGCTTTTAACTTTTAGCTCTCTTTTGGACTTTTCTGCCCCTTCTATTCCTGCTGAGGATGCTTGTTCCCTTTTAGTCCTTCATCTCTTTAAATTTCTTTACAATCAATTACATGACACTGATCTGTCTATCTCACTCTCTGTCTGTAGTATATCAGCATCAGCTTCAACTGTAATCCACTCTGCCTTGTTATTGACTGCCTCTCTCCAAGCCTGGTATCATCAAATACAACTGCCTGACTAAACAACCTTTTAATAAATAAACACAACAAACCTTGGCCCTAATAATAAAGCTTCTGACTCTCCAATAATCCCCTTTTCCATTAAATCACTCTGAAGTTCAATATTCTTTCTATATTCCCTGTGAGTATAATTCATTAAACCAAGCATTTTTTGGGGAACTGTGTTACAAAAACGGTTCCTTTGCCACCATGATCTCCTGTCAGCAGATGCCATGTGGTAAACTTGTTAACTCTTTCAGAATTCTGACTGGTATTTCATAGATGTTTACATTTTCACACCTGAAGGGACATCTTGCTTGATGCTCAGAATGACCTAAACTAGTTTTATCCAGCCATTCTTAGGATGAGTAGATGACTTCTTTTGTTGCAGAGTATCTCTCAGGAAGACTTCCAGACTTGCATTCAAGTAGTAAGAGTAGTCCACAGCCACTATATTTTGTAATAATTTGTAATTTGTAGTTAATTAATATTGCCACGAAAAATGTACACTTCTGGGTTTGCTGTTTGAATCCAGTTTGAATTTGACTGATGTCAGCCTCCAGCCACTGCATCCTGTTTTTTCTGTGTTCAAGATTAAACAACTTAATGCCCTCAGTAATTTTCCCTTGCAGGGTATGGAAAGTTCATTTCAGATTCCAAGTAGTCTGCTCCCTCCCTCTCTCTCTCCCTTACGTTTCTCCCTCCAGTGAATGTTCTCCACTTTTCACAGCATCCTTGTGCCACTAATCTAAGCCCTCTCCAGTCTTCTACTGTCCCCTATAAGTGTAGGTGAAGTAAGCAGAAACAGCATATCACAATAATACTCTTGCTCCTACTAATTATAAAGGTAAATTAATATCAATAACCCTACTTTCTATTTCCTCGTCCACCCATGAATGGTTCTTTTTAGGTCTTTTGGCCATGACATCCTGATGGGAGGTTTGCAGTCTCCTTCCTTTACTCAGTCTATGATGCTTGCTGTAACTGAAACAAGAACTGTCACTATAGCTTTCTCTTGCAAGTTTTCCCCAATATTTTCTCCGACAGCACTTTCATCCAACATTATCTTCACCTGATCACTTTTCCCAGTGTTGTTTTGAATAAAAGGAATGGTTTCTTGCTGTCACATCAAATACCTTCTTGAAAGTACAGGCATTAAATATATCTTCTATTTCATTGATTTTTTCTTCATATTTTAAAGAGCTTTTTAATGCAGCACATTTGCTAATATATCTGAATTTATCTTTATGCCTTTTTTTCTGAATAGGGCATGGGTCTTTGATATTGGCAATTAATTTAAGCCTTTTGGTGTCTTTCTTTCATTGACTTCATCTTGGACATAGCTTTGATTTATCATGGTATATTTTCTTCTCATGGAAAATGAGTATCTGATTATTTCTCTATGACATATTGTGAAGATAGGAATAAATAAATATATTTTTTTTACTCCGTCAGCCCCTTTAACAATTTATTACCCATCCTATCTCTCATTCCACCTCTTCTGCCATCTCCTGTTCCTTTATGTATACAGAATGTGTCTTCCCATTTATCTTACATCTTATTCACACCTCTTTCCATTCTTCATCTTGACTTTACTTATAACTTTACTACAGTATCACAAACATTTCTGTAATCTTCCTGCTCCTCCCCTGTATTGATGTTTTATGCCCAGTGCTAACCTTTATCTCATTCTGTGTTACTTTTTGTACTTCTGTTCATTGCACAGTGTATGTATGAATGGTTACACGCTTTGAGGTTGCCTGTTCCAGTGGTGCTTCATGCTGTGGATATGTTGATGAACTTGCCTATAAGGAATCTCTGACTATCTGCCACTTTTCTTCCCATTTTTTTTTACTTGCCATTAATAATTTTTTTAATCTTAACAGGCTTTCTCTGCCCAAGCTGTCCATAGCAAAGTCATGCCTTGCCCTACTCTTGTTTTATTCCGGGGCTGAAAGGGTTGTTTTGGACAAGGGGACAAATTTGGCCTGAAACTGCAAGTGAAAAAAGGGCAGCCTACTGTTGTCTGACAAACTGTGTATCAGGAACAACTTCCCCCTCCTACTGGTAGGGGAACTACATGATCCCCCTGTCATCCCCTTCCCCATCAAGAGCAACATCTTTTTGCAAATGAGGGGGATGGCAGCAATGCAGTTCTGGTGCTGGAGGCTCCCGAGGAGGAGAGAAACATTCTTGGGCACCAAAGACACCTTGGAGAGACACCCCGCTAAACCCACCACCATCACCAGTGTCTCTGACTGAGTCTTCATTCTCCTTCCTTCTAAGAGTTCATACCTTTCCTAAACATCCAAAAAGTCAGGAACTGAGACTAAAAATCTGCTGGAAATAATGAAAAAGCCCTTCCATTCTGGTGGATGAGGCCAAAGTTTCTTCCAAGTAGCTAAGTTTATCAAGCTCTTCAACAGCAACTCAGCCCTCCCTGTTGGATGCAAGGCAGCTGCTAGTGTAGAAACAGTGCATCTACACCATGCAGTGGAGTTGTTGTAGAAGCTTCAAACCACTGCCCATACCAGCTCTAAGGAGAACGTGCATTGCCATGTGACTGAATTTCCGTGATTTAGTTCTGCCCCTAATTAGCGTCAGAATGGGTCTGAGACTTATTTTTTTTCAGTATGAAAACACAACAGCAATGTTATGCTTAGACTTTTATGACATTGGGTCCCAGCTAGACAATTTACTGGGTAGTTTGCCTCACCCCAGCTATTTGTCCTTCTTACACCAGTCTCTACCCACACACACAGCTGCTGTGCTGTGCATTGCACAAACACCATTTACCACGGTGACTGATTGTGGGATTTAGATTGTTAGAAAAACAACAGGAAGCTCCCTCCACACATGAGATTTTTTTTTTCTGTGCTGTTTGTTAATAATAATTTGCAAAAAAAGTCCATTTGTAGTTTCTGATTATAATCTGAGCTGCCCTGTTCAGATTTTCTGGATTAATTAATTTTTTCTTTAATTTACTTTTCCCTTAAACTTTGTAGGCATGTATATTCATGAAAAGAACAGAGGAGAAAAAAAATCCCAGAAATTACCACAAGAAAAACCCCTGCTAAAAGCAATAAGTTTGCTGACAGATGGTAGAATCAGTTGAAAATCGAGTACCATATTTACTAAGTCTAACCCATTTAGTAAGCCAGAAAAGTGTTATCTAATTCTATCCCCTGTGTGTTTGTGTTTTGGAATAAACAGATGCCTAATGAGGAATGTGTCTACTACAGTTTTTGAAGAACCTGGATGGATCCTGGTTCTGATTCAATACTTGATTTTGACAAAGCTGATAATGTTCACTGCTGAACCTATTGTTTTGGCTTTCAAACCTACAGATATTCCAACACTAGCTGACTGACAAAAATGTAGTTTCAAAGGTGCCAGAACAGGGCAGAAATCAGAAAAAAACAGAAGTGTTGAATGACTTAACCTGCATTTTACATTTGCTGTTCTATTTATATAACACCCAAAAATGCAGCAAATGAAAGGGCAAACACACTTGAATCACTTGCAGGCTTGACAGCTACCACAATCAATTCCTGTATGTTTTTCACTGAGTTTTATAAAATAATAGAGATTGGCTTAGAAAGACATATGCTTGTGTACTTTGTGACAGATCTGGGTGAGAAGCAAGAACTGAATAAACAGAGAATGGTGATCTGAGCAATGAAGGCTTTGGGGAAGATGAGCCTCTCATGGGCCATGCTTGGCCAACAAGGCTATTGCACATGCAATGCCTGCACAGGTTCCTCAAAGGTGCTGTTCTAACACTGCGTGGATGGCTTGTAAATTCCCACCCTTAGTAGAAGCCATTGCGAAGTTTACCAAGGAGAATCAGCTGTCCATGAAGTACATAGCAAAAGTTACAGAACAAGATTTCTCCCATGCTACAGAAGGCTTTTAAAATACGCTTTTTCTAAGTGTGTGTGAAACAGAAACAGAATAGGATCTGGTCTTGTGTAAAAATAAATAAAATGATGTCCACAAAGAGCCAAATATTTCAAAGGATTGTTTAATAGAAGCAAGGTCTGTTATTTTCCACTGTCTTTAAAAATATAGAGTTCAGTGATAGATTTCAATAAACTGATATTCACGCATTCCTACTTGTTGAAGTTGCTCAAGAGTTACTAAAGGCATTTTGCTGAATTTATATCCTATTTTCAATTACACGAAACTGATCAGCAGTGAGTGATTTTAATTCTGGAATTATAAAATATGTTTCTTGAAATACTAACAAGAGTCGGTTGCTGAAGCAGTGATCTGAATACCAGGATGCACAGCCCTATTCCCAGCACTTGCTGTCTATCTGTTCCATGAGCGACAGTGAGCAATTTCTGTTCTCTTTCTATATTCCCCTGTCTACCCCCGAGGTGCACACGGAAATAAGAATTTAAACTCACATATGCATTATTCTAATGCGTCTGATTTTCTGATTTCATTGAATGAATATCTAAGATAAGGTTAAGTCAGCATATCATCATCTTACTGCTACAGAAAATATAAACTTGCCCGTCAAAGGAAAGTGGGCCCTGGTGGTGGTAATAGAGTGTTTTAACATGTGGAGATATATGTGATTCTTAAATATTAACAGCAAGAATTGCATTTCACCTTTTATCTAGGTGGTATCTGAAGATAGTTTTCTGTTCACATTTTAGTGAAAGCAGGTTTTGATGGGGGGCCTGAGGGAAAAGAATAAGTGCCAGCACTATGGTTTTCTTCTAAAGGCTTTTCTGTCCCTCAAACCTAGAACAGACAAAATGATTGTGGGAAAGATTTTTCTCTGTCCTTGCTTTAGAAATAGAATATAAGCACAAATTTGGTTTGTTTCTAGCTTTATGTGAGTGAAGGAGGGAAATGGGAGAAGACTGTAGGTCCTGATTTTTAAGTTTCAGGTTTTTACTTTGCCCTTTCTTGGCTCTACTTTGTCACATTTCCAAGGCATTCAAACAAAGACTCAGGGGCCTCGCTAGACATAATGGTATAAAGTTTCCAGTGCAGTAAACTGTAACACTCTGTATGCTCTGGAAAGTTTGCATTCAGCCTTTTAATAAGTGAAGACGCAACATAATGCTCCTGATAATTTTCAGCATGGACAGATGGTATATGAACAGCCTGGTGGGAGGAGAACTAGCCCAGCTTAGGGTAACAATGTTCGACTAGCTATCAGGGAGGAAACAGACTTCCTCTGCCATTGCCCAGTGCCAAGGAGCTTGTTTTATCTCCTGCTCACCACACTGATCATGCTTTGCTTTCTTCTGTTTTATAGGCATTGGCTTTATGCAGAAAGTGCAGTTCCTTTCTACTGCCAAAACGAAACAGTATTTTAGATTATAACTAGGCTAGAAATCATTTACAATTAATTCTGCTCCAAAACTCCTGTAGCTGGAAATGCAGATTACACCAATTTGCTGTGAGCTGTTGCAAGATGAAGAAGCTATTCACTGCTGCCTTTCCACAGTGAATTTTCTGACCCACATGCTAAAGCTGGAGGAGGCTGGGGCAGCAACCCTAGCACCAAAGCCAGTCTCGTTAGCAGGAACTGGGATAGGTTCACGGTTCAGTACCACTTCGGGAAGCTTCCCTGGCAGGTTGTATGCAAAATAGGTTTTGCAGATACTGTGTATGTAGGTCTGTCAGTGCTGTTCCCTCGGCAAGAGAATTCAGTAGCAATGGCAGCAGGAAGAGTCATGCTGGAGACAGACAGCATGCCATGATGGCTAAGCATATTTTTTTTGTAAACATACTTCTGAAAATGCTACTTGCCCTCTTTCAGTTAGTCCATTCTGCTAAACAGCAAGCACTTTCTAATTTTAAAAAGAAAGGGCTAGGAATAAATTTTGTCATTGTTCTTTATTCTCTACACGAATGTGTTAATTGCATAGGGCAAAGCATTTCTCCAGCCTTGGAATGCAGTACACAGCCAGAAAAATCCTGCCATGTTCTACCTCTGGACAGATGCTTCAGCAGAGCCTAACAGTGAGATGGGTAATAGGTCAAGGAGATTGCTAGTGATGGGAAGATGGATTGAAGATGTGCATTTACTCCTAATTCTGGGTCTTGGGGGCTAGCAGACACAAGTGTCTTCCATGAGCAATAAGTTCATTTTAAAAAAGAAATTAAGAAAAATTGGCATTTCTTTTTCTCTATACTGTGTCTCTCTTGTGAGCAGGTGACAAAAAGAGATTAAGAAAGAAAAAATATATCTCCCCCACTGACCCTGTCCTTAAAATGTTTGGCCTTTTTTTTTTTTTTTTTTTTTTGGTTCAATTGAATTTTCTTGTCTCTGCTCTTTTTTATGTTAGTGGGATTTTTTTTTTTATTTATTGCCCCTGAATTCAGGTCTACCAAAAATAGCACTAAGCAGTTACTGTAAATCTCTGTTTGCTTTTTTCATCGCAGAGTGGACAGGAGTTTTTCATTTCATACATTATTGACCACGCGATAGAATAGGTGGTTCCACAAAGTGAGCAGAAGCTTTAAAAAGTTAATGAGGAGGGACATCATAGGGTTGTTGTTGTTCTTGTTGTTGTTACTTTTTAATGTTCTGTAGCACTTAGGACTGGGCAGCTGGGCATGCTGGATGCTGAATGCCACTGCCGTGGTTTTTGTTACACTGCACTGCTGGCAGAAGATGTTATCCCTTGTGGGCTCTGCCTGCCCGCCGTGACACCTGCACCCCCACACACCTTGCTGCACCTCACCAGCAAGCAGGGAACACCCACATTTGCACACACAAAGCATGGGGAATTCACACATAACATCTGAATATAAATACTAGTCTCGGCAAGAAGAAAATGTAATATATTTTTGATTTCCTAAGGTGGTGAAGCATCCACCTTCCCTAAAGACATCCAGTGAATAAGCTTAGTATGTCCTCTGGCTAACATCTGTAGCAAACTTACCTCAAAGACACAAATACCGTGAGGGTTCTTGCAGCAGTACCTTTGGATCTATTATTTTACATGGAGCTACCATCTGTTTCATACTGTAGTACATATCTGAGCGCTCCAACAGCAGTTGCAAACACCTCTGTCAGGACACTTGGAAGCATATGGGGCCAGGCAGTATGGTGCCGGGCAATATCATGGGGCTGAGGATATGTTGACATATTCTGGGCTGGATCCTCTCTTACACGGGTGCTATTTTTATATAGCTCCACAGACTTCAGCTGAACAAGCCCATATTTATACAAACACAAGGTCAGGACCTCATCCAAAGATTATTTAAGTCTTAAATGCTTTAATCTACTATGAAAATCATGGAGAAATTCATTCTCATGGGAGCATCTAGTCTTTGTGAAACATTTGGCTCTTTAGCTCTCTAAATGAGAAATACTAAAAGTATAACCTTTTTGTAAGGCAGTTTGATGCTCTGGAATTTTAGCTGCAATATTTTTCTATTAAGAAATTCAGACCACAAAAGGACTTGCACTTCTCCCATGTAACAAAAAGCTCAAACACCTCCTAGTTTTATAGCTTTAGGGAGTAGAAACTGTCATGGCTTCATTGACTTGAAATCGACTTGAAGATTTTTCTCACTAGTCAAAAAACAAGGCCTGATTGACTTAAGATGCCAGTTAAATACGAGCACATACCTGGCTTCAACAGTAAGACTGTGAAATACTGGGATGAGCTGCCTAGAGAAAATATGGCATCTCTATCACCAGAAGTCCTCAAGAGTAGGTCAGGCAAATGTCTTTTACGAAGGACACAGGCAGTACTGAGGGGTCATAATGTGGAGGTGGGATGAGAGGGCCCCATCACGTACCCCACAGTGCAAACCCTCCTGGTTATTCTGCTGGGAGCAGTTCTGTGGCTGGGAACAGGAGCCAGGTGTCCCAGTCCCTAGAGGGAGTTTGGCTATTTGCTTATTTCCTGGATGGAAAGTGTTTTGGTAACAAGATGGCTACAGGAGTGGCTTCTTTGAGAAGCTGCTGAAAGCTTTTCCTGTATCTAACAGAGCCAATCCAGTCGGCTCCAGGACAAACCTGCCACTGGCCAAGGCTGAGCCCATCAGTGATGACAGTGGCACCTCTGAGATAATGTATTTAAGGGGAAAAAAAGATTGTGCAACACCAGCAGCATCCAGAAGAGAGGAATGAGAATATGTGAGAACAACAACTCTGCAGACACAAAGGCCAATACAGAAGGTGGGGGAGGAGATGCTCCAGGAGCCAGAGCTGAGATTCCTCTGCAGCCTGTGGAGAAGACTATGGAGAAGCAGTCCATGGAAAGCCATGGTGGAGCAGACCCTGGAGGATCCCAAGCTGGAGCAGATGGGTGCCCAAAGGAGGATGTAACCCCATGGGAAGCCCACACTGGAGCAGACTCCCAGCAGGACTTTTTCACCTGAGAAGGGCAATGATACAGCAGCTTTGGTGAGTACCTCATGTTCAGCTAGGGTCAACTCAGCCAAAAAGGGTTGAACATAATAGATTTTTATCTCTTGCCTTTTCTAGAACTTTTTGCTGGGCCAAACCCTAAGAATGCCTGGATGCTGCTGATGCAGGAGCTGGAAGGAAGGCTGGATCAAAGGAAAACATTGATGGATAAAGGAGATTAGTGTGCCATATAGTACGGATGGAGTAACACCCTTCCCATGGTGTGTCCTGTGTCTTGTCAACTTGGAGGGGAAATTCTGCAAGCAATGATTGTCTTTTACTGCAAATGTGGGAAGCATCTTGGACTATGAGGTTCACTTGCCATTAAACACTCCTCAGACAACTGCTAAAAACCTTTCCTCTCCACATGCATGTACCTAGATTTCTTATGCTCAACCAGTAGTTATATCTGAACAGTCATTGTGCTGTCCTTACTAGTCTTCCTTCAAAACCCTCTGCCAACTACTAACATGGAGTTTTGGACATGAAGAACAGCGCCCTGTTTCTGAAGACAATATCAGTGCAAAACATTAGTACCTAAAACTCAGGGTGTGTGCTACTTAGTAGGTCACACCTTCAAAACTACAGACACAAAAGACACAAAAGCACATACACAAACATATATACAAATATATATATATATATATATATATGCATATTACTCTTACATGTATGTCAGGACTCCAATATGATTTTGTAAGCTCATTGTGATTTTCTAAGCTCATATCTGCTGGCCATATATCATTATCAGTGATATAGATGTAGACACTGATTATTTTTTAAAATGTTTGTATCTCACCTGTCTTTTCAAAGTAGATGTTTTTATGTGCTTTCTTTTTTTAATTGAATTTCGCACATTATTACTGCGTAGAAGAGTTTCCTCCCCAGCCCTTCCAACTGAGTCCCCAAATTGTGGGAGGGTATCAAAGGAATGATGTTCACTGCTGCTTGACTTTGAATGACTGGCAAATGCTTTATGTAACTCATTTTCTTCCACACCATTAGATTCTAAGGACACAGGGACTAGGCTCCTTTTTTTTTTTTTTTTAATTCAAAGGTCTCAGTAAGCAAAGCATAATGTATTCTACCCAAACTGTGAGAACAGAGCAATACAGAATAATTTACTTCACTAATGCCAAATTAAAATTCATAACACAATACTTTAATTACCATCTGAATCCAATTCTCAAAGAAGTTTGCCCTAATTGCATTGTTGATATGCATGGATGCAAATAAGATGTTGACTATTTCCCTTGTAGCAAATGACTCTGTTTCTAATATGCAGACATCTAACAACATGGGGCCAAATTCATCCCTGGTAAAAAGCCATTAGAATCAGCAGAGTTATATCAGGGATGAATCAAGCACTCCTCTCAGGAAAGCTGGTCTAGTTATCGTCCTCTAAGAATTGCCCCTCCAGGGCCTGTGGACAAACATGCTGTCGCTGCCATCCCTGAGCAAGACAGTGAAAAGTCCCCAGAACCAAACAACCCCGCATGCTGGGAACACAAAAGTGTGAAACGGGCATGTGTGGAACAATGTTTGCCAGAATGTAGTGGGGACATAGAAGCCCAGATGTTCTTCTTTGCTTTTGTGACAGCTCTGAATATGGATCTATTCTTAGCCCAGAAGCACAGGTGTTTCAGAGAAAGAAAGAGAGAACATTATATTGGAGATGCAGAAAATTAAATAATATTCATCAAATAAGAGAGAGAATAGCATGGCATCGTTGGGGCATTTTTGTAACTGCTGTGTACTTCTCTCAGGTGAGCTACTTAAGTGGGGGGACTTTGAAATATTCCAGAAATAAAATAGGCTAAAAAGTCCTTTTTCTGATAAATATATGGGCAAAAAGAAGTTGCCACCTTTTTTTTTGTTGTCGTTGTTGTTGACCAAAACCAACCAAACCTCTTGCTTTCTGAAGGCTGTGGTTATGTTCAACTTTATTTCTATACCATTGGAAAGCATTTCTACTTGTTATATGCTAAATAAATTATTTTCTCAAATAAAAGCCACCCATTCTCCTCATAACCAGATAGTAAGCAATAAATAGCAGGACAGGTGCCGTGTGTTGCCCCAGGGACATGTACAGAATGCAGCTGTGCTGCCTCAGTTGGGGCAGGAGATGGGAGAATACCAAGAGATCAGCTTGCTGAATGTGTTTTTATTCCATTTTTGCCAGCTACACAGGATGAGTTGAAACCCTCCCGCTCAGTAAGAGAAATAATATTCATGGTGTGTGTGTTCGCTTGCCTGAATAAGCCATGTTTTCTTAAAGGGGATCTGCAAAAGGTGAGGGAATGGGCTTGTTGCCCTTCTTTCTTCTTCTATAATGTTTAAAAAAAAATCTGAAAACTTTGCTTTTTTTTAATTACATCAGAAATTCAGTCTCACTCTACTCTTCTGTTCCTGGAAATGTCTGTGTTCAGTTAGAGAATAAATTGTTTGAGATGTTAGAAATACTGATATAAATAAAATGCCACCAAAAGGGGAGCTGCTGTTGTTGAGATGTCTGGGTCTAGTCAATACTTGTGTATCTCAAAGGGCTTAACCGGGTCATCAAAACTCTCCTAAGTGCACCACAGGTCCTCTGCAATTGTGTCACCTACATGGCCTGAGGGAAGGCTACTGCTTCTTGTGGTGGCCAAAGCCCAGCTGCTGGCACAGACCTCTGCATGGCTTGGGAGGCTCTGGCTTTGGTTCAGCTGCACAGCCAGGGTGGGAGGAAGGAGGCTGCAGTGGCTGGAACAACTGTGGGTCCCCTGGGAATCCTGTTCTGGTGGTGGTAGTCCATAGTGGAAAGATGTGAGGTCATGCAGAAAGGCACTGGTCACAGGAGGAGAGATCATCTGAGTGACAGAAAGGCAGAGAAAGCCAAGAAGGAGCTGGTAAATGTGTGGGTAGCACATTGCTGGATATCTTGGCTCTTGGTAGTATTGCCTGGCTGTGTCTCATTAAAATTGAACTCAACTGCAGGAATTAGCGATTAAAAAAACCCCAAACCACCAATATTTAATAAGTAGAAAGGATACTACAGATAGAGGCCTTGAAGTCTACAAATTTAATAAAGAGACCCAAAACCAGGAAAAGAATCTGTTTAGCAAGGCTATGAGCACAGGAGGAATAATTTTTAAGTGGCTGGTGTCGTGCTAGAATGTTAAAAACACAGAGCACCTGAATGTAAAGACTGATAGAAGATTTAAATCAGTAATATTACAGGACTGGGATCACTAGGCCCCACCACTGTGTACTTATGGCCATCAGGTCTCTGTTCAGAACCACTTTTCGTCACTGCAGCTCTCATGATTTGAGGCTGTGAATTTAATTGACAATACACAGAAATTTTACAGAGATTTTGTCTTAATATTGAGTAGTGTTGTAATTGAAAAGTGAGACCCTGAGAGAGCAATTGCAAGGATCTCAGCAGTCTTGAGAAGTCATATACAAAGAAATTGTCATGTTACGAGCCATTTTGAGTCATCCTGTGCTCAGACCATTCATAAATAATTTGGATGTAAGTACCAAATTATTATAAACATATAAAAAATTGCTTCTAATCTGTAAGTATATTTATTTGAAGTTCAGCGCTCATTTTACACTCATGAAATGACTACCGGCAACTTTTCCAGATAACGGAAAAGCAGACAGAAAAAGAAACACATGTAAGGGTGAGAAAGTCAGACGCAGTGATACACAAGGCTTGGCAAACTGGTCAAGACAAAGAAACCACATTTCAATACAGACAAATGTGGAGAGAGGAGCAGGGATAGAAATGGTGGCAGACTTTCACAGCAGTGGATCTGGCAAGCGGTGCCTCCAAAAGTAGTGGTCTTAGGCATAAACAGTTCAAAGTGAGCTCCAAATCTCAAGCTGTTGCAAAATAGTTATGTAGCCATTGAATCACAAAGTAGGAAGTAGCTCCAGTGCTGGCTTTATGATGGACATGTTTCAAAAAAGATGTTTGAAGATTCAAATGGAAATTAAATACATTTGTATGCATGTGTATATAGAGATATACATACATGTTTCCCAAGCTAGACAGCAAAAGCTTTGCATCTGCAAGCTTCAACAGATCTAAATTATTCTGTTGAGAAAGAGGCTGAAAGATTACATGAGTGCTCTAGATTAACCTTCAGGCTGACAACATATAGGGTGCTAATGGACTCTTCAGGAAGGAATCTGAGACCTCTAAGTTTCAAGAAGAAAAAAACAAGGGATAAAAAATTACCACTGGAATAAACTGAAAACTGTGAATTTTCTGTGTCTTGACATATTTTTGGTCATTACTGCTGTTCAAGAAAGCATCTGAGCAAAGTGATTCCCTGCTGACATTCCAGGTAGATTATTAAAGTCAGAGTAGGAGTAACTGGATTTGGGGCAGGGGGAGTAAAGGATGGCTCTCAGCAGAGTCTGTAGCAAATGAGTTAAGTGCAACAGTGGTTACTTCTTCCTTCGGGGTAAGGTGTGGAACTGCACAGGAAGGACAAAAAGGGGGAACAAGTAGGCTGTTCCCACCACTGACATGGATAAATGTAATGTGTGCAGCTGCGACTGCAGAGCCTCCAGTTTTGTGCCACTGGATCTGGCTCCACTAACCCAGCTGAGAATGCAAACAGAGTTCATAAAGAGGAGGACAGGAGGGTGTTCCTGTCATTGATACAGAAACAACTGGATTAAAATGGGGAGGCTTGGCCCCTTAGCCCCTAAATATATGTGGGGGAAGAGAAACTATCTTTTACTTAGGTCCTCCCCAGCTGTGAGAAGACAGTTCATTTGAACAGATCTTGACTGTGGAAAATCGTGCTGCCTGTAAGAGTATGGAATCTTACTCACAGTCACAGACGAGGCAAGAGGAGACTCATAGAGGACTAGTATTAAAATCAAATTTCAGACAGTTTGCACGAGTTTTGTTCAGAGCAAGGTCTATAATGCACCCCCACAGGACCTGCCCAGATGTGTTGGGGTGGGGGCATCACTCGATCCAAAGAGAACAGCCAGCATTCAGCAAACACTGTGCCATGTTTCCTTTAAGTTTAAATTAGTTTGTCTCACTTCTTTTGATGTGTGATTGTGACTGTCAAAAGAAATCCCAGTGGTAAAGCTCACCTTGCGCTCCTACATGCTGTGTGTCTCTGAAACCATCTCAAAGCTGAGTTCAGGAGAGAGATCAAAGATGTCCCTGCTTGAACTGAAGCAGGAGTGCTGTATTAGAACTCTTGTGAGTTCTAATGTAAAGTTTACCAGTCACCTTCAGTAGCTGTTATCAATGTAAAATTTTTGGGTTAGAAGTAGCTTTGTCCCTAAGATCACTAGCATAGTCTCCTCTTAGTTTTTATTCCTAGAATATCAAAATATATTTCTTATGTGTTGGGGTATAAGCCATGCTGGCAACCAAGCACCATACAGCCACTTGCTTGCTCAGTCTCCCCAGGGAGATGGGGAAGAGATTCAGAAGAGTAAAAGTAGAAAAACTAGTGGGTTGAAATAAAGATAGTTTAATAGGTCAAGTAAAAGCCCCATGCACAAGCAATGCTAAAGAAGGAATTCATTCACCGCTTCCCATGGGCAGGCAGGTGTTCAGTCCTCTCCAGGACAGCAGAGCTCCATCAGGCCAGGTTACTTGGGAAGACAAACGCTGTCATTTCAAATACCCTCCCTCTCTTTCCTACCTCTTCTCCCAGCTTTATATAGTGAGCATGATTCCATAGGTTATGAACTACCCTTTTGGTCACCTGGGGTCACCTGTCCCAGCTATGTCCCCTCCCTTGTGCACCCCCAGCCTGCTTGCTTCTGGGGTGGGGTGAACAGCAGAAAAGGCCTTGACTCTGTGTAAGCCCCGCTCAGAAATAGCTAAAGCATCTCTGTGATTATCAACACTGTTTCCAGCACAAATCCAAAACACAGCCCTACATTAGCTGCTATGAAGAAAACTAACTCTACTCCAGCCAAAACCACCACATAGGAAAAGTAAATGGTGTTATATAAATAACTTAGAGTTGGGGAAAAAATACTATCAAAAGTTTTGTTTCAACATAGTATGAAAACACGTCACAAGCATTCCCATCAACACTTGTCACAAAGGAATGGGAAGAAGTTATGAGGTCTGAGACAGACAATACAAATTGGTACATATACCAGCAAATTCCCAGACTTTCTTTTAAACCATTTCTGGCTGTTAAATTATCTAAAAGCTGCTTTACAAATCAAAGACTATGGGATGCCAAGAGCAGGGCACCTTGACATTTGTTTAGACTTGCACTGGGAATGTTACATCTAATCCTTCAAGAAATATAATTTAATGTTTTTTAATTCATCTTCTGTTCATTTAAGTGGAAGAACATTCACTAAATTTCTAGCATAACACTATCTCGTGTTAGCTCATAAGCTTTAAAACCATAAAGCCCTCAAAATGAAAGAATTTAAAACTGTCAGATATTTACTCTCACCTATGGAATTAACTAATTTTTGTATTCTCTTGTTTATTCTGTGAAATTCAGACGGTCAGTTTCACTTTGATTTGGAATTATTGTCACATTTTGATTTTAGCAAAGCTAGCAAGATCTGTTTTCATTACTGAGCTTTTCTTAAACTGTTAAACCCTAAGCACACAATAGATAGAAGGTCATCTTTGCATTAACATGACTTACTTAATATTGTCTCTGACATCTCTTTTTAGACCTGGAACCCTCATATGCTTTTATTTGATTATGTAGTTTTCTCTTGAATAAGAAACCATCACATGAGATGTTTTGACAGAATTGGGCACCTGGTTCCTCAAATTATAATTTAGCTCTTTAATCTGTCAGTGGAGGAGAAAGAGGTGTCTTCTGCCACTCCAGAGGCTGTGTCACACAGATAATAGCCCATTACAGCTACTAGTAACATAATAGCTCAGTGAAAAGAGATCTGAGTTATGGAGCTAACCTCAGCTGACAGACCATGTAGGAGCTGCCATTTGGGTGGAGAGTGATGGGAAAAGGGGAATGTTCCATTTCTCCCTTTTAAAAGAAATGAGAAATTTTAGCCAAAGAAACCTACCCATGTTCCCACTGCCAACAAAGACAAATAAACTCACCTTTTGGCCAGTTCTGTGGGTCTGTTATTGTAGTGGAACCTTGTAATTACAATATATATTATGCTACTTTCTCTAAACTGTGGTTATGTTTTGGCTCGAGGTCCACAGCTCCAGATTTAGCTGCAGACTATAATATAAGGTTGCTGTGGGGTTTTTTGTACATGCATGTGTGTTTTTGTTTTCCCTCAAGCAAGAGATTTCCTCTCTTTTAAGGGATACTGTTGTGCTCTTATAAAAAGGTCTGCATGGAAGTGCTGTGATCTGGCTCCCAGTGCATGCCTCAACAATGAATCAGGGCATAGATATTTAGGATCACAAAGGCAAGTGGGAGGTATGCTGCTACACAGTAGATGGCACAGAAACTGGCGTAGGGCATTAAAACCAAAGGGAAAAGTGATGTTTTAAACCTTCCTGAGGGGAGCTCTTTGACCCTGCTAATTGATAATAATAAAGTGTGAGAGAAAGCAGACATCAGTAGTTGTAAAACATGCCTCTGTAAAGAAAGCTGAAAAAAGAAAGACGTTAAGTTTCAAAGCAACTGTTTACATCTGTATTTGCAATGGGTTTGGAGTGCAGCGAAACCAACTACTACACCACAGCATTTGTGATTTATCACAGCATCATGAGGCAAGCATGAGTTGACAAAAGACAAGTGTTGCAGACTACATCAATCAGAGAGTTCTTTGGACACAAAAGAATTTTTTTTTCAGAGAAGCTCATCAAGTCACGGGGAGATATTGGCATGCATGAGTGGTGCTACAAATTTCACTGTGGTCCTGCAGTAGCAACTCTTTTTGCAGAGGTCCATGACACCACTCTGCTCAGAGCCAAGGCAGTGCAAGAAATGTGTCACAGGACATTCTGATTTAACAGTTCTGCAGAGACAAAAATTACATTCCTCTGCTTAGGCAGTGGTTGCTTCTTGTGAAAGCAGCCAGTCTCAATAGTGGATTGTGTATTGAAGTGCTGGTAGATCAATACATTTGATATCCAGCCATTCATCCCTTGTATGACGGTGCAAGAGAACAATGTGCTCTGAAGTTTCAATGCATGTGTATCACATCTGTTCAGCAGGTTCTTATGGGCTTTACGTTTACCAGCCAAAGAGCTTTTTCAGGAGCTCATACATGTGGTGAGTGACCTGAGCTTTTCTGTTCTGAGGCAGATTGCTACTCTGATTCATTTTAGCATCATTTTGAAGCATCCACAACTGCTGAACAAGGCTTTGGGATGTACATTTGACAGAGGACAATTTTCCGTGAACATGTTAAGCATGGTCAGAGACTTTCTACATTTAAATTCTTAAAGTTTTTTTAAAGGATTCATACCTGGCACGGTACAAGGGCATAAAGTCTGTGCTAAGAAATAACTAAAGCAAGTACTTCAGCTGTAATTGTAAAGGAAAATCATTGAATCATGTCAAGTGTGTTACTAATCGGAGGTATAGGAAGGGCATCCTTCTTCATTTGCACTGAGAGATAGACAAGGGAGCACCAAGAAGTCAGGAAAATTCACTCCACTCTGAATTAGTGACGAATTAGCCCACTAGCAGTATACCGTTAAGCTAATGCTATTGAGTATTGACTTTGAGCCCTCCTGCTGTGACTCAGTCCGGGGGAGGCTTGTAGAGAAGTGTGAGCTGACATCATCAGATATGTTACAGATTTCATGTTCCAGGCTGGTTCCAGTTGCTCTGAGCAAAGGTCATAATAAACATCTTTCTTGAAGGCAAAATAAATGTGACTGAAAAGACTGAAATGCTGGGCAGGATACAGGGAGCTGCAGGAACCCAAAATGCCTTTCGCGGGCGTTACTCTGTCATCTATGATGTTCTCATCTAGCCAGGCAGCACCAGGGTCCCACCACCTAGCCCGATGATACCGTGCTGGGGGTGGAGACACTGGAAAATCACAGAGGAAGCCAAGATCTGGCTCGCAGATCTGCAGTTGCAGGTTTCATGGCTTTGACATACGCCTTGCCAGATGAAGAAAGCCCTTGTTTGCCAATGGAATGATGTAAGGCAATTTCACAGCTTAATTTCTTGCCCCCCCTGTGGAAGGTGGAGACCAATCCTCCCGTGGTTAATTGAGGGGCCATGATTTGCCAAGAGAGCCTTTGTAGTAAGTCCAGGCAAAGGGTCGAGGGTGCCCTCTCCTTCACCTTGCAAGCTGCTGGGAGCTGCTTGGAGGAAATCTCTCCCAGGAGCCTCCACAGCTACTCTGTTCCTTTTTGCTGCTTTTTGACAAGTTGCTTTTAACAAGGTAAACACTGTTATGTTTCCAGCAACAGATGTGCTCAGGGAGCTAGAAAGCATCAGCAAAACCACAGTAAATCCATGTCTGCATAGGGCCTATCTCAAGCCCTCAGCCACATTCACTTTCTTTCTGAAGAGTTCTTTCAAACACTTTAATTGATGTTTCTACCTCTTTGCTGTAGTGAGCTGGAACAGCAACACTGATTTTCTGTGCAGAGATAAAGAGGAATAGAGGCAAGACATAGTGACCTGATCCCCAGCACCACTGGGAGATGTCTCTTCAGACAAGCAGCTCTTTCATTGATCTCATCCTTCTCTTCTGTAACTAGACTTCACTGGCGGTCAGTCCCCTCCCACGATTCCTGGTCCCACAGTTACAGAACACATTTGTGACCCCTTAGTTTTTTGTAAAGTAGGTAATTTCTCTTGGAAAGGATGTGATGACTAATAGAATCCTTGATGGTGGGGAAGGGAGTCAGCCTTGGGCATTGGGCACGCAGCGAGTGCAGTGAGGTGGAGATTCTTTGACAACAGTGTGTGTTGATTTGGGACACTCAACTACACTGAAGCTATACTGGAATAGATGACTTTGAGCAGCAGGAAAAAGTGGAGAAGGAAGGAGAATCTGGATATTTTTTGGTCTGCTCATCTGCTAAGTTTTTTTTAAATAACGGCCACTTCCCAATCTTGAGTGGCAATACAATCAAAATCAAGACAAGAGAGATAGTGGAGAGGTTCTTAGGAAATTCAGTTAGGAATCCAGCTTTAGGACAATACCATTAGTTTACACAAGTGACAGAAAACTTGTGTGAGATTCTGCCTTTTTTTTAGTTAGAGAGATAAATCCTGAAAAAAAAAAAGTAAAAGCTCAAAGATCTTTGGACTTTAAAGCCCACATTTTATTATAGATAAATATAGATATTTTGCTTTCTAAAAGCTCTTAGAGGTTTTGCATTTGTGTTTGGATGCACATATTTCCGTAAGTGCTGGGTACTTCTGAGGTCCCTCCCAATCCCAGCAGTAAGGAGCCCTCCCACATACTGGTCCTCCTCTCACTGTGACACTGAGATCTTCTCCAAGCTGCACAATTTATCCCTGTTTTCCTCCACAGCAAACTCGGTCTTCTCGCAGGTTCAAGTGGAGATAGAGTGACCTCCAAGGGCTGAGAGGAGGTGAATTTTGACATTTAGGATGTGTAGTGTCCTTGGAGGATCTTAGGTGCAAACCATAATACAGCTCAAGGCTGTGTTATGTTTCTCATGTAGTCTCCCACTTCGGGGATTACTCTGGCTGCTGTAGCTGGGGGGTGCCCCCAGCGTGTGTTTTGGCAAAACTGTGCTGCCAAGAAGTGTGAGGGCAGTCCCAAAGGCTGGCTGCCAGGCACAGAGCCAGGCTGGAGGCCTGGCTCCCTGAATATCCTCCCAGAGTGAGAAAAGGAAAGACTTTTTAACAAATTAAGTTATTTTCTGATCAAAATCAAAAAAGTTCATGCATCCAAATTTTGTTTTATAAAGCCATGTTTCTGATTTTAGGCCAGCGTCCCTCATGATTCAAAGGATTAAATTTTTCATTTCTAATTCCTTTATTCAGACAGGTTTATTTTGTTAGAAATTAATATTGGAAAATTATTTTGAATAAAGGGAAGCAGAGAGAGAGAATGAAATAATTTCAAACCTTTAGAGATAGAAAAAAATTTTCTGCCAGAAACTCTTCTTGGACTCTACCAGATGTGGGGGCTGATCCCCAGTGGAGAATAAACCGTGCCGTTTGATGGGATCCACTGAGGCCTCGAGGAGGGACTGCAGGATTTTCTGCCTCTGAGCCCCAGCTGTCACTTCTTCTGCCACTGGGATGAGCTGGGCCAATGGCAGCTTTGCTTTTGCTGTGGATTTTGTGAAGGGAGTGTCCCAAAAACCCGCTGATGGTAGCAGGTTTAAAATCCCTGGACTGATGGATGGAAATGACTGCCGGAGCAAAATGAGCACATTACCCATCTCTTCCCTGTCTCACAGGAGGAAGCCACTCACACTACAATAGTTCTCACTGTTGCCTTGATTATTTACTCAAGACACCATTTTGTTCTATTTTGAGCCTTGTTTATGTTTCATAGTTCAGTACAGGGCATTTCCTTCCCTCCATAAAATTCAAATCTTAGCGTTCACATGCTTTTTCTGTGACATGGAAAGCTATATCTCCTTTTTGCACAGGAATGTGCACCTTTGAAAGTCCTGTTTGGAACCCATTCCCTGCATTCAATGGTATTCATTAATAGCAGAGAGGCAAATGAAACCTCTAGCACTTCTCTGGGAAAGGTAACAGCCCTTTGCATTACAGTGCCTCTCCTCTAATTCTAAACACATGTGGGATGTCTTCTGTGAAGTGAGTGAGGAGGCTTTTTATTTTTTTTAACTTTACTGAGATAAGCAATTTGCAGTGGCACAGACAATCTGCTCTGTTAAGAATCTGGCACCATTTACAGTGGCTGGAGCAAGAGATTCAGCAGTAGATTAGTGCTAATTTCTCTTCACACAAATAATGGCACTGATGACTCTTGATCATGTGACAGGTTTGTGAGTGATGAGCCTTGAGACTCCGGTAGTGACACTTTTCTTTCTCCACACTGGTAAATTATTCATTATTGGTGCAGCCCTGGGAAAACATAAAAAAGAAAGAGCGGGAGAGAGGAGGGATTATGTTGCTAATGATAGAAACTGCTGACAAGTCCACTGGGGTTGGGGCTGGGGCTGGAAAGAAAGATTGTAGTATGGGGGCAGGTTGAGGCATTGTGTTACACCCATTTCAGAATACAATATCCAAGGTTCATTTCAGTAACATTCCTCAGAAATGGAAGCAAGGATAAGTGCTAACCAGGCAATTTGGGGTCTCTTTGTGTGTGGGGGTGTGTGCGTGTGCATGTAATAAAAGTGCAGGTGCTGCTGGTTTGCACCTTGATCTAATGCTGTTCATTCTAATGTTTTTCATTCTACTTATGTGAAAAACCCTCTATGCTTTCAGTACACTCCTTATTTGTAGTGCTTTTGAATGAACACTGTTAAACATTTTCTTCATTCCAGCCCAGGACTGGATATAAGCGAAGCAGGACAAAGAATTTCCCTGATAGAGAATTTTTGAGAGACTGAGTTAGGGTTTGCTGAAACCTATCTGAATGAAACAGCATTGTTCATGTGGAATCCCATGGCTGCTCCTGCTGCTATGTGCTGTGCTGCTTGCAAATCACCAAAGGTTTGAAGTGTGTGTCATCCCTTCGAAGCTTAGCTGCTGTAGCACTGATTACGCAATACCAGACCTGTCCAAGTAAGACAATGTGGCATTTTACTTGTCATTAATTCCTACCTGCTAATTTGCCATGTTTTTCCTTTTCTTTTGGAAAAGTACAACACTGTACTGCCATTTTTCTCACCAGCTGCGTGCAGAGGTAATGGTTTTTAACATGCCCCTATCTGAAGCATGTCTACTCCACCTCAGATTACTCCGCTTGCTCTTTGCTCCCATGGACAGATAAAAAATCCAAACCAGGAGCACAAAAGCAGTGGCAGCCCAAAACCTGGAGTTGCAAATGATTGTATGTGGGAAAAGAAAGGCCCACACTGCAAACAGAAAGGGATGATTGAATGGAAAGAAAATTTCTAATCCATTTGTGCAGAGTACCACTGCGGTGCTCAGTTCTTCAATGCTGTTATTAAGTCAACCCTGAACATCCATTTCAATAACTGAATTGTTCCCCAATTCAGGGAAGACATGTGATGTGCTCCTGCATTTCAAGGAGTGTTGAAGTGGCCCCTTCACAGTGGGCAGGTAGCACCTGGGATTCCCTGAAGCAGCAGTGAAGACCACCCAAATCTGGATGTGGAAAATGGATATCAAATTTCCAACTGTTTCAGCTGCTCCATGAGAGCAGAAGAGTCGGCTAAGCAGCTTCAGGTGCTCCCAGCCTGGAGAAGACACCTCTTTTCAGGATGTGCTAAGATATTTTCTGAAGGAGGCTGAGCTTCTTCCACATTACCCACCCCCTCACATTGAGCCATGGCAGTTTTTACCCACATCTCTGTGAAGTGTCCATCTCCAGTGAATCTCTCTGAATGTCAGGAGCTATTTCTGTCCTCTCTCTAGGAAGAATTCCTACATCTCCCATCTGTGTCTGCACCTGATGGCTGTCTGTCATGTTGAAGTCTAACCAAGAGAATGCTTGGAGCACAGAGAGCAGCCTCGCCAACCCTCCACACTGCATATAAATGCACAGCTTCACTCTCCTGACTGTAGGACTGTTCTCTGGGCACAGGAGCTCCTTTCAGATTTATTTATTCGGTTCATGTTCTGCATCCCATCCCCAGAAGGTGATTCAATGCCAAATCCCACACTGCAGGTGAAATGGTCCCCCTCCTCCTCTGAGCTTCCTTATGGCAAGATCAGAAGAGAAACGACAATTGTCTTCAGTACCTCCAGACCCTAATCTATATCAAAGCACCCCAGGGGATATTGCAGTCTCTCAGTATCCCACAGGGTCATCACTGGCTCTGCCCAGCTATGCAGCAATGTTCAAGGCTAGCACAGCTGCTCTCAGACCTGGAAGGGCTCAAAAGCAGGAGCAAAGCAGGCAGTAGGCTGATGAAGGGAAAACCTCTGTGAAAACAAATTAGAACAGGAAGCCAGACAGTAACAAACAAAATCATCAATGGGATGCCTTCCCTTCCTGTATTCCCATCCTTTTTCTTCTTGGTAGTTCCTCAATTCTTGCTGTGCTTGCAAGGGAAAAGAGGAAATCAGATCTCAAAATTAATTCCTTGTTGACTGGAGAGCAGAAAATACTTCCATACTTGAACATATTCTGATGCTAAATACAGCCCTGGTGGTTTTATTTTTTCTGCTCTCCTTTCTTTTTTTTTTCCCCTTGCAATGAATTTTTGCAAAGAATTGCAAAATTTAGTCCTGTTTGTTTGTTTAAATCCTTAAGATAATCACTTCAGAAAAATAACCAATCCCCAATTCTAAATTTTGCTTTTAAAATGTAATAAATTGTTCATGACTAAAAATGAATCCTTCATTATTACTCTAGTAAAAGAGAGATGAAAAGACAAGAGAACATGGGTTGGCTCCATGTCCTAGGGACAGGGACAGGCACACAGGAGCCTCCTTTCTGCTGCGGGCTGCCTTTATTGGCAACAGTAGCATTAAATAAACCCACCAAGCAGGCAACTTCATGATGGGGGCAGCTAAGAAGGAATCTTGTCCATCTACTCCAGCTGAATTATCTGCTTCTGCCCGTTGCTTTGGGAAAAGGGGACATGGTGCTGCCATACCCTACATTATTCCCATCTGCTTCCAGGAGCAGGGTGAAGCAATGGTCCCTGTATCTCTTCCTGGTGTTCTAGCTATCAGCTTTCACAGCTCAAAGTGATATTTTTTAATATACTTGAAAGATAAGCACTTGAAAAAAAGAGGCAGATGAAACAAGTGTTTAGAGCTCCTTGCTACTGTGTCATCATAACTATGCAAATCTGCAAAAGAATTGATTGCTAAGCAGAGTAAAGGACAAGTTATTAGCATGTTGTTCTGTTTAATCGTGCAGGTGCTTTAGTACACAAATATTTGTCAGACAAATCCTGGGAAATGTTTATTCCTTAAGTCTATAAACTAGAATAAGAAGAAAAAGAAAGCAATGACACAGTTCTTAGATACTGGAAGCCAGAAGGAACTCCATTTTTCATTTTTATTACAACAGTAGAGGGTTTTTTCTTTTTCTCTTGGTTTTTTCTTAAAGAAGTTCTTCAAGGTGATTCATAGTGTTGGTACTTAAAGAGATATATGAGCCCAAGGCTACACATTTAAAAAGCCTGAGAAACTAACTTCAAGGAGAGATCTCTGAACAATCCATTTATGCAGATATGCTGCTGCATCTGGGTGGGTTTGCTTATTTATTTATTTTATGGTCAAAGTGATATGAAAATGCTGCATGATTGGCTGAGTGCTGCTTAAAGTTTGAGCTGATGTCAGAAAGTGCCAGGCAAAATGACAGGGGAAAGTGCATCCCTTATTCATCTCATGCAATGATGGCTGTTTTGTTTGGAAGCACTGAAATGATGCAAATAGAGCCATTTTTTTTAATGTTTCACAGCAGTCTCTTCCCACGCTCTGTTGCTCAAAAGGGCACCCCACAGACAAAATTTGATTTATGCTATTTTTGATTTATATATGTGTTTTTGTTTACTTAGCTTATAAAGCATTTTTTTAATATCTTTGCAATTCCCTTACCCATGCAGTAGCTTTGTGCCATTAGTATGTATAACAGACAAATATTTATCTACTATATGAGCAGCCATTCTGTTCAATTCCTGAAACGTTTAAAATATATCAAACTGGTTAAACACCAAAAGCATTTTAAAAAACGGCATCAGCATAACGTCAAGTTGGTTTGGCCAATATTTCAGTAGTAACTGTTTGTTTGCTTTGGATTTGTTTTGGGTTTGTTTATTGTGTGTGTGTGTGTGTAACTAGGATGGGTGTTTTAGTCAAGTAGTGGGGACAAAGCAGGGCTGAGGTTCTTTATCCCCTTCTATCCCTGGCTCAGGATTTACAGCACATATCTGAGACATCAGAGGGAAATTCCTGTATGAGGCACTGGACCCTCGATTTTTCCCCAGGCAAAAGGCTGCTGCAAAGTGTGGAGATTGCTTGATCTGCCCTTCTGGCACTTTGCTACTGAGGATAAGGGACAAAAAATTCACTATTCTGGGCTCTGAAACTCAAACCTGCTGTTTCTGAAACACCTGCTCCATGGGGTGCGTTAGTAGGGGTAATATTTGGTGTAGCAGCTGCATATAGCATCAAAAGGAAGGGTGAAGCAAAACTCTGCCTAGGAGGACTTGGTAGACTGTTAGTGCTGGTCATTCCCTGGAAAAAATGTGCTCAGGTACATCCCAGGAAGGAAGGGGACAGGTCCTGAATCTGCCAGCTCTCATGTGCTTGGATCTCAGAAATGTACCAAAGGGAGAACAGGGGAGGGGAACTGGAATTTCTGTGGTTCCTTGGTTTTCTTTCCTTAGAAACAAAACAAAATGTGCATTTTTTATGTACTTAGAAGTAAATTTTACACTCAAGTCAATGTGATTTGGTGAGAGTTGCATTCAGAAGGACATATGAACCAAGGATCAGTCAGTAATCCCATTATATAACCTCAGGTCACCAGAGAGAAAACAGTAAGGGAAAAAACAAATCCAAAAATGTTCAATTTGCCGAGCTGACCAGCAGTGCTTTGTCTGTAATCTGGCTTCTGTGGGTAAGAGATATTTAAGGATGCACTTACTGCAAGGGAGCAAGTTGGACCAGACTGGCCTCCCAAGAAACAAAAAAGCAGAACGTGCTCCCAAGAACTTCATCTTTAAAATTACATTTCCACAGACTGTGAAGCAAAAGATATAATTTGTTCCTTTTCAACGCTCTTCATGCCAGCATCTGTGCAGATTAATTACTCTATGGCCACAACATACAGTAAATTCAGGGTGGTTGATGAAGTATTTCAGTTACTGCTCCTTATATGTTCCTGCTATTTTTCCTTCTTGCCAGCTCAAGGTAATATCTTGATCGGCGCCAGTTTGTTTGATGTCAGGACCAGCACAGTGCTGGCTTGACATGTGCACTAAACACGCTGACAGCAGCTAGGAAGTTCATTGACGCTGGTATGGCAAGAAATGAATGGACTCCAGAAGCAGCAAAATGCACTCTTAGTACATCACAGTGGAGGCTTCACTTTCCCGTGAGATACTGGGCTATTACTTGTCTGTGAGACACACTTCAACACATCGTGTCAAACAGCAGAATCATGAGAAAACTTGCAAAGTATTCCCATTAAGGCTAATTGATTTTTAAATACTCTATTATCCAAAGTTGGCATCTAATTATTTCTTTCAAGATCCTGACATGTTCCTAGTAGTCGCAAGAAGCAATGATTGTTCAGGATGTAGCACTGTGGTGGGCAGCAGAGCATCAGTCTGAAAGGGAAAGACGAAGCTTTTTGTATCTTTTTTTACTGACTTGTCTGAGGCTGCTGCAAGAGGAATTGTGGTGCAGTAAAAGATGTGTGAGATAAACTGATGGGAAGCTTGGGGATGTAGTCAGGGTCCAGCTGGACTAAGATTTCTATACAGAGATCAAACTGTTCTGTCAGATAATTTATTACCTTTCTCAAACAAATCAAGTTGGCCTTAGGGTCATTAATGTTTATAGCAAAGTTCTAATTAAGCAAATATAAACCTTGTGCGCAGCAGAGATCACATTAAAAAAGAAAATAACCACACTTTCTTGTGCTATACTCTCCCTCTGATTTTGTGATGACAGTATTAATTGACTAACAGCAACAGGAATTAGATTAAATGTTGGAGATACATCAGGGCCAACCAGGGTAATTGTCTACAGCAACCACAGATTAAGTACAGTGAGATGCCCAGCCTGACCCTCCTCTGGCTTGTATTTTGAGCAGTTGTTTCTGTCTGTACTTGAATGGTGTGAAATGCCATTAAATGAAGAAGCTGCATTTCACGTGTTCTGCAAATGACTTCCCAAGGTGTCCGTGCTGTGGGACCAGCGACTGGGAGCTGCTCCTCCCTGCTCCTCCTGGTGCTCGTGTCCCAAGCAGCTTGCCACTGAGAATTCTTTTTGGTATTAAGGAAGTGATAAAGGAAGAACAATTGCAAGTAATCTGTGTGATGATTTGGCCCCCCTATGACCACACATGAGAACACAGCTCTGAAAAGGGATAGTGCATGTGTCCTCCCTAGAGAGAAGTGACACAATGTGTCAGCTTTGCAGCAGATGGAAGACTTCTCCCCATTAAAACACACAGAAAAATCAAAATATTCTATCTGTCTAGACCATTGTTGTAAAATATGGTCCTGTAGCTCATATTTAATCACAGAAAAAGACAAACAAACTGAAATTTCTCAGATTTTAACAATTTGTTCTTTGAGATAGTACAATTTCTTCTCAATATCCTGACTTGTTGCTTCATCCTTAATATTCACTCATTCGGGCCAGCCAAAAATAAAGTATTTCCACAGATTAAAACCGCCTCGAACACATATGGGTTTGGTTTAAAAGAAATGGATGGAGTTTGAAACTATAACTGTTTCAGGAAATGAAATACAGTTTTGTGTTTTTGTAAGGTCTTTAAATATTTTATGAAGTACCAATGTTTGCTTGTATTTTTTTTTTAAACACCATCTTATGTATTTTATTATGTACTTTAGTTGGAAAGACACCAAAAGGAGGGGGAGAAAGAATCTTACACCTATGTACAGAACTCAGTTACCAACCTGTATAAGAGGAATATAAGGACACAACAGCAAATGCTGTTAATTTATTGTCTTTATTTGTTACACACATTTCTTTGATTAAAAATATACAAATAGTTGGCAAGGGAACATTGTCCCGAATAAAATGAAGTAACTGTGTTGTTTAGGTTTATAATAAATGTTCTGTAACAGTGTCCTTTATCTAATTGCCTAATTACCTTTGCTGTTTATCTGGAGACACCCAAAAGAAGGTCTTCAGGACAAGTGACTATGTTGGGCTTGTTAGGAGTCATCTGAATCATGTGAAGGTAGGTAAACAGGTAAGCCCAAACCAGTTTTGGCATCCACATGCAGAAACACACACTGTAACTACAAACCAGCATGTTCTGAGTCTCTGTTTTCTCTGGGTAGTAGTAGCAAGAACACTGTGTTCATTTAAATTAAACCAGTTCCTTGGATAATAACAAAGTAATTAAAGAAGCCACCGAGGAAAAAGAGCCAATTTATTTGAATCATGTTCATAAAAACTACAACATGAGCCTGAAGGTAGAATATAATGTAGTTAAGATGGCAGATTGATGATTTTTAAAAATGCATCTTGATATTAATTTAAATTATTGTCTCTAGTCCGAGAATAATAATGGATGTGAATATTTAATTTTATGATAGGAATGATTCCTTTAGTTAAGTCAAATTCAGATAAAAAGCTGTCATGTTTGTTGTAAGCCCACTTAGTCTCCAAAACAGTATATTAAAATCTGGTCATTTTAATGTATTCTTCTTTCCATAACTCTCACTGTAATTGCAAGAAATGCAGGCACTTCACTAGATGAGTTCAAATCAATGTTGTTTGATCCTGCGACGTGTCAAATGGAGCACAAGAATAATTGCACTTGAAATCATGTAGAACCTTCTATTCTGTAAAATGTCCCCAATGCTGAACTTAAAGTTTTCCTATCAGTCATAACTAGAGGTCTACACATGAGAGAAAGAAAAGGTTTAACGTTTTGCAGCTCTCCAAAGTTTCACTGATGCTCATCTGGTTTATTTTTATTATTCATTCATTGAATCATGGATGATAAAACACTTTTGCTAGACATTTCTTAACAGTTTGCCTAAAGAATGGGCCATCCATAATAGCCTAACATTAAAACACAAAACAGGCTGACTTAATTAATTTTCAGTAACCAGGACAAAGTGGTCAGATGTCTGTTCCTTCTACCTATGCTATCCAACCCCTTAACATGGGAGTGACTTATTTTCGTTCAGGGGAAGCTCTTACTTTGGGAATAGTAGGTTTCATCTCCACCAGAGATTTATAGACTTTGGTAAAATGTTTGTTTTTTATTATTGTCAGTGGTGACAAAACAAGTTTGAGAGAGCACTGAGGTGCAAAAGAACCACAGTGACAACCATTGCAAGTGGTAACCTGTGAGTAACCCTGCAACCGTCTTCTGTGTGCTTCTTTGGGGCTCACTCTGCGTTGCAACACATAGCAAGTTTCTGTTGATTTTTTAAAATATTTCTAATATTTCTAATACATGCTACAGAGGTCTCCTGTGCCCTTGTGCTTGTGCAGTAGCACTCTGTGGAGACTTCCCTCGCTATCCCCAAGCTTGGTGGTCCCAGTGCAACTGAGGGGATTCCTGGGAGCTAGCAAATTATACAGCTTGCTAATTTATACTAACATTACACCCATATGACAAGGAGTCAAGGATCTGAGGATTCATATTAATACTGTATCACTGCTTTATCATTTAGGCAGAAATATCTAATGCTTAATTCAGGGAGGGAATCTCAGTATTTCTATCAGTACCTAAACTCAGGGTTTTTTTCTCCTCAGTAACCTGTCCTGAATACATCATTTCAGTTCATCTGCCACCTACCATTAAACCTGGTATTCTAAGGCAAGCTCATACAGAATCCACTTACAAGTTTATTCATGTTAATCCAGGGTCAGAGGAGGCACAGACACAGGCCAGGGCATGATGCTGAATCTGTCTCACTGGCACTGATGGATGACTGGCACAGAAGGGCTGTCGCTGTCAATGGATACAAGGGAGAAATCCATTCTTATTCTGCTTAATATCTTCGCAGTATTTGGCACCGTTGACCTTATGTCAAGTCTGACAGGTGGCATGAATCCAAAGTAAGTCTTCAAGCAGACAAAGACCCATTCTTTCTCTAGTCCCTTTCAATGTCTACATGAATCCAGCTACAAAGTGAACTGGATTTAAAAGCCAGTGATATACAGATGGCACAGAACTGTACTTCACCTTCCTTACATATAAATTCTTTGTTATCACTGAGGTTTTTGAGTGCTTGGATATGGTCCAGTGCCTTGATTTTCTAGAATAATGACAATCTCTGCAGCAGGAATAACTTATTGCAATGCAGGATACAAAGCTTATCCATGCAGCAGAAAGTCAGGCACAAATAGTATTTTAGCTGTGGAAAATTCTTTTAGGGTTCTGGTTATGAAACCAAAAAGAAAAAAAATAGTTTTGTGTAAAATACTAAAAAGCAGTTATTGGAAGGATACATACAGTAATTTTTGAGGATAAAATACAACATAGCTTTACTGTCTTGAATACTTGGGGCATGAATGGATGCTTCATTATTGCATTTGGGTTTCCTTATGTACAGTAGACAGAAATGTCACACATGCTTAAACAGAAGTCACAGCACCAAGCATGTCAGAGTACAAGAAGTTTTTGGACAATGCTCTCAGGTACATGGTGTGATTCTTGGGGTGTCCTATGCAGGGCCAAGAGTTGGATTTCAATGATCTTGATGGGTCCCTTCCAACTCAGCATATTCTATGGTAAATACTTGCACCCTATTGCAAATCACATTCTGATTAACTGCTTTATTACACTCCAGCACTAAGCATTGAATACTGATTGATGACAGATAAAAGCTGGCCCCAAAAACTCATCTGGCTGCCCACAGCAAAGTCAGTGAACATTTCATAATAAAGTTCTGCCTTGCATCATAAAGGTTTTAATCCAAAATAGCAAGCAAAGGGGAATATGAAACTAAAGAAGTGCTCTGGGTCACTGCTACTCTGTCTTACTTGCATTTTAAACCATAGGTGTCCCCACACTGAGCAAAACACAGTGTCAGATTTGCTGTCTAAGCTTGGCTTGGCTCTGTTCAAGCCTGGGATTTGTTTTACAGTTGAACTGAAGTTAAATAGGTGAAGTTCTTTGTCCTTAACCCTGGCACTCACTAGGTATGAACCAGTGTCTACAGAGCTTCTAGAACAGGGCATAAGTTACACTTCTGAAAAGTTTTGCTCTTTGGCACATAATTAATTCTGGGCTAATTTTGACCTATAAGGCCCACCCCACTTTGAATCCTGTATATATTAATAAGATCATTGCATTTCAACTTGACAGATAAAGTATTTAAAGAGACAAGACTTGATGTGTACATCTGGCTGGGGGTAAATGCACATGGGATGGGCTTGCAACTGAGCAACTGCCAGCTCACCATCTGGTATGATCTATAAGGGAGGGTGATGTCAAAGTGCACCCTTCTTGCCAGGTCCCCTGGAAATTTGCACCTGCGTCTCAGGACAGGACAACTTCAAGAAAAATAGTTTCGTTATTTAGAACTACTTTCTTACCCTCTGCTTAACAGAGCCCAGGTCTGTTTTTTCTCAAGACCTGTTTCAAGACTCATTTTCTTTCTCAGGTGTTATTTTACCTTTTTTTCAGAGGAGGTTTTTGTGACAGACAAAGGCTTCCTTGCATTGATGAAGCAGGTTTGGCTACACTGGCTAACACAGGATTAGCATCTGTCTAGCAACAGGGATGCTCTGTGACATGTCTCAAGGGCAGCTGTAGAAAGAGTACCTTGTAAAGGGATTTTATAAATCTGTGGTAAAGAGTGCAACCTTCTGTATTTGCAGTCCATATATACACAGGGTGAATAGTGTCCCTTTGTAAAGTATTTCTGTAACTTTCTTTCTCTCACCTCTGCTGCCTAATGGCTCTGCTGTTTTTCAGGCTCTCTATATCCATCCAAGTGAGACAGGATTTCCTGTAAAACTAACACATCTGGAGCTGCCTTTTTTTCAATTTCAGTGGGGCAATTTATTTACTTACTTCAAAATATTCCCTTCATGAAGCTCTTACACAGGGTCTACCATTAAAGTTCCTGCTACCTTTGGCATGAGGTGGGTTTTACAAGTATGAAGAGTGCCATGAAAAGACAGTTTCTTTTCCAATAATTGCATCTAATTAAGGATTTCAAGTTTTCTGAAAGCCTTGCTGTTCCCTCACATTCTATGAGCCTTTCCTTCTCTGCCAGTATCACTCATAGAATTTTAAGAGAATAAGGGTGACTATGCTAGTAAAGGTGCCTGGGCCCTGGGGGTACACCCACAGCCCTTTCTGGCCATGCCTTTCCTGGGGTCTTTCACCACACCTGACCATGGCCCAGGACCTCATTTCAGCTCAGCCCAGGGCTACTGGACCCTATCCTGTGCCATGTTGGAGGGTCAAATCTGCCCCAATCTGCCTCTCCTTGTTTTGCCTTACAGCTGATTTTTGCAAGATACTCCCTGGAAATCAATTCAGTTTTAACCTTGCTGATATGATGTCAAATGTTCTCATTATTCATAAATATTTCCAGTTCTCTTCTAGAAAGAAAAAAATGATGCTGCTATATATTTGTTTTGTTTTTCTTCTGGTTACATGATTTGTAGACTAACTGTACTTTGTGATAGGTAAAATCAGGTAAAACACAAGGAAGACTTCAATTTCATGTGCATTTACTGTAATGTCCAAAACAAGAGGGAGAATTATATGGATAATATACTGCAGTACACATCAGTGTTTCCTTCAGAATGTTTCTTCCCTACACACAAACTTTCTTTTCCTATATGGGGTGCAACAAGCCTAGCACAGACATAGGAAACACAGACAATATAGACACTACAGCTAGCTCAATCTCCAGTGTTAATTGCTGTCTTGTTGTTTTGTTACATTGCACTTCTGAAGCACTATATGATCTCAGGCATTGGTTTTAAGGTGTCAGATAAGAGTTCTGCAGAACAGAGTTTTGCATTCACCCTTTGCAGATATTGTTTCACCTTCATTGCCACATCTGGGATACCGAACAACACAATCGTACACTTGATTCTGTACTTCTTGACACTCACTGAAATCTCATTTCCAGAAATGTATGTCTACTGCTTTTTGGTCTTTGGTAACAGGAGAACATGATTTCCAGAACAGAAGACATAAACAGCCAGCATAACAGCTGATCACCTGGAATACTAGCTTAACCTTTGATTTGCAAGACTTTACTAGTAGTGTTATTTCCACTTAACTACTATTCACTGATTTGCAGATCTTTATTAGTAGTGTTATTTAATTTTGTATTAATTTAAGAATTCTCAGATGACTTAGTTATAATAATTTATCATTTTAACCCAATAGGTCTTCTTGTTTCTATTATTGCCTATGTTTTTGTCATCTTCCCAGCCATGATTCAGACCCTTCAGATTACAAAACAGCCAGCAGTAGCGGACAAAATAATGAATATAGCTTATAATCATTGCAACATGCAGTAAATAAATAATAGCTGATAACAACTAATAAAAAACCCCAATAAATGATTAGCCCAAATTTATGTGGAGCAGACTCACATTTTGAGTTAAAAAACTTTGAGTTTCTCTTTGATAGTTCAGCGACCTTAATTGCCAGTGATCCCAATGAAAAATCACGGATGTACTGGGCTGCAACTCGGTTGTGTCCATGCTGTAAACCACAGGCAGCATCATGCAGTATTGAACTGGTCACTCCTTTCTGGGATAACAAGAAACCTCATCAATAGGGGAGTGCCATGGCATTAAATGCTACCAAACTGTTTCACACTCCCAGCTATTACCAATTCCACCTCAAAATACAAGATGTACAATGCTTTTCCCTCTGCAGAGTCTCTCAAAAGACTGATTATTGTATTTGGTGAAGTTTGAAACACAGGTTAAGTGAGAACGGATGCCTTTCTGTGTCCTTCAGGAGTAAGTGCCTGGGACCCAGATTGATTGCTAACATTGCCCGTGTGTATGACTGAGGGACATACCGGTTATTTATAGATGCCATAAAGCAGAATTTTAAGCTTGGAGGTAATTCTTGCACTTCAAAGCATGTTCGGGAACTAAATATTCAAATTCCCTTTTCCCTAGAGAAAAAGAAAAGAAACTCAATAAATTTTCCCTGTGGAAATTTGATTTTGCAGAAACTGCTTTTCTGTCACAAAAGATTGTATTGGAAAAGCTCTTGAACTGCTCTGGGTGCTCACATTAAAGGAAGAGAATATGTATCTGCTTAAGTATTTCACATGAATGGACAGAAAACCGTAGATTATTTTTCAAGAATGGAACAATTCACTTTCAAGGGCATTTATTTCTTTGCATCAAATTTGAAAAAAACCTAATCCTCTTTTTTTTTTTATTTCGTAGTACTAATTTTTTTCAACTTATTATTAAAGTTTCTTTTTAAAAAAACCCAGTCTAATTGCTTAAATAAATGCTCAGAATTGTTCTGTGTAGTAATGTGTGAATGAGGAACTAACAGGACATAGCTCACAAAGTTTGCTGTTGAGTATTTTGCAGTAGGGAAAACATATCAGGTTTCCCTTCACATAGGGTTAAGACCCTATGAACGAATCTCTAGGATAAAGTGTAGCTGATTTCATTTATTGCAACATGTTTTAACTTTTGTCATTTGTTGCTTGTTCCATTGGCCATGTGCAGTAAGTTTTTTCAGCTGTTTCACCTTCTTCTCCAGAACATGTTTTTCAAAAGACTGAAAATAGTGGATTTTCCCTGTGACAGTAAAATCCTCATTTATTAACCTACAGCAGCTAAATCACTCTTTCAAAGAACGTGGCCAGAATTTAGTAACATGAAGAACCCCAGCCAAGGAAAATTCAATGGATTCTATTGGATGGTAACAAATACAGACATTCTCACAGTACCACTTTACTGTTTAGAGAGACTATGTAAGGCAACTGTCTGCCCAGAATTTACCACTGACCCAAGGAACAACCTTGAATAAGGTGTCTTGCCCTCTCTCCACAATGATTTCTCCTGCCATTATTTGTCTGCTTGGCTCGTTAAAGTAATTCACATTTTGTCTTATGCATTTGTGTAGCATCTTTTACACAGTCAAGTTCTGCTCACAGTCGGAGCGAACTGGTGAAATCAATCTATACTTAATGAGGGTAAGAGTTGTTCTGCAGAAATACCAAAAATTTAGAACCTTAAAAATGGCAATTGCCATTATTAAAACATTAGTCTTCTTGTGTGGGACATTGTGCAGAGGAGAAGCAAATCTGTGCAAATTGCTCTGAAGTCTCCAGACATTTTATCTTGTTGGTATGCTACGTGCTATGGATTTTGCCCTACTGAATCTAACTTTGCCTCCTAATTCAGCTACCATGCACATAGGTGACATCCTGAAGTTCAAAGCTGGCAGTCCTTTGCAGAAGGAGAGTCTGAGGACATGTGGTTCACCATTGTGCTATGATTTGTTTGAATGGGATTGTGAGTCATAGATGACTGGATGCTTATGAGGTTCACTGCAATGCCCTCTTGGCTACTTTTCCAATTTCTACAGAGCAGTCTAGGGAAGACAAATGAGTGCCTCCTACTTCTCAGGAGTCAAGGCAAGGCAGAGCACACAGGCAGCAGGCTTCTTTCTGCCTTCAGTGGGATGTGGGCTGTTCACTGCCACCTCCCACTTGGGATCAGCACTGGCTGTGGAGCGCATTTCATCCTCTCCATCTGTATCTGCTGTCAAAGAGGTTACTTTAGAGCCCTGGAAGAATGGACCAGTGTCAAAGGAGCTCATCCTGATCAGCTCTGCCTTATCAAAGAGGCAATCAGTGCCTCACACTTTTAGTACATTTTGGCTTCATGAACCATTCAAGGTAAACTGATTGACTGATAGCAGCAATTTTGGTGCAGGCCTTGTGATCGCTTAGAGCATGATTCTTTTCAGAGGTGACCAGCAGAGCATGGAGATCCTGGGTTTGATTGAGGAGTGGCCATTTTGAGTGGTTCCTGCTCTGGCGAGATGCATGTTTGAAAACTTGCAGTATTAAATTTTTACAGATTAGAGAACTGCAGTGCAGCATATGTAGAGATCATGAACTCCTGCTGTGGCCACAGACTTGCAGACATGGCTCAAGTTTTGCCAGTCTCCTGCTCACAGACTCAAATTAAAGACTGACTCCTTGAGCCTTCTGTCAGTCCTTCTTCCTGACACCACACAGAATAAATTACCTCCATGCTCTGTGGCTTGTTCCTGATCTCATTCTTTCTCCCATCTGAAAGGCATTTTTAGAACCCGTTTCCACGGCACATCACATTATAATGGGATAAATTTTTTTGTTCAATTTTTTTTTTTTATTGGACATGCTGGGAAGTAGATTTGTATTTGGTTTTGAATTATGGCTTTCTCAAGCCTAATTATATGAGAAATTCAAACATTTCTTATCAAAAAAGGAATAATTCCAATGCAATGTAAATACTCTGAGTTCATCTGCAAAAAATCTGTGCAGCCAGAAAACTTGGGTGTCACTTTTTCAGGCCTGTAATCCAGGCTCCAGGCACAATTAGATAGAAATGATAGAATGATAGAAATAATCAGCTGCACAGTGAGGCATGTCCTCTGCAGGGTTTCCATGTGCCTGCTAGCACACATGAAAATTAACTGGACCAAATCAGATGGGTTAGAGCAAGACTTAATGGGTGTTTAGTGAGTCAGTGTACCTCTTGGGAATGCTCTCCACGAGACACCCAGGGCACAAAATGCATTTACAATTGTGCAGTTGCCCTGGAATGATAGCAGGATATACATGATAACTCGGTTTGCCAACTTGTTACTGGGCAAAGCTTCAAGCTGCTCTCGATTCTGGCCTTCCCTTCAGTTTTGGTTATTCTGACATCTATGGGAAGTGTCACAGCTGACATCTGGAAGTGCTGAGTGAACAAACTAGTCTAAAGCAGCCACAACATGGGAGCAATGAGAGGACTCTGTGTCCTGAAACCGCCTTCTAAGAGCTTCCTTTGACCTGATCAGGTGTACAGCCTGGAGGGGCATTAGATTATCTAAATGGGTCTCCCAGTTCAAATGGTCTGTTAACCCAGTTCTGCTCTATTACCCAGTAACCCTTATACTGAGGGTTGGAGGGTTGACTACCATTTATGAAAGGGTGGCCAGTCAAGCACCATCCAGGCATCCAGTGTTGGCTAAGTTTCCAAGAGATAGAGGCTCTATCTCGATGGTTTGACGATTCACAGTGTTAAATGTTACCTTATTTATATTGCCCATACACCTGTCTTCAGACATTATTTTCTGTTAGACTAAACAGGGACTTTAATGGGTTCTTTGGGATTCACCATCCAATCATCACTCTAGTCTCCATGACATTTGTCAGTATATGTCTTATTAAAGAATCTGAATCAGTCACAGGATTTTCTAGCATATCTTCTCTAGGCTTCACATGAAGCTTGACTTTTTTCAAACTTTAAATTTCCAATTTAAAACTGTGTGCACAGGATCTGAACACATGTCCCATCATTAATCTTTTCTGTGTTCTGGGACATGTCACGTCTTTGGCCCACCAAGTTACAAAGCTGAAACAAGATTCGTCCTGGCATTGCACTGAGAGATCTTGATTAATTTCTCTTCATTTTCTACCCTTGAATCTTATTCTGAGTCCCCAGCTTCCAAGGTGTCATCTCTCATCCTGCAGATGTATCTTTCCTGCTTCTTAAATGTAAAGATGTAAAAGAGTGGATCCAAATAAGTAAGCAGTCCAGATGATTTTGAGTGTCTTATTCTCATCATCAAATGAACTATGTAAAAAATGCCTTCTTTGGCACTTTAGAGAAGAGAAAAATCTTCATTGCGTAAGTGCACTTGGGATCGAAAACTGAAATGAAAATATTTGTAGATATTCGTAGATTCTCATCTGGCATCTTATCCCTGGATTTCCAAGCATGTGTGAAGGTGATTCATAAGTATGTGGAACACTGCAAAGCCCAAATAATTAGAAATGTAAAGGACTATCTTACTAAAACCATAACCTCTTGTATGTAATGCATAGTTTATGGCTAAAAAATAGATAAGGTTTTGCTGATTCTCAAGCAATACATTTTCTTCCCCCTTTTCTCCCTCCCCAATTTGAAAAAATTTACTGAAGTAACACATGAACATTTCCACATTGTGACAACCATGGTTAAAACATGCAAATTCAAGGAGTGGTTGCAGAGAAAGAGAAATGGAACATTACTTAAAAAAATATCCCAGACATCCCAGAAAGCAGTCAAATATTTATGCAAAATGAGTGTAGCTTTATACGCTGGCACTGAACAACACAATGCTCTGTCTCACACAATACTGTCATTCATGTGCGCACATACTGCCACAGGCAAAAGTCCCACACAATGTATTTTTATACAATTGCTAGCATATTTCATTACAAGTTGTTTTTTTAATTCCCTTATGCAGGGGATTCTCATGATAGAGACATTCTGTCTCCCCAGAGTTTCCTAAAAGGAAGAAGGGTTGCAGTATAGAAACTAGAGAAAATGATGGAATAAAACATTAAATTTCAGTTTTAAATAGCATTAGCAAAGAATAATGTTATAGCAATAACAAAGGAGATGGAAAGAAACTTCTTCTTTCCTTAAGAAAACACACTGAGTTCTATTGTGTGTTCTCAGAGCTATCATGTAAGCAATTAAAAATACAATGCAAAATAGAATAGTTGCTAGTATTAAATTTATAATACACAACACATTAGGACCTTGAAATCTGTTAGTGTAAATAAGAACTGGAGCATACCTCTGAAACTGAAACACAGAGGAGAATGACCTTTCTACCCCAACAAACAAGTATCTGGTATAATTCTACCCACCCAAGTAACAAGTGATATGATGACAGCAAATGGCCTCAAGTTAATGCCAGGGGAGGTTTATATTGAATATTAGGAAAGATTTCTTGACTGAAAGTGTTGTCAAACATTGGAACCATCTACTCAGGGAAGTGGTAAAGTCACCTTCAGAGGAGATGTTTAAAAGATATGTAGATGTCATGCTTAGGAACATGGTTTAGTGGTGGACTTGGCAGTGTTAAGTACATGGACTAAATTAAGGACTTGATGACCTTATAAGCCTTTTGCAACCTAAATTATTCTACAATTCTGCTTTCAAAGAATATCAAAAGGCAAATTTCCAAAGATTTAAAATTTGGGCAAGGCTAAAGAAAAGCATATGAAATGCTTCGCTTTAGTTAACTTGAAAGTAGCTGTGATGCCGAAGCCATGGCTGAACACATAGCAATCATATGCACAAGCTGAATCCAGGACTGTGGGCTTTCTATTAAAACGAAGCCCTGTGCACATCATGGGCAGTCTTTACAGGACATTGGTAGTACCTGGCCTCAATATTCCTTGTTCCAGCACTTGGAAGGCCTGTGAGTGAGGAAGGAATTACACTTACTAGAAAATTATGTGGCTTTCCCTGTTCTACCCTCCCAAACTGGACTGCCCCTCCTCACGCAGCATGGGTTAGAAATCAGAAATACGGGAGCATTGTCTGGTTCTTTCCTGTACAAATAGACTAATAATTTCCTGGGAGAAAAAAAAAAAAAAAATTCCTCTGTGGAAGCATCTAGTGAGGAACCAGCTGTTTGTTCTTCTCTGAGATACCAGAGACAATGAAATGATGAAATCTGCACACAAGACAAAGTCTGCTTCATAAATGAATAAAACATTGTTTTTAATTCCTCTGTGGGGGCTTTTCTGTGAAATCCAGGTGTCCTTTCCATTGAAACTCTCAGAAGAGGAAAAAAATTACACTATTCATTACTCCAGGCACAGCATTTGCATAGAACACTTTTCATACTGTGGCTCTTGTCAAAAATATCTGTCGCTCTGCCACATCAGCTCTCTGCCGCTATGTACTACTTGTGATACCCTGACCCCTGTTTCCTATGTCCACTACACTCCAGCTTAACATCTTATATCATGCATCCTCTTCCCCTTTGCAAGATGGTTAAGATTCTTCTTCCTTCTTCTTCCTGGCAGCCATCTTATCCTGCTTAAAATCCATAAATTTGTATAAAAACTTCAGGTCTTTATTAGAAAGGACACACTGAATGATTTGAAAGTGGACTCCCTTTATAGTGTCTTTTGTCAGATCATTTTTTGGACACTTTTCCCAGTGGTTCATAGATATTTGTTTTGGGGGGAATAAGTTTGTTTTGTTAAATTACAGGGCCTTCACATAGATTTGTTATTATGAAGCATAGAATAGGTATGGTTTAAACAAGCCAGTTCCTGTAACTCCATGCCTTTTAAATGCACTACTCCTCTTTTCTATCCTCTTAAATCATTTATGTACACATCACCATTGAACATACCATACTTTACATTCCTCATGTAGCAACACAGGACACTTGCAACAATGTGAGCTAATTAAAGCTACAGGGTAAAACTCTGACCCTGTCGAAGTCAAAGGGAATTTTGCATCTTACTTCAATAGAGCAAGTATTTCACCCTGAGGCCCCTTCTGTCCCCCTCAGTCTTTCTGGCTGTTTGTGCAAAAAGTCCTGGAGAATATCAGGTCTCAGAGAGCCAATTAGCCACAGACAGCTGTATAACAAAGCTTCCTCAAGTCAGTGTGGAGTGGGCAGCCCTCTCCCTCCAGGAACCAGGCCCAGGTTGGAAGAGGTCTGGGCTGGGATGGAACTGTGGCTCCAAGTGGCAGCCCCTGTGGGCAGAAGGTAAAGGTGGAGGAGCTACTCTGCTGATGCAAGGACACAACTGGGCACAAAGCAACGTGAAAGTCACTGAAGGTGAGGGGAAAGGGCCTGTGTTGCCTTGGCAAGTGATCTGAGCACTTGAAGGCCAAATGTTTCCCTAATTTCTATTTAAAATGACCACTCCTGACCAGGGGGCCTTAAACTTCCCCACTGGGTGGGACACACAGCTGCCTCCAGTTGCCACTGAGGAGCAGTACACGATGGCATATGTCCTGGGAAGGACCAGATGTCCTACACATGCAGAGGACATGGGATCTTTTGCTTTTATTTTCTACTTTCCCAGGGGTTCCTCAACACAGGAGACAGAGTAGGTTGCTGGCTGGAGAAATTAATCCTGCAGTGGCAATCCATTCCTAGTTGTTCTGCGTCCCATGGGGTCCTTCAGCCTCTCCCAGCTCATTTAACAGATGTACACTTTCCACATAACAGGAAACAGGGTGCCAGGCAGGGCTAGAGCAGTGGTTGACCCATCTCCATCTCTGCATGACAGAAATGAGATGCCACATGAGATATCTAATCACCAACACCACTGGCTCATGGTTTGTAAACCTTTAAAATGTGACCTACAAAGGTAAGTGCTTGCATGTACAAACTCTCCAAGCTAATTGCTCCTGGGAGGGTTGTGGAGTGGTCTGAGTAGCCCAGTGGGGTTAGTTGCTCCAAGGGTAAAGCTAGGTTTTGAAGAATGTAAGAGTATTCTGATCTGAAATACTGAATTAAAACTATATTTCTCCTTGACATATTTTGTTTCAACATAAAAGATTTTGGCATGATCTGGCCTTAATACTGGACAGTGCATTGTAGATCATGCGATGGCATGATTGTACAATAATTACAAGCTGTTGAAAGCTTGGGTGGATATATTGGTACTCACAGAATAGTGCGCTTGGACCAACTTTCTTGGACCATGGTTACACTTACTGTGAAACTGAACCTAGAGAAGAAAAAGGATCCTTGAATGTGGTATTAGATAAAGGCTTTTTGGAGGTTTTTGAGATTCTTAAGACTTATGAAAACCTGAATCAGACATTGTTCACCTTCCAAACGACTATGCCATTGCCTGAAGGCCTCCTTGGTGCTTGAAGTTCCTTGCTATTTTCACTTTACTTTTCTCTGTGGGAATTGAATGTGAACAAACAGTGTTCATTTTGGGAGTCTTGTGTTGCAAAAGGTCAGGTCCAATTCTATAATTCTATGTATTCATCTTTACAAAGAAGTGTTGTGTTCAATCTGGACGCAGAAAGATAATGAAAGCTCTTTAAACTGGTCAAAGGAAGACATGGACTCATTTATCCAGTTAATTTTGTTGTTTTAAGAATAATGAAGCACTGCTTTTGAAAAATCTTGGCTGAATTGCCTTGAGGAACCTTAGTGAAATCAAAATCAATATACTTGTAAATACTTAAAAAGCTGCCCAAACCATGATGGCATGAAGTTTTTTGTCTCCATACTGCAATCGTTGGAGAGGATGACATAGCAGAGGAGCTCCACTGTATTCTTATAAAACACTTGGATTTTTTTTTTTCTGAAATACTTTATCAACATAGGGGTATGTTAGTCAGAAGGAAGCTCAGATTCAGAAAAATAAAATTATCAAAATGAATGACCATAAGTTTATTTATCCCTGACAGTGTTATTGATGAAATATTGGAGCATTCAGGATTGTTGGATAAACTGGAAAGAAATAGCTCTATTCTAGGCCACATCAACTGTGTTTATTGAGTTTTTTTATAATACCTTTACAAATACAGACTAAATAATGAGATTACATAAGCAGGCTTTCCATTAGTTTTCTTTCTAGTGCTATTGCTAGTTAAAAACAGTAATACCCTATTTTTTTAATGATAATGTGTTTTGGGATGCAGTAAGAATTAGTTTTTTTTCCTAGGAAAACACAACTGGGAAACTATCAGAAGAGCATGATAGATGGTCAGAGGTCTCTTACAGGTCGTGCAACAGCCTTTATTCCTGGTTGTACAAAAAATAGGACTTTCAAAAAGGGACTTCAGGTGCAAAGATTTTTAGCCAACAGGGAAGAATTGGTCACTGTTTTTCCCATCAAAGTCACTCTTGATTACCTCCTGAGTTTCTCAGGCATCTGAGGTGCAGAGCTCAGTGAACTTGCAATTATCATCAGCAGCAACGGGGTTAACTGAGTGCAACTCTAGGCAGAAACTGTTAGGCCAAACTCGGTCACCTTCCACAAAGTATCACCACCATGCAATGTACCTCATGGAATGGTCTTTTATTGTAACAAAGTATGATGCATTGAACCTCATGATTTCTTGCCAATCTTAATTTCTGTCACATGGCTGCTCTGCTTTATGGGTGATAGAACTAGCTATCCAGAGATACCAATCCCCACAAGTCCAGGGACCTGCTAGGCACAAGCTTTGTCAAACTGAGTATATTCTGAATTGCTGAGATCACCGCAGTCAAGAAGCCCATGGCATTCAGTGTAAATGTAGAACTTATTTTACAGCAGCTCCAGCTAAAAGAAGAATTTTCATGGATTCAGCAAGGCACTAACAAGAGGCATTTTGGAAGAAGAGGACCTTTGACTGAAATGCTCATGCCAGGAGTGTGACTTTCCTAAAGCCCTTTCCTCTGGAGAATGAGCAGGTTTTTACTCACAACACTTTGAACAGATGAAAGAAAAATTCCTTTAATCCCAAGCTGCAAGCAGTATTGCTTCCACTGTCAGTGGCATGGCTGGCATTTTCAGTCTGTCCTGTTCTGTGATCCTCTGTGAAGGAGATGTCTTGCATGCTAACCAGGCAGTGGGGAGCTTGAGGACAGTGACATGGACTCTGATAAACGGGGACCCACTGTACAGGGTCTGCTGTACATTTGTGAGTTCCCAGAGCAGGACAGATGGATGTGCTGATGTGCTGTATTATAGGGACTGATAAGGAATATGCGGTGCATTGGTGAAAACCCAAGTCTTTTTTTGAAGTTTGAAGTCAGTGGGTCAGTTAACTGCAAGCACATGGTCAATGCAAACATTCACTGTTCATAGCCTATGACTGCTCCACCGTCACTTTCCACATGGAATCTCCCATCAGTTGTGTGCTACCCTTACAAAAGTTACCTTCAAAATAAAAGTTATTATACCATATTGCTTGTTGAATTGACTGCTGTATTTATCCATTCCTTGACTGCTGTGAAGTATTGATCTCTAAGATTAGATATGATCACACTTCCTCCTCTATTCTGACCTAAGCACAGAAACAATTGTTGTTTCAAGGTTATAAAGCCTTCAAACATGTGATTGTATTTTGTTCTTGTAAGACGACAGTTGCACCAATGTGTTTTTTGATTAAGCAACACAAACAGCATCTTATTTTGTATACCTTGTTTGTGGCTTTTTAAATGAAAGGCTGAGATATAAACAGAGTCATGTACTTAGAAGTGTAAAATTATATTTCCATTCTCATATATGTCATACTTTTCTGATGAACACCACCCAGACCGTGGTCTCTGTGGTAGCCTGTTAACCCCGTGATTCCGTATGTTCCCCCTGTTCCCTGCCCTGGCCCTGGCCCCTCCCTCGGTTTCTCCCTATTTGTTCCTGTTCCCCAACCCCACCCAGGGACCGCCCCTGGGCCCCTGACAAAGCCATCCCACATCCAGACCACGTTGTCTCTCCAGCTCTGAACATCACGGGGACAAGATGTGATTAAAGTCATCTCAAACCGTCATGAGAGACCCTTCTCTACCTTCTTTACCACCACTGCATTGTAATGCTGCTGGCTGCCAGAGCCAGATCACAGGGCTGTCCAAAATAGACTCCGGGATGCGATCAATCGCATGGCCCTAGGAAACCCTCGCTGAGCTCTCAGGGAGCAGCAGCCTGCTAGGCAGAGTCCAGCGGTTACAACAGGTCTCCTTGACTGTTGAAAAGATTGATTTTCATCATTGGATAAGGATGGTTCTGCTGCCCAGACAGCCATCTCCAAAATGCTTGTTCTTTCCACTTTTTCTAGGTATTATAATGAAGTGCTCTGGAGTAATCTAAATTATGTAAATACTCTTTCCTATCAACTCTGCTTCTCATATATTCCCTTAGAGCAAGATTAGAACAGTGAAGGAAGTGTGTTTCATATTCCCTCTAAAATTCTATGCACTTAAACCGTGCTTTTTTGTGGCTTTTCTACTGGAATGAATTAGGCAAAGCAGAATTAACCTTGTCAGTCACCAAGTCAGTTTCTATGACACAGAGTGCTGTAACTAAGAATACAGAAATAACAAGAGAGCCCCAATGCATTCACCCTCCACTGATTCCTGCATAGAGTATGTAAAGTGCTTTGGGGTGCTCTGAGGAGATAGACCCAATATAAATGTAAAGTAATAGTTAGCAAAGAAAAGCCTTTTTGCCTGGAAGCAAAGGGCAAGGGAAAGTATTCTCAGGCAAAAAAAAAAAGTTTCATGTCCAAACCCATGGCTGGTGAGGGAAACTCAGCACATACCTCAGACACAGAAGCGAAACACTGAGCTGCTGACTGGAGTGGGTGGACTGGAGCAGGAGTTTGAGTAAAGGAAACAGGCTGCTTTAGCACAAAGCAGAAGAAAAGGGAGAGACCAGAAAGATGAAGTGACTTAGAAGGGAGAGAGCATGTACAAAGAGATGTGAAAACTGAGTCCATGTGGTGGTAAACCAGCCTGAACCCCAGAGAACAATTGCCAGATCTCCTGTTCTGGCTAATTTAGTCTGGTAAAGGCAGATGATAAATGGGAACCAGGCAACCATGTGCTTTTGAAAGTATGATATCTGCCTTTCTGCTGATTTAAGACCACAGAAACACCCTCTGCATTAGAAAAGGAAACAGTTCTAATTTTACATGCACCTTATGTCTTTCTCTCTTGGCTGTCTTAAAGTCCTGAGCAGATACCAGCCCCTCAAGCCCCAGTTGTTATTCCAGTCACATGTTCCCAAACAAAGGGTAGGATGGATGCAGAACACAGCACTTGGGATGCTTCTGATGATGCTTTTGATGCAGAGAAAGACTAACTTCTTCTCAGACTGGGACAATCAGAAAAAAGGGGAAGAACGAGGTGAAACACCAGTTGTGAACTGTTGAATGATATTAGATATCAGTACGTGAGAGAGTTGGAGGGGTTCTGTGTCAGAGACACCCTCCCAGCCTGGTCCATGCTGCTATTGAGCACAGATAGCAGTTGAGATAACAAAACAGAAATCTCATCATTGGCTTCAGCACTCTCACATAGTCCCAGGACTACTATTGCATCTGGCACTAATTTGGGAACCTCTGCATCACACCTTGTTGCATGGTAAAGACAGGACCATGGCTCATTGGTTACCAGGAGCTCTATCAGGAGTTCCACCAGTACAGTTCAGTGATACATTTGCTCTAGAAACTCACTTGACTTCCTCCTCATTAGTCAGGCTGTTCGTGGAGTAACTTGCTGAAAACTATTCCTGCAGCACACTTAAGAGAGAAGACAGACTCTCTGAAGCAAGACCTGAGGTTTTCGCATTTTTTTAAACCAAGCAAACAACAACTTCCAAAACTGTAGGGGTTTTAACATTATCAAACTTTCTTCTCCACCCTCGACTTTGTGTTTTGAATTGACTGTGTTCCTACTTGGTAACTCTGAAAAAATGATGCCTTTTAGGCTTTGCAAAATTCATAGACTCATGCCACCTACTATAGAGCTTTGTTGTGACAGGATGTTCCCCAAACTGAAGATAAAGTGCAACACGATAACCATTATGTTATCATTAGTAACTAGCCATTTCAGCTTTGTGGGGCTGTTTTCTTGCCACATCTGGTTAATGGAGACAGGAAGTCCTGAACACTCTGAATGGGAGCTAGGGGTGCAATATCCCTCTTTTTTAAGAGCATTTTCTTGAAAAAAATTCAGTGTAACTCAAACATCTAATTGTTAATGCAGAGCTGATTGGCATAAACAAAAGTGCCTATAGTCAGATGGAGGGTCCAGCACGGCTCTGTGTACAATTGTTTCCAAAGCAAAAATAGATGACCAGAAGATCTGTCCTATTAAATTTATAAATTAAGTAAATATAACTTTTGTATCAGAGACCAAGTACTCCCCATTAACACTGGAGCAGATGACAAATCCAAATGTTTCTGGCATGCTTTTCTTAATTCTGTATTTGTAATAATGACTAAAGTAATGAAAGAATCCTTTGGTGGAAGGAAAGGAGATAAACTTGAGCAAAGCAGCAGCTTAAAGGAGAACACGTTATTTTGAAAGGGCTTGCCTTCCTGAGCTTTAACAGAATACCCTAGTTTTCATTATAAAATATTGCCAAATTAGAAGAAAAACATATCTCAAAATACTCTTTGTTCTGTGAATGCATGTTTGTGTAACAGCAGCAGCCTAGTTATTCTGTGTCATCCCTTGTTGACAAGCCTATTTGAGTTCCAATAATGGAAACTATCATGTTGATTTGCTTCAGATTAACCTCATCTTCTTGTCATACTACAGGTATTTCCCATTATAAGAAACAAATATATGGTGATAGGTAAATGATTTTGATAAAGTCTGACAAATATTTTAAAACAGCTGCATAGCTGCTATTTTATTTTAGAAAAAAAATACCATCACAAAATGGTATCTGTCAGATGTCTTTGGCAATTTTATCATTAGGTGTTGTCATGGCTTTCTACATCTGGCTATAAGGTACAAATGCTTTTTTTCTGTGTTACAAATATAATTTTGAATAGCTTATAATTCTAAACGAATCAGTAAGAAGAGCTGAAAATAATGAAATCACCAGGAAAACTAACATTAAGGACTATAAATAATTGCTCTAACCAATTATAATATGTTAGCTTCAGACTGCAATAATTTTGTATCCCAGGCACAGAGCTGCTGATTGCTCCTTTTGTGTTTTCCCCTTCAGATGTAGGACTTGGGAAAAGTGAGTTATTCTGATCCTAGAAGAACAGTACTAGTGTCACAATGCAGACAGTATCAAAGCATACAGAGGTACACACTTGTATGGTGTTTACTTTATATTTAGCAGTTACCAGAAGAGACTCAATGTCAGCACTAGTTTTGGCTATAACAAGACTTAGCTCTTCAGTCCTTTACAACACAACAACTTGTGCAATTGAAACTTTGGAATCCTGTTTCAGAAAGTAAGCTCTGCACTTACTTAAAATGTGTAGAGTTTCAAGCCTCTATTTATCCACACCTATACGGGTACTGTGGTGGGCACAGTAACTGCCTATTAGGCAAATAAAATACAAACCCACTTGTGCTAAATGCTACCAGCACAGGGCTGAAACTTGAAGGCAGTCTCTGCTCTTTTTCCATAAATTTGCCCTTTTAACACCTTTTGTTTATCAAGGGATGGAGAATGCTTGACTGGTAACAAACTCTTGTGGTTTAACCCCTTTGGACTGCAGTGTGCAGCAGAATGTTGTGCTGTGTTTGTCTGCGTTGGAGTCAAGTCACTGGGGAGAGACCTTGTACAAAAATGGGACTATGTGAAAAGCCTTGAGATGTCCTCTACATTCCCTAATAATACTGACTTCAGAGATGATTTTGAAACTACCCGGAAAACTTGTCAGGGAAGCTTGTCTTGGTATTGGTCTGGTATGAAAAAAAAATACCCAAACAAACAAAACCCATGTGCCTAAATGACAAACCTTATCTCCACTACAAACATAGAAGGAGCTGGTGATTATTGCAGAGCCTTTTAAAACTGAACCCTATTGCTGTCTGATGCCTAGTTGGTCCATGTGATAACATTTTCTGGTCTCTTTCCAACTATGATCCAAGAAACATCCAAAAATCTCCATCTAAAAACTCCAGTACCACGATTAGCAATTAGTGGGCCACCCTCAGAAAACAGAAGGGCTGAACAGCCAGCAAGGCAGAGCCAATTGAAATAGGATCTGAATAGGATCTCCCTCCCTTGACAGAAAACAGGAAGGAAATTCACCTTGTCTCCATCCTCCCCATAGGTGTATCACCGCCGTGCAGTACCAGCTGACCAGCTCACGGCGTGTGAGACTGACAGAGACCCACTGCAGACCACAGTAGCTGAGAATGGGACTCCTCCTCTTGTTCCCACCGTGTCTGCAATCCCTGAGCACTGAACCAAGCTTTTTCCTTCAGTTTATGAGTGTCCTCTCACACGTCCATGATCCCACTCTAGCATCCATTTCCTTTGTCCTACCTATGTGGGGGAAGCACTTGGAACCAAATGAGGGTTTCTATTATGTCCACCTTGGGAGATTTAGTGCATTTTTAGTGGCATTATCTGTCAGTCCAGGCATGAAAGTAAGGTCAGATCTATTCCTAGGGCCCTGTTGGCATCTGTAACTGCCTGATTTGTGCTTTAACCATATGTGACACCCAGTGAGTGCATTTATTGTAGCAATCACTTTGAGCATATCTCAAGGATTTCATCATGATATTTTCTTTCTTGCAATGCCAAAGAGAAAACAACAGCATGGAATGAAATGCACAGAACTTCTCCTCTTACGAAAGAGAAATGAAGGAACAGAAAACAGGCTGAATTTCTCCAGGGTAATTTTATGTAAAAGAAAGACCAGCAACATCCTTTAAGGCCTGAAATGTCAAGCTTGTAAAAATAGTATTCTTGGGAGTTGTATTTGATCATTTGTTAAATACTGTGATATAAAATGTAGAAATCCATGTGTAATGCTTCAAATCCCTAATCTGGTTTAAAAGGTCAGTTGAAGCCTAAAAGGACTTGACATTTTCCCTTTAAAAATCTGACTTTTTGACTCAGAGCTAACAACATTTGAGCCTGAATGACCTGAAGGATAAATACAAAAGCTGATTTCAATTGAACTATTTAGAAAGCAGGGGATCTTCTAATTTGTAAGATAGCATTCAGGGAGGTTTTTCCATTAAGAACTCAATCGACTGAAAAATTATTTCCTTGGGTATTCCACAATCTTTCAATGCTTGTGTAAATTTTACACAGGAGGGGGCAGTGAGTGAGGCTGAAGATATATATAACACAATGCCAGGAGAGCAGAAAGCCTCTTACGAAACAGAGGTAACTGGTATTTGCCCCAAAAAGATGTACCCTTTTCACCTCCTCCTTCACTGCCTTGGCAGACTGGGTCAGCTTCAAAGTCTTTCGTGTCCAGTGCAGATGAAGCTTGCGAGTGAGTATGAATGTCTTAATAAGCATGAGCTTATTAAGAGTCCTTTCCAGCAACAGCCCTTCCCACAGACTTCATTTGGCTTGCAGTGAGTGCTCCATGGGGGTTTGATGGCTGCTTTCATGGAGGTGTGCATTAACCACCTCCCTGGCTGTGCGGCTGTGGTTCCATGCAGAGCCTCTGGCTCCTCTGCCTGGCTCCAGCTACACCAGAGGTTCACTGTGGCAACGACAGCACAGTCCCTTTCTCTTCCCCAAGCCCCCACTGTTCTCTGATCGCCTCCCACCCTCATGCCCTGCAGTGTCAGACCTCCTCCTGCCTGCCTTGCACCTTCGCAGCCGATTTTACCAATGCAATGATGGAGAAACTAGGGATGCCTGCTGATGGGTCATTCCCATCCCTCAGGCCCCTCACACTCATGGGTGTTGGCCCTGCTGTGCACCGTGTTCCAAGCACCCCATGAGGCAGAGGGTGATGGAGGGGTGACATGCTGTGACACCTCACAAGTCCCCCACAGAAGCTCTGCTCTGACAGAGCAGGGTGTGAGGGTGCCTGCTTTCCTTGGACAATCACCATGGCTCCCTGAGGCGTGGGACTGGGACCATTGTGCCACACTGACACCCGTTAGACAGAGCACACCCATCAGTCACCCTCTGGAACAGAAGTACCATTGATTTAACAGAGAGTTGTCCCAGGATGAATGTCTACCAGCTTCTCCTGGTGTTTGCTTCTGATAAATGCCTCCGTTTCAGCTCACATCCACCCAGCAGCTGGGGACTATTATGCTGTGACAACCTTCTATTCCATTGTGACAGTGTCAGATGCCTGAAAAGGATAATAGGTAGATATTTCTGCTCTTTGGATGTTAAGAAGTAAGCGGCATTCCTAGTCCTTATTTAGTTACTTCTTAATTTTAATTAATGGCTTTAGTGATAATTACCAGATTCCTATATTGATAAAAACTGGCACATTCTGCATGTTAATAATAGCACAAATTTGATATTTATGAACTGCTGTTCTTTTGCAAATACAGACATTTTGTAATCATCATTATGATGATAAAATTCATTAGAATTTGAGAAACAACCTATTATCCCTTCTGCCCATCATCTTTTAATTAAGTAACACAAAAAGATTTTATAAGTCTTTTCTACCCACATTGCAGAGTATTGTTTCTGTAAGGGAGTCTTTATGTATCAAAATACTTCCATTTCAGTTTTGATAGACTTAATGAAAGGACCGAAAGAAGACTGACAGTAGATGTATTCAAAAATGTATTTCAGACTTTTCAAAAATTTTAGCCATGCTTAGTTCAGCACACACTTGAATCTTGTTTGGATGTAGACTGGAGTTTGTGTGTAAACTGGAGCCTATACCAACATTAGACGCTACAATACAATATGGAAATTTGCAATAGGGGAAAACTTTTATGATAAATTATTCTTCAGAAATTTCTAGCAGTATGAATGCTGGAAAAATTGTGAGGTCAGTCACTCACATTAGAAGTTCAGTTGTATCTAAAATGATAAGTAAGTCTCTCTTTTAATGTGGATTTGGCCAAAAATCAAAAAAGTAGTGGGACAGATTAGATTCAGACACATTCAAACAGTGCAGGCATTTGATGAGGTTCAGTCAGAGCTTTCAGTCCTCATCTACTTCTGATCTACATCTTACTTAAAAGTTGTAACCTGCATTTTGAATGACAAAAATATAAATGACATTAAATTACGGGGTCTTTTTGGATATCTTATATATTAATATCTGGACAGAAGATATTTCTCAAGTAATAGGAGTGTTTTGTTATTATGACCATGACATTTAGGACTACATCCACAACAGACACAGTTTCTGTTAATTGATAATATCCTAAATTCAAGTCTCATCTTGTCAAAACACACCTGAAGTTACATTTTTAATGCATTAATTTACCTGGCTTAACCAAAGACTTATACTAATTTCCTTTGATGCTACCTTCTACTGTAATCAGTAGAACTGTCAAAAATACTGCTGAGAACTTATTTTAAGATCCTTTTGTATTTTTCCTTTATTCCTGATCATTTTGGTGCTGGAGAATACTCAAGTGGGTAACACAGCACAGGAAAATGTTTCAGGGAAAGATGCAGGATGTGCCTACCCTATCTTTGCCTTCCATTCTTAACCAGGCCCTAATATACTAACACATCCTGGCAGATTCTCATGCATACTGTGATATGTCATCGCTGTGTTCAGCCAAGAGTGAAGGAAGCAATTTTGTGAGGTCACAGGATGGTCAATGCTCTTCTATTTGAGTTTTTCTTGGGTTCATCCAGGCAATTTTAATCTCAAAAGGTTGTTCCCCTTTACATAGTTAATTCCTTCCTCTAAAAATCTGACATAACTCATTTGAAGAAAGCTACATAGGAGTTTCTTTTTCCAGACAAACCTGGTTTCATACAGAGACTATGATGACACAGTAACAGGCAAACTAACGAAAACCCTCATGAAACACAAGAACAAAGTATTTCTTCTTGCTTAGTCCAAACTTTATTCTCATGTTTGGAAGTTACTGAGGATAGCTGGGGAAGTAAAATTCCCAATAGAAAAAGCAAACAAACAAAATAAAACTACCCACCCAACCAACCAAAACAACAAAACAAACCCCCCCAAAACAAAATCTCCCCACTATTTTAATAAAAAAATAAGTAAAAACTCAAGAACTGAAATACTTTGCCCTAAATGCAAAGATTTAAGATTGAATGAGATTCTGCACCTGGGATTTGCTTCCCTTCTGTTCCCACCATTTTCTGAGGGTTGACTTCCTCTGGCAAACTGGAGCATTCAGTGATGCATGAGAACCACTTCTATTTTTGAGGAGTAATGGTATTTAATGGAAAATACCACCCTGTCCATCTAAACACCAGAATGAGGCAACTGGACTGCAACATTCAGGATGTGCTACAATTGTACCACAGAAGTGGGGTGGGAAAACAAGGTGAAACAGTTTGATCCCCAAGTTGAGACCTCTTCTGAAACATTTGCTTTAAAGTAAACAAATCAAAGCACAGTTAGTTTTCTCAGCCTTTCTCTAAAAATAATATAGAATCACAAATTTTAGATTAATTCTGTGATAATCTGCAAATCAAGAAAAACCTGCTGGGTAAAAACTTTCCCATTCCTAAGTTTCAGAGTCTAACTTACCTGGAATAATACTGAATTTCTATGCAAACATTTTACACAATTCTTGGTAAATACACAATTTTGTTGCTTTGAAATGGCAGATAAAACAAGCTATTTTAGCACAGACAGTCTGTTCAAGTACCATCTTTCACTAATAATAATAAAAAGTGATGGAAATATGATTTATATCTCCAAAAATTTCCAAGGCACTGCCAAATGTTGTCTTCAAGCACCCTGCTCGCAGGCAGCCACTATAGTGAAAACAGTCCCAACGTCTTTCCAACGCAGCAAGCAGGAATAATGTAATACTCTTCCTCCAGATGCATTACATTGTTAAGCACTTAATCTCAAGGACCTTTTTGAAGTTCAGATAGTCCTACTTTATTCATCATCTAGTGTTTAGTTTAAAGTAACAAATGATTGAGCTGAAAGTCTTTCAGAAACAAAATTCCTTTTTTTCCCATACATAAACAGAGTTGCAGCCTTTGCATTTTTTGCCATCTGGCCCGCAGTGTGAAATGACATTAGTAGCATGTCAGGTTTATTCCCTTTTCAAAGAGAAGAATAAAGAAAGCAAAAGAAAGAAAAAGCATAATCCTAATCTATAGTATGAAGAGTATTAAAATGAAACATCTGCCTTGCTGAAATGAGTGGATGAACTCTGAAGTCTACAAGCTGCTGGAGTTTGTCAAGTACATGTTTACATTGCTGACTGTTGTAAATTTGCAGGATGATGACAAGAAGTCCACAAACTAAAATATCTTATTCAAATGTTTTTAAACATCTGTTTCAAACAGAAAAGGCCCGAACAATGAAGTGGCAGAGTGATCACAGGCGGACCGGGGATGCAATAATATAACTTGGGTTACATAATAAAAGACGATGGCAACAGAGGCTTGTAACTGCAGTTACCAGCTTGTGCTCTAAAGTCGATTGACTGGAATGCTGAGAGAGTTGTGCCTGTCGACAAACAGTGTGACTCTATCCAGAGTAAGGACAAAATACGGTCAAATGCTCCTTAAAATGTCTGCTTTTGCTAAAACACCTGCTGATTACAAAGCCAAATAAATTCTGTGCTCAGGAGAACAGCTTTGAATACCTTCAGGAATGAAAGATGTCAGTTTTCTCAAGAGCTTTGAACAACCAAAAAGCACTTGACCAATGAGATTATATTGTTTAGCAAACAGACTTTGTCCTTGCTATTGAAGGGCTTTTGCTTTGCAGGACTTCAGATTAAAGTTCCAGGATACTGATCTTTTTTTATCACCAACATGAACTTGAGATGTTGCAATATGCTGAATAGTAATCTTTATTCTCACCCTAAAAAATACAGAGAGGATTAAAAATAAGGTGTTAGAATTTTTTGCTTCTCTCTCTTTTGAGAGGCAGCCAAGAATGAAGCAAAAAAACCCAGTATCTTCCTGGTCAGTACTCTTTTAATACCCAATTTATTTAAAAAAAAAATACATTATTACTTCTTAATTATCTTTTTGGTATGATATAACATTCTTCTGAAAATCACCAAAGTCCTTTGGAGAGTGCTGAGACATAAGCACTTTTGATATGAAGCAGGGATTGATATAAATCTTGGATTTTGATATAAATCTGGGATTTATATGTCCTTAGCTCTAGCAAAATTAAAATATTGCTCTGTCTTCAAAATAGCTTTGAACTGATGGAGCACAGTGCCAGGAAGCTGGGCAAGGTGACCATGGCAAAATACAGCCATGGCATAATTATGGCCAGGGCTGTCCATAGTATTTATTGTTAGCACATTCTCCCATCCAGTTTTGGCACATGTCAGTCAGCAACTAGTGTGCAGGAGTGCTGAGGGAGACTGAAAGGAACTAGGATTGCTTCCAGAGGGATTATGTTGGACAAAACTGTTTCTGTTTTATTTTTGGGAAATAGAAGGCAAAGTGAATTATATTTCATTATAGGGATATGAGATGTGCCACTTTGAAAGTTAGCAAATAGTCCTTGGCCACTTTTATTTCCTAGTGTCTGTATGATAATTTATTTCAACTAGCATTATCATGAGCAAGAGAATTTTACTGTGTATTTGATTTGATTTGATTTGAAAGATACAACAGCATATTTGCCCCACTGCTCCCCCACATTATCTTGGGAGGACTAATTTCCAGAAACTTCATTTCTATGCACCCAGGGTAAGGACACTTGCTCATATTTGTAAAGGAATGACAATATTGCTGACCTCATGAGTACAGAGCAGGGTGAACTGTCTACCTGCAAAAGAAGTGAGTGTTCCAGGAGTCCTGCCCAGGCTGCTCCTCCAGGATGTCAAACCTAGGCGCTAAAGCATAGATATAGATGGAGTTTCTTGGGGCAGTCACATAGCAGCATGACCTAAATCAATGTTGGATCTTCAGTGAGAGGAAGTAAGATGAAAGCATGAAAGGGAAGAGGGGTGATTTATAAGCTAATGATAAAGGAATGAATAAGGCTCCCTCACCCATCGCCCACTACAGGGCAGTACAGGTCTTTGTTCTGGAGACATAACTCAAGACACAATTTATACCAAAGAATGCAGTTAGGCCTCACAGTTGAGCTCATATTCATCTTTAACATAGTTATCTGATTGGTTTCAGATAGCTTTTATTATTATCTTATTAATATTAGTGCATGATTTACTGTATCTCCACATTATCCCAGCCTTGCTAAACTATCATAACCCGCTACTGATTACAGGTTTTACTGTTCATTTTCAGGGTTGTTGCCCTAGAATTCCTTTCAAGGGGAGGATCCCAGAAGCAAGTCTTCATTAGACTATCTAGGTAAAATAAATTATTTTCTCAGGGACCTGGTATGACTAAAACTTTAAGAGTGTGGCTATCCCTTTAAAGTACATCTTCAGCTTCTTTGTGCTTGCTCACAGTCAGATCCAAGGCTAAGGATTTGGCTTCTGTAGCATTTCACTTCATCTTTCAGGGTCCCTACAAACCTGGGCTATATCACATAGAGACAGCATAGAAGAATAACAGCCCATATAGGAAATAACACAAGTCTAATGAGTGGTTTAGATAAGGTATATCTAAAGTAATTTAAATGAAGAAATGACTGAAACAAATAATAATAATTACTGCTATAAAGAACTTTTTTATCTAGGAGGTTCTTAATAGCCTTAGGAGGATTCTTCATAGACTTAACACCATTCTTCATACACTTAATACCATTACTTGTTCCTGTAAATACTTTTTTTTAAGCTGAGGTTGAACTGAGAGGTGGTGGTCATGCACTTGGAGAGGGAATTTTGGTGGAAAGCAAACTAGAATTTTACAGAGATACAGGAATGGATTGTTTATAAAGATGTTAGGGTCCAGCAGTCAGGCAACTTGCTTAAAAGAATCTTCAGCAGCAGTAAGAACCACTGGTTTGTACTTACTGAAGCAAAAGACTGCAATTTTCAACACTTCTGGTTAGCTGCCCCAGGCTTGGCTCTGTTTCTGGTGAAATCCTTGTTCTTGAGCACATGATCCCAAGTTAATGTGGAAAAAAATTTTCTCCATCAAGGTGAAATTTGCTCCATCTCTTTTTTATTAATGTTTTTTATTTCAGCTGAATGTAGTACCCTCTTCTATCTAATTGTTCATTTATTAGGAAAAAGATTGTTATCACGAACTTACAAAATGGATTTTCCAACTCCTTGGTTGTCAGTGAGTAGTGTTCCTAATTTTGCCTAGAGTCCAGCTCAGCTAAAAACACTGGAGTGAAATCTTTCAGTCTGAAAATTTAAGAGCCTAAGGGATATGTGGAGTCCTCATTTACTTAGTGAATCTATTGCTAAAAAAACCACAAAGCTTACACAATTACCAATGTGCAGGCACGACTGATGATAGAAGCACGTTTCTTAAACCTAGAAACAAATAATCACACTGTAGTTAATGATTTAAATACTGTTTAGATGGGAAAGAGAAGCTAAATACCCAAAAAGAATGTTCATTTTCTAGCTGGTTCTCACAGCTAATGTAGTCATATAAAAATAAAGCAGCCTTTTCACACAGAGCACAACTTTCTTTAATATGTCTTCTGGGTTCTCAGCTTATCAGATTGAAGTTCAAACAGAAGACCAGAATAATTCAGAAAATGTAGAAAATGTACAACCACAGAATCTTCTTCTTTGGCCATAATTCCAACCAGTGGTGAAGTACTGCCTCATTCTATACAGGGGCATAGGGATAGAGTAGGTATATGTAAATACATATTGTGGAGATATGTGAACATACTGTGTGCAGAATTGGCTTAAGAAAAGGTCATTTCTTGGACTGCATTTATACTGAGGGGAAAATTCACAGGGAAAGAACAAACAAGCGACCTCACTAAAAACATGCTTCCAGCACACTGCCTGGGAGAGAGTGAGACAAGCCCCCATGGCGCTGGGAGGCTCAACTGCATTTCATGAAGGGCTTTCTGCAAAGCTGCAGCAATGCTAACAAAGATTTGTCATTCTGAGCACTCAGAAGCTGTGTCAGCTCCACACAAATGCAAGTACAGCACAAAGTCCCCTGGATCCTCTGTTGAAGTTGGTGGAGTTACACAAATATATAATTTATTAAAATCTTTATCTAGACACAAGGTTTCTGTTGTACTGAGGCTGCCAGAAGCATTGTTAGCTTCTCCACTTCACTCTCTGATAAAGTAAAAGGACTGATCAAGTATATCACATGCATGGATTCACCTGCTATACCGCATGGTTACAAAAGAAAAAAAAAATTCCTGAGAAGATAATGTTGTTGGAGAGTTGCTCTTCATCTGTGAACAGAAAATTATTCCTCATCAGTGCTGAAATAATTAAACTGATATTTAATGTTAGTACTATATTTTGTGTATGTGCTCAATATTTGAATATAATTTGAATCAATAGCAGCATTATTAACATTTTTTGCTGTGAATTAAACAGGAAAAATTTTTACACCAACAATTAGTGGAAGAAATTGTGAACATCAAGATAAATTAAGTGAAGAAATCTATTTTTCCTACTCACTGCTTTGGTTGGGAACAGAGAAGGCTGAGGAAGGTGTCTTTGAAACCCAAACTCCAGATCACAATTTAAAGTCCACAGACTTTTAATCTACAGAATTTTGACCAAAAGAAAGCAAGTTGGCAATAAGGCAACATTTCAAAAGCATGACTATTTGCAAAGAAGTGAAAAGTGCAGGGTTACTAAGAGTCCTGTAGGTTACAGTATTCTGAATGAACAAGAATGTCATACAATGGAAAAAAAAAAAAACCAAAATATTTAAATTATAGTCAAAAATGAAAATTGAGTTATGACTAAATATTTTGGGAAATACTTCATTCTATATAAAAATATTACAAAAGTTGAATAATATAATGTACATCACTACTGGCAGTGCTCTTGTTAAGGAAAATATCCAATTTGCCAAATGTTTTTTACTGAATATAGAATCCTTCAGCTTGACTTTAACTCGATAAAACTCTGAGTTTTCCTACAGTGCTTGATACTTCCCTGGTGGACTGCTGAGACCTTCTCAAATGCAAAATATTTCATGAAGGGACAAGCTTTTCTAATCAAGGTGCTTCTGCTTTCCACTTTATCTAAAAAGTACATTATTGAAAACCTTTTCCTTTCACAGGAATTTTGTCTATTGTTTATATTGGTATCACAGAGAGATATGTTTGATACAAATTGTTTCAGCTGGAAAGAGCTCTGCCAAAGAAAACAGACAGGCAGCTGTTTGCATTGCATATAAAAATTTTGTTAAATATGGCTGCACCTGTGTAAACACAAATTTATTTCCAAGAAGTACCCCTGCAGCTGCAAAAGCTTTCAGACGTTGCCAGACAAGTTATTTTTATTAAACCATGTAACATACTAAATAGCTCTTTCAATGGTTGTCATGCTGTAAGAACATGTAACATAAAAAATCTTGTCCATTTTTAGGGAAGATTTATTTTGTTTTTATTTTTCAAAATCCAACAGAGCAATGGATCCACTCTATAAATTAGCATTATGCTACATTAGTATGAAAATTTAAAGCAATGCATAGATGTACATACTTTAAGAACACTATGTGTGTGTGTGCACATATATGTAGAATTTAATACTTTGTTAGTGCCTCAGTCTCTGCCTGATCCAGAATCTATCAGAGATGATAGAGAGATTTTTACTGCCTGCAGCAGACTATGAATCAGAGTTAACTTGAAATACCTGTATCTGGCATGGCATTGTATTTTCTGTGCTTCACCTCCAAAAAGCCTAAACATGACATTCATTTAAAGACCAGGAGATGCTCAGATACCCCATGGTGGGCAGAGATGAAATCTGGGGAAGGCACAGGGTCCCAGCTTTCTGGCATCCACCAACACACTCGTGCTTCAGCAAGACAGGACAGAGCGGTAACAAACCTCCTAGGTGCGCTGGAAACCTGCCTGGATTGTGAGGGACCGGCAACCAAATTAAACGGCCACAGAAAGCAGCGTGTCCATGCAGGACAAAAACAAGACAGTGCTTCCTAGCCATAAGGCAGAATTTCCTCCCCAGCTCTGATCACCCTCAAAGACACAAAACCACCCTGCCAAAGTGGGTACAAACGAGTCTTCAGGGACCTCAGTGACCAGGGGCCACAGTCCATATTTACGAGTATGCATTCTCCAGCCTTTAGTAGCCTCTGGGGTAGGATTAATGGACATGGTGTGCCTTGGCGCTGGGTTTCCCTATGCAGATGCATATTATGTAATTTGTCTGGGGTATTTGCACTCACTCTGAGGTCCATTCTGGTCCTGTGCCAAACTTGGACTGAAAATACATGCATCATTATTTAAATCTATACATAGACACATTCAGTCTATGTGCAACACATCAAGAGGTCTACCTGTGCTTAATAAGTTCACAGATCTCCCACTGACATTTATTTTAGTTATTTATACTAAATCATTTTCAGGGAGAATAGAAGCTCTTTTATACACTCTAGGCTGTATGAATGGCTTCTCTAGAAAGCCAAAATCAATAGTGTTTAGTGATTCAATCACTGTTAGGTGCAGCACCAATTCAAGGGTTAAGGAACTTCACTGGATGGGGTAATATGGTGCCAATGAACCCATCTGAGCTTAGCTCTCCTGTCTCTCCAGGACGATGCAGGGGACAGGGTGCTAGAGGCAGGCACTGCTTCAATTATAAGGTGAAGTAAAGGACAGTGTTTTAATTTGTAAAGGATCTAGCCATACATCATTAGTTTTAAAGCATATTTCTGGTAATTAATGTGTAAATGCAAATACACAGAGACACACATTTATAAATATAATTTTGAAAGACATATGTCAGTCATATCTCACTTGACAGGTGTCTGTTACCAATTCAGGCACTAGGGAATGGATCTTCAGTAAATGCTACAATACTTCTCAGCAGCCTCAATCTACCCATGAAGATGTCGAAGGAAAACTAATTGGTAGGTAAGGTATCATGGAGCTGCCACAGCAGCATTCAGTGAGAAATGTAAGCATCAGAGCAGGTTCTTATGCATTTTAACACAAGCACAACCTGAATCAGTGGGTCTACTAATTCATCTTTGCAGGAGGAGCAAGCCTAAAGTACTGAGGGAAGCAGACTAGATAGAGCTGGCATGTACCTGCTTGATGTAAAGCAGTCATATTTCACATGCTGCTCCACTTCTGATCAGCAACTCTAAAATTGCAGGGGTGATAGTGAACCCAGTTTGGAGGGGGAAAGAAATGAAACCTACAGATGTAGGGAAGAGAGAAAAAGCAAAGCAAGTATGATAAAAGGTGATCACCAATGCTTGCTTCAATTCCAAAGGGATGCTTTTTCTGTTCTTCACAAGAAAGTTGCCTTTGGCTCCCACAAGCCTTTGGAGAATGACTTCTTTGAACATGTCTGCAGTGACAAGTACTTGGATCTGCCATGCTAGATCAGACAACCGCTGGCATGCAGCTTGCACCAGATACATGAGGAAAATGTATATGGAACCTATGAGAGGCAAAGTTAGATATAATTTTACTTTCAGAAGATCTCAGGTAAGTCAAAAAGTAGGGATTCCTGTAATTTTGAAAACTGAACTTTCAGATGTCCATAAGAATGGAGTATTGAAATACTGTGATTCTGGAGAATCTTGCTATTAGAGTTGCATGTATGCAGGAAAACAAGTAAAATTTATTGTTCCTTACTGAGGAACTTCTTATTACTGTTTCAAAATTTCAACAGTTGGTCAAAGAACCTATGAAGCAAGTAATAAGAAGAAATTTCAAACAAATAAATGTTGAAATACGGTTATGTATTCAGCCACAATTGAGAAATGAATATATAAAAATGAGGAATCACACATTCACCAAAAAAAAAAGAAAAATCAAAACACAAAACCAGTAGGGAACAGGGGAAGGGGGGAAAAATCCCTGATCCAAACAAACACCCTCCCACATTCATGTTTCTGCTGGTAAGGGGAAAATATTAACCTCAGATTGTATGTGCAGCTCTCCTACCTTGTAACAGATGAATTCCTGCAGTAAGTGTCCATCCCAGAATCATATTGTAAATGAGGAGCACAAGATTGAATTAAATTGTGCCCAGATCCTGGGACCACAATGAGCAAAAAGTAACTGCTTTCTCTGCCATTAGTGTATGAGTGAAACTTTGGACCATGGTCTGGAAGTGGTTTACTCTGTATCTATGCTGATGGCTATAATTTGAGATGTGTCGACTTTTGTGTACAGCAAATTCTTCAATACTTTGTATGAGGCTGACTAGTTGGAAAACAGCACAAAGCCAACAGAAAAAGACAAGGTCAGCATACTCCACCATTCTTGGTAAGCAAGACTAAAGAAAGAGGCTTGTCTCTACTCACTGGACAAACATTCTCCTTCAGCAATAAGAACATAGTGCTGTGTCAGGAGGCAGCAGTAGAGTACCATGCAGGACGTAGAGATTCCTCAGTGGGAGGCATGATGGCATCTGTGATGGAAAAAACATGGCCCTAAGTTTTCCTTCTGAATGGGTAAGGAAACTGATGACAGCTACCAGTTCGGGGGTTTGGCTATCCAAAAAATGGATATGACATTTTTCTAACTGTCTGCTGTGTCCAGAATGTACAGGAGTCATTTTGGGTTCCTTATTCCTGAGAGAAAGTACAGCATGATTGCACAGCCAGCACTGTGCAAAGCAATCATGAAATGCATTGTCCATGTGGTAATTCATATTTTATTGAAGAAAGCCCTAAAATATTAAGTGTTGGTTGATTATGAGTAACCAAATCATGGTAGATGTCCATAAGCAATTATAATAAAATATTAAAATAGTTTCATAGTCTAGCAAAAAAAGATAAAAATATAGAGCCACATACTTTAGATTTAGTTGCTTCAATTTCCTTTTTCGTACATTAAAAATGTATACAGGAGCTGCCATTTCAGTTGCATAGGATATCAAGCCACTTTATTTTTTGAGAAACACCAACCTAAGTACAGTTGATTTGCCAAGTCACACAGATTTGTCCCCACTAAGCTGCACATAGCTGAGTTATGCTCATGATCCATCCTTAAATAATAAATTTAGAATCCTTATTAGAAAAAGTGTTGCTGTCTAGCAGTTGGAGATAAACTATGCTGCAGAAGTCTCTCGAAAAAGATAGAAATAAGTCGCTTAATAAAGTCTAAATCATTCCTTAGGTTAGCTAATAGAAGCACCCGTGGTTATAAAATTAATCAGTCTGTGCTATTACAGCAAATTGGTGAAGATTGTATTGACACATCTTCATCTGCATGTCTCATCAGAGGTGTCCGTGTCATTTAGCTACAAAACCCTGGAGGCTTTACTCTGCACAGAATCTTATAATACTTCAATTAAGGGACACCAAGCTGCCAGCCAGACAGCAGAGCATTTATTTCTTGATGACTCCTTAAGTTGTGCCACAGGCCTATCATTAAGAGAATATTTTTCACAGCATGTTGCAAAGATTCTCATGCCATTAAAAGGAATTGAAAAAGCATCAATTTGTTGTTTCCACCTAACACAGATATTTTTCATTGCTGGAACAGCCATTAAAAACAATCTGTTTTATTGTGTTCTGAAAAGATCACAGGAAGTACACATTGTGATTTATTTTAAGTATGACATTAGTACTAAAGGTATAGCAAATCTGAAGTATTTGCAATAAATACTTAAAAATACAAAGTATTAAATGTGTTTTCTTAAAAATTTTGCTAAAAAATCCTTTACCACAATTTCATTTGAGATCTTCAGAGATTCTTAAATGACCTTGAGGAGATCTTTGTTATTTGAGAGAGGATAAAACTGTTTTGGCCATGTGACATTCAGAACTAATGAACAACCCCATATAATGGATACAAAACTTAAAAGTGAATTTTTGGTCTCATATACCTCCTATGGCTGTGACCTTTCCTTGAGGTGGGGGGTAATACAACCTCTAGACCAGGGAGCAAGGAAGCTTTACATGGAACATTATATGTATATATATATACATATATATACACACATATATATATATGTATATACACACACACACACACACACACACACACACACACATAAGAACTATAGTCCCACGGGCTACAGTTCTTCACAAACTTCTTCAGAGTGGGTCCCTTCCATGGGGTACAGTCCTTCAGGAACAGGCTGCGCCAGTGCTGGTCCCCTGCAGGGTCACAAGTCCTGCCAGCAAACCTGTTCCACATGGGCTCCTCTCTCCATGGGGCCACAGGTCCTGCCAGGGGCCTGCTCCAATGTGGGCTTTCCATGGGGCCACAGCCTCCTTCAGGTATCAACCTGCTCTGTGGGTTGCAAGTGGATCTCGGCATCCCTGTGGACCTCCATGGGCTGCAGGGGCACAGCTGCTTCACCATGGTCTGCACCATGGTCTGCAGGGGAATCTCTGCTCTGGCATCTGGGGCACCTTCTCTCCCTCCTTCTCCACTGACCCTGGCGTCTGCAGAGATGTTGCTCTCACATGTTCCCATTCTGTCTCTTTGGATGCAACTGTGCATCAACTTTCCCCCCTTCTAAATACATCATCCCAGAGGTGCTACCACTGTTACTGATAGGCTCAGCATTGACCAGTGGCAGGTCTGTCTTCCACTGGCTCTGTTGAACATGGGAGAAACTTCTGGCAGCTTCTCACAGAAGTCACCCCTGTAGCCCCTCTTCTACCAGTACCTTGCCAAGGTTCAAGAGTCATGCTGCACTTCTTTTTTGATCTTCACACTTAACAGACAGTTTCTCAAATTTTAATCCTGACTGTTCTGGGTACAGAAAGGTGGACAAGGGCCTCTCGAGTGCCCAAACAATGCTTAAGTTGACATTTTCTCCTGAATACCACTGCTGCTACCTCTGTGTCCTAGGATATCTTTCTAAGACACCTCATTCTGCTTGCGTAGGAGGGAGAACCAACCATCCTTGAGTGTTAAAGCCTTTCCAGTGCTCAGGTTCCTGATGGTCTCAGCTCTGACACACTAACGCTGTGGTTTCATGGGCAATTTTGAAGGAAGTGTTTCCTCCATTTTGCACTTTAACAGGAGCATCACCCTCTCCCTGGTGCTGGAACAGCTATTTATACAGTCATGGACTTCATCTGGACAAATAGTGGGGATAAGAGCTAAACTGGTCCAAAAAAAATAGTTGGTTAGTTTTCAGCCAGATTGGTCCTTGACATGATCAATGTATGGCTCCACAACTGTGTGGGTACACATAGGACATGGTGGGCTGAGAAGGCAGGAACAAACAATGTGGAGCGGAGCAGAGCAGAGCAAGAATCCTTTCACTGGAAATAGTGCCAAATTTTATTACTCTCTCATGGAATTATACTGCTCGTATGTTGTTTAATTAGAGCAGATTAACTAAAAAATAACATATCCCAAACCTTACAAAAAGTTTGCTTCCTGACCATCTCTAACACAGAGAAATGAAAAGTAGAACTCGAAGTGTTTGCCGCCCGAATGTGATTTCTCAAATTGCTGTTTCAGTGTAAAATGTTTTCTTAATAGGGACCAAAGAGCAATCAATTATATTAGCCACTTGTTTATCTGGCCTTGATATTGATCCTAGAATCTTAACTCAGGAGCAATCCCACTGAATGAAATAAGACTCTTAACATGATTAAAACCTACTTCCTGAAGTAAAAATTTCTGGGATTAAGCTCCTTATTTGTAGAAAGTAGTTTTGGGATAAGCCATTAGCAAGAGACATCTTCATTTTAAATCAGCACTAAACTATTATGTTAATATACAAGAGAGAGTTTAAATTATATAGCCTCCTACCCTTATTCATATATGTAAATTTCTGAAAATATATTGAAAGAAGTAGCATTTGCAATTCCATCTCCTCTGCAATTAATTTATTTAAAACCAACATGTATGGCGAGTGACAATTTTGTGGAGCAAAAAAATACATTATATAATGAAGGCCAGACTCTAGAGCTCTAATTCATGTGAATAGCCTTGCTTGTGTGAATAGTCCAATTGGTTTCAATGGACTATTCACACCCGTTCAATGGGATTATTCATATACATAATACACTATGGTATTTGGGATGAAAGGCGCTATATAAATGTAAACTGTTATAAAAATATTAATAATATGCATTTTTACTTACAGCAAAATATGCGTTTATCCTGGTAGCCATTATAGCTGATAAGGTAAATCACGTTTCAGCTAAGAAACTCCTACTGTACATCCAAAACACTTATTTAACTGTGCTACTAATAAGTAGGTTTTTTGTAAAAATACAAATACACATTTATACGAATGAAAATACAACATGTATTTATGAAAAAGCTTTTGAGAGCTTTCGGGTAAATACTATGTATGTTTTCTTATTCCATAAAGGCAATTTCTTTTCTTTTTTTTCTTTTTCAGAATAAACAAAATACAAAGGTCCAAATTCATCTCTGCAGTAGTTCTATTGACTTCAGTCGAGTTTACCAAAACCAGGAAGGCAATTTCACACAAAGGGTATCACAAAAAACCTCTACTGCCAGCCATTCACAGGACCAATTTGCAATGTGATGTGTGCAAGCAGTTCTTCCAAACCAGCATGGAACCCTTCAGAAACTTCAGAGGAGCTGAATTGCACATTAGGCAACATTCACATTTCTCATGCCAAAACCTAGAAATCCATAGTTATCATAAATCCACAGAAATTCATAGACATCATTCATAGATTGCAGTAATAATAATAATCATTAGAGAAAAACTGACAGACAAGTTACATCTGAAGAACCTTTCCCCAATAAAATGGTGTATTAAAAAAACTCTGTGGGGGTACATCCACAGCCACTGCGACTCTGCAGTCTTCAATTCAAAGTCAGCCAACCCCTAAAGAATAAAAAAGGGGAGAGAGAAAGCATGTGAGTGATGTACAGCCTTGTGCCTCCCAAACTAATAGCTGTGCAGTGAATTGATATCATACAGTCTAGGAAATCAGTTGCTGTCGTGGAAACAGTCTGCTAATTTATTAGTTTGTTATTAATCTATTTTCTTATTTATTTATTTCTTGCCAATTCTTCAGGATGCCCAGTAATGCAGTGAGTATAATGCAAACCCCAGCAGTATCCCTTTGGCCTAAGAGGCAGACCTTTCTAGGTAACCAGCACGGCAACCTAGCACAGCCCAGAGAAGAGAAAGCAGACCTAATACAGAGATCTGAATCTCACACAGTTTCAGTCCTGAGCTTAGTGACTGGGGAAAGGCATGTGGATGCCTGAGCTCCATCAAGCCCCAGGAAGATCTGAGAGGTTGAAAAGGAATTGTGTTTTGTCTTGTCAGACCCAGCTCAAAGTCTGGGCAGGCTTCAGCCTCTCAGAAAGATCAGGCAGACCCATTCCAGTGGTTTAAAAAGGGCCCTTGAAAGCCTGGTATTTTTGTCAGCATCCTAGAAAGACTGGTATGTTCATAATCTTTAATGACTCTTTTTGCACAGGACTTCTATCTGGAATCAAAGTAATAAGTAGGTGACAAGAAAAAAAACCCCACCATTGTTTACTGACTTAAGCTGAAGTTTCCTTTGGGTCAGTCATGTTTAATAGGTACAAATGAACCAATCTTACATAAAAGTCTAATGTCTTTTGACAAAAAAACCAACAAAAAAACCAAACAAAAATGCACCCCTTTTTGTCTTCACAGTCTTGTAGCAATGAGTTCCACATCTTAACTACGTATTTTGTTTTAATTCCACTGCTTGATCTCCCCTCAGCCCCTCTAAGATAGTGACCTGAGAGTCACTGTTCCTCTCTACTTTTGGTTAATCTCATCTTCCTCTTTCATCTGACTATAAACCCAAATGTTTTTCCCATTTTAAAAAAGACTGCTCTTCAACTGTCACTGTATTTCTTTCTTGTCTCTTCCATTTAAAAAATCTTGAGTTTTTCCTGTTCAAAGTTTTTTTCTGCATCCTCTTCAATCTGACTTCCACACCAGGCTGGAAAATTGCACTTGAATTTCCCATGAGACTATTCTGACCACTGACGCACTGCATAAAAAAGAAGCAGTGGCATTAATTTCTCTTCCAGATGTGCTTTCTCTGGGAACAACAAATTTTCAGAAAGCTGCACTTTATTATTCTCTGCACAGCCAGCTTAGAATTCTCCTTTTTTGTGTGTGTGTGTGTGAAACGTACAGCAAACAATGCTAAGACTGCAGCTTGTTTTAATGTTCCATTTCACTTCCTTACATCCATCTGCCATATATTTTTTCATCCTCTGAAACTTACTGAAACATGGTTTTTTTTGTCCTGTGCTTGTGCCTCTCCTCGTACACAGAACTCTGCTGTGCAGCTGAGACTCCCAGATGCTACCAAGCTGCAAGCAGTACTAATAACTTCACATCCTGCAATCAGTTTTTTGAATGTGGAATATGTACAAATTTCCTCTTCATACGCAATGTGATTCAAATTTTGTCACAGGTAGAATGGCACACTTAAAAAAAGCCAGGTGCCTATTGGGAGGATGTTAAGTACAAATGCCGTCATTTTTATCCAAGGGTTGGTGCCACACCCGGGTTGGGGCAACCCCTGGTATCAGCTCAGGCTGGGGATGTCGAGACCAGCCCTGCCCAGAAGGACTTGAGGGTGCTGGTGAATGAGAGGCTGGACATGACCCAGCAATGTGCACTTGCAGCCCAGAAAGGCAAACACGTCCTGGGCTGCATCGAAAGAGGTGTGTGCAGCAGGGTGAGGGAGGGGATTCTGCCCCTCTGCTCTGTGCTGGTGAGACCCCACCTGCAGTGCTGCATCCAGCTCTGGGGTCATAGCACAGGAAGGACATTGACCTGCTGGAGCAAGTCCAGGGGAGGCCACCAAGATGATGAGAGGGATGGATCACCTCTTCTGTGAGGAAAGGCTGAGAAAATTGGGATTGGTCAGCTTAGAAAAGGCAAGGCTTTGGGGTGACTTAATTGCAGCCTTTCAGTACCTGAAGGGAGCCTACAAGAAAGATGGACAGGGACATTTTACAAGAGCATGACAGGACAAGGGGGAATGGGCTTCAAAGGAAAGAGGAACAGAGTAGGGTTTAGATTAGATATTAGGAAAATCTTCCTTACTGTGAGGCCAGTGAGGCACTGGAACAGGTTGCCCAGAGTAGTTGTGGATGCCCCATCCTTGGAAGTGTTTAAGGCCAGGTTGGATGGGGTTCTGAACAACCTGACCTAGTGGAAGGGGCCTCTGTCCATGGCAGAGGGGTGGGAACTGGATGATCTCTAAGGTTCCTTCCAGCCCAAACCATTCTATGACTCCATGACTTTCTCCCATTCTATCACTCATTTTTCCAATATTTTAGCCCTCTTTTCATGAAAGGGATGAAGCTGAGATACTTTTCCTCCTTTAAAAATAGTTCTGGTGAGTACTAAACCACTTTTCTTTCTCACGGCAACTTAAGGTCATTGTGACTGCTTGACTGGGGTTACCACCAAACTAGGGACTGAATTAGGGCCTGCTGAGACACTCATCATTCAGCTACTTATTTAAATGCACACAGTGAAATACATGTATTAATCTCAGAAGCTCAAATTCTACCTAAGCACAGAATGAGAGTAATAAAATTATACAACAAATAAACTGGGGAAAGAAAGATGCAAATACAGGTGAATGTGTGGGAATTCTTGACACTGAAAGGAGAAAACACTACCAAGACAGACCCAGATCCTGCAGAACATTGGTTTGAATAACTCAGGCCCTCTGCGCAAAAATTTGTTTCAGCATCTGAGGCTCTGAAACCAGAAATGTGTGTATTTTCAGCTGATTTCTTTCTCTGTAAGAAGCCACCACAACTGAGTCATGAAAACTTTTTAATCTCTGCAAAAATATGCTTGTAAGTAGAAAAATATCATAAACATAGATGAATGCTCATTCATGCTGTACTTTTTGCAATAGACTTGCAAGTCACTGTCAGATGATTTGTTTCCATAAGATGTCTCATTTTTCTTACATAATTTAGGCAGCTCAAGGCCTGTGCATTATCTCGATCTAAAAGAAAAAAACCCCTCCATATACAGAGTTTTGTCTTATTCTGGCAAAACTCCCCCATGAAAGAACTGATGTGCTTCAAACACCCCACTAATGGTACAGTAAATTACATTTTCACATTTGGAACATTGTAATAGATTTCTCTACAGAGTGATTTATCATGCAACAATTAGGAACCCTAGGGAATTAGATGACCATTTTAAATTTTATCAGCTTGTTTCAATAAACTGTTAATGTGACCCTAATGTTTGGGAAGCACTTTAATATAATCAGATTTCAGTTGTTCAATCTACTGACATTAATGGCTACCTCATTAATCATAGGATTCTCACTGAGACCTCAGAGGCTGTACTAAGTTCAGTGGACCAGTTCTTACAATAATAAAAACAACAGGAAATTTTCAACAGGGAAAAACTCTCACTTTAACTGCAAAACGTTGGGTTTTGTTATCCTCCAGGAGTTGACAAGGTCATTTAATAATCCCTGAAAGCTTGAAAAAACATCATTTTTTTGTAGTTCATTTTTCTTTGTAAAGTGGTCAATTAAAAATTATAAGAACTGCAATCTCATGCTATAAACAAATAGTGCAGCCTAAGAGGTAAAACATGGGAGGAAGACTATGTAACAGCCTGTGGACAAATCATTCAGAATGTCTACCACATGTACCCAGGGACAGTGATGTTTCCTCCCTGAAAGCACTTGTATCCCTCTGTGGTGGCTCTCACCTTGCCAAATACACCACTAATTACCAATAAAGCTTACCAATCTGTAAGATATTACCAGAATATTGGAGTGGCTTCCCTACCATCACCATCGAAATATCTTGTTGTCCTGAGTTGTTTAATGGAAGACCATACCAGAGGCTTTGTATCAGATGGGGTGTTAGAATTTGTGTTGCAAGGTCTAGGGAAATTTTTATGACTGTTCTTATAAAGGTCTCGACTGCAGGTGTCCTTATGGAATATGTCAGGAAAACACATAGGGATATTTCAGTGCAAACCCTGAAGAAAGGTGTGGGAAAAGGATGTGAGAAGATATTAAAACAATTTCTGAGAAATTAGGACAGCAGCAAAGATTACTAGTATCATAAAGAACTGTAAACTCAATTCAGGAGGACTTTACTCCCAGTCTAGTTGCACAAGCAGGTTTAGCAGGTGATGACCTGTTTGTCAGCCTTTAATGGAAAAGCAGAATGGTGGAAACTTCCATTGCCTCTGAAAGAAAAGTTTTCCTAATGAAGTGTCTTCTGGAAATGCAGGAGCCAATAATTGCTCTTAACTCTTAACACACAGTCTGAGAGTATCAAACAGTAGTAAGCACCGAAACAGTTAATTTTAGAAGCTGATTTTAATAGGTCCTGGTTTCTTTATTGATAATGTAATCTATTTTTTGTATATATATTTGATAAGTTATGCAGTTGACAGTCAATACGACTAATGTGTACTTGCCTTATTTGCTGAGTTAATCTGTCCGAAACAGGTACATGGTTGCAAGCCAAAGAGGGTATGTACAGTATTGACATATTTATCTAACAGTTTGTTGGGACTTCAATAAAATTGGCTTTACCAAGTTAGTGCCAGTTCTTTAAGATTTTAGCAAGAATAATGCATTTTGATTCCTTCTTTGCTTAGTAACGAAGTTAACAAAGACCACTAAATTAAATCAATTTTTCAAATACACTTGAAATACTTGAAAAAATGTTACTTTGATTTTATCAGGTAGATGTGTTCAGAGGAGGAAATGTTAGCAGCACTTAGAATAAACTGGAAAGCAGCAACATAAAGCCATACAGCAGAAGTACTTGTTTATACAGCACCCAAGAAAGGGATGTAGCAATTCACAGGTATGTTTTCAACGTCACTGAAAATATGCAAGGAACAGGAAAAATTCCTGGATCATTATCCAAGTACCTAGGCTATCCAAGCATGATCAGGCCCTTTCCTTAATGCCTGTCTTAAAAAAGGTCAGATTTTTTGCTATAAATGCTTCCATTGAAAGGTACTCCAGTCCTTCTGCTCTCAAATGGTTAGAAATCTTCTTACTAATAAAATAAAAGTCATCCATGGTGAGTGTTATCATTGGATTACTCTTTCATAAAAGTATTACCATATTCCTTTTGCTATTTGACTAACTTTATCATCTAGCTTAAATGTTTTCCTACCACACATTCCCATTCCCTGGGCATACATCCCACCAAACTCCAAGTCTTCTATTCCACTGCTATACAAAATATATCTTACTTACATGAGCATCCAAAGCTTTTCCTTGTCTGTTCCATATTCACCTAATTCTTCTGGAACACGCCTGATGAATCTTGTGGAAGGGTCTCATCAGAAGAGAACCCAATATTGGTGTGCAGAGGGCTATGACAAGTACATAATGGTGGATTTGTAATCAGTATAGAAAAGAGGACTTTGATTAGAGACAGAGAGATGTTGTTCTGAACTAGCCAGATGCACATATGTGTGGCTATAGGAGAAACTGTACAAGGACAACAATTAGAGAAAGTAAATTCACGAGGTAAGCTATTGTATGACAAGCTCTCAAAAGCTTATCTTCTAGTTCTGTATAGATTTTTTACTTACGAGAAAAAAAAACCTATTAAAAAACCCCTGACATAATTTCAAAGGGACAATGTGTGAGAGCTGGGATTAGTTAAGACAGAAGTAATGCTGTAACAGCCAGCATTAAAAGTTTGAAAGGTTTTTAATACAAGACCTTTCTGTTACCCACAAATGCAGGGATAAAATGGAGGGAAGAACTTCATGGAGGCGACTGGGGAGAGGAAAAAGAACTAGCAGAGAGCACAGCACAACAGTGAAACAGACCAGAATAAAGATATAGGAAAATGAATGGCACTACAAGATTTGGAGAGATTAAGTCATTTTAATTTTGACGAAAATCCTTAAAAAAAAATTCAAGACATAATCTGTTAGTGATTATGTATGTGGCCTTGGCTGATGGTCCAGTGCAGGAGTTACCTGATATATGGCTTTAGTGTGAAATGTGACATTTTTAGTACATGTTATCGGCAGTGATCCATCACAGCATAATATGTAAGACTACCCACTGGAACCCGGTCGTTTTGCTTCAAGTGATTTTCTTTACAGTTTGTGCAGATGCAGATGAAGCCATGAATCTAGGCTAGCATTGGAAGACTTGAACAAATGAAGCACCTTCCTTCTGGGTTGGGCTTTGAGATAGAGCGGGTACTGTCAGTTGAACACCTCATGTTGAACAGCTGTTGTAGGATTTAAAGCAACATTTAACTCCAGGACACAGATCTGGCTGTTTGCTCTGCGTTTTGAAAGGGAGGGAGTGTAGTAAGTGTTGGTGTTTCAAGGGAGGATGGTACTGCTTGTATTTAATTTATTTCACTCTTTCTCACTGCTGTTTGGGAAGGCATGGCTTTGAACTCTTAATTGTATATTTTGTTTTTATCAGAGCACAGACCCACCCTGTCCTTTCTCACTCCCCCTCCTTTTCTCCTGCAGTCCTCACTTTACTGCTTTCTTCCTTCTCTCTTGCCTTTCATCTTCCACCCTGACAATAAACAGTCTGGAGTTGAATCCAGAGAGCAGAAATAGCTCTGATTCCCTTCCCATCCAATACAGATCCCAATAAAACTTTAAAATGGCCTCCAGATCTTGGCTGTGTGGAATAGGGACTGTCTCTAGCACAGAAAGAATGCACACATAACAATTAGTCAAGAAGGGGCATTTTCCTCGAGCAATCTTCCTCACTAAAGAAGGTGCTCGCTCCCACATTAACAGGAATGTTTTTGTATTAGGAAATGAGCAGTAGGAATGGAAGCAGCAGCAGTTTGGGAAGAGGTGGAGCCTGTGAAGAAGGATGATGACGATGATAAGGATTAAGAGCCTGGATGCCTCTTGATGCACCACGTATTTATGTCAGTAATTCTCATTAGATTTAATGTGAATAACAGTCACAAATCCCCCGAGGACTGATAGAAGAACAGATTCCTTAATGTTTCCATGAGGAATACTTTGAAACCTTCATAAAACATTCATATTTGATGGAAAGGAAAACCTACTTTAATAAAACATGTTTACCACAATTATAGAAACAGCAGTTGGTATTTTATCTACTTGAGTATAATGCATAACATACTTGCATTGTTATTATATATTATTAGCTTAAGATTGCTTTACTTCATATTACTGGTTTGTTTATCTAACATTAAGAGTTCATTTTACTGTAACCTCAAAACAGAGCATTTTAACTAAGACAGCCAGAATGAACCCAAGTTTACAGAACAGTTTCTTCTTCTTTCTCTAAGACACCATTTCTGAATGTGGCTTCAAGGACAGACATATGTGCCACAGAACTAATGAGTTTGAAGCAATTGCTGTTTAAGGTTTATTTTACTGCCTCAAAGAACGTCAGAGTTGAGTTGGGGTCCCTTGTTCTGGGCACTGAATAAATGCAGGAGATTTTCAGAAGGCTAGTTTGTTGACTACAAAGATTTGTCACAAAGCACCTGATGTGCTCTAAGGTACTTCACTTGGCTGCTTCCGAAGGCAAAATATCCTGCAGGCTCTGTGCCTTATATTGCTGGTCCTTGGTGGGGGGATCTTAATACACCACAGCATGCAAAATAGCATTAGATGCTAAATTCAGGCACCCTAATCCCATCTTTGAAATATTTGATACTTCCAGAATACATCCAGGGACATTTTGCTTGTGGCTGCACACCCTCAATGTCGTTTGGCTACAGAGTAGCACGAGACACTCATAAAACAATGCACACAACTACTTAAAATACTCCGGGTTGCATATACACTGGTACCGAAATAGATACAAGTAATTCCAATGAGAGCAAGAAAAGCAAGCTCTGCTCCATAAAAACCTTTCTCTGTCCCAATGTAATAACCTTTCCACAGTATTCCAAGTCAAACCCATGAGTACCTTTTGTTGATGAAATTTACTTACCATAGGTTATTTTTAACTCATGTCTGTGCATTTTAGAAATTGAGGATAAAATGCGTTCAAGTTCCTGTGCAGCTGGGTAAGTACAGGTGTGTGCTCCCAGTGCTTTATATACCTTCTACTGGTTGCTGGCATTGCAACCATTGTGAAAATAAGAGCAGTACACACTTAAAGCTCACATATCATGAGTAAAATCTGCAACACTTCTTGAGGAAATGTTAAAATGTTCAACATCCATGTTCTCAACAAGTAAATAACACATTATAGGGCTACATTATGACCAGATTATATCTATTAGTTACTGCTGTGCACCATGTAAATCTCCAGATTCCCCTGGGAAATGAGAAAAATCATTTCAGACTTCAATAACTAACAATCAGTTATTGCTCTGGGCAATAATAAAGCTGAATGCAATTACCTAAAGTGAAGTTAGCAGTGTAACAAATGAAATACAGATTTCTTTCTCTCCTAAAATAAATGTAGCATCTCCTCATCACACACTACTGCATGGTATAATAGGGTCTTCTAAGCAGTGTTTTGTCTGAACAGCCTACTTGAGATTTGAAATATATGTGATTAAAACTTATATAAAAAGTTACTTTTTATGACATCACTTGCATGATTAGTGCTAGAAAAAGACTAACGGCTATGAAACTGAAAAAGTAAAGCAGTCATTCTAGAAAAATATATTACAAAAAAAGATTCTCTGCTCCTAGTAGTACTCCTCTTTGCACAGTAAAGACAATTTACCCCAAAGGGGAAACAGAAAATTTCTGTTCATAAAATGCCTTTGATCAGATTTTTCTCAAAACACGTTAGAGCTGTAAATGCAGCATTTCAGTCCTCATACTTATCCTACCTCTTGTCACATTAATTTATTATTTATTCTGGTAACATGAAACTGTTCAGTCTGTTAAGAAGGAAAAAAATGTTTTTATTTTAAGCTGATTTTTAAAAGAAGAGTTTGAGAACTGAAGTCCCTAGAAGCTAGAACTTTTCTTAACTTAGCACTAGATCGTATAATACAAAGCATATACATAAATGTTTGCAGGATGAGAATTTTTGCATATAACTTTGGAATTAATAATATTTCAATAAGAATGAAGATATTAGGTACTGTGTGAAAGAATAATATGTACAGAAATATTCATAACTAAGAATAAGTGTTTCCAGCTATACTACCTTTCACCTTATTATGTAGAGTAAGTAATAATTCTCCATGCTGAATTATTGCTAATTAATTATTTGCATGTACTTTCTCTTTGTCACTACAGAATTCAATTATCCTGGAAAAGATTTCCCAGTAGAAAGTTAATCCTAATTCCTGATCTTTTGAGAAACCAGTTTTTTATTTATAAATATAGTCTGGGCTTGAACCATGAATGTTCCAGTTATTTCCAGCTACTCAAGACTTTTTTCACACCTGATGCTGAAGAAAGAGCTTCTTATTATGTAATGGGGCATTTTTTCATATTTTATCCTCAGCTGATGCTGACATCTTTAAACAGCTCCTTGGAAGCTAATGACCCCCTCTGAAACTGTGTCCACTTTTTAGTTGTTGGAAGCTAGCTTGTAGTGTTACATGAAACCCATTTTCAGATATTTTCAGGCAAAGAATATCTTTCTTGTTGTATATTTATATGATGCATAGTTCAACATATTATTATTACTATCAGTATTAGTAATGATACATTTACAAAATGTGTTGAAGCAATTCCAGTCAGATCTGGCTACCATACATTTCAGTACATGTTTTATTTGAATAAAGATATTGAAAAGATGGCTTACTTCGGCTATACTAACCTTGAATATCCTTTTAAGGTAATTTTGGCTTATATTTAGATCATTCTGATACAAATTTAAATTAAAAAAACAAATTAAAATCAATGCAGCCATTAAAGCAAGACAGCATCAAGAAGAGCCTCAGTATACAGCAGATAGGATAGACTACAGTGCAAAGTTGCATCATTTTGTTCAGTATTGTCTCAGTCAACTGGAACAATGCTTGGCAATTATTTGCAAGGTTTGGGAAGTTCCAGCTTCTTACTGCTCCAATCTTATTCTACCACTGCAAAACAAGGTGGAGAACAGGGATGCTCTCCATGAATGCTGTCTATCACCATGCTCTTAAGATTCAGTGTCCAAACTTTGGGTTTGACAACATTTAGACACAGGCGAGAGTGAAACCCACAAAGCCGTATCTCAGTCAAGGGGAATTCAGGACCTAATTACCTTGCGTCTTTGGACTCATGGCCAGCCAGGAAACATGGGTTGTGTCTGTACTTGCTTTAGTGGTTTGAAGTGCTGACAGAAAAAGCATCCACATTATTCTTGAATTCAGGCTGTGTAAAAATCCCATCTGTTTTCCCTCACAGGTGATGCCAGGATCTTTCTAGGAAGGATCCTTCTGTCTTGTGTCAATCACTACTAAAGTGAAAAGGTGTTGGGATGGGCAGGCAGCCTTGCCAGGAACAGCATGCCAGACACACAGTGAGTGAGCTGGTGCCTGTGTGGCTGCAGAGAACTTGCCACCACTTCTGCTGTCATCCCTCCCAACAGTGGAAAAGGACCAGCAGCAAACATGGTCAAAGGGACAGTCTGGAAGCTGCTCTCACACAAGACTACAGGGGTGTGCCTGTAGTCACAGCACATCCCATCAAGTAGGCAGAGGCTGTCAAGCTAAAAGACTTGCTTTCTAATTGCTAATTTTTTATTAAACTTATTAGGGAATTTTGGCAGTCCACTTGTGTTTGTGGGAAGAAATGGTGAAGGGTGACTTTCCTAGTAACAAATCGATAGAGCACACATTAAAGATATTAGGAAATAGAACGTGAACACAAAAAAAAGCTATTATTAAAGATACACTTCTAATAAGGTTTTTCTGGGAATGGTAATGACCCACAGATGCTTTAAAGTTTTTGCCAAAGCTCTAATTAGGAATATAAACTCATTTTTGATAAAAAAAATGAGAACAAAAAGGTTGGCCAATAGCAAATAACATTGAGGATGGAATTAAAAGTGTGATAAGAATCCACCGCTGCTCTGGAACCATTAAACCATTTTAAATGAAGCCAAACAAAGAATTACAAGTGATACTTAGAAAGGTGGAAAGCTTTATTCTGAAAACCAATGTTTTGAAACTATTATGGTCACTGCTTCCAAATGATTCAAAGCAGTTTGCCAAAGCAAAGCTTTGACAAAGTACATGCTTAGTTGTTGGATATAAAATCATGTATTAAAGTAACTCCCAGGGTTAATGACATGCTTTAATTCTGAATTTGTCACTGATGGGATCATTTTTGGAATAAATCATGCACTTCTATCATCTGTATTTTGGAAAGCATTTTGATAAATTAGGCAGACAGCTGTAAAAATTATGTGAGAGATGAAGGAAATGCCTAGTGGTAAGAAATCTTAGCAAAACTTCCCAAATCTCAGTTTATTAAAAGTAGGGTTAGACTGTGGTCTGATTACAGTATATAACCACCTTCCCAGTGAAAAGATGCTGAAAACTTTTCTGACAGATAGAGACAGAAGAGCCAATGGCTGAAAGAGGGAATGAAACAGATTCAGATTAGATATTAGAAACAGCTTTTTGGCTATTATTTATTGGGTTTTTTTGATCTTAATTACAAATGAGATTAACCATAGGAACAAACCACAGCAGAAAAACATCTAATTCTCCATCTCTGGATTTCCACAGCTCCTTTGGAGAGTGTACAACACATGTTGTTCTGACTTGTGTCCCCGTGCTCAGCAAAACTCAGCACAACAGTGAGTTGACAAGTTTTCATAGCACAGCATATACAGATCTGATCAAATGACCTAACACTCACTTCTGACTGTAAACTATGAATCTGGGGAATGTAGACACCATTGTACTGCTGTCTGTGACAAACTAAACTCTCTCTGAAATACATGTCATGAGGAGTGAGACAAATCTCTATATGTGCCATATTTGGTCTGTATCATGTAATCATTTAATTGAATCATTTTGTCAACTGTCCATAAAATTTATTAATGATATAAAACTTTAGCTCTGTCCACATTAAACAAACATTAAATGAGAAGAACTATTTCCAAGTAGCCTTAAACACTAACTATAATATAAATGCTACTCTGGTGGCAGTAACTTTAACAGAAAATCTTTTGTAAAAAAGATTTGTAAAATGAATGTCACATTTACCCGCTCAAGATGCAAATCTATACATATAGAGTTTTATCATACACTGAGGTATGGAATTTCTGGCTAAATTAAGAATTTACTGTCAGAAAGGAACAAAAGCAGGGCTCATCTACAAGGCACATTGGCCAGGAGCTGGAGGGAACTGCAGGGCAGGAATTGCCTTCACCAGCAGGACCCAAACCCACAGCATCAGTCATGATGGGCAGAGTGCAGGAGATAAGTGGGTCTACTGATCACCACAGAGAAGGCAAAACAAGAAAGCAGGTCCACAGTCCAGCAAAGACCTCTGTTTTTAACCTGCTGCCTGGATTTGTTTTTTCTTTTTTTACTTGCTGTCCTCTTCTTTTTTAGATTTGGGAAGCAGCAAACAATTGCTCCTTATTTACACACTCTGCAAGAAATTACTTTCTCACGTTATCTTTTTTCCAGGATGAAGAATGTTCATCTGTTTAATCTCTTTTTCAGCAGCCAAATCTGAACATTCTTGTTACCCACCTCTGTAATGCTTTTAGGTTTTAGGTGTCTTTCCTGAGACAAGGTGACAAGATATAGTGATACATACTGTGGTATAATAAGGACTTCTGTTTCATTCTGTCCTCGGTTCCATTCTAAGCAACTATGATTATTCTATTTTGATTTTCTGATCTGTGCCAGGCTCTGAGCTGAAGTTTTCAGATCTACAGTGACTTCAGGATTTCTTTCTTGACTGGTAACACAGAGACAGAAGTACAATGAACTCTGCCAAAGGCTGATCCTGGGCACTTGCATTTTGATCACCTGTGCTACTAAGTACCTACAAAGTCACACAGTGTTGGTTTGGCCAGCTCTGCCAAATTATTCCCAAACATAGTTCAAGCTTCCTGAAGCACGAGTCATCACCCACTAGGAATGATTACTGACAGGTTGTTGGCATGTGGACACACTGTTCTAGATAGAGGGCATGTGCCATGACCTCAGTGTCAAAGCACATCCTGAACAAAACATACAAGTATGTTTCGGTGACAAAAGGAAGACAGGGAAAATGTGAGCTCAGTGCTCAGTGACATAGGGGTCCTGGTTACACAGGACATGGTAAAGGTACTGAAGGGATACCTTTGCCTCAGTCTTCATTAGCAAAATGGGCCTTCATATTCAAAGGTCCCAGAGACTGGGGCAAAAAAAGAAAGGAAAGGTTGGAGCACTTCCCCTCTTTCTACTCCACTAGAAACAAAGAAGAGATTTCAGGTCCCACCCTTGCTAGGAGAGGGTCCTAAGGATTCTGCTGTTGGATAACTGGTGTAGGATAAAAAGCTCTCTGTTTATCCTACTGATGTGTTCAACTCCCTATTAGCTACTGGGACAGTACTGTAGAAAGGGGGATGGTGTATACTTCACTTGAGGCACACATCTGTGTGGGAGAAAATGAAGTTCAATTCCAGACTTAATAGAATACTTTACTATTCATACAAATTGGAGGAGATTTCTGTGGGAAACTGAGGAGAACTGTATCAGCCTAGTAATTTAGGGCACTATCATGCAATGCGGAAAATACGGATCCCAAATTATATTACAAATAATTTGTAAAATTGTAAATAGGTTTTTGTTTCCTGGATGACCACACTAATATTTAGAGGCAGAGCATTTCTTAGGTTTATTTTGTCATTGCAAAACCCACATTCATTCTTGGAAGCTGAGCTTTTTGTTTGATCCTGTAACAGGTAACTATTATGCTGATACTTAGCAGGTCAGCTTTTTTAAACAAAATGAACCAAGCGAGTGTCACAGGAATTTTCAAAATATGGTATTTTCCCCAATATGAAATACATCATTGTAATTACCCAATTAAATCAGTAAATAGGAAAATCTTCTGCAACAGAGATGACAGTTGTTCAGGTATAACAACTATATGTGTTACACAGATTAATATTTGCAAGCAGAAATTGTAGCAGAAAAAGATTTTATTATAATGCTATCTATCTTCAGTTGGAATCATGACATGCACAGATAGATATGTGTGGATGTGTATATATATATATATATATAATTATCATTTAAGTGAGTGGGGATGTCTCAGTGTCCAAATACGCTTCATAAGAATGGAAAATCTCTATCATATAGGAAATCTGTTACTATTGTACAATATGAACGATTTTTTCCTTTCTTTATTCTTCAAACAAATCACAGCTTACTTCTGTCTTGTAATAGGGTGTGTTCCAAAGACCTTTGATGGTTCAAATTGACTCAACAGGCTTTGGATCTGGCCCTAAAGTAGCAAAACCTTTGTGGAATGTTTATAGATAACCACTTAGTCCATGCCAGCTTAAGGAAAGCAAAAGGAAATAAATTAAATGCATCTTCCAGCGACATAAGTCTCATGAAGAATTAACTAGGATAAGCACTTACTTTAGTTGGTGCACTGTCGATCTGAACAATGCAGACAAAAATAATAATTAAAACATAGCTTCATGCTGAGATGAAACTTTCAAGAGTGTCTACTGTGTTAAGCTTATGATTTTTTCTGGTTTTGTATTTGCAAGCATAATTACGTCCCAGAGGCAACAGGAGCTAGAGCTTGTCACTCCCCATTTCCCCCTCCGATAGGAGATTAATTTCTTTACACAGAAATCCAAAAGTTGATGCCAGAGCAATAATATAAATGTAAACAAGTCTTTTATTCTTTTAATCTGGAATGCATAATTTAATGGTATAGTTGTATAAATAATGAAAACACCACAGCTACTTTAGACAATTAAGGGTAAACTGAAGGTAACATTTAATGTAGTATTGATTGACCGCATCAACAAAACAACAGCAGACATCTGTATGGATGAGGGCAGTTAGGAAAATGCTACCAAGTCTATCAATACAGATTAAGTAGGGGTGGGATGGAGCAGACTTGATGGCTCAGTCCTGGTAATGGAATATGAAGCCTTTCACCTCCAGCATGCTGACTTGAGCCAGCCCAGGTCAGTCTGTCACTGAAAGTCATTACCATCAGATGGTTCAGTGAAATGAGTTTGTCTTAATGGCAGGCTGTCTGTGTCACAAAATGCACCATCTATCATGACTGACATCACGTTGAGATTTTCAGCTGGAAGGCTGGAAGGAGAGAGGATGGGCTCCACAACCCTTCTACCCCGCAAGAAGCATGGGTAAGGACAGTTGTTGGGAGCCATGCTGCAGGGATTTTAGGAATGCCTGATTTTAGGGACAGTGGTGTCAACTACCAACCTAACACAGCAAGAGGAAGGTATCTGTGCTGTAGAACTTGGAACTGAAATGCAAGACTAGACATGAGCTAACAGGCAGAACTACTAAGTACAGGAGAAGCATGATAGGAGTAGGCACAGCACACCAGCAGCATAAGTAACAGGAGCTAATCCTGCTGTACCTCTCTTTTGGATGGATTTGAGAGAAAGAGTGACATGTGGGGAAAGCAAAACACGGTTTGTATAAAAAAAAAAACAAACAACCAGTAGTGGAACCAGAATTCTTTATTAGGCAGAGGCAAGCAATGACATATAAAAGCTAAGTGACAACAAGACAGGACAGGAATAAAGGATTTGAAAACGAAGACAAAATGTGTACAGAGCCAGCATAGAGATGGGAGACTTTGGAGAGATGCAAAGTGAGGAATTACATGGATAAAGGGATGAGATAAGGCGATTATTTCTTTCAGTAGCAGTTCTGGTTGGATATGAGAAGAGCAAGACTGTATCTGTCAAAGCCACCAGAAATTACATTGTTCGGAAGTGACAGGAGCACGAAGAGTGTTTTAGCTTTGTGGTTAGATGGGGGATATTGTACCTTTTAAAAGTTCTGAAGTAAAGTATTACCTGAAAGTTTCAATGTTAGTCTGAATAGTAGACCCAATCAAATAGCTGTTTTATTTGCAACACTCAGGCTACAGTTCAGGGTAAGAGATGGGACAGAACGCTTACTTGGTGATAGCAAAATTAATAGAATAAAAATAATCAAGAACATTGTTTCACATCTTTGAGCTTAACTTGGTGGTTACAGTACATGAGGAGACATCAGGTTAGACAGTAGACAAGTTGCTGCACTTTGGGGAGATAGTTTTCGGTATGTTAATTTAATCTGTGTTGTCAAGCTGGAACAAAGACATTGAGCAATATTTCCCAACCTTTTACCTAAACTAACTAAGCTCTAAAAGCTCAGGAACTGCTTCTTGGAGCTTTGCAAAAGATAAATAAAAAAGGAAACCTATTTCAGTGGGCTTAACTAAACTTCTGTTAAAAAAGTTTCATAAATCATAAACTTAAAAATCATTGCACATGATAAGAACAAAAAGGGACAGATTCTTGTCAAATTGTCAGAAGAAGCTGAAGAGCTTGTGAAAGAATGAAAACAGGAGAAAAACCCGGAAAAGACAGTCAATGAAAACAATGGCTGATACATTTACTTTAAAAAATTGTGAGATAAAGCTATGTAATTTAAAAATACATTTAGTTTTACACTAAACTGATCCAGGGATATGACAGAAAACTGATGGGTGTGGCAAGATCAATGAAAATCCCTCTCTGACTGACATACATTTCAGTTACAGTCACATAATAGTAATGGTACCTCTCCTCTATTTATACCTGTAAGAAACACATAAAATATATCCTAGAACACATATACTCCAGCCAGGCTGCTTCTTATCCCACAACACACAGCAAGCTTGTCAGTAGCACTTCATCATCTAAATGTCAACTGCCTTTCTGACCATTCCATTTTGACCAGCGTGAATCCCTTCTTGCAGAAAAAAAAACGCAGTGGGAAACAAACAATTTTCCCATAAAATGAGGATTAAGAATGAAAACATGAAACAGTGAAACTAAAACGGTGAAAACATCTCAGTGCTCATAAAGCTCTTTTTCACGAAGTCATAATTCCTTATGGCTTCTTTACAGATTAAGTATTGAGGCTGCTGTGCATACGATGGTTTATCACTTAGAAGAACAACTCAGCAGTGAAATGGATCTTGTGATTAGGTCAAATTAGGTGAAACTGAACTAGAACCAGAAGTATTTTGCTACTAGGACTCACATGGACAAACTCCTTAGCAGTGGTTCAGATAATACAAAATAATGTAGCCAAGAACACTGCTTCTAATATTTCTTCATGGGATTTTTTTGGTCGTGATTCCACAGTCAAAAATCACATGTAACGTCTATTTGAATGTGATTGCTGTTTTTTACATAATACTATATTTAAATATCCATGAGCATAATCATGACTTGGGTTTAACTTAATCATATTAAACCAATCAAAGGACCAAAATGAAGTATTAAAATATTCTACATGTATATGATTCCTGCCCTACCATTAGGCTTACAAATGAAATAAAATTTTTGTTGAAAATTCTGAACAGAGAAGTTAGAAAAATCAGAGGAGGTGCCCACAGTGGTTGTAGTAACTCCAGTTCCAGAGGGGCACAAGATTTCTTGGAAAGAAAATGTAAGGTCGTGTCTAGTGACCTGCCACATTCAAAGCAGCTAAATATCCTTAGTGTGAGATTTCTTGGCAAAATGAAAGGGTACAAAAAAAGCATTTTGTCTCATCACACAAAATCAGAATAGGTTATCCTTCTGTATCATTTGAAGCATCTATTAAGCTTGCTATAGAAATGACTGGAGAAAACCCTGGTTTGGTATGCATGCAAGACACAAACTCTGATTAATCAACTTCTCTGCAGGCTTATTCTCCATTTTATATGCATGTCATCTAGAAAGATGGGAAAGTTCAGCTGGGTATGGTTTTCACTTCCAAAGTTGCAGAGGTAAACAAATGCAAATATTTCTCTTTCTGTGTATCTTTCTTTATAAGGGAGTGTTACACTTGGTTATCAAGTGCCATTTTGCAGGAACCAAAGCATGCACTTGCAATACTAATCAGTAAGCTGTTCCGAGAGTCAGTGGCTTGCTTCTTGCACAGAAGTGAAGGAATTATCTGTTGCAGAAGACCCAGCACCGCCTCAAGATAGCCAAAAAATTACCTGTTCGTAATTTGCCGTGTGTTTTTTTTCATGACTTTTAAAGTTCCCACTGAAGTGGCCTTGTGATGAGTGAGGATGATGGGGTGCTGCAACTAGATGATCTTTACGGTCCCTTCCAACCCCAACCATCCTGTGATTCTACGATGTGCTTTTTGCTCTATGAGTCTGGAGCGACATTTCTGAAACAGGCAAGAAATACAGTGGTAAAAAGTGAGCGGAGGGTGAGTGAGCTATGTTGAAACACTCCGTGGCCTTCAGCCTCCCCCAAAGCATCATCCCTGCGAAACCCTGCTGCACACCCGAGGGCCACAGACGGGCGGGAGCCACCTCGCCACCGCAAGTACCGCGGGGCTGGGGCAGAGCGGGCGGGACCGAGAGGCGGGGACGCTCGGGCAGGAGGTGGCGGGAGCCCCGCTAGCACAGGAAGTCTCCCCGCCGAGAGAGGAGGGAGGAGGCGGAGCTCTGCCGCTCGGCCCGAGGTACCGCGCCGCGTCCCGGGGTGGGCGAGACGCCGCGGCCGCCGGGCCCGAGCGGGCGCTGCCCCGGCCCCCGCCCCTCCCGCGCCGCGGGGGCGCCGCCATTGGCCCGCGGGCAGGGAGGACCAGCGCCGCCGGCGCGCGCGGCCGCCCCGCTGACCGCCGCGGGCCCGCCCTGCCATTGGCCGGCGGGAAGCGCGCGTCCCCGCGATTGGCCGGAGCGCGCTGTCAATCCGAGCGGCCCCGCCCCCGGACCGCGGGCCGAGAGGCTGGGGGCGGGCGGGGGTCGACGCTGCTGCCGCCATTTTGGGCGTGGGCGGGAAAGGCGGCGCGGTGCGTTGTCCTGGGGCCGGGGCTTGTGTTGTGTTTCACCGCACCGAGATCCCTCGGCTGCTAGGGCTGCTTTTCCGTGCCCGGAGGAGTATGACCCTCACCCGGCAGCCAAATTGGAGGGAAGCGTACTCCTCACCAAGGTGTCCTCGGTGAAGCCGTGTTCGAGGCCTGGCTCGGGCACACCAGCGGCGCCGAAGTGGCCGCAGCCTGCGGTGCCTCCGTGCGAGGATAGCTCGCGGTTGTCCTTCGTGAGCACGACTGCTCGTACGCTGCCGGCCCGTGCGGTGTGGTTGGGTGTGTGTGTGGAGCCTTGTCTTGTGTGGGATGTTCGGGTGTGTGGAGCTGGACAGTCTGCTGCGCTGTGTGTGCTGACCCCCCACGCGCAGTGAGACCGGGCCTTGTAGTGCTGCTGGATGTGTTCGACCGGCTGTGGGTGTGTAGTAAATCTGATCCGGCCCGGAGTTGTTGAGCTGGCAATGTTTGCCTTCCAGGCGTGATGTGTTCCGGGTACATTGGACTCCTTTGTGTTCTCTGCAGAGTGCTCTGGTCATGCCTGTGCTCAGAAAATCCTGGACAGAAATATGTGAGAATATGTGAGCTGCAAAACTTCTAAATGTGAAGTGTTGGCAGGGGATTCTCTGCCACTCTGTTCGTGTGGCTTGCAAGCTGCTCCACCTTCATCAGCCCTCACAGTTACAAGGACAGTTCACAGTAGTACCAGAAACCCTCTCTGAAAGAGCTTATGGTGTAATGGGGCTGTATATGCAGTACACACCTTCACACTCAGTAATTCAATTACATGTCTTAGGTTTTGAGTTCTTTCCTGTTGGGGCCCAGGCTCATTCCTGAAAAGCTAGTCAGAATGGAAGGATACCTGATATTAAAGATGCATTCTGTTCTAATCCAGCTTTTGCTACTGATAGGTGACATCTGTGGTGGAAAACTGTATAAAGTGATATTTAAGAGATACACAAAATACTACAAATATGAGGAAAATCGAACCATTCCTTAAGTACTGCTGTTTGGCATGTCATCTTTGGGTGAATCACTTTTTGGTACAAAATGGACTGGGGCAAACTTCATTGTTCAGAAAATAACATGTCTGCTCACTTAAAGAAAAGTTTGGCCAATTTTTTTGTTGATGTGATTATCTTTCGTCATGAAATAATATAATTTACTCACTAGGATTTCTTTTCTGTCTTCATGGAAGTTGGAAGGGTGCAAGTCTACTTCAGATATAATTTATGCATAGTCTTCTAGCTAAACATGGTTGAGCAAGAGTAGGTGAGCACAAGTAGATGACCTCAAGAGGTCCATCAACAATCCTGGGAATTCTGTGAATTTGATTCATGTAGCCAAGAAGAGATTCCCGCAGTGTTCTATAACTGACTTCTTATTGTGGTTAAAATAATATTTTGTATCTGCGAAAACAATGTAGAAAGTGGTTTTTCAGTGCAAATGTGGGAGCTCTTCAGACATACAGGTTTTGAAAGTTTTCTTTGTCAGATTTTTAAAGCAGAGATTAACAGTGGTAAAATTCCTTATGTAATTAGCTTTAAGTCTTCTATTGGATTTCATACAAAGACACATATGTGTCTTTTTTAAAGTCATGTGAACAGGACTATGACTTCCATTTCAGATACAAGCAACTGAGTTCCAGAGTTTATTACTGCATCACATTGAATGACCAGGATTTTTCCATACGTCTTTCCTTAAGAACATACTTTAGCGAAAGGTAATATGCAAGGAGATACATACTTTCCTCATGAAATCAAGACTAAAGGCAGCACCTTTTTTGCTGCTCTTTGGTTGATTGTGGTTTTTTTCCATGAATTTGAGCTATGCAGAGTAAGTTTATATGCATTGAAAGATGCCACACTCACTTCTGCCAGTTCTGTGATTATGTAGCTCATGTAGCCTCTGCAGCCTCTTTGGATAGGGAAGCCGGTTTGTGTGTCAGTTTGAAAATCTTCTACCTCACTATTGGTCAAAAATACAGAATGAAGTCTAGTCATGTAAGCTAATATATTAATCTGTGGTACTGCTCAAGGTACTTTTAGGACTTACTTAATTCAAATATTTCAGCCAAATTCCTGCAGCCCAGTCTAAAGGCCAACTGAAGCTCAGTGTAACCTTACAGCAGTGGCTCCAGGAAACATCCAGTTTTAGTAGATGCCATGTAGAAAACAAGACAAGGGTTGTTTTCTTTGGGTTATTTTTTTGCAGCGCAGTGAAGATATTATACTTGCATTTGTCTGTGAAATTCATTTCTCTAGACCATGAATTAGTTTTGGTTAGATAATTTTAAGTACCTGTTGAAATGAATTGATACCATCAAGATTAGTTACTGTTAATCACAATTAGAATTATAGAGTTTCTGTGAGATTTTTATCATAACTAGGAAGTTGTTAGGATTTTTTCATTAGGATATTTCCATATTAATCTAAATTTTGCATTAACCAAGGCAAGCTGTGAATTACAGGAGAGGATAGGAGTGGGCTAATGTTACAAAATTGGGTTGCCTGTTAAAAAACCTAAACCAGTTTAATATTGTGGGGAGCCGAGTCACTCTGTTAAGGACTTGTGAAGAATAAATGAATTATGATGTTTACATGTTACGAGCTATGTAAAGAGAATGAAACATAGATGGTTGTAAGGTGTAGACAAAGAAGCCAGTGATTTCCATTTGCAGTAGAAGCCTCCCTCAATCCTCCGACTCTCATACAATACTACTCTTGTAATGCAGTTACTCCTGGGAAACAGGAGTGTGAAAGTCAATGTTTTCTGACACAAACTGTGCCTTAAATTTTTCTGCTCTTGTGGATTTTTTCATTTGCTTGTGGGTTTATTTGCTTGAGGAAAAAATGTGAAGAGATTTACAGAATAAATACTAGCTGATCATTTTTCAGAATAAAAAATGAAGTGCTTTTCAGTGAATGGCTATCCTCATTCCAAGTGAAGTCTGCAATGATTAAATATTAAAATGATCCATGGTTTAAATTAATACAAAAATTTTTCAGGAGATTATTACAAAGATTAACATTTTTAATGTTTTAATACTCCTGTAGTTTATCAATCATAGGGCCACTGAAACTGCTTTTAGTTAACAAACCTGATCATCCAATGTATCATTGCAGTATTATGTACAGTGTAAACCTCGTAGCATAGTTGGTAGAGGAGATGAGGAAACACAAGGTATCTTATAGCTCTTTATTAATCAGGTTTATTCTTGAAGTATTTTTTGGCACACAAAGTGAACAGGTAACAATTTTTTTCTTTTGAAAAGAAAATAAGAAGGAAGGATCCAGAAAAACTGTGGTGTTTGCTGTAGAAGAAGGAGCTCGTTTGATGTAATGACAAACATAGATGGTCACTGGTATGGCTACGGAAGAATAAAAAGTTCTTTTGTGTGTGTTTCCATGTAGGACTTGCATTAATGCAGCTTTAATATTGCAGAATTATCTGCAACAGTGTGTGATTCCTGATACATTTTTATTCTTTAGAATTATGTTTGAAGGTCATGGGAAAATGTCATGGAATCCCAGGTGATTTTGTATCACTAGCTGCGCATAGATACCCTTGTAATTCAGTGGGTTGAATAAATACTTGAGTCATTCCTGACATGGACAGTGCTAATTCCTTTGTTTCTCATTTGTTTTGTGTTTTTTTAGCCACAGGGCTAAAAATCAGCATTAAGTTTGATTCCGTCTCTAAATACACTGCAGTGACAGTGGAGCTTTGCACAATACTGTTTATTGTATCTTGGGATTTTTTGCAGTTTTACATATGATAATTCATACATCATCAAAATATTGTTCATTCATGTGTTGTGATTGTTCTTGTCATCATCCTTCACTCACTATGTTTTACAGTCAAAAACGAGGCAGAATTGGGAAGAAAGGCTGATGAATTAGGCAATGTAAATCCAGCAGTGTTTGTAAAGAAGCATGGGTGATAGGAAAGAAAGGGTACAGCAGAAATCCAGGACTAGATGTTGAGCTGGATAAATGGGGAAAGACTGTTCTGACAGCAGAAACTTATGGTGGAGAAGTCACTTACAGTTGAGAGGGTAAAAGAGCAAATGTTGGCAGTAGGTTAGTGTTTGGCATGGTAGTGGAGAGTTAAAATCCAGAGGGCAAGCTGAAGCACACCATTTTCTACACAAGTTTGTTGCCACTTATTAATGCTGTTATTTCTAGTCTTAGATAAGACAACAAAATAAAAGTGGGGTTGCATTGTCTGTAGTTAGTTGCCTCTAGCCAGAAAGCTGAATTAATCCTCATATATTTCTATTGAAATAAAATAAATAGTGGAAAAAAATAATAACCTTTTATGTCATGAACTGTTTTTTTATATTGGGGAAACAGATTGGGTTGAAAATGTAGTAGATTTCGAAGTCTCGATTGTTTTCTCTCCGGCTGTGCTGTGTGGTGTAAATGAAGAAAAGGTTAAGTTTACCCATGATAATTCCCTCTCACATTTTCATTATCAATCAGCCTTTGTAGCTTTTTGTGCTTTTATCTATTGTGTTTTCATTGTAATCTTTACATATGAAGTTCCCAATTCTACAAACTCTTATGCTGAAATTTATTCACAAATGGCTCTGGCAGATGTACTCTGGAAGTCTTAAATGCTGTAGTTTAAGATGCTGCCAGCTGGTCGGTTCTCCCCACCCCTCAGATTGCAGTCTGTATGGAAGAGCTGGCAATACCTGCACCTCAGTTCACTTCCCTCGCCTGAACTCACATTTGTTTTAGGGTGCCTTGTGCTGAGCAGGCGCTGGGAATTGGGTCCTGGGCAGAGAACATAGCCCCTTTTATTGTCCTTCCTTATAGCCTCCTTAAGCCTGGCAGGAGATAAGCACCTGGGTTACCAACATCTTAAAGCCTCTCAGACACTCACAGCTTGTTGATGGGACTCCTCTGTAGTTTTAAGTTGAACATGTTTAAAACTTTCTTTTTCAAATTACCTGTATTTTCAGTTTGTCACTCTACCAAGTCCATGTGGAGGACATTTCTGTACTTGGCTTTACCATATCACCATCTCTAGATAAACTCTGACCCCATGGTTTTGTCTACTTTTAAAAGTGATCAAGCCTAAAAGGTCTTTTCATGTAATGTGTATTACATAAAAATACATAGAAATTGTTCGGTAGGCTGTGTGTTGCTCTCATTGTGTGTGGAGCTGGTGACACTGCCTCCAGTTAAGATTGCATCACTTACTTTACTGCTAGCTAGACCAGTTTTGTATTATTTATGCTCTTGCCAAAAAGAAACAGTTAACCTGAAGCAGTGTATTGTTTTGTTTTTGTGTCTTGGCTGTCAGACTGAATGCACACTATTTATCTAGCTAACATTTAAATTTGGTTAGGTCCTTGATTTACTGTTATTCAACTAAAATTAATTTTAAAATTAGGACTGTACAGTAACAATAAAATGGATAAAGAACTGGTGAGCTGCCAGCACTCAGAAGTAATGGCTAGAGGCCACTGTCAATGGTTGAGAGCTTGTGGGGACTTCCCCCAGCATTTGCATCAGGTGTGATATGCTTGCCATTTTGGTAAGTTGTCTGTGTGTAAACATACAGGCAATAATGGCAAATGGTGAATAGTTCAGTGATTTCTGGATTGATGAAGAAAGGATGAAGTTTAAAGCATGGCTGAGATCATGGTAACATGAGTATGTTAGAATGCAGTTTGTGTGCGTGTGTTGAGGAACGAGGAATGCTGGATGTGTGTGCAGAATGGAAATATTTTATCTTGTAAAGCTGTGGCTGAGGGAAGACTTAGAGGTTTGTGGGGAAGGTCCTGTAGACAAAGGGGATTCAAGTGCAGGGCAGTGTCAAGAAGGGCTGGTACTGCCTAGGAGAGGAGGGGTAGGAGCATGTTAAGACCGGTGCTGGAGTGTTGCATCCAGTTTTATTTCTATGGAAAACATGTCCTGAAAAATTTGAAAGCATGATGAAGGTCCTGAAAGACACAGACTTAAGTTCTGTTAGTAGAACTGCCCTTGATAGGTGGGTTTGAGATTGGGTTCCACCTTGCTGTGGTGTTTCTGACCACACGTCTGCCTTACCTCAGCGAGCTCTGTTAGCTCTCCCTTCCACCTGGTTGCTGCAGAGGCCCTCCTGTACTGTTTAGTGTCCTAGGCAAGGGGAGGCTGAATCTCTCTGAATTTGTCATTTCTTCCCTTTGCAGAGGACATGAAAAACATTGTTTCTATTTTGTTGTATATATATGCACCATGGAAAGCTTTCTAGAATTTGTTTTTTCAACAAATTTGAGTATTATTTTAATGGAACTGCTAAGAATTGCAGCAACTAATAGTTTCCTGGTTTTTTGTTTTTTGTGGTGTGTTTTTTTGTTTGGTTGTTTTTTTTTGGTTTTTTTGTTTCTGAGATCATAAAATGGTAAAAGCAAGGGTGGATGTTGCTTTCCTTGGAATTTTTTGACATGCTATTTAATTTATGAATGAATCTTTCTGTAATTTGGAATGAAAAGGTTAATAAAGCGTTCTTAGATTGCTGCTTACTTTTTATTCTGGAATATAGAATAATTTGAAAGCCTGGGTTATTTTGGTATCTTTGTTTATACAAAGGTAGAGACCAACAGGCTAAACAGGAAGGGTATTCTGGAAAAAATATTACAGAGACAAAACCTATAGAAAAAAACTTGAAACTATTTTCATTTTAAGTACACCAGTGGGGTTAAAGACTATGAATAACTTCTGTTAGAGTAACAGGCCATAATAATTTAAAACTAAAGTTCCCAGCACACTTGCTAATATCTTTTATGGCTTTATTAAAATAGATCTGAAATAATTTACAAAGCAAAGCTTCTGGGTGAATTCTTCCAGTTTTGCATGGGAAGAGTGCCTGTTTATCTTCATGCATGTTTATATAGAGCCATGGAAATTATGATGTAAATGTGAATGCTGTACTAAAACATAGCCATATATGCAGAATAAGGAATTCAAAGCACTTGTATTCTGTCATTTATTGCACACAAGTTACGTATATTGTATAGGCTTGGTTCAGTTCTGTATCCTGACCATAGAAGGACACTATAGAATATGTACGGTACCTTGAGGGGACCTTGAAGGGGAGGGAATAATGTGTGTAGGAAAAAGCTCAGGGCAATGACTCTCTGACCAAACTTGTCTCTTTTTGGGTTTTGAGCCTTCACACTTAAACACTCGTTGCTGGAAAGAGTGAAGAGCTAGAAAGATGTTTCCCCTGTACTACACTGTTAGACATTTTTATTTACTCACCTTATTGAAATAAATATATAGATTAGTGTGGAAACAACTGGGACAGCTTCAAAGCTGAGTGCATGGGATAAAGTCTTTTGAAAGGTAAAAGAGGAATCAACAGCTTCATTTTCAGAGTTGACCCAGCTCTTCTTAAACTTTTAGTTTCAGAGCTGTACAGCTGTTGATACAGTAGTGGCCAGACTGGGCAATTGGTGCAGGAAGAGAACAAACCTGCAGTTTCTTGTGATGTTGGTGTATTCTTAAGAAAACCAATCTGAACTCATTTTACTGTATGCTCTAGAAGGTTTTTTGTTGTTGTCTGTCATCTACAAGGCTAGATTTCAGGCAGTGCATCCACCTTCTCCTAATAAAACTTAATGGCAGAAGCACACATTCTGCTTGACTATAGCCAAAGGCATGTGCAAATCTGGAGTGCTTAGAGAGATGCACCCAGGAAATTTGAGCAACTGGAGTGGTTTGTCACTTGCTGTTTCATCTCAGGCTAGGTTCCTGATGAAATGATCACAAACTGCTTTTCAAATTACATCTTTTAGCAGACATAATTATTCTATTTGTAAGTGGTTTGTGGTATAGGAATCTCTCATCAGAGGTATCTTTTAGGCCGGAAAAGGCCCACCTTTAACACATCAGAATCTAGGATCTTAAAAAAATGTGCCATCTCCTAAAGTAGCCACTCATCGAAATGTGTTCAATTTTGTACTTCACCAGTATTTTTATAGTAACTAGAATTTTACTCATACTGAATGACTCGCAACATCCAAAGGAATACTTCTCTTTAATGTGTTTGTCTCAGTGTCATCCTTTCTTTTGGCATTCTTCTGGACAATGAATCTGGAAGCAAAATCTCTTCCTTATGACACATGCCTGCATGCTGCTTAGGAGCAGAGGGAAGAGACGGGGCTGCAGTCTCCTCCCACCCCATTCCCATTAGTGGGAAGAGCCATGAAAAGAGCCCAATCAGACATTTGCACAAATGGTTGCATCCAAAATCTTCAGATGTTCACTTGATGTTCTACTATTTCAACTGATACTTTCCTGCTGGTTGATGATTTTTCATTTTGCTGTGTTTCTTCCCAGCTGTGCATCACAATTTTTTCTGCCTTAAAATGAGGCAAGGAAACAGTTTACCAGATTTTCTGATGGTTATCAAAGCTTATTTTTCCATTGGATGCATATAAAGGTTTTAGCCTGATTTTGATCCATTCCTTTAATTCAATCTTTGTTCAAGGTTCAGATTGTAGATAGATATCAATGATCTTATATTCCCCTTTTTGCCCAAATACAATATAAAGTTCCCAAAGAGATGGTATCATGTAAGCTATTACTTTATTCTTTATCCTATAAATCATTGCCTTTAATGGGATCTCTAGGTAGTTTTCAGGAGAGCCAAGTCTTGAGCAATTTAGATAAAATCTGCAGAGAGTGTGCTTGCCCTATTGTTTTGAACTACTTTGGAAACTACTGAGCTGATGTTATTTACACCGTATTAAACTTTTCACCCAGTTATGGCCTAATCCTTCAAAACCAGTAGAGTAGGACTTGGCTTTGAAAATGCTGCTGCTAACATCTATGGGTCTGTGTTCACTAAACCTGACTGTTAAGCTCATTATTAAGTGTTGTAAGGCTAAACTTTGCATTTTATCTGTTAACACTAAGTTAGCTACTGGTTATCTATTGGTTTTTGTCTCGGTTTTAAAGAAAAAAAGTACAAAAAAAGATATATTGTGTTAAGACTGAAATGCATGCCAGCTTTATGTTCTGATCTTTATGGGTAAAATCTGCATCTGGATGCTGTCCTGTGCCATGTGTTCTGGGAAGACCCTGCTTGACCAGGGATGTTGGACCAGATAACCCATGATGGTCTCTTCCAACCTGACTGATTCTGTGATTACTCTATCTTTAATCAGCTGTTGAATAATGGAGGAAAAGACAAATACCAAACTCATCAAATTTAAACTCTATACTTCATGTTTCTTTTGCCTGGTGACTAGAATAGGTAATTTTTTTTTAAAGCTGAGTTGCTTTCCTGAATGCCTAATGCAGCATGTGAAACAAAAAAAAAGGCATAAAACTATTTTTTCTTCATTTATAAATCAGTCTCTTTAATACTTACTGAGCTGCAGTAGCTTGAGAGAAAGGAAGAAAATGCACATTTGTTCTGAATGCTGGATGGAAAGATTACCCTTTAAGTCCTTTTGAACACCAGGTTTAGTAATGGAGCTAATAATTCAGTTTTGCTGAAGTGTTACGATTAGGTTTATGTGGAATGAAGTATTATTTGCTGCTGTCATTTGTAGCGTGCTTTCAACTCTTGCAAGCTTGCTCAGGGTAAGAAGGGAAGCAATCATTAGGCTATAAACGTGGTAACCAGTTCCAGCAATTACTGTGACTTGAAGTCATGTGATGGGACATTGTGTTATACTACAGTGAAATAGGTTACAGAAGGGCACTGTCTGCCTCCCAGCTTTGTGCCTGCATGGCTTATTTGTGGCTGTTTTCTCTTCTGGTTTTCAGTTAAGTTAATTTTATTTGCCGAGAGTTGGATTTCTGCTTGAATGACAGACATATTCAAGGAAAATAGGTATCAATATTAGAATTAATGGAGAAAAATTAAGCTGAGACTTAGCCTCATATACTTTAAAAAGGGGTTTTTTTAATAAACAGCACGGGAGTGTGAAAAGAAAGGAAAAAATCCAGCAGTTTTGTTTTGATATATTAGTTCAAAAAAACTGTTTCAGTTTTTAAATAATTCCCTCAGAAAGCTTGGATTTTTAGTAGTCTTACGATAAGGCAAGTGAAAAGAAAGGCACTGTAGAAACAAAAACATGATACAATATATATACAAAAGCATGATAGCATGATCAATATGAAATTATTACTTGTTCCAATTTGTGTGTGTGTGTGAATAACCTTAGAAGTTACAAGATTTATTTTCATGAAGGTCATTGTCCTATTTTGCAATATTGAAAACTTTGTAAAACACTGTCCTCTGGATGGTTGAAAACTGTAGTTTAAGATGGACGTACTAAAGGGAAGGATAATCCCTAAATACTTCTTCTCACTTGAGGAAGAAATCAGAATTTCATTTCCATCAAAAATGAGCCTAAGCTTGAAAATATACAAATGAGAAATTAACAAGTGTATATAATTAAAGCATTCAGGCTTATAGCAAGCTGTAGCTTGTGGCAGTACCAGGGAAGAAGTAACATTTAGGAAAAATAGAATTTTTGTCGGTTCCCAAAACTAAAGAGGGGATAATAGAGGGCTTAATTTCTCATTTAAAGAAGGGAAAGAAGTCACTCTTCCCTTGCTGTAATACAATGCCCTAGGAGGGCAAAGCAGAATCTCTGAGGTTTTGGAGTAAGACTTCAGTAAAACCACATGGGACTCTATTAAATTTAAGAATGTGAAGTGCTTAGGCAGACTAAGCTGATTTTGAAATTTAAGGTCTATGACCTCTAGCTTTATACCTGTTATTTAAATTAGTCCCTACTTTATGAAAGAAAATGAGTGCTGAAGGGGTATGTGGTGGGGATCAAAGAGGGAGTAAAATTGCTCAGATTTAACTGAACTGCAAAAGTGTCCACTGCTGATGATTCAATTACTGAGACAGAGCAAATAATTGTTTCTTGTTGTTGCTCTTGACTCGATGAACTTTTGAGGCAGAGAGCATGTACTTCACTATGTTTTGTGTGGTGGTGGTGGAGATATCCTCCTTATACCCCATGCCACAGAGGTGTCTGTACAGCATCTGCAGGTGCTCCCGTGAAAGCTGTATCCATCCTTGGCAGATGCGCCTCTAGGCATTGGGGTGGTCTGGATGTCAGTTCTCTTTCTACCCTTTTTTGCTCTGATTTCTACCATAGTCCCATGTCCTTCCCACTCCCCCCAAAAATGTTTAGACAGATTCTGTTATTTTGAAGAATGTTATTCTGAAATACTGCATATGGTGTCATTTATTGTGTAATTTTCCCTTTTAGCAGAGATTACTCTTCCCTCTGTGAAGTACTACATTTTGAACTGTCTGGCAAGGCAGAAATGAACTGTGTGTGTTTTTTTCTTTCATGAACTTCTTTAAGGATATTTTCTTGACGCATCAGTGCCATCTTAGTTTCATAAAAATGGGGGGGAAAAGTTCCTCTTTGAATGTTTGGAATTTTAAATTTGTTCAGATGAAGATTTGTCTTCATATTAAACTGAATATGTGTTTCACACATGCTATAGTTCTACTTGTCACTGAAGTAAGTAGGGAATCTTGTTCTGAAGATATAACATCCTAATAATGAAAATTCAATGTAAGGTGCATAGAATCACTACAGTTAGGAATATTCTGCAAAATTTCATACTTTTTTTTACATGAATAACACCAATTGCTAAATAGATCTCTTCTGTGTAAGTAGTGCTTTTGTAAGTGTGTTTTGGCCTAGTACATATTCATCCTGTAGAAGCAGAGACAAACTGTACTCTCCTGGGAATGGAAGGAACCTTTTAACATTTTTAATAGCCTGTTTTTTGCATAAGAAAGCAATTTTACATAAATATTAAGTTCTTTTAAAAAATCTTATTCAGGTTTTGCCACTCTTGAAATTTTCACTGTTCTCCTATCTATGAGTACATTTAAGGATAATCTTTTCAACTCTTCAGATGTTTAAAAACATTTTATGTTTAGGAAAAGCATGTAGACTCTTCACTGGAGGAGAAAATGCAAATATTTGGGTGTAAACAATCCCACCAAATTTTAGGCACTCTGAAGAGGTTTGGGAACATAACAAGAAAGCAAGATTGCCAGAGGTGATTTGGATTCCTTTTCATTACATTTCTTTCTTCACTCATTGCAAAGGGAGTGGAGATGGCCTGCTGTGTTGTTTGTGTGTCTCAGTTATGTTTCTGAAATTTAGTACAACTAATCCGGGTTGTTGATGAAATTAGTTTTTCAGAATATGTTGCCTTAGGATTTTGAAACATCCATGAGAATATGCTGAAAATTCCTATGAACCTGTTTATTACTTTCGTTAAATAAATGCAGAGCTAATTTCATGGGGTTTGTAGGTTCTGTATAGCTAACAAACAATAGAGCAGCTCCTTTCCCTGGAGTGCAGAGGGTACTAATGGGAAATAACAATGTATGTTTTGTTCCTAGTGCTTACATGAAGCTATGAAACAGCTTGATATATGCCCGAGTAAAGGTTGTAGTTCCTATATGGTTTGAATCTTGGGATGTGGTACAGTGTTTGTTGTCCTTGTGTAGAAAGTTGAAATTATTTTAATATCTGTTCTGACTGGAGTTATTGATCCTGTGTTTTTGATTAATTTTCCTAAATTTCATTAAATTTAAATCACCTGTGCTGTTTTCAAGGCTAAATTAAGTAAAGAAGTATTACATTCCTTTTATTAACAGAAAAATAAATAAACCCCCAAATAAAGCAGAGAGAGATTATTCAAGAAGCACCATGGGCAGGATACTCTTTCCTTTGAAATAATAGTCTCATTCTTTGAGAGAGACTTTCCAGAGGAATGGAAGACTACTGTAAGATTTACCTAAAGAATATGAATGTATTTTGTTTTCCGTTTAAGTTTTTTTTAAGGTGGTAGTAGTAGTAGTAAAGATTTTTAAATTCTTTCTCTTGGCTACAGTATGGTTAAATAATTAATCTACATTATTTTACCAATTCTGGCTTCAGGCTACATCCACTGCTGTGTAGACAGACCTTAGTTATTGTACTTCAGCAGTAAAACAAAAAAAGCCAATTAAAATAACCAGCAGCAACAATTTCCAAAATACCTACATGCAGATGGCTTCCCACTTTAAATGTAGTGCTACCAGTTCTTTGGGATAACGTGATGTTTGCAGAGGATCTGATGTTCTCCTTGACTTTTACCTGAGGTGGATAAAAGGCTATTTTTGCTCTCTTGTAACTTGTAAATATTTTAATATCCATTGGTTATTAAACTGTCAGGTATGGAGTTAACTGGGAGAAGACCAGTTCTGTCAGTGATATCAGTAAGTTTTCACAGCATCTTTGAATCATATTAAAAACTACTTGGTTTATGAGTTCAAATGATCAATCTGCATTACATCCAACAAAATGAACAAAAAAGGAGTTATTTTTAGGGTAGATACCTATTTGCAATTAAAGATGAGGAACTTCTGCATATATACAGATGCTGAAGACTGGGTCCAGTAGCTTTACATTCTGTAGTGGTTCTTTCCTGTCCTGAAGTTTTACTTGCTTTTCTCTCAGCTGACTAACCATATTTCAGTTACAAAACCAGTTATTTCATTGGTGATTTCTTTAATGAGCCCACTTTTAATATTTAGACCACCTACTGTTGAAGAGTGCAGACATGCTATCAAGTATCACTGCTAAGAAAGTTTGTACACATGCAGATAGGCAGGTCTTTTCAGTGTTCACTGGTTTATACTTTTAAGACTTACCACTATTATTAATCATTGGTGTATTGCACCAATAATGTAGAAAGTGCAATCTCTGTATGTATAGATCCTATTCTTATTTTTTATTAGTATTCCTAAAGTCATTCATAGTAAGTTTCTATTTCATTAAAGTAGTTGCTGGAATTTATTTTTTAAGTGGTATAGAAGATGCTATGTATACATCAAGAACAGTGAATTGGGATTTAAAGTGTAGCCAGACCTTGAATGGACATTTAGGACTCATTTTAATCTCACAGAATTCTATTGACATTTAGAGGTGATAATAGGCAATTTATTATGTGTTTTAATTACTATCAGCCACTGCTTAGGAGTAAAAGAAGAGAAGAATAAAATCTTATGTTTTTCTGTGTGTGCACACTTTCAAAGGTGAATTACTAGAGGGGAAGCCAAAGGGGGTGACAAAATAGTGAAGGGTACCACAAAAACAAATATGTCTTTTAATCTTGTAGTATCTCTGAAGCAGAAGTAAACAAAAACTCATTCTTTGGGGCCTCGCTTTGTTTTCTTAAAACCATCTTTTATAAAAGCTTGAAAGTTGAGGATGGCTCACTTTCCCTTCATATTATCTGAAATTACTTTTCAAATATTTTGAATAGCCAGTAAAAGGAGCAGTAACGAGCTCCTTTACATGTTTTTTTAAATGGTTATGTAATCATTAAAACTCCAGGGACTTGAAGGCTGCTTGGGATGCATGCAGCACACCATGCTGCCTATCCCTTTGGTTTGGCAAAGAAATATAGAAGCCAGATCCTCCATTTGCTGATGTCAGAAGCAGCAAAGTGTTCAGACACCTGAATGTAAATTTCTTTTATAGTAAAGATGACCAACTATTGTAGTATGACCACTGCTGTTTTAAATGGGGAGAATTAGTTTTGTGACTCACAAAGGTTTCAGGCTTTTTCTTTATCGAGAAATGGTTAGAAAGTGGCATTGAAAACCTACAGCAAGGTTCATAAATAATAAATAGTACCTCTTATTAATCCATATTTTAGTTTAAATCTGGCTCATGGCAAGTTGCCTCCTTGGGGAATGTGGGATTCTTTACAAAAGAAGGTGATGGGCCATAGTCCCTAAGGAATTAAATTTTGAAAACAATCTCAATTTCGTACATGCTAATATAGTTCTGTTATTCCCTTTCCACATCTATCACAACACATTCTAAATTGTGGCTGATCTTCTATGCAAATAGCTGTCTTATTAGTCACTGGCTCTGTGTGCCAATGTCTCCATGGGTTTCTCAGGCATTTGCTATCTAACCATCAAAGCAGTGGAAATGAGTGAGGATTACTGCATCCCTTTGAAGAACAAAGAGGACTTGAGGTTCTAGATGTGAGAGTCGGTGACACTGAGCCACGTGGGCAAATGCGAGTATCTCTGTGGCTCATATTAAGTCAGGAAATAATTTTTGCCTGTGTTTTCTTCTTGTGTTTTATTGGCATTGCTAAAACTGCAAACATCTTTCACAGCTGATGTTTTGTTATAAACCATTAGTAGACTATGGAAATTGCAAAAGGCAAGTCAAAACAGTCTCTTAACAGTGGCAGAAAAAAGCCAAGAACTAGTTTTGCAGTGCAAAAATGTATCTGTTACTTCCTCGGTTAGCTGAAAGTTCAAACAATACTTTTATTTTCCATTCTAATAATTATGATGTGAATGTTATGAAATACAACCCAGTTTAGAGAATTTCTCTGAAGCACAGTAGAGGGGGAAACTGAACCCAGTGGATTACGATTCACTGCTTACGTGTTTTACATAAAGCAGGGAGTATTCTCTGAATTCAACCAAAGTAATGTATGGAAAAATTAGAACACTATAATTGAATTTTCAGTTCAGTTTAAAAATTAATGGCACTCTTCTGTACCTTGCTATTATTCCTGAATACATTTTAACAAAAGTTGCTGACTTTGGAGTATCCAAGTTCATTTTATGCTCTGTGTCCCACAAGTGAAATTGAGGAGCCTGGATTTGTCACTTGACATTAAATGCCAGTAGTTCCTATAGAATAAATAAATATAAAATAATAAACTTCGTGGTTTTAAAATGCACAAATAACTGGTGGGTGTCATTTTTGCAACTGTATTTTAAATCGTGTTTGAAGCTATGGAGAAAATGGTGAATGCATTAAGTTTGGGATGCTGGCAGTAGTGTTCAGCAGTGCCGTGGCATGCTTTTTGGGTCATGATTTGGCATCTCAGTGTCTTCCAGGGCTGCACTTCCCAGAAAGCGTGCCTTGGCAGCAGCCAGGGAAGCTCGTCTTGCTGTAGCACAGCTGGTTATGCCTAACAGAAAAATACAACTCTTGCAGATACTCCACAGCCATATGTGCACAATCTGCACATGGTTTGTGGCTACCCAGGATGATTCAGCCAAAGTTTGCCCTTGGCACAGTGCTCTCCAGGGCCATTTGGAAAAAGGCAGGGGTTGGCTGCTGTGTGTCTTCTGTGCTTGAACAGTAAATCTGACACTTCTTGAAAATGTCAGTCTTCTCACGAGTGTGGGTGTTGATGTTGGGACTCTTGTGTCATACAGGCAGTCAGATGGTGGGGCTTATCATCACTGTGGTGAGTAATGTCTTCAGCCCAGCTGAAATGGTTTGATCCCAGTGTTTTGAGTGTGACTGTAACAGCCAGTTATTTCTTAACTAGGGAAAAAGAGGTGAAATGAGCATGTTTGTATTGCCACTTGAGTGGCAGCCCTGTGAAGGGATGAATATGAAACCATAAGGTTTTGCATGTTAAAAGATATGTCACGAATTTGTTAGAGCACTATTCAGATGATGCTTGTTCAGTTACATGAATGGTGTGGAAGCATCAATATAACAGAAAGACCATCTTTATATGGATGATAGTGCAGTTCCTTGTGCAATCCTAGTGTCACCTCCTTGTGAGGTGGTGTGCAACATGACTGTGCAACATGAGAAGCCCATTCAAGGGTTAGGATGGTTGTTATTTAAATGCAGTGAAGGTGATTTAAACTATCAATACCTTGGCTAAGAAGTGTAAAATGCACACAGCCCCAGCTCTCAGTTTTTGTTCTCCACTTCCTTTTCATTCACAGGTATCTAGAGCCCATGGCAGGAAGGCAGGAGAGTGTGGGGTTGCTGTGTTTTAGGTATCTGCTCCTCCCTTTTCTCAAGATGGCTGGAGGGCTGTGTCTGCAGGTGGGTCTCCTGAGCAATTTCACCTGTGAAAGCACACATGCCTAGTCCTGCCTTTGACTCCTGTGTGTGGTATAAATGTATTTGCCAATAATGGGAGCAACTCACAATACTACATTCATTCCCTGGTTTACTAAAGAAATAAATTATATAGAAATGTAATTCAGTGGTACCAAATGCTGAATTACAGTGCAATCAGTTTAAATCCTTTCTTTTTTCTTTATTCAAACTAACAGGCATTCTGTAATGTTAATAACCCATGCAATGGAGAAAAAGGTATGTTTAGAATGTATCTAATAGTCTTCAGAATAGTGATGATTAACTCCAGTGTTTCATTGTACTCTGGGAAGGCTTATGTCTTTGTGTATAATCATGTAAATGTTGCTTGTTACAATTTTTCTGATGTTATAAGCAATTGATTTAGTTGGTAATTTATTTAGGAATAATGTTGTGGTTTTTGTTTTGGTTTTTTTTTTTCTGATACTGACAGTGATTTTTGGAGTGAAAACAATGGGTAGAAAAGATGCCTCTACATCAAGGACTCCTGTTGACCAATACAGGAAACAAATAGGTAAGAGTTTGAAAGAAAAGTTTGTGTGCTTAAAAAAAAACCCTACTTTTTTTTTTTTTCCCCCAGCAATTCCCATTAGTGTAACAAAATGTAGCATTCCTATTTAAAAACTTCATTTTCTATATGCTGTTGAGTAATTCATTCAGCTTTATGAAGACAGTATTTTGAGTGACTTTAGATAAAGTATATGCTCTGTGTTTGGGTACACTAGTGAAATACTGTAGTGAAGTGGTTTCACAATGTTTCTGAACTGGTTGAACTTTCCTGATTTTCCTGTTTGTCTCTAATTTCATATATGGGCATTTCTAACAAGATACTTTCCTCATTCATAACAATTTTTGATACACTGAACAGACTTTTGCATTGTATAACTGCATTTTTTCTCACACTAATGGATATTTTGAATATAATAGTTTCTTTTCTTAGGATTTTTTCTGTCCTTACCTACTACATATGTAGGTAACATGTATACAAAGTATGTACATGCACACGTGTACCTTCACATAGATACTTACATAGCAAACTCAAATCCCTCTTTCTTTGCTTAAGTGCAAAGGTGAGCTATTTTTGAAATCCATATATGAGGATTCTGTCTCTGTATGTTAAATAATATAAAATTCACAGTATTTTAAAAGTTTGTATATAAAATGAAATACCTTAATCTGCAGTCAGTTATTTAAGTAAATTACTTTTATAGTTGCTAAGCACACACATCTGTTTAAGTATGCAGAGAACAACAATTGTCTGCGGAAAAAAAAAGTTGTTTGGAATGTGCATTCTCATGGTGAAAGAACTAGGATTATGTGAGCAGTCATATTTTTGTCATGTCTTAATTTTTTTAGTGCTGCCTGATTATTTTAATGTAACTGTTTTAGTGGTCTTTTCAACTTTTCATCAAGTTGTAAGTAAGGGATTATTTTGTATTTAATTTGGTTTAGATAGCTATGGAGTGGTCTATGTTTCCTAATCTTGGGTAGTTTGTGTGGCTGATTTCCTTGGCTCATTCTATGAGAAACATAGCTGAAAGCTTGTGAGTGCCTTTATGGATGAGAAGCAGATACAATAGAAAAATGTTTAAAAATATGAACTCTCTGCTTTTGGGTTTTTTAGGTTTTGTATAGAAAACCTTGCAACGAAACTGTTGCCCAGTAGAAGATGACACCACAAATATTTCACCCAAACGTGTTTGGTGAGAACCAGGAGCCCTGCAGGTTCTTTTTGGGACAACTCATCCTATGTAACTGGGTGCTTGGATAGAGGATGATCGTAGCAGTTTTTTGGCATTTTCTCCACTTGTTTTTTTGTCATGATCACTTGTTTTTCAACCACCACCTTTAGAGTTGCTTTTTTTGGTTTTTTGTGAACATTTTCAGGTGACCATGGTTGGAGTTGTTTTTTGAAATCCTCTGCAGAGTGAAAGAGTGGTGACCAGCAGGACCCCTGGAGAGACCAGGGCAGGTATAAAGCTTCATTTAAGTAGGAGGCTCAATACCTCCCACTCTTTCACAACTTGTGCTGTTTCTTGCACATGACTGCTGTGTGACACTGTTATACTTCTCAAAGCTGTGAGATGCCAGGACTGATCAGCTGTGCCTTGAGCAGGGGAGAGGACACTGTACTATAGCAAGGCATTAGGAGTATTTGTACTGGGGCCCAGCACTCAGAGGGATCCTGTTATGTTGCTGACTTGACAGTTTTGGCCTGGTGTGTTGTCTGAACAATTTGGCACCTTCCCTGTTACACTACAGCAGCATCATCCATTGGGTACTGCAAAATATAGAGGGGGTTCATAATAAGCTCGTTTCCTTTAGACATGATACATTGCTCTTAACTTGGCACAAGCAAGTGTTAAAAATTATTGTAGGGAAGAATCTCATGCTGGCAGGCAAATAAACTATATAACCTGGGAGGTGTTTCTGTGATTGTGATATTCCTTAGAGGATGGAGAACAAGAACTAAAATAGACTGTGCTCTGCCTTTTGATGATGATTGTTTCAGTTCCCACTCTGGTCATTCACTGATACAGCTGTAGAGTTTGCCAATGGAAATTAGTTCTCTGAACTTAATGAATATAAGAGGGAGAGTTTGAAAATTTATTGATATGGTTTTATACTTAAGGTGTTGCAGGTGCGTTTGAGTTTTACGTGTAAGCATTTTGGGCTGTCTTTAGGCATGGGAGCAGAGCTTATTGGAGCTCTCTAGTCTCATTAGTGAGCGCTCTAGTCTCATTATGCCTTTAGGTGTATTATAGGACAAATAGGTGTATTATTGACAAATACTGCCCACTATTGCCCTCATGAATATGAAAGTTGGGGGGTTTTTTGTCATTACTGATTTTTTTTGTTCTTACATAGTTTTGCGTAACTGGTAATAATTCCTCCATTTGTCGTAGGATGGTTAAGGTTAACAGGGACCAGTGGAGATCATCTCATCCATCTGCCCTGCTCAAGCAGGGCCACCTAGAGCTGGTTGCCCAGAACAATGTTCAGATGGCTTTTAAGTTTCTCCAAGGTTAGGAACTTCACAATCTCTTTTCCTGTGTTTGATTATCCTCAAAGTAAAAGTTTTTTTTCTTATGTGTTTCTGTGTGGGCCCATTGCTTCTAGTCCTGTGACAGGGCAGCACTGAGAAGAGCCTGGCTCTGTCCTCTTTGCACCCTCCCTTCAAGTATTTATATACACTGATGAAGTCCTTGAGCCTACTCTTCTCCTATGTAAACACTCTCAGATCTCTCAGCCTTTCCTCATAGGAGAGATGGCTCTAGATCCTTCATTTTAACTCCTCTTGACTCTTCTTGGCCTGATTTCACTCAGGTACTTATTAGAAATTATACAGAAAGAATTTATTTTGTTTTTAAACACATTCATCCATTAAAACTTAGATTTGACAACTTAGGTACTTTTGCAGGGATGTTTTAGTGTGAAGCTGTTCAACAGATGATCCTTCAGAATACAGAATGCCCTAATGCTCCAGGTTCATTTGTTTTGGAGATGGACATTTCATCACCCTTTTTGAGGTAGATTATATCTAGAAACAGGAAAGAAAGAGAGGCTGCACAGGACTTGTCTTTAAAAAAATTAATTTATCAAATGCATTTAAAGCTCAAAATCCATGCTTGGAGTGATTGCCGGCCTTCTTTTCCAGGCATTTGGTATCTATGGATTGTTGAAAACATTATGATAGATGCTGGCTGAACAGCTATCTCCTGCTGACTAATGGTGTGATGTTATTTTTTAGCTTACAACTTCGTGCTTTCTAGCCTTGCTGGATAGAAGGTAACCAGATTGAAATGCTTTTCATACCTTTTTTTTGATGGAAAATGGCAGCCTTCAAGGAACAACATGTCACGAAGTCATATCAACTTCAACACAATTTTCAGTTAGATGTTTAGTGGAGTAATTTGAAATAAAACCAGATTTTTAATTTCATTTTGTTCCAAGCTTTCTGTTTTGTGCTGAGTTTCCATACGGCATGCCACATGTTTGCCCTCTGCCATGGTTCAAGTTCCTGTTGATGACTTCAGTTTAGCCGTTTGCCTTTTTCTCTTCTCCAGGAGAACAGGATCACTTGTGTCTTGTTTGCCTCTGTGCCGCTAGCTGTTGCTATTTGCTTCAGTAGCATTTTCAGGGGATTCCCCCAGCACAGAGATTGATACTGCTCTTCTCTGTCAGCTGGCTTTCAGCCATCTCTCCTGCCACCAGCCAAAATTTGTCTGTAGTGCCACTTGAGCTAGTGCTCCAGTATCTGACAGTGGCACTGCCTTCTCAGTGGGGAGCAGAGGCAATCTTTTAGTTACCAGACAAAACTGGCAGTGACTTCATGAAGCCTATCCCCAAGTGGACAGGGGACAACCACAGCAGCCTTTTCAAACTGGCTTCAGCTGTGCCTGGAGGAGGGCGGATGGCACCAAGGGAATCTCTCCCTGTTCAAATCTCCATGAACAGCCAAGGCTGTGGAAGACACATGAGGAAAAGTAATGTTAACACTTCTTATTCATCTCTGGCTCACATACCCAAATATATACCTGTAGTGCAGCAGTAAACAGGGCAGCTCTTCTGCAGAGTGTTTCCTTCTCCCTGCTGCTGTTTGTGCTGCTGTGCTTAATTTGCTGGAATCTAAGGAAAGGTGTGAGGCAGTATGCATCCTTCTGCATTTATGCAGCTTTGCTCCACAAATGCTGTGAAAATAGCAACAGGTTTTGTACCATATTTGCTTTGTTTACTGTTATGTGTGCTTTAAGTTCCCAGAACAATTCCACATGTATATTTTCCATCCTTCTTCATCTGGTGTGTCGCTTGCTCGGCATGGAAGCCGCAGGATTTGTGGGTAGTGTTCATGACTTGTGTGATTGTGGGATCCTAAGCAGGCATACTGAGAGGATTATAGTATAACTAAAACCTGGTCTACAAATCAGGAATAGACATACTTTTGGCTCCCATTACTATTGTGTTGCTCTAGCATAATTTTTCATGAGGAGAGGTTGTTTGCCAATCATTCAACCTTCAGTTTGTAGACTCAAAGGTCTGCCTATTGTCTGCTCTGTATCTCCTGACTTGCCAGCTTGGTCTTTTAGGAGCTGGAGCTTATATAGGCATAGCCCAGGGGTTCTTTGGAGCAAATAAGGCTCCTCACATCCCCTGGGAAGGAGTAAAAGTTATGAATGAAAATACATTCTCTTTTTATTTTGGAAAGCACAAGATGGTAGAGTGAGCACGGTGACTTCATGATGGAGGTGGTGCTCGTTGGCATGGCACATGGAGCAATGGGGCAGGGAAGGGGACTGGGTAGGAGTCCTGAGTCCTGCTGTGCCAGCGCAGGAGTGGAGAGAGCACTGCCCACATGAACTAACAGATAAAACTTTGTGGGTAAAGTTGGGTCTTTTAAAAATTCCTTGGTGTGGAGACTGGTGACTTGTCCAGAAGAAAGGTGCCTCGTCCTGGGGCCCAGGTTTTGCTCTCACTGTAGCCCTGAGATGGAGAAAAGCTTGGGAACTAATGGCAGCATGAACATCTCTGGGGTTCCCACTTCCAGCTGCCATCTGGAGCATAGACCTGTTGCCTTCTTGTCTCCACAGAGAAGCCCTTCTTGTGGCAGATTGCCATTTCCACCTGCCCTACTGCTAAAGGAGTTGTCTTTACTCTCTACCGCCTGACCTTTTCTATGTTTTCCATTACTGTTTACCTTCTCTGTGTTTTTATGGGGTTAGTGTGCCTCCACCTTCCTTGTCCTGAGTAGTGCCATGGCATACTCAAAAAAACCTGGCCGTTATCAGCCTTCCTTTTCAGCTTAAAAAGAGGGAAAATGTTACATTTCTATACTTTTCTTTTAAATACATTGCATACTTTGAAGTGAAATGTGGTTGTTTTGTTTTGGATCAGGAAATGCTTGTTGTCAGCATGAAAATTTTAGATATAATTTCTGAAATAAGAGCAACAGCAAAAAATGTTTGGACTGAATTTGTACTGAAAATTTCAAAATTTCACTATTTGTCACAAAACAGCAATTCCTCTATCTTTTGTGTGTTAAGAAAAGGCAAGGAACCAGAAGGCAACATCTACATCATTGAGATTTCTCTTCTCTGCCGTAAGCAAAGATGTAGGAGGACAGATGCCAATGGAATAAAAAAATGCTCCGGTCTATTTTTTTAACTAGTCTAATTTTTTTTCCCTATTTTAATGTCAATCACCTATTTACTGTAAATAGGAAAGGAAGAGAGGGGAAAAGTACAGAAACAAATACTGACTAAGTTGAGACAAAAAGGTAAGTCTTCTCCTACTGTTTATTTATAGTGAAAAAAACCCCCAAGAAATAGGCAATTCTAGTGTAACCTTTTTTTGCATATGGAACATTACATTTCCTCACTTTAATTTTTCTAATAAAAATCTACTATTAAGCATGTAATAAAGAAATGTAGGAAAAAATGCCCTTCTTTTGCTATTGTGTGACTGCTGGCAAGTTTTGGAATCTGAGTTTCATACTTCACAGTGATAGGCCACTGATACCATATGTAGTCCCTTTTCTTGGGAGGAGGTTTTATGAAGAATGAATTTTGGTGTCACAGAAAAATGAACTACATCCTTTGGTCAGTTAGTGCTGTTTTGATTTTAATTTTGTGCCAGTGGAATCACTTTTTGGAACCAGTGGGAGCAGCTGAGGAAAATACTACTGTGAAGTAAAGCCTAGTCTGGCTATACTAATTTAATCCACATTTTGTGATGATTGGGATGTTTTTAAATATGTTCTGTGAAGACTGATGATGGATTTTAAGAACATGCAGTTTGTGGTCACATATTTTTTTAAGTCCAACGCAGCAGAGCTATTCCTTATATTATTGCCTTGGCTTAGAGCATAAAAGGTGATAGTAGATCTGGATATGTACTTACATTTGTGTGGATATTATTTAGTTTCCATTTGTTGGGCAGACATGGGCTCAGTCTGAGCAAGAATGGGAGGGGTGGCTGCAGATCCAGAGGACTGCGGGAATGTGTTCACACACCTCGAAGAGAAGCTAAGGAGAAAGGTTGTGTATCTAAACCCTTGGCTCTCATCCCCTCTCCACAGCAAAAGTTTCTTTGAGCTTGTTTGATTATACTACTTTTACTATACATTCATACTACACTTGTTTAGTACTTTAATACAGATGGAGGCTCATAGTCTGCTCTTGTTTTAATCTCATCAACCCTATCACCATTTTACTCAGTGGAGTTGCTACAAATTTCTTATAGGTGTAAATGAGAGTGAAATTTGACATGTTTCCAGTTGCTGAACTGCCTTTCAGCATGGTGTTATTTCAAGCACTTGCAATTCCTGTAAGGTATCCGGTGTCTACAGGGCTGTTGCAATGCTACATATTTGTGTTCGTACTTACTCTCAGCTTCTGATCAGTTCTTCAGTGAATTCCTTCCTGCAGTCAAAATCAACTGGGAAAAAGCTCTTACAATCCTTTACAAAATACATAAAATTTTTGCTATAGACACATATAAGCATGTATAGACTACATTCAGAGGCAGAGCAGTTTAACATTTTTAGAAATTCTTTCACCAGGATTTGAAAATCTTAGCTCATGTGTGAAGGATGGACTTCAAAGTACTCCAATCTCAATGCAAATATGTAAATCTAATTTTAGACAACCATTTCTAAAAAATCTCAGACATAATTTTTTATGTATACAGTGTTCATATATACACATTCTCTATGTGTGGTGCATGTGCTTATATTTGTAGGTAATATTACATCAACATAAATGCAAGGAGAGTTGGGCAGCGAACTACAGATCTGATTTCCTCTCATTTCATCATAACAAAACACTGGAGCAGGCATAAGAATGAAATGCCCAGCACAGATGCATCTCTCAAGATCTGTTTGATAGATATTTAAGGTGAACATAATTCATAGTTGTAACTGCATTTCTTTAGCTACAATGCTATGAGAAGTGGTGCTGGGCTTTTTGGGTGCAGTTAAGTTTTGTACAGCCATTGTCCTACCACGTAAAGTGGTGATCTGTTAAACCTCTGCTGCTCCTCCCCTGTCTAGGCTAGCAGGAATGAAGGCAGCAAGGAGTCTGGCAAGCATTGCAGGGGCAGTGGTCTAAGAAGAAAAACGTAAGAATCACCTTGGATCATTTCAAGAGGTTTAACTGAAGGGATTTTTGTATTTCATGCTTCAGGATGTGACCATGTGCATGATGTAGTTCATCAAGTGTTGCACCTATTTATGGCCTTAAAAGAATGTGTTAGATGTCTATGTTCAGTGTAAGCATGACCATAGAATAGTCATCTGGATTTTGTAATGAGTTGAATGTAATGAGTCATGTTGGTGATTGCTATCATGCAGTCCATTAATTGCACGTTGTCATGGATTTCTGTAACTGGATTGTATTAAAAATATTTTTCTTTTTGGTGGAAGCTTTTGCTTGTAGTATGCCTTATTTTGGAAGAAAGCTAGGAACTGGCCACATTGTGCTTTTCAAGGTCTTGAACTATTTGTGGGATTGTCTGCTCAGCTCTACATATTGCTTGCAGGCTTTAAATGTTGGATAAGAAAAGAACTTACAGGGCAGAAGGAGAATGGTGTTAGGAAGCTCAAACTGCTAGAATGAAAATAAGAAAAGGCTTTTGCTATTAGATATTACTTGATTTGAATTACAATTACAGAAATCTCAAACATCATGTGACTAACCTTTGCTCTTACTTGATGGTAAAGGCTGATTAAAATAAGCACTATTGAAAATATTCACACATTCAAAGTTATTTTGAGGTTTTTCATTCCTGTAGTAGTTGAATCAGTACGGAAAAGCACCATGAAGTGAACAACGAGCTCTACAGTAAGTGGAATGTGGGAAAACAAATAATTTGCCCTGATTGAGCACTCTGGTTTCAGTTAATAAATTTACAGATAATATATGCAAGTCACTAATGTGTTGCTTAATTTCTGAAATACTTTACTTGAAATCTGGTCCTTGTCATTATCTCAGTTGCATAGATACCCTATTTACTATGGGACCGACTGAGGGAATTCTGCTCAGCTAAGCTACTGATACTGTTCAAGAATAACTCATATAGTAAACAATAGTATTTTCAAGAATTTTGACTGCCTGTTAAATAGGAAAGGTGGAAAAGCCTGGCTTTTCCTTCATTTATTTTATGTGAATATCTCATCATTATCAGCATATTTGCATTCATGCTGTAAGATTTGTAGCAAAACTGATATCCTCAGTTGCAATATTTGATTTTTCATTAACTAAGTAACAGTAATTTTAGGACGCGTGGGGGTTTTTTTGTTAGAAATAATTTTCCTGTGGTATTTTAACTGAATACCTGTGGGCCATTCATAAGCATTGGTGTTTGGATGATCTAGGGTGTGATAGGTAAGAGGATGTGACACAGATTGTCAGTAAATCACTTGCTCAGGTTCAGCCTAGGTGATAGTCATGGGAAGATGGTAACTGCCTGGCAGATGTTGGGTGGCATTTATGATGTGATGTTTGTGCATTCAGTTCCTAGTGGAGAAGTGTTGAAAAACATCATTATTTGTTGGCAGTCAAAACAGAGAGGAGCTGGATAATGAACTAGCATATGGAATGAAACAGTGTCTCAGCATTAGACATGGTCCCTTCAGCTCAAGGTTACAGCATACTGATAAGAGCGTGGCCCAGATTTACTGGCGCCGTTTTGAGTAAGTCTGAGCTCACAGTGCGTGTTAAACCCTTCAGCTTTGGGCATCTTGAGCACAGTGCTTGTGTTGTCCTGTCTCTTATCAGCTCTAATTAACTTGGCCATGATGCTCTGTACTGTAGCAATGGATCTCCTGCTCGTGCCTTACCAGTTCACGTCACAGGCAGAATGAGTCTGCAGCTGTCAGTTCAGACCTGGCCTGGGGGACCTGCGGTCACTGTGAACTGAAGAGCAGGGAGAAGTTTCAAGTGAAAGTAGAATGTAAGTGGGGCCTTTTGCAGGCATAGAGTGGAGATGTGTAAGAATAATCTCTACAGGTTTCTGTTCTAGCAGGTGAAGGGTGAGAGTTTGGGCTGGTGATTCACATCTGTGCTTGTAGCTTAAGCAAGCATTGTACTGCTTTCTGGCACATAGGTCAACTGGCATCGAAAAATGGTACAGTTAAACTCTTTTATCCATAAAACAGACTGGCTGCTTGCACACTCCTTATGGAAAATTGCTCCGAGCAATTTTCAGTTCCCTCTTGAGCCATGTGTAGGAATTACTTGGGAGAGAGCGACGGTGGGCATAAACTGTGTCAGGGATTGTTGTAACAACTGGAGTGAGCATACCCTTGAATTCCAGTTCCTATTTACATTGTCTAATATACTGGTGTACCTGCAACCAGATATGCAGAGGGTACAGGTCAACATTACAAAGTGATCTTTAACAACACCTACCTCTCTCTCCTTGTTCCTGTCACAGTGTATAGTTCACCATCATCTAGGATGGCACAGCTGTTTGTATGCCATTTTGATCCAGCTTGAAGTAAAAGATGTGCTGAGCAGTTTGTGAGTTGAATGAACTCCCTGATCTGCTTCATCATCTGGCTGCAGGCACAAACTAAGCTAATACACATCAAAGCCAGGACAGCACCCTGCAGGCACTGAAATGTGTGGCAAAACTCAGGCCAGCAAGTGCCATAAGCCAGTGTTGCTGTTGAACACTTTGCAAAGCCAAGCCACATGTCAGCTGAGTTTAAGAAGACTTTATTCCATATAACATGCAGATTGAACAGATTAGGAAGCATAAAAAGGATTCGTGCCCTGTGTAGGTTTCCCTCAGCTTCTCAGAATCAGTTTTGATTTCAATCCAGTGGCCTCTGTAGGTCTGATCAGGCCTGCAGGTTGAGTTACTTCATGAATAATAACTACAATAGTTTAAATCCATGTATTTTTAGAGGTATTTTACGCTGTCTTCAGTGGGCAATGAGGTTGCCTTTCACACGTGTGGAAGGCACAACAAAACCTGAATGCAGTTCTTTTTTGGCACAGCCTTTTCCATAATGTTCAGGTACAGTACAGTGGTGTTTTGCATACTGAACGGTGGAAAGAAGTGGAGTGAAATGACTAGTAGGGTTGTCTGTGAAGAAATACTTTTACAGAAAATATAGGCTGCAGTCTTCTCTGGAATAGATGAGGACCGTGCAAACTAAAATGCACAGAGAAACATTGAATAAATTGCAAATCAAATAGAACTGAAGGTACAATCCTTAACATACTTCATAGTGTGAAGTGTCTCAGAAAATCCACCTGTTAAGTACAATACCAGATGGAAACATTTGGTAGAGTTACAAGAAAGTCAGACTCATGTCTATAATACAGGAGGCTCTGTGTGTCTTGATAGGCAGCTTGGAAAACCACAGACCTCATAGCACATATATTCCATGAAAGAGCTTCTATCCAAATGGTTTAATGGAAGAAGGAAGTATAACTCGTGTTTGTGTAGAGAAAATTATCAAATTCTAATGAGTAATCATTGTGAGAAGGACAAAGAGGGAAGTGCTTTCATGTATTCCTCAGAGAGGAAGAATAAAACATTTTGACTCTTAAAAAAGCAGAAAAAATGTATCTCACAGAGGATTGTCTTCCTCATCTTATTTCTGTCACTGATAAAAAAGAGAAATTAGAAGCATAGTTTAGTGTTTTTTGCTTTGTTCAGCTACCTTTCAGATAATTTTTAGTCTGAAGAGAAACACTTCCTATAGTCAAGTGACTATGAGTAGGAAGGTTGGATTTTCTTGTGGTGGAAATTTGGGATAGGTATCACACTACTGAATTTAGCAGTTATTTCAGATACTCATCCTTGTAACTGGGAGCAAAATCCAATCCATAAGTGTGAAGAAAAAAGGAAGAACATTTAGATGCTGGGTAAGCTAATTATGTTTCTTCACCGTTTTTTTGTCTATGGTCAAAGTGGTATCAAAGAACTATGCACTTTGATGAACAGCTAATTCACAACCAGTGATAGAATCAGCTGGAAATCTTAGTGGAAAGGTTCCCTTGTTTCTAGTGATTACGCATGGTCACAAAAAAAGTGTACTTTTTCCTTTTATGTATTTAAAGTAATAATAAAAAATACTAAAGCCATTAAATAGGGCACTGGGGACAGTGAGTTTGAAGTACTGAGTGCTGCTTTGCTCATCTATGTTTAAGAAAGATGAATTGAAAGTGAAAGAAATGCTGAAAGAACTACTAGGGAAGACCAAGAAAAGCCTTGTTTAGCACAGCTGAACACGAATTAAGACAAATATGGTTCCTTTTGGAACTTCCCAAGTAAACACGTGGGAAAGAAAAGGTCCATATATATCCAGTCCGTAACTGTATAAATTGTCCATAAAGAAACGTAACAGGAAATAGAAGGTGGTTTCTTACTAATAGGAGATTGAACTTCTTGGGTAATGTGGGCTAAAGAAAAAAAAAACCCAAAAACCCAAACTGAAAGCTCTAACTTGTTTTCCAACTGATCCTTTTCTATAATCAGTTTTGAAGAAAACAGAATGATACATGTGTCTTCTCCAGCAAAGCACTGGATTTCAGTAGTTCACCAAGTCCTTTCTAGTCATATGTTCCATATGGACAAAGTTTCACTGTGAAGTGGAGCAGCTTTCTGAGGTATTTATAGCTAGAGAATGCATTTGGAAGGATTACCATAACTTTGACTGAAGTTTTACTTGTGGAAAAATTAATACTGAATATTTTTACCAAAATCAAGATTTCAGGAGAAATGACAACATAATCTTGAATTTCACAGGCTTTTTCCGTTTTTTTTTTTTTTTTTTTTGGAAAGAACATGAAATTCATGCTGAAAGGAGAGAGATAAGGGAAAAGGGACACATTTTGATCATAACATTAAACTTTGTTTTTCAGTGTCTGTGCTCTCAACACAGTGTGGTGAAGCTATCACAATATTTCCACAGCACCATTTTTTTTGTTTGTTTTGGGGACTTTTCAATAAATGTTGAATGTACATTTGGTGTTGCTGCCCTCTTTGTTCTTTGTATTACAGAAGTGCAGTACTTAGCAGTCTAGTAGTAAGTACAGTGTACAGTTTATCAGAGGATCCCCAGTTGTAAGTCTTTGACAGGACTTGCTTATGTTACCCGTTGGCCTTAGCTGTTACAGCATGTCCCACTGGTAGGAATAGGATGTGACACAGGCATTTTGTCATCAAAAAATCTCGGTAGGAAACTAAAAGGAGTTCATACCACATACATCTAGCAATTAGCTCATCTCCAGGGAGTGACAGAAAAGAAAGACACATAGTGTCTGTAGGTTGACAAGGAACCTGGGAACATATTTTATTTAGTAAGTAAAAAAGAAGATTTGGAAAAAGTTTACAGCAGGTACCAAAGGTGGTGGCATAAGGGCATGGTAATATGTTCTATCTCCACTGCATACATCACCGGCTGAGGTGCTTTCTTTAGGTGGAGTTTTCCTTGTCTGCCTGTTTATTTATTACACAGCATATGCAAAATCAGTAATTCTCCAATTATTAACCTATCTTAACCTAGCTTATCACATTTTGAAAGAAATTCATGCAGGTGTGCAGCAGTTACTGAAATATTCCCCGCAGAATTGCTCAGATCTTAGAAGTTTACATCAGTATGGGGACACTGGAAGAGCACCGTTCTCAGTAAATCTTGGAATAGGCTGATATATTGGCTAGAGTGAGTTATAGCAGAGTAAACCTCTGGAGTGGAAAGTGATGGAGACACATGTATCTCTGTGGACTGTTGGTCACTGACATATCACACCGATGTGTCAGCTAAGGCTGCCATTTGAACAGTGTTTGGACTCAAATGTTGTAGTAATACTGTTTTAATAATTCAGTGTCCTCTGTTCTGCATTTGCAAAAACCCTTTGCTAAATTCTTAGAACTTGGCAAAGTGAGATTCACTGGCTTTTTTTTGGCTCTAGGAGAAGCATGTCTGTCACAAGGACTGTGTTGTTACTAAAAGTGACGTTGTGTCTCTTCTGAGGAATGCAGCTGTTGAAAAACAGGCCATAGGGAGGGTGTGTGGCTTTTTTTGTTGTTGTTCTGTGTTCTTACATCCATCCATCTATCTATCTATCTGTGAAATGAGACATTCAGAAAAACATTTCTCTCCAAATGTGAGACAAACCTTTAGGCTGCAAGGAACTGAAAAATTACTGTGAAAAAGAAATGTACTGACAATTTTTCATTCTGCATGTTGTGTACAATGAAAGTGTCCTTTCTGGGGTGTGTTTAAAGAATAGAATGCATCAGATTGAGAAATGTCAATAGAGGACCGTTCAGAGAGTTTGCAAATGTACTCTCATCTGTGCAGATCAATTCCTGTCCTGTCTGCTGGGAGCCCACCTGGGAGATGGGGGTTCTCTGTGCTGATGGTTTGCATCAGGACTCTCACAGGAGGTGGAGTTGAACTAAGACCAAGTCACTGGTCACCTAATGGTGCATGGCTGATGTTCTGTGTCCTGTGTCATGGGGTGACTAGGTGTCTAGGTGACTAGACAGAAGGACTTCATCAAGGGAAGGCAGGGGGTGGCACATAGGACCTTTGTGATCAGAGCAATGTCCACATACACTTTGTGAGGAACATAGCATAGCTAAAAGTTAGTTTTGCCTTTAATTGTTTAATTTTGTATGCTTGTAATTCCAGAAACTGAAATTGCTTTGTCCATGGATTTATAAATATTTAACACACATCTTTAATGAATAAGAAATTGAATTTAAGGGTCAGTAGCAGATTCAGTTACTTTTTCAGGTACTTGTTTAATTATTTCTCATTATATTTGTAAATGTAATTTTAAAATCTTTAAAAAGAAATTAATGTAGGCCATCAGAGAATCATCTCTAATAGATAACATTCATGGTTGTTTTTTACTTCTATTATACCATTAGACCAGGATCTCAAGAGTTTTTGATGAGTACCAAAGTCTTGCAAGGAAAAGAGATTTCCCAAGGTCATACAGTAATTTTATGGAAGGTTCAGGAATAGAAGACAGCTCCATGCTTTATCTGATCTAATCAAATAGTTTTCCAGATGGAAGAATTTTTTTCCTCAATAGTGTCTCCATCTTTTGTATGTTTCCTACAAGAGACATTATACTTAAAAGATCATCCTGTGGAATAAAGATTTGGAAAAAAGGATACTGGGAGCGACCCTTAATTCTTTGAATAGATTGCCCTAATACATGCTTTTCACTATTTAATTCATTTATAAAGTAGTGATGTTCAAAGTAAGGCTATTACTGAAACTAACTGATTTTATTCATTAAAATATCAACAAAGCAGTAATGCTGATGCAAATGGTGAAATAAAATCCAAAGGTCTCAGATAAAATCATTACCATCGCTCTGATGTCGGCTATTTGAAAGAATGCAGCATATAAATTACTTGACAAATTTATATTTCTAAAGAGAAAGTTTGAAGTAAAGCCTAGTTATTCTTCACTATGTATTTTAGATTGCAGTATTTGTGAAGGATTCCAGACATTCACCTGTCAGGCAGTTAAGCGCAGTCCCAAAGTTAGGAGTAAGATGCCATTATTTTACTATGCACACATGTGTAGTTGCTTTTATGTGAGCATTCAGAAAGGGAAAAGGATGAAATAGTAGGTCTGAAAAATTAAAGATAAATTTAAAAGTTAGCCAGGCTCCTCTATCCTATTAACACCCATCTCATCACTGACAGAAGCCTGGTTTGGCTCTTGAAGGTAAAATTGTGTCTTCTGAAATGCCTGCAAGACATTATTGCACCTTTAGTTCTCAGGTCCATAAACCATTACTCTGGGTGCTCATAAATATGCATTTCCTTTGCACTTTTAAATAAGCTGCTATTGCTGTCATTCACTTTTAGTTAATACCTGTCAGGTGGTGTTTCTGTTGAAGGAAAGAAGTTCAAATTACAGGCGAACTGAAGATATGTAGTTCTTAGGCATGCTAAAATTATGAGTGAGTTGGAGAGATTATTCCTCACAAGTAATTTTAGGATCCCAAGGGATAATGGTGATGTGTACAAGAGATGTTCCCTTCTTGGCTAATTCCATTAAAAGCTTCTGATTTCTGCATTGCTGGAGTGCGACTCCAAAAATCTGCTTTTCTATCTTACATAATCACTTTCACAGTATCCTGTAACATCCACCTCTGCTACGACTGTCAGTGCACTGACTTCTGGAGTGACAGTGATATGTAGGTCTGACGAAGCATCCTTTGCAATGTGCTTCATTGAAGTGAGAACTGCAAATGCTGTCAGTATTACTGGAAGCCTTTTACTTAGGCAGAATTAATGAATTGCAACTTGTATTTTGGGATGGCCTGGTTATATACAGCTGGTCCACAATGATATGACTTACTAGTAAGAAATTACTGCATCTTGGCAGGCAGCATTCTATTTTCAATTCTGAGAAAAGCATTATACACTGGATCAGAAGTTAAGGCATTCAGGATCACAGTTGTGCCATTCTTATGGTGCCTGACTTCTTGCAGGTCTCCTCACTCGGATATTTTCTTCCTTTGGCTTTCCAAATGTGGTTGTGATTATTCATAGGATATCCTCCTCAGCTCTTGCAGGCCTTCTGCTCCTAGGTGAATAACATGAATCCCACACTTGAACTAAATCCATAAATTTAGTCTGTTCCCTACAGGTTCTAGCTCCAGTCCAGGCTTTGTTTGGTTCAGACCTGGAAGGCTTTTCTTTAGCAAGTCGTGACCAGTGGTGACTTAACGTAAATTTGGCAGCAAAGTCTCAGGTTAATGTTAAAAGGGATTTCAGCTCAACAAAGCAGGTGCTACAGAGAAGTGACCCCAGCTTCTCCTGAGCTGTACTGTCTCTGGGGCTCTGTCCCTGGTTCATCATGTGACTTTGTTGATGTTCTTTGTTTACTGCAAGGCTTTGTTTGTTTTTCATAAAATCAGATATATGCTTTAATACTGTTGAAATAGTACCATCCTATTGTGTGTGAGAACAGAAAACTGAAGCTGATAGAAACAGATGTGATATGGTATTTGTGGTGAAAGTCCTGTACTATGTTTCATATGGCCTCATCTGGTGCCCAAGTTGCTTAGGTTTTCTGTGCCACCTCCAAGGCCTCTCTGTTTCTGTTGGGGAAGAAGAAGCTGTGGGTGACAGGTTGTGTCATTCCCTTCCTGGACTAGTTGTCACCATCCCTCCTTTAAGCAAAGCCCTGCAGCAGAAAAGTTGGTGAGGTATTGTTGGGGACGTCTGTGGCTCCTTGGAGGGTGCTTGTGAAGAAGCATTAGACATCGGAGAATGGATGACTCCAGATTCATGTGCTGCCACAGTGCCACTGTGTCATCCCCCAGGGACTGGTCCCAGTCAACTAATAAGGTTGAATATGTCAGGTAGTGTGATGTGAATTACAGCAGAAAGACAGACATCCTCCTCTCCTGAAACAGCAGTGACTCTTTATCCAGAAGGTTTAAAAGTGTTGCTACAGTACTTGGTGATATTATGGTGCTTATACAGCAACCATTTTTGGGAATGAGTTAGTGGTGTGGTCTGGCAGTAGCATGATACCAGAGTAATTAGGAATAAATTTCAAGTTACTGATATTGAATACATTTTTCTGGCAGTGGTTGGTTTGGTCCTGCTTAATGCCAGAGAGGTGGTCTGGAAGAATTTCTTGATAGTTCAGATGGGCTAGGGCTGCTGAACAGATTTTCTTCAGTGAGGGAAGAAGGAAGGTGGCATCCTTTTGACCAGGATCCTTTTGATCCTAGTGCTAGAATCATATACATGTGTGTTGAATTTTTTCCTAAAAACATAACGCAGTGGGTATCTGATTTCTCCAGTGATTTTAGTTGCTTCTGTTCTGTTCAAGGTCAAAAGACAGTAATTAATGTAAGACAATGGGAGACATTTCTGGCTATGTATAAGAAGAGCAGAGAAGATATTTTGTGGAACATCTGTTATGTGGATATGCTTTATTGTGGGCAACTGAATGCGATGGCCTGCTCATCAGTCTCTATATTTTCCTTTGTTGTCTTTAAGTGCTCTCAGTGGAGAACTATTAGTATTTTCCTACCTTCCTGCCTAAGCACAGGCCAGCGTTTATTGGAGCTAACCTCTGGTAATTATAAAGCCAACATCACAATAACAAGCAAACAGATGGAATATATAATATTCATAAATTATTGAATTCAGCTTCCTCATCCTTCACAGTAAGCTCTTCAGGATAGGGACAGTTTCTTGTAAGGACCCACAGTCCAACAAGGAGATAAGCAATAGCCAATGTGTTTTGTCAAATCAGTTCAATTTTCTTCTCTGACAGAGTAGCAAACTTTCCATTGATGGGGTAGAGGAAGAGGTGCCATTCACCTTGACCTTGTCAATGTATTCTGGTAAACAAACTTGAGATGTATGAATAGGAAGGTACTGCAAGATGGGTACCCAACTGATACGAAAGCTGTTCTCAGTAGTTACTAGTGAATACACAGTGTCCTGTCCTGGAGCCAGTATTTCAATTGCCAGTGGGATGATGAATTTAGTCTGCAAATTATACAAGTATGAGAGGCAAATTCAAACTAAATTTGAGAAATCAGTGAAATGGCTTGGAAAAATAGAATATAATCCACTAGAAAAAGGACAAGTTTCTTAACTGTGGTGTAAATATTCAACCTATAAACTGAATAAGTGTAAGAAATGCTTATGCCATAATCTTGGAGAAAGGATTTGTAACAGTGAGTAGAGTCACAGGCAGACTAATTGAATGTGTAAGAAAAATATGTACATAAAAGATAGCAATAAGATCTGTTTCCACATTTTGGGGGGGATATATCACATTTCCTCTATTTGCAGCCAACCCTTAATAAAACCAGTGTAAGCCAAATTGCAACTGGGTGCAGCCTGAGTCCGAGGCAGAAAGACTCTTTGTGTTGTGTGTGTCTCTGTTACCACACCTATGCTGCCTTTTTCACACCTCTTAACATCAAAGAAATAGTATGATAGTTTCTGTTGCCCAAAAATCATCTCATCAAATGCTTGATAAAAATATGGCTTTTAATTGCATTAATAGTGAATACTTCACAGAATCATAGAATGCTTTGTGTTGGAAGGGACCTCATCTTGTTCCAGCCCCTGCCATGGGCAGGGACACCTCTCACCAGATGAGGTTACTTAGTGCTCAATCCAACCTGACCTTAAACACTTCCAGGAATGGGGCATCCACAACTTCTCTGGGCAACCTGTTCCGGTGTCTCACCACCCTCACAGTAGAGACATTTTTTTCTAATATTTAATCTAAACCTACTCTCTCTCAGTTTGGAGCCATTCTCTCTTGTCCTCTTACTACATGCTCTTGTAAATATTCTCTCTCTGCAGTAGTCGTTTTGGTTTGGTTTTATCATTTTCAGAATTTATACTAAAATAAGGTTGTTTATATGAAAGTGTAACTGCGAGCAGTTGTTCCATAGCAAAGCAGTAAAAGTGTACTCAAAACAACATGCACATACAAATAATATATGTATGTATTTTGTAGGTGGAGAAGAAAAACGAAACACCCACTCAGTGATCTGTTTCAAATGAATTGTGTTAATTTATTTTTAAGAAAGGTATTTAAGGTTTTCACAGTTGTCTGTTTGAGTAGGAAATGTTAATGAGATTGTTGGAAAGGTTAATTGGAGAGCTGCCGTTGTGTGGCTCCTTTTACATGGAGCCACTACTTTTTAATGGCTATAGGCATGCACCTGTTGGACTTAAGCAAGCACAAGATTGCAACAGATAGTTTAGCACTGAAAGGCATGAAAAAGGACTGCCTATCAAATAGTACTAGTAAGCATCAATATTTTTAGTGCTGTTATTCAGATCTTTTATTATAGTCTTGCAGTTGAGTATATTGTACAGGTATTGAAAAAAATTACCTGAATAATTAGCTGATTTAAAGTATTGCTGATACTTTTTGTTCTGTACATTATTGATAACTGGTTTCCTGAATTTATTTTCTTTAATACTTATGTAGATTTTTTTAAAATATTCCTTTAAAGAAGAATCTTGTTACAATCAAAGTAAGTGGAATACAAATTTTAAATGTAAACCTTTTTTTAATGAAATGCTGCTTTTCATGGCAACTCATAGAAAATTCTGAGGGATTTTCTGCTTCCAGTCAGAATATTATATTTAACAAATATTACCAGACTTCTGGTTTGGAATCAGGGAAAGATAGCAATAATTAAATGTGTATATTTTGACGTACTTAAGAATGCATTATATTTTGGGGTTTTTAAATCTCGCATGCAGCATAAAATGAAGTTATTCACCCTTCATTCTTCATCCTTCTTGTTGGCTTAAAGCTGAAATATAGTTGCTTGAAAATTAATTTACCCCTCATGAATGACTGGCTGGATTATCTTTGTAGCATTAAATGTCAACCCTGAGCTCAGAGCACATTGTGTCTACGGTAAAAAGTTGTCCCTGAGCACTTAATGTTGTGTTAAATGATGATGTGTCCTTTGCAAATGTATTATTAGTGTCAAGCTGTTCCGTCTCTCAAGATTGAAAAATGGTCAGTGATTTGAGCTGCCATTAAACCTGAATAAAATAGAGAGGCCGTGGGGGGTTTTCATGCCTTTTGTGAGTACAGACACACTCTTGTGTAGGTATAAGACATGTAAAAATCTTTCTGTTAACCTGAGACTCCAAAAACTCCCTCTGGAATCACAGCAATTAAAAATAAGAAAATCTCACTTCTGCTTCTCAGGAAGAGAATAGTCATTGAATTTATCTGTGTGACACTAATAACACAGACCCCAATAATAAACACTTGAGAGCTTGATCTAGTTTCCAAAGATGTGAGCTAGGGCTGTGTTGCCAGTTCTCAGACATAGGTTATAAAACCGTTGCTGATGTGTGGTTTACCAACTGACTTTTACTGAAGTTAGGCCTGAAATTCATATGGAATTTTGTTTTTCTGAGGTTCCTCAAAATCCTAAATAAATAGTTGCTTCCAGAATGAAGCAGGCATGTTGAAGATGTGGTGTGTGAGAGTAGAATTTCACGGAGTTTCACTGGGTTGAAGTTCTGTTATTCAGTGACTATACAATGAGTGGTTTAAAATTTCTCAAAGATCACAGAATTAAATACTTGTTATTGCACCTTAGGAGGCAGGTGAGTAGGTACTTCTTTGTTTTTTGATGTTGTTACAAATCACTTTAGAAAACACTTCTTTCCCCATGCCAGACACCTAACTTGCTGGTGTTTAGAAAGGCACTTAAAGAAAAGTTGTACTACTATGTATGAGATTATAGAGCTCAGTTTTGGAGTCCCAGGGCATGTAAGAAAATAAATGTTTGTCTTCCCTCCTACTAAAAAACAAACTACTCTAAAGTTTGATAGAGAATTGCTGATAGTGCAAACTGATTTGAAGCTTTTAGTCCATTGACTAGCTGTTTACAGACCCTACTGAATTCCTTTGGTGCACTTTAGTTCCATTGCAAGGTATTTCATTAAGGTATTTCAGGCAATATGATTTTATGGCTAAATTCTCCCTCAGTTGTCAGCCATTTAGCTGGTTCCACAGAAGTGGTTCCCTTATGGTTGAAAAAGGCAAGTGCCATGCTCATCCACAAGAAAACAAGGAGAATGTGGACATACTGGAGTAAGTCCAGTGAAGGGTCAGGATGTCCATCTGGAGCACAGGATGTACAAGAGGAGGCTGAGAGAGCTGTCTTTTCAGCTTTAAGAAGAGAAAGCTCAGCTGAGATGTTACTGCCATGTACAAATACTTAATAGGAGGCTACTGACATGGTGAAGCCTAACTTTTCTCAAAGGTGCACAATGGTAGGAACAGCAAGTTAGAACATGAAAATTCTCAGTAGGTAGGTGAAAAATATTTTTACCAGAGGGATGGTCAAATATTGGGAAGGGTTTCTCAGGGAGGTTGTGGAATCTCTACCTTTGGAAATACTCCAAACTTAACTGGATAAGCTCAGCTATACTAGTTCCCTTGCTTTTCAGGTTGAATACAGTTTAGAAATTGGCTCTGTTCTGAGCAGAAGACCCCCAGAAATGTCTTCTAACCTAACCTGTACCCCAAGACTGTAGCTTAAAGCAGAACCATAGCTGGTATACAGGAGCTGTTCTGAAGTAGCAGTGTGCATCTTCAGTGCAGTGGCTCTGTAGCACAGGCACAGCTAACTAGCTTGGGAACCACCATGTCACAGCTGAGCAGGGATGGAATTCAGACTGTGGTTTTCAGTGCAATTTACAGTCCCTTCCATGGCTCTATGATTTTCTCTCTATAGTACTAGTAATACTCAAGATAATTACTTCAAAGGTAATTTGACCATGCCTGCAAATGTCTTGAATCAAGATAAAGTCATGTAGGGACTGATACTTCTTCTCCACTTGTCCCTTAGAGCTATTTCCTTGGTTCATATTTATTCTGCTTAACCTTAGAGTTGAAGCCAGTACTTCAACTGACTTGGGTTCTGAACATCTCTAGTTTTTGTTGACAGTAAAACAGGCAGCACCAGGGAGTACTTTAGTCTGTGCTAGACTGCTGTCACTCACTCTTTGGTGAAATCTGTCTATGAGAAGTAAAGAGAGACCTAAACTAGCAATCACCTAAAACTGAAATCAGGTTTAATGGGTGTGACCTTCTGTGTCTTTCATATAAGGAGGTTGTGGAGGGACAGCATGACTGAACCTTCCTCCATCTTGGGCCTTTGTCCCTGCCAGTGAGATCTAATTCTCCTGTTACTGCAGGGAAGAGGACGGGATGCTTGAAGTCAGACTGTGGAAACCCTGAAAAGACCAGAGGTCCATTTTCCTGTTCTATGTTCTGTGGGGTTTTGTGAAGAGTTCCTGGAACCTTCACTAATTCATATCAATAATCATAATAAACAAATTGATTTCAGCTTAACTGGGTGTGTGATTTCACACTTGCAGTTTGTCAGTAAATCTTTCCACAATCTGTCTCTAGTTTCTAATTAGCTATGTATATATTTTAGTATAGTTTTCAGTATCAGTTACAGTAAGGTACTTTAGTTAAACTACTACCGGTAACTAAAATTTACCCTCTAGTTGTAGTTTTATTGCACCTTAAACAGTACTTTAACATATGAAATGGATTGCTAATGTATGGAAAATGTCTTACTAATGTTTTCAGTATGGATATAATACCAGTACAGAAAAATTCAGGACAGCAGTTTGCTGGTTGTTACAAATTATAGTGAAAGTGTTGAAAGGAATTTTAAATCTGTAGTGTTGATTAAAAAATTTTACTATCTGTCAGGTTTTTTGGCATGCTGTAAATAACTCATCTTTAAATTATTTGTCTGAGTAATTAAATTTAGATTGCACATTTCTCATTTCAAATATTTTGACTCTTATCTATTTGGTTTTCCATTGTGGCTTAATTGGTGTGGTCTATATAAACGGACAATAAATTTATATACCTTTGTTATAAAGATCAGTTAGTGAATAGAACTTGGTATTCATCCCAGACAGAATTATGATTGAATGTATTTGCAAGATTAAAGCACTGAATTTACTTCTTTCTAATTAAAGGCAATTAAAGATTTGCAGACACAAATAAAAGACAATGAATTGAGGAATAAGTGTAGAAGCAAGTCCATTTGCAGGTGAAAAGAAGTGCCTTTGAAGCAGAACCAGCTGTATTTTCATTGAAAGAATAACAGTTTAGGAAGCTTTTCTGCATGTGCTTGCTTGATAGCATAATGTACTCATAAGCAGCTTACGCAGTACAGTATTCAGAAAATAGCAGTGCATTAATTTTTAAAGTAGCAAATGCAGGCGAAGAGCAATGCTGCCACATGATGATAATGAAGGTGGATATTGTAAAGTCTGCTGAGAGAAAAGAAAGCAGGGAGCTCCTGAAATGTGAACATTTATAAAACAATAACTAGATATTCATATGATAATAAGCTTGGACAGCAGCATCAACAAAGGCCAAAGATGCAGTCCTGTTTCTGCTTAAGCCTGATGAATTGAAAAGCAGAGAGGCAGTCTTTAGTCTGTTATTCAATTCCAGTAATGAGCTATTGTTAGAATGAAAGAGTAAATATCTAGAAGGGTTGGAAATACAATTATTTTTCTCATGAAGTTATTCTGTAGATTTTTTTCAGGTTGTGTCTTAAACAGCAACATCTTTAAACACAATCGTAAATGTAGTCAGTTTTCTGAAATACAGTGTTCATCAACATACTGCATTCTCAGTTACATGTATAAAGGAGCTTGGTATGCATGCAGAAGTACAGTGTTGTGCATACTACCTGGCAGTGTCACAGTATTTCTGTAGACTAAAAAAAATTAACCCAGAACTTAATGAACTTGTCTAGCTCATACATATTATTTAGTTTAAGTTTTGCATTTATCATCATGTCATTGGAGGTTTTAATTAAAAAGAATACGGAATATACAAGATCAGGTCATCTCTAATATGTTATTAAAATTATTCAATAGAAGATGTATGGGATCTCAATTTCCTTTGTAAGCAGAGTTAAATAAAAAAAATCTTGCAAAATTTATAGATATTTATTCCTAGTTACATGAAGAAAAACAAACTCATGTTGCATATTGTATGAATCCCTAATACCCACTCTGAAGGATGCACCCTTTGTCATTTTTCACAATATAGCTGTTTTAGTAGCTAAAAAGCTCCCTGTATGTCACCCTTATGGTCACCCTTTTCTAATCCTACATCTAGTAAAATAATCTTTGGAGGGACTGTCAGGAAGTAGAGAGCTGTAGTCAGTATAAATAGTTTAGTCTTATCATGGAGTACGTCTTTGGCCTTAAAAATGGAAAGGAAGTGATGGACCTGAAAAAGGAAAGAAGTAGTACATTTGTTCAAAAATAAATAAATAAATTGGGGTAGTTATAAAAAAAAAAATAAGGAAAACTGGCACTAAAGTTTAGAGTTTGAGAGAAGAGATGACAAATTGGTAACAATAATGACCAGTCAAAGAGGTAAGGATTTTGTTTAAGCAATACAAAAAGTAAGATTTAGTCTGGACATCTTCCAATTCTTTTTGGCTTCTTCTTGCCTTTATATATTCCATCAGGAGAACTTGGTGTCTCAGATAGGCATTGGATAAAGCAGACAAATGGGGCTTTGTCTGATGAGTCTGTCTCAACTGGCTTTGATGATCACTTCCTGAGAAGAAGAACTAGCTTAAACTGATGTCTCTGACAGATAAATGTACAAGACAGCTTGCAGGACAAGGGAGATAAAACTAGAAGACATTGAGAGTGTGAATATACTTATCCCAACTGGTTGAATTTGCAAGCCCAAAAGAAGGGAGGCTGTAGGGAGCCTGTATAATTTTTTTCTGCTTGTTTTTCAGGTGGTAATGATTAGTATTCATGTGGTAGGAGCTTTGCATTTCATTGTTCTTTATAGTCCTGTAGTTCAGATGTCTTTCCCAAGGCCTCAGAAAGTTCACATGTTTTAAGAGTCTTCTAGTACGATTTCTGAATCTGGTTTTCATTACAAAGAAGTCCACAGATGCCCTTTTTAAACTTTTGCACTTGGTGGACTCAGACTGTTTCCCTACCATATTTTCTTCCTTTTGGCTATTACGTTTAGCAAGGAGAGTGGTAAATTAATGGCAGGTGCATGGATTTGGAGAACTACCAGCTCTAGAGTCATCATTGAAATAGCCTGTTTGTTATAGGAGAGTAAGTGATTCATATCAGACTTCATATAAATCTGGAAGTATTCTCTAGATAAGAAGAATCCAGTCTTAGCTGTTGCCATGATACTGGAATAAGGAGCAGCAGGGTGCCTGAAACCAAGGGAAAGAGTACCAATAAGCTTTCTCATTTGGATGAATAAACATGGTCCTGCCCATAGATGTATTTCACCGACTGGGTCTTCTATGCAGTATTTTCCCCTGCTCGTGTCACCTTCACACTTGAGCTGTGGAGGAGGGAGAATGGGCAATGGGAGGAAAGGGAGATGGGTTTTACTAGCTCACTTGTGTCCCATTCCTAAAGGACCTTACCAAGCTTTCTAGTTTTCATTATCTAATGCTGTTGCATCACTGGAAGGGAAATCTCTGACCGTCTTGTTTCATTTACCCCTGATGGAAGAGCAGCAAACCTGAATTACGAGAACTGAGATTGAATTTAGTGCTTGTCAGTTATATAGTTCCAAACTAAGCTATTTTTCATGCTTAAAACATTTCAGATTGATACATTTCTATAGTTTGTTCACAAGTAAGTAAGAACAGCTGCATGACTTATGAAAGTTGGCTCCCAACAAACAAACAAAAAAATTCAAGGCTAGGGTGTGTCTATGCCAAATTTCAGCCTGGAGTGTATTTTTATGAGTAATAAACTTCCATTTGTAATGGAAATTTTGAAAGATCTTTTAACTATTTCATGGCAAAAGTATGAGTGCAGGACTTCAGGGAGCAGAAACACATTCTCTCTCTGGCTGGCTTAATCTCATGACTTAGCCATTTTTGTGTTTTCTGCAATTCTTTCCTTAAATGTTCTAAAAAATTACTGTGCTCCTGATGCATCCTATTATCAGATATTACTGACTTCTGAAAAATAATGCTGCAGTGGTCCTGTCCTGCTTAAAAGATGTATTGGCTAGATGAATATATAGGAGCATCTGACATAAATCATCTTTCTGTCATCCTTTCTTTACTCTATCCTCTAAGTTTCCTTGGCTATATGCTGCCTTTTTTTTTTTTGTTCCTAATACATATGGTTTCGGTTATTTTTCCATTTGTCATTGAGTATTTTAAGTTATTTCAAGTCTTTTATGAATAGTATCTGACCAAAGAATAATATGGAGACCTTCACAATATATAATCCATAGGACTGAGGAGAGATTATATAATGAAAGCAAATTTGTAATCAACATTCACAGTATGCTACACAGACAATCTTTGTATTGAGTATGAGCAGGGTGATACAAACAGTAGATGAAGTCAGAAGTGTGTTTCCATGAATCCAGTATATCACTGGAGAAGACATTCATGTTTCAGAATTTCATCACTACACTATAATATCCCAGTTTTGAAGGTAGCCATAAAATGAGAAGTTTGCATTATTGATTATGAATGTAAAATCACATCTGCTTGGACAAATGGGATTTTTGTATACAAAACCACTGGACAAAGTTATAGAGGAAAGGTTAAATTATTTGACTGTAGCAGTAATGAAAGCTAATGTACAAATAGGTAAACTTAGTGATCTGAAAAAGGCCAGACACTCTGCTTTACGCCTTAAAGCTTGGCTTTGGAATTAGTCATAAAAAAAAAAAAAAAGATATGTATGCATTAGGAGTGAAAAAATGAAAAGGACTTTTTAAAAAAACCAAAGCAGTTGTACTGAGGCTCTATCCCTTGGAGCAGTTTCTTCACAGATCCTCTTTTTCTTCTCCTTTTGTGACTGTATCTGTACCTTGACATCTGTTAACTTAAATAAGGTATGGTTAATAGTTCATAATACAATACTAACAGGCCTTTCAGACAGCAGAAATATCCCTGAGAGATACCAAGTGTTTTATGCTTTGTTATTTAGTTGAGATAAATGATTTATACCATTTCTACCATTTTTGAATAATTACATGTCCTCCTCTGAACTCAGTTCATCTGGACTCACAGTAGTCAAGCCCTGGACTGCCCTCTGTGACTGCAAGAGATAGTCCCTGTAGAAAGTTCTAGAAGATTTTGTGTAACGTGTTTCTACAAGCAGATGGTGTCAAGCAATGGTGTTATTAGTGTTTACTTAGACTGATCTCCATATCTCTGAGTTCTGATGCCTGCAAGTAATGTTCCAGTTCAGAATTATAAATGTTTACATTCACTAGAATGTCTTGTATTGCGCATTTATGTATATGCATTAGAGATGACTAACCAAGAAAAATTCTAATGAAAACTTTTGATTTCAATGAGAGGGAAAAACATCATCCACCCTTAATCTATGTATTTGCTGGCTGATTCCTATGGAGCAATTTATTAAACATTGTTCCAGTGGATATCTATCCATAGTTGTATTTTGATGTCACTGTGGAGTAACAGGTTCTACACTGATTTGTTGGATCTTGTGCTATCACTGTTTGTGTTAAGGATGGTTGTTCCACAGATTGAGTCCCTGTGTTACAGAGTAGCTGTTGTTTAAAATGCTGGAGTGTGGGATGTTTTTAATGTGTTAAACCTGACTTTTCAACTGAAATAAATGCTCACTTTCTTTATGTTCTTTTTGCTGCGTTTTCATTAAATATGCTTTTTTCTCTAGGGAAACAAGATTATAAGAAAACCAGGCCTATGTTAAGAGCTACAAGATTAAAAGCGGAGGCCAAGAAAACTGCACTAGGCGTAAAGGTAGAGACCTCTTTGATAGCTCAAACCACCTTTGTTTGTTTCTTTTCCCCATAGATGTACTGTGTGAATATTGACTTCTGAGAGATATTGTTTATGACACTTCAAAATCTAAGTAGAATGCTAGAATCTAAAATATTTATGATGAATTGCTTTTACTTAACCCTAAAATGACTTGAATATTTGAAGTGCTGAAAGATTTTACATAGTCTATGTCCTTGTTATGATGCATGTGTACTTTAAGGTTTAAAGTACTGTGCTTAGAAAATTGATGGTTTTGGGGAGCCTGTCTACACACAGAACAAGTTCTTTAACTATTTCATACAGTTAGACAAATTACAATAAACATCTCCAGAGTTCCTCTTCTGATCCTATACCAGTAGTAATTTGAAGTCTGGGTTTAAGTATTGTTAATTCTCAGCATTGTTGTCTCAGTCTGTATCCTCATGTACTGCCTCTGACTTGGAAAAAGAAGGCTTAGCTAACAGCAAAACATATGGAAAGGTACTAAACTTTATTTTGAAAATGTACCCTTTTCAGGCAGGTATGAAGTATAACAATTACTTTTGATCACGGCTGTGAATATAAGCAAGGAGGGCAATTAGAAATATTTTCTGTTATCTACTACCCAGTGTGTCATCAAAATGGGATCTATCTGAACACCAATTATTTATGTTGCCTCCAATATTTTTTTTCCTCAAACTTATTTTTTTAATCTAACTGATACACTATTAACTTAGCAGCAGGAGTAAAACCTGAGATAAATAAAAAAGTGGATCTATTACTTGGATATTCTAGTGAAAGAAACTTCAGAAATGTTAAAAGGAGAACATTTTCTTGTTTCTGGCAGATGAGAAATCAATTTTTTCAAGTTATAGCTTATAGCAAATGCCAAGGTATTACTACCAAGCTGTAACAGCTGTTAGGCTGCCAGATGATGTATTTGGTTGTCTTCCAGAATTTGCTATTATAATCACGAAACAGTGCTTTCTTTTTGCTCCTGATTGCTGATCTCGATCAAGCATTACCATGCGATGCAGTATGTTTTCACAACATAATCTCCTCAGTTAGTGCTGTGTGTCAGGTTTTAATGAGAAAAAGTAGATTGCCTTTTTTGTTTAAAGGATAGATTATTAACCTTTTGAATTCCTTTTCCTTCCTTATTAAATTTTCCTTTTTCTTTTCATTTTTCTTTCAATGACGTGACCTTTTAAAAGTGATGTTCTACTTGGAGACTTAGTATACAGCCTAATTCTTTTAAAATGTACAAGTTTTTTGCATGTCTTTCACAAGTGAGAAGAGTATGAGATTTGGTCCTTCAAAACCTGTTTCATTTCCTTATTTTCTTAAGTAATTCTTTCCTAAAAATGAGGGTGAATGGGAAAGCATATGTGTAATCATATATGTAATGAAGAATTGAGTATTAGTGAATAAAGGACATCTGCCATCAAGGTGCACACGTGCTCTCCAGGTCATGAGGGTGTGTTCGTAAGGTTCTGCTGGTTGCACTGTGTGATGTCTCAGGTTTGCAATTCTGCCTCTGCCTTAAAAAAAAAAAAATCTTTAAAATATTTTCTTCTGGCTGTAATATTTTTTTGTGCTTCTGAACCTTAAAAAAAACCAAACTGGATCATCCCCAAGTAGATCACAGTAATTTGTTTTGCTTCCAAACTGCTGAGAAAAGCTGACAGAGCTGAAGCAAAAAGGAAGGTAAGTTGGGCACCTTTCCCTTTGGGGATTTGCTTGTAGGGGAAGGAAAGCAGGGCTTTTGACTACATCTTTCTCACTGAGCCTGCTTAATGCCAACAACCTCAGGCTTACTAAATGTTACAATACTTCTACCAGAACGTGGGCAATTTCTGTAGAATAAACTGCACTTCTGCTGACAGACCCTGCAGTACACAGCATGGAAGCGAGACGTATTTAATGTCTTGGGGTAAAGATGCACCTCTTCCCATCTTGCGGTGACAGCTCTTCACCCTGCTCAATCCCTCCAGCAGCAGAGCTTCACCATGGACAGTAGATGCTCCTGGAGTGTCTGCAGGGAAATCACCTTCCTTACCCCTGAGAGGCTGCTTAGTTGTGAAGCCCCATAACCTATATCACTCTCTTCAGGCACAGCATGTTTTGTTCAGTCCAGTGTTAAGATCCTCCAGCTGTCCAAGTGCCACCTTTTTTTACATTCATCCTCCACACCTATCCTAAATACTCCATTGTTTTCTGGATAATTTTTGAAATAATTCTTAACAGCGTCTGTTTGGTATGACAGCAACTGGCAGGACAGAAGAGAACACAATTTGTTCTTCAGATCCCGTGATCAGTTGTCCCAAGGCCCTGAGGTCCCTCTTGATCATCCATAGTCTTGCTGGGACTTTGTCTGTGTCCACCTGGAAAACCAGTGGGCAATAGTCAGTGGGCCATGCCAAGCTGGGAAGTTTCTTGGTGATTTCCCTTACATGGCCTTACAGGAAGGCAACACACCTCCGTATGGGCTGGGTCCAGTTGGCATATTGGGCCCTCCATTCCTCTCAAAAGGGAGTCACCAATGACTACTACCCTCCTTTTTTTCTTAATTGAGGAGGTTTTGATCTGGGAGGTAGGTTGCCCTGCCCTACACAACCCCTCCAACCTGGATGGATCTTCATTCACATTCTCATCTCCCTGGTCATCAAATTCCAGGGCCTCATATCTATTGTTTAAGGGCACCTGGAGAGGTGAGGTAGGTCAGGAGGGAGTTTGCCTGCCACACCAAGCAGAAACCCAATTCCACTCCTCTCTGTCTCTTAAGAGCTCCTCCTTATCCCTGTGATGAGTGATTGTAATAAGCAACATGATTCACCTTCCAAAGGCTGGGATTTTAGTTTTTTTATTATGTAGGCCCTTATTCTGTGCTGTAGCAGCTGATTGACTTCAATCTGTCTTGAGAGGAAAAAAAAAGTGATAAAACTACAATGCTGTAATAATCAGTAGGCAGTTTAAATATAAATAAATAAATAATAAATAAAAATAAAAGTCCAAAGTTCTTGTAAATGTTTGAGAAGAAACCAGACACATACGTGTATTTGGAATGTATTTTATTTGTTTATATACATAGCTATTCAGTACATGATGCAGTATGCAGCATTACAAAATAAACCTTTTATTATAAAAAGCTAAGTTAAAGTTAATAAAAATATTGTAGAGAAAGGATAAATGTAAAAGTATAAACTCTCTGGGAAAGGGGAATATTTTTGTAGTTCTGTGAAGTACACAATAAGCTAACACACTAAGCACCATACAGCCTCTTAAAACAATAGGCTTTTTAATGTCATTGGTAACTCTAGGGTTGCTTTGCATTAGTGTCCTGAAGAACTTAAATGTCTTGCTATAAACTAAGACTTAGTGTAGAATTTAGGGTGGAAAAAAAGAGAACTAGAAAATAGTGAAGGGATTTTAGTCCTTAATTTCTACGAGGATAATGAAATTCAAATGTTGTGTATTTCAGCATGAGAGCTGACAACATTAGCTTAAAAAAAGGCCCTATAAATGACATAAAACTTTTCAGAACCAATCCCCTGGAGATTCTTCACATTTCATCGCTGGCATACTAATTAGCTTGTCTTGTCAAACTTTGATTGCCTTGTCATTTTAATGCAAGGTTTAAAGTAACAAAGTTTCTTTCAGTCACTGGCATTTAGTACTTTTTAATTTCCCCAATGAGGGATTTTTATCTGTGTTGATAATGTCAGAGAAGCAGCTGAGCACTAATAACTATCAAAAGTTAGCTCAAGCAGGGTGACCATGCTCGTATTTGGTGTGTCATATTTGCTCTTTAAACATGTTTAAAGATTAAATATTTTAGCAGAGCTATTGTACTGGCTCTGTTTGTATATGTGACACTAATGTAGACAGTGCCAAAATACATTGTGTCTCTTGGAAAAGCAGGACCCCTGTCTTAAGAAACGACTCCAAGAGAAAGCAGTATGCTGTTTGTCTCCTGGTGTTTGGATAAGACAAAATTCTTTGTAGCAGTACCAAAAAGGGAGCCTCTGAACTTTCTTTGGGTCGTTTTGTTGTCCAGCTGCTCCTCCTTACGAAGTAGAGCAGGAAGGCCTTTCCACCACTGGTGCTGGATCTGCTCTCAGTGGATGAGGAAGATGTGCCAGCAGGAGGGTGACAAGCAGAAAATGGTTTGAGAAGTGTGGAAGCTTTGCCCCCAGATAGCTGGAGTTTGGTATGCAGAGACCGAAAGTAATGGGAGTTCTTGGGGAGAGATTTTTTTCACAGGCTGCAAGAACAAATCAGTGGTCCATGGGACAAGTGATGAAGTTTTCTGTGTTCTTGAAAGGTAGGCAAAAATCTTAAAAGTAGTATTTGCAAAGTACTTGCAAAGACATAACTGACTGCAGAATATCAATCCATAGAGAATTAGCAACATAGTACATCAATTCAGCTAAGGAAAAAATGTTTCCTAGACAAAGTGAGAGCTTACTGTCTGTCATTCTTTTGCATATCTGCTTAATCTGTTGTGTAATTAGCTACCTCACTATGGAGAGTTTATCTCATCTGGAACAAGTTAGATATAGATATAGATAAAAAGACATTCCTAGTGTATTTTGGCAAGGGGTATTCTCCGATTTCATGCTGTTCATAATCTGCTAAATTAGTCAACTGTATTTGCCAAGATACAGTTTCATAGCTTTGCAGAAATTAAGGCCACAAGAGACTATTAGATTATTTGATCTGCACTTCTATATGTTACAGATCATAAAATTTCATCCAAAGACTTTCTGCAAAGTCCAAGCACTTTCTAATGGCCAGAATACTGGGCCTTCAAACAACTTACGTGTCTCACAAAGTGCAGAGCAGCTTAATGTGCCACCAATGAATAAAGTGTGATGTTCCCAGTTATCCCAGTGGTCAGGCTTTGACCCCTGACCTCGAAATGAAAGGGAGGAGAAACAACACATACAAAGTAAAGAACAAAATCAGACCCTTGACTGACCTGAACACATGTATTGTACTCATGGTGGTTTGAGGTGTGAAGAAGATGCACCAAGTAAAATCTTAGGAGGATTTTCTGTACCAGCTTGGAGCAGTAGCTCATCTTTCTCAAACCTTCTTATGTCTCTACTTAGGACAAATCTGTAACACTTCAAAGAATAATCAACAACAGCAAAACCTCAAGTCCCAGAAATGAAATCAATACAATTGGAGGAAAATTTCTACATCAAGAAACTTTTTATGCTATATAAAAAAGTCTGAGCAGTTAAACATAGGATGCTATTACTTTTAGTAACCTGATACTTCAGGGGTTCAGAATATAACATTGACTGTGGAAGTAATCTGAGTTTTCCTATGGCCCTGAAGGAGAGGAACAGCTAGGAGAGCTGAGTTTGCTGACTCCAAGGCTGACAGCCAGGTCCTTCTTTTCACACAAGCCCGAGTTGAAGTATTCTTCACAATTGCTAAATAAAATTGTACTTTTTGGAGAGAGATCAGTTGATAAAAGACTCACAGCTATGGAAGTCCGTATTTTCCCGAAGAATGTTCAATCATTCTTGCTCCTAGAAAATGGCATCTTAGTTCAAGGCTGAACTTATCTAAATGCAGCTGGGCCTTGAAAGTTTCTTGTAAACAGGATAGAAGGACCACACACTGTGAAATGCTTTACTCAAATAAGGTGTATATAATTATATGCTGTAACCAAACTACCTCTCATTCTTCTCTATGATAAAATAAATACTGGTCATCTCCCTGCTGGAAATTCCTCCACCTTTGTACATCCAAAAATCACGCTGATGGAGTAGCTACTCCTGAAATCCAGAGACCTTCTTAGAATCATAGTTTTTCAAGGCAGAGTACTGCACTTTATAAGTACTGTCTTCATCTTTGATACCTGTATATATTATTTTGCATTTAGCTGTATTAAAATGAATCCTGTTGCTTTGTAGGCATATAGCCGAGTGTTTTTGATGACTCTCTAATAGTACCTTGTTCTCATTATTTGAGATAACAATGATCTCTCTTCCACCTGAAGAAGATCTCTCTTCCACCTACAGTAAAAAATTAGAACTGAAAAAGTGTGGATAAAAGTTCATAAATTACTTTTGCTGCCTTCTGTTAGCTGTAGAATGTCCTGCATTAAGGAAGTAAACATTTATTTTTAAATATGGTTTAGTTAAAACTCTAAAAAATGGGCGCAGTGAATATCCACCTTAAGCGTTTAGTTAAAAACTATATGAGATAAAAAGATTTTCAAGTTAATATATATTTATTTTTACAGGTGTCCTTGGTCAGCTTGATTTTCTTTCCATCTCTTTTCAGAAAGAGCTAGGAATAGTTTAGCACTTCAAAGAGAGCAATTTGTGGTACTCTTTCACTTAGTTTTAAGCAGGTTTCAGGTAAAAAAGGTGTGATTCTCTTTGAAGGACAATTAAAAAACATGTAAAATCGCCCTGAAATTTCCTGGAAGAATTATATTTCTCTATATGTGTAGGGTATGATGCTGCCATACACAGTGTCCAGATTTGTGTTATCATAGCTTACATTTTTTCCTCACCCCATCTTCTGATCAATCTTGTTTAGATCCCAGCTCTGCCACTTGCTCCATCAGGGTGAATTTGAGGACATAATCCAAGTATTTTGGCATGAGGGACATAAAACTGACAAAAAATGATAGGAGAATTAAATCTACATTATGCTGTAATGGTATGCATTTCCTTTATGAAAAGTTTCTGTAAAACTTAAACTGAAATCGGTAGGGTTCTACATATGTTATTGTAAATGTAAGAGAATAAAATAGAAAATTCTGTTCCTTTTTAAAGGCTTCTTTGACTGTACTTTGGGATTTGAGAGGAGGGATGTTGTTTCCTAGTGTTCTGTGCCATGATATAAAAGAAAAAAGAAAGGGAGAAAAAAAACCCTCTGATCATTTTATTTCTATAGGACTTTTTCTATATTCTTTAATTATTGATGGTGAAATCCTTTGCGTAAATGGATTTTTCAGAAGATGACGGGGATGATCCATAAAGTGCAAGAGAAAGGGAGCTATATATGCCAAGCGGGGAGTATTTTAGCATTTCATTTCTATGCATGACTTAAAATACAAATAGCAAAGCCTGAAAAGTATAAAACAAAATGACAATATATATCTGTTGTTGCAAATACAGTATAGTGGTGTAGGATCTCATTTGCTATTTACCTTGCAAACTTTATGTTTATAAAAGTTCATAAACTGGATGCAATTCTTAAGAGACTGCATATCCCTAGCTGAGAGCCAGATGTACTTTGTTAGGCCATTTATTTTAGATTTTTGTTACTCTGCCTTTTTCAGTAACTCAAAATTAAGATTCTTGCACAATTCTCCAGCCTGGGGTTTCATTACGATTTTTCATTCCCAGGAATAATAAATACTGATCCAGCCACCCAGTTCCTAATGGCTGTGCAAGGAAAATAGTATTGTTATCACAGTGTTACTCATTGTGAAACTAAGGCAGAGGAACTGAAGAACTGCTGCTCTCCAGCAGTTACTGGGCAGCCTGAGAATAAAACTCAGGATTTTCCCAATTCCACTTCCTTTGAAATAAATCTTTAATGCAGAGGTTCCTCAAAAGTTTGCTGCTGCTACCACAGCATTTTGTAAGGGAGACTGGGGAGAAGGGAGGGGAAAGGTAAAGCTATTGTAAAGCAGAAAGCGTGGGAAGTGTGGCATCCAAACAAGGGAAAAACTTTTTAATACTGGAATGAATTTGCTCTCTGTGTCAAGTGTGAATGGTTCCTGCATTGTACGGTTTTGTTGTCCACTCTCCTGAGCAGATGGAGCCTGCAGTTGTATGTCACTTGTTTATTACATCCTCTTAAGATTAGTAGCTGTGTGGCCAGATGGGTCTGGGAGCACAGCTGTGGATACAAGGAAATAAATGAAACCTGTCTGATGCTGCCATGCCCTTTTGTGAGATACTGACGTGTTGCAACTGCAACAAAGCAAAAATCACTTTCCTTTAATATATTAGTGTATTAGATGTTCTTTTTTTTAAAATCAAATCATTTGAATCAGGAGGATGAAGTTCAGAGGATGGTACAATTCTAAGAGGAAAATGTAGCTGAAATCTGTAGCCAACAGCCTCAGCAAATTTGCAGGAGCAATTTTTATGTGGTAAAACAAATTTAAAGTACATCTCAATCATCCATATAAAATATAAAGCAAAGGTTTCTATAGAATAAAGAATATGCTCCTATAGAACATATGCCAACTAGGCAGTAGTATTTCAAAATTTATTAGATGGCATATGTTGAATTATTGATCCAACATTCTGATAAACTATATAATGCATTCATGTAAATGCAAATGAAATGCTGTTCCAAAGAAGAATGCCAGATTATGGGCTAAAAAATGAAATGCACAGTTTTAACTCCTTCGTGTCAGTGGACACACAATGCTGGTACAAAGCCACCACCAATGTAGAGATGCTGGGTAGGATTAATCCCGCAGTGCACACCAGAGATACCATCGGCACTCCCTTCTAGTCTAAGGGAAGAAATGGTGATTTTCGGGAAGAATTCACCTGGCTTGTCTTAAAGGACACAATAAATCTTAGACCAAAGAGGGTCAGATTCTGTCCTTGGACAGTAAATGGTGTCTTGTCTTGGTTCAGTGTAGGCATTTCCTTTCGGTCCCACTGACAGAGTAGGTTTAATGTGACATCTTCTGTACCAATTCAGATCAGTTGTCATAAAATCACTGAACTTTTTTTCTTCTCATTTTAAATGTACTTTGGGATTGTTCCGATGTAGTTGTTTTGTAGCTTAACATGAAGCTGAGAATTGGAGGGGAAGTTTGGCTTCTTTCTTTAGAGGGAGAGTGAGGTTTGGACTGTACTAATGTTTGGAGCATCTTGAGTGCACACTCTTAAAAATACATCGTGATGGTCAGGAGTGAAGCAGTAGATGTTGTTAGCTGTAGAGTCACACTTTCTGTGAGCTGAAGGGACAGAAGGAATTTTCTCAAGTTTCATCTTTCATTGTATAGCAAAACAAGAGTCAACACTATAGGAAGTGTGCTGTGCCGTACAGAAAAATAAAAACTTTAAAATGTGAAATACTGTGTCTTTGAAAGAAATAGAAAGGAAAGAAATATAAGAAAGAAAATAAAGAGGATGATCATACAATAATTTATTGTATTTTTACAGAGTCCAGCCTTAAGATGATAGGCAGCCACATAATGAGTATGTGTAGTACAAAAACATTTTTCTGCTTCTGAAAGCTGCTATAAATCATGTATACTTTGGAAGTCTCTTTTATGTTAATTAAGGAAGATGCAGCAAGTTGCAATATTTTATGGGAAGAGAGGCAAGTGCAAATTGTTGTGCTTTTTGCCTTATTGCAGAGCGGAAGAAAGAAAAGTTTGATCCAATTCTGAAGGAGTTTGTAGTTCCATATTGTACTGCATGCCAGGAGGTTGGGAGGTAGAGGTAGCAATTTTCATTGACTTCCACCATACTGTGTTTGCTTCATTAAAAAATTACAAATTTGTTGGCAAAAAGCAGTAACATATTGCTAGAAAACATCAAAATTCACAGTGTAAATTCATAACTTAAATTTGTGTTCAAAACTGTGGTTTGTGAATTCTGTCTTTTCCTTTAAAAAAGAAGGAATAGGATAATAAGATATAAAGCTCCTATTTCTAGGTCAGACTAAAGATTTTTAAGCTAAATAGCCTCTTTCTGATGGTACAGCAGACTCACCAAAATCTTCATTAAGTGAATGGATTCTACAACATCTGAAATGGTAACCACAGTAGAGAAATCATTAAAACATCAATGCCTGATGCAATTTTATATGTGTGATGTTATTTGATGTGCATTATAGAAGGCAAGTAATATTTAGTCATGATTAATCTGAAAATATGGTACTATTTCTAACAGGTTTTTGTTTTCTTTTGTTTCTACAGGAAGTTGCCCTTGTCCTTGCAGCTATACTGGTATTTTTGTTGGCTTTCTATGCTTTTTTTTATCTTAATGTTTCCAATGAAGTTGACCTTGATCTGGATCCAGATGAAAACTAGCAGATGTAATGAATCTATCATCAAGATTTCTTCAGCTTCAACAAGACTACATAGGAACACACAGTCCCCTTTACTGTAAGACAGTAAACAATACCATTTCTTGCAGTCCGAATTCATAAGAACGTTTTGCAATACGTCGGTCACATTCCAGGTCTCCAAAATAAGAACACTTATGCCTGGCCAAGTGTTTTTGTTTAACACCAAAGCCAGGAGCAACAGTACAATAGATGAAGTTTATTGTTTACATTATTTTTTTCTCAGGCAGAGAACTTTGATGTCAAAAGACAGGTGCTACTATTATCATGGGTATTGATGCTGACTTCACAGGAGGAGTGTCTGCCTTGGCCAAATTTAGGAATCAGAGCTTCCTAATAACCAAATTAGCTTCCTTTTCCTTTCCCAAAAGAAAGCAGAAATACCAAATAAAAAGTATTTTCTTCATTTGTGTTTAAAATATATCAAAAACACCTCATCCTTTCTCTCCCTTTTAATCTTTCTTCTGCATGCATGCACATGCGTGAAGATGGAAGAACTTGTAGGAAAAAAATACCTTCTTACAAGCAGTCTGTCACCTTCTATATGGACTTAATTTTCTGTCATTCCAGATTCTGTGTGCCCATGTATCTGCAGTAATCTTTTTCATTCTTTTGCCAACTGTTCAGCACACATGTGTTCTGTTAGAAATGGCACCTGGATGACAGAAGCTCTAACATTCACATATGCTTCTGAAACACAGTTCTTTGCCTCCTGTGCTGTCTGAACTAGTGTAAATAGAAAGTTTAGTCGATGTTGGTTTTAATTAGTGTATTGGTCTACTATTAATATAAAGCCAAAATTGTATTTTAATTATGCTCTTCCTGATTCTTTTGGTATCAACTTGCTCTACCTGCTAGGGGCATGTTGTATAAAAACACTTCTTTCCAGCTATACAGTCATTTTAATCATCAAACTAATGTGAGAGATTGTAAGTAATAAGAAAACACTTTTTTTTTCCAGTGTACTAATAATTGGTAACTCTTGGCTCCATTACATCCTCCAGTTCTTGCAAATTACCTTTCAAATTAGGCACTGTAGATAGCATTTTTGTTCCTTTTGATAGCCAGAAGCCACTTGAAGAATTTGGTGTGTCAGAGCAGCTGCAGGGAGCTTTAAAATTCTGGCTTTATCCTGTTCTGCTTTGAGTTTGGTATACAACTCAGCTTGTGGATGTAAAGACTCAGTTTTGATCCTCTTAAAAATGTGGTCAGTCCTTCTCTGAGTTTGATATCAAGAAACACGTAGAGCCCTTGGTGCTGAATGTGGCAAGGAATTTAGGCAGACTGACTTCCAGAAAAGTTTTCATAATACTGGAGTTAGTGAACTAGCTTGGCTTTGCCTTTGGTATCAGCTTCAGAGCTGAATGTTAGGTTTAATTGCAGCTGAGATATTTACTGTCGTGTTCCTTAGATACCTAAGATTTCTTATAGCGATTTTGAAGACAAAGGAATACAAATCGCAGCAAATATTATAATGGAAAATATATTTCTTTTAAATTGACACAGTACCATTATCAGCACTTAAGAAACTTGGATCAATACAGTTAATTTTTAAAACATACAGTAACTATGACCATATACATTATGAGTCTCTAAGGACCCATTTCATACGTGTCATCGTCTTCATTCACTTTATGCAATGCAAAACAGCGCCTCTAGAAATTCAGAGTAAACAGTCTTCCAAAAAATATATGAAAGAGAAACATATATATGCAAATATATCTCATTTTCTAATTATGACTGTTACAAAATCCTAACATTTATGCATGCATATGACTTATAGTCCAGTGCTAGTCGCACATGTGACCAAACTTCTCGCAACATGTTGAATTTATGGTGAAGCATTATCTGACACATAGCCCAACTTCCACTGGAGGGAAAAGCATATCACAAGCTGTCTCCTTGGATGTGACATGCCTTTCACTTCACCAGTGCCCAACCACATGTCACAGAAGCTGCACACCTCTCCTGTTACTTTGCATTAGCAGTTTTTCTGCTCTATAACATGCTGGGAAGATTGCTTTCTTAATGTCAGCATATAGCTCTCTGGGTCATGTGTGGTCTGAGAAAGATGTGTAGTTACTCCCTTCATGCAGGTCATCTCGTAACCTGCTCTCTCAGTTGGTTGTGTTAAAAAGCAAGCAATTTACTGTCAAATTTGTGAACATGAAGTTCCTAGAACAGGAATATTCCATTTCCCATGGCTATGAATCAGACCAAATCTGAAGTGCGTATATATGAGATTCTGTCAGCTTTCCCTATGTGTGGCTTATGAGTCCATATTGCCCACAGTTTGCAGTTTATCTATTGGCTTTGTTTGAATTAGGTCTTTTCATTTGCATGAAAGATCATGGAATCATTAATTAATTGAATGGTTTGGGTTAGAATGAACCTGAAAGATCATCTGGTTCTAAAACCCCTGCCATGGGCAGAGACACTTCCTACTAGACCAGGTTGCTCAAAGCCCCGTCCAGCTTCCAGGGATGGGACATCCACAGCATCCCTGGGCAACCTGTTCCAGTGCCTCACCACCCTCAGAATAAAGTTTTTCTTAATGTCTAATCTAAATTTACTCTCTTTTAATATGAATCGATTCTCTTTTGTGCTGTCACTACATGCTCTTGTAAAATGTCCATCTTTCTTCTAGGCTCCCTTCAGGTACTAGAAGGATAGTCTCATGTAAGGGGAAAATTTCTTTTTGCTTAGACTGGGTAGACTTCTGTTCAGTGTACATAGGAATACATGGTCAATATTGCAACAAATATACTTCCTCTCTTATCAGTACAATAATTCCTAATGGGACATGTGGTTTATTTTGCCCTTAATTGTATCTGAGATTGAAATATACCTTTTGGATTTTGGACCATCTATCTTTGTATGAGTTGCTCGGTGTCTTATTTTATTAAGAAATGTTTTTTTTTTTCTATTTTGGTTCTCTTATTAATGTTGAACACATTGAATTATGTATGCATTTGTAATGACATTAAAGCAATCTAAACAGCACAATGTTAAAAAGTGAGCACTGATGTCAGTTTTAGAATATCTGGATTATTTTAGGCAGTTCTAGCCCCTAAGCTCATATTAAAACTAAATGTGGCCTATGAATACTTAAAGGACAATGAAGAGAACTTCATTTGGCTTCCTACCCAATACCAATACATCAGATCTCATTCTGCAATTGATCCATGCAGCTCTATCACCTCAGTCTTACAAGAATTTTTTATTATAAAATAAATAATTCTATATGCTTGTTTCAAATAAGGATTGCTGATCAAATAATTTACACGGCAAATGTGGCTTAATGAGTTTTTTCAAAGGTATTTACCTGTAGGAAAAGGTAGACATCAGTAGTGTTGTTGCCCTCCTGGAGTAAACTGAGTTTCTTTCTAGCAGAGGTTGTGGAGGAGATGCCTATACTGAGTCCTTGTACTGTGGGTGGGAGCAGATGTCTTGTCTGGAAGAATCTCTGGCTAGGAAGGCATAACAGTCTTCCAGCAGTGATTTTGCTCAGTATATCTTCCTAGGCCGTTTTTCTTTTCCCATTGATCCTACAAAAGAAGAACTAGCATGGAGACCATCTCAGGACAGAAGCCTCAGTCTAGGATTTTTACTAGTGCTTCTAGTGAACATTGCCAAGGAAAGGCTCTAGCTCGACTTCCTAGAGTCCATAAACATATTTTACTGGAAGTTAGGAGGCACATTAAGCATTTCCCTAATAGACCCTAGAGATACATTTAAGCTTTTCTTGAAGAATGCTTTAGTTAAAGTTCACTGTTGCATATCATATAGACATCGTGATTCAGGATCAGAAATAGCTCCTTCCATGCATCAGACCAGCTGTAGCAGGGATGACATGTAGACTGGGAGATTGTGCTGCTGCACATAACTGCAGATAGCTATGACACAAGCAAAGTCATCTGTTTACTTAGGTGTCCTCTAGAGCAGCTGACCTAAAAGTTGTGTTTGAAAACATAGGTTTTGAACAACCCTACTAAAGGAAAGCACAGTTAAAGACCTACAAAACTGTTCATGCCTCTTCCATGAAAATTGCTACCATGGAAGAGGCTTATCTTCTGACTTAGGGCCAAGTTTTGAATGCTGCCATTTCAAGAAGGAAAATGTTGCTAGCAGCTCCCAGTAGAGTGATGACTGATAGGGGATTGTGCCTGTAAGGCACAGCTGAGCCAGTTGGTGAAGGTCAAATGCATTCGGGATGATTCTCTGTAGATGACTATACTTGAAAAGCAGAGTAGGCAAGTTAGAGTGCCAACAAAAAAGATACTACAGATCTTGATCGCATTTCAAGTTCTACTTACAGTAGCATAGTAATTAGTGGTGCTTATGACTAAGAAAATAACAATATGGCACATCAATAAGACAGCAGAAATGTGATGTTGGAACTGCATCCTAAAAGATTTTACAGTGGATTATGTCTGCACTTTAGGAAGTGAAGCCATGAAATGAATAAATTGGCAAAGATTGTCTGTGATCTTATGCTTACAATATTTTTCCCTGAAAGAGCCAGCAGAGATATTTTGCAGTACTTTTCCCCATCATCCTCTTAGTTTGCTGTAATGCATTTTTGTAGATGTATTTCTTTCTACACATTTCCAAGAATGAAAAAAATTTTTTTGCAGTTCATCAATTCATTTAATTGACAGAATCCTCTACTCATCCTTTTATCCCCCTTAATCACAATCAAATTAGTGGGGAGACAGCCAAAATGTTAGGTACCAGTGTCTTTCAAGCAGATGTCACACCACTATTTTTTAGCTCGTTTAAATGAATAAACATGTTAAACTGTGAAGTATTACATTTTAGATTTTTTCATTAAAAAAATGGGACAATCTGTTTACTGTCCTTAATTGAGACAACAATCCTGGTGGTTGCCAGTTTTGGCAGTTGTAATGATGAACTATAAATATTGGGACAGACTAACTGATGATTGTGGAGGATAGTTCAAGTACAATACTCATTCTGCATGAATACTTTTTTTCAGTGCTACATTTTTTCTAAATTCCGTGATTGTTATACTGGTTTTGCATGTTAAAACCACAAATAAATATGTGACTAGTCAATCAATAGGCTTGATTCTGTTGTCTTATTCTCCATAGCTACAAACTGCATATAAGAGCTGTCCGCCCTGGACCACAGTTCATGCCTTGCCCAAACTCTCCCTAAAAGGTGTGTGTCCACATCTCAGGCATCAACATCAGTTACAAATGTGAGCTACAAAGAGCTTTGTTTTGCTGAACCATGGAAAAGCTGAGCAACATAATGATCTTTAGTACTCCTTTGCCATTTCACAAAGATACTGTAGGAATTTAAAATAGCGCAGCCACCGGGGGTGAGTATGGAGTTTGAAGTTTGGTGACAAACAGATGTTCTATCGCACTTCCTCTAAACAAGACTGGTAGAAAATCAAAGCAAAATGGCCACTTCTTCCAGGAGACAACCACCTCACATCTCACCATGTTGTTCAAGAAGAGATACGTCTGATATAAAATCAGAGCTACCACAACAACTTCTTTTTCATAGGACGATAAAAGGACCACAAGGAGATAAAGGTGTCAGGAGCAAAGCAGCTTCTTCTTGGACCAGTGGGTCATTTGTTTAGGTAAGAAAGAAACAGGGTTTGGGGATTTACACAGAGTAGTTGCTGCTGCCTTCACGTGTGGAGAAAGTCACATTATGCCAAGCTAGAGTATCTTTGTGTGTCTGTTACAGAGTTAAATGTAAACGTTCTGATACTGGTAAGGTCCACATTTCTCTAGAGGCACCTTCTCCTGTGATACTATTAGCAGAGTGGAGGGATGTCGAGGGAAATGGCAGGGGAGCCCTTTTGCTGATTCTGCACTCCTAAAGCATCTCTCCGGCTCAGTGGGGAGCTGCTGGTGTTTAGAGTAGGACTGCAGTCTTGGATTGCTTTGGACAGGCTACAAAAAGAACAGAGCAGAGCTTAACCTATGGGGTGAGCGTCCTACCATTACTGGTGCCTGATTTGTTACCACAAGTAAATAGATGCTGAGACATTCAGCCATTTCACTTTTATTTATTAGGTTCTCAGGAAGGTGCCAGAAAAATTGTGTTTTGTTGTTCTTTTGAAACTCTTCAGCATAGTTGTTTCTCCTACTGTCTGTGGTACTTCTATCCAGTCACAGAATGCCACACTCATGCCTACTGCTCTTTGGTAGTATGAGGCCTGCTGCCTTATTCTTTTGCAAGGAGTGGCTGGGGAATGACCTGCTGTCTCCCCTGCTCTCACCTGGCTGATGCTGAAGAGGCCTCAAGTTGCTATTACTGTGTAATGTAGTAAAACTTTTTTCTGTTTTGGTGAGGACAGCAAATAGTGAATTCAGGGCAGCTTTATTTATCCTTTCCTGCCTGAGGAAATTTTAGAGCTGCAAGCATGGTGAAACTCCGGGATTTTGCCTACTTCCCTTTTGATGACTTCTTCAGCTTAAGATGAGCTAGGGTACTATGCTTCTCTACTTAAGGCAGGGCTGTTTTAACAACAGTATCATGGGTTTTCACTGCCCTAAAGAGCTCATGACTGCAGGTGACCATGTTTATGTTCATTAATCATAGCCTTTCTTGACCTGCCCTTCTCAGGCAGTACTCTGCCTTTGTTCTACTCTATCTCTGCTGCTCCAGTAATAACAGGATGCACTAAACAGAAAAGAGAGTAGAGCGGCTTTTTTAGACCATTACCAAAGCCACAAATTAATTTAAAGTTAGGCAATATATGTGGGGGCATTCTCCCATACACTATATAGATTTTTATTTTGAAGAACAACCTATTCTTGTGAATTATATTTGACAGTCCTTGCGCTTATACATAGAGGCTTCTGAGTTCTCATTCAAATAAGACAAGTTATAAACATGGCTGTGTTATTCATGAGAATACATCTGATTTTTTTATTTTCTCATAAACTGATCATCAGCTGCCTTTAATTAATAGAAGAGTGGTCAGTGATACAGTTCAGTCAAATATAGCTTCTCATCTGAAATGTTACAGAATGATAATTACATCCCTTTTGTTAAGGGTTAACTCAAAATAAGAATTACTTGTAATATGTATGACTTTTTCTGAAGACTGTGATGAAATTTGGAAAATTCTCCACAGAAATATCAGATGTATGACTCTAACAAAAGCAATGGTTTTGAAATTCTTCCTTGTCAGCAGGTTTTATCTTCTGTATTAAGAAATTTTCAAGTTGATACTGGGATGGAGTGGGAAATGCCTGAAGGACAAATGAAAGGACTAAAATAAATGCTTGAGAGGCTGTTCCCATGCATTTTTCAACCTCACGTACACACTGCTTCGACTGGGCTATGTCAGAGTTATGGGGTGATGGAGAGGCAGCACATCTGAGACAGCTCACTTTGCTTGTGAATGTAGCACCCTCAAACCCACAGTGGCAAGTATTTCTTCTACACTATATTAGGCTCCTATACACAGAAGAGATGTCTCTTACTAAATTAATTCCTATCTACAGAAAAAGATAGATTCTGTTTTATATGTCTTTACAGAAAAAAAAAGAAAAAATGTTCCCCATGAGCAAGGGCCTTTGGAAACAAGAATCATTCCTGTGGCATGGGAGTTGTGCAATTTAAAAGATAACATGTTCAATTTAAAAGAAAATACAAATACAGAAAGGAAGATTTCCTTGATCCACCATTCCTTACAATAAAGATCTCTAGAATAATTTCCACAAAGCTATTATTCTTCCTATTCCACCACTAGTTTGGGGATCGTCATTGCCAACTCAGAATGAAAAATGATCTTGAATTTCCCAGAACTTAAACAAGAAAATTAAAGTATCTTTGTTAAACACTGAGTTACTCGGTTGCTTTGAAAGGGTCTACCAGAGGGTATTTGCAATAATGTATAACTCAAAGTGATGTAAAATAACAGAAAAAAAAATATGACTGACTTTCAACCAAACAGCTACGGAGCTGGCTTGGGGACCTTCAGCACTTCCTTGCTGCTTCCTTGCAAAACCTTGAGGAAGAGATTTGTCACATCCACTCATTGACATTTATCTTAGTTACTTAGTTTTCCTGTCATTTGTAAAGAATTAAAACTCCTTGGTCCCTGGTCTGGAGAAGGCTGGATTTGATCTTCGCACCTAGATCAGGCTTTCCAGCTTGCTCAGATCAAGGCTCTTCGTCCGGTTCCTTCCAGAGAGCCTTAGCAGTTTGAAAAGATTCTGAGCAGTCTTCCATCAGGTGAGCAATGAGGTAACACAGGATGAGCACACTGAAAAACTTGACACAGCCTCCCTTGGAGAGAGAAGTATTTGCTGAGGTTTTCTGGCAGTGGGGTACACAGTGTGACAAGTTCTGTATGACAAGTGAGCCTGGGCAGACAGATCTCGGGATGTCAGCAGGGACTTGATGCAGATGTTCTGCCAGATGCTGCTGCTTATGGACTCCCTCCTCCAATGGCAGAAACCCAAGAAAACTTAGGAGAGGACCCCAATGCAGTCTTTTCATAAGTAAGACCATGAGAAGTGTTTCTTATGCTAAGGAGGAAAAGTTGTTCAGTTCATTAACAACTCAGGATTATAGGAACTGCAAGTGCTACAATAAACCATTCTTAGCATAACAGCAAAAGTTCCTTTGTAAAGCTTCACAGAAGTCGATATACATTACAGATAACTAAACAATTTAATTCTTGTAATGAGGGAGTTGATGCGGCTGGATATGAGAGAAAAAACAACACACGCCCCCCCCAAAAAAACCCCAAATCCCAAACCTGAAAAACATTTCAATAAGAAATATGCTAATTCTCTTCCAGAGGAACTACAAAGGCCCTGGCTCTGATGGAGTCTGAGGAAGGAGGTCATGTACACTACTGATGTCTCCTTTCATCATGTGGTAGTCACAGGGTAACACATCTTTCCACCGAGCCAACGGAATACTTTAATTAAGTAAAACAGGATTACAAAACACCAGGCTACCTAAATGCCCCAGTTTAGAGAGCTGAAGAAATAAAACTCTCAGTTCATTAAATTATAGCTTATATAGATACCCCACTATTACAGCCAAATATCAAAAACAGATCCACCAGCAACATATTCACGCTCTGTTGACTTCTTATGTATCTCAGAAGTCTTGAGGAATACAGAGACTCTGTGAGAGATTTTGTATTATGTTGGTCCTCTCCCAAGGTGTTGTTCCTTGACCTTAGCGTGGGCTGAGAGATGAAGTTGGCAGGCTATTGAGGAAGAAAAAGAGGATCGTCTGTAAAAACCTCTACTTTGTGCTAGTCTTAATTATTTGGAGGCACATATCTCATCTGTCCTTGGAGGTGGAACTGGTATAATGTATTTTGGGAAAGACACTGTTGTTCCTCTTTGGAAAGCACAGTGAAGAAAGCTTTGGGCCATCTATGTCCCAGTGGAGGAATAATCAGTGATGTGGAAGGCTGAATAGATGGTACTGAAATGAAGAAAGCAACCAGCAAGCAGAGCAGTCTCTTTTTCAGAGCCTCAAATCCACAGCAGTGCCATGGCCTGGAGGAGCAGCACTTCCTCTCCATCTGAATCCCAAGCCTTTGGCCAGTTCACTCTACCTGGGAGCTTGGGAAAACCAAAGCTTGTGTGACCTTCAACAGCAATTATGCAGGAGGTCTCTGCAAGAATGAAAATTTGCTCACACGGAAGAAGAGAGCTTGAAAAACTGCATAATACTCCCACCCACTGACACTCCCTACTTGTGAACTGTATCACTGGCTTTCATCCCTCTGATAAACAAAATTGATTTGACTAATACTGCTATGTTCCTAATTACTTGTTTTTTGAATATATGGCAGCTGCATTAAAGAGAAAAAAAAAAGCCCACGCAGATAGTTGTTTGATTCACTGTGGCTGGCACAGAGATGGGTGCAGTGTCTCTGGCAGGGCAGCTTGTTTTGGAGAAGGCAGGAGTCTGTTCATGGTTACACCATCATGACACACTTCTCCCAGGGGTATTGCCTGCTCTGGGAGTCCGGAGTCCCTGCAGGGCCAGTGCAGCTGATGTGCTCCCTGCTGCTGAATCAGCCTTCCAGGCAGTTTTAGTATTGACAGGACTGGTCTCTGCAGTAGACCTGAGCAAGCAATACCCTGGAGGCAAAACCAAGTCATGAATGCATGTGACAGGATGAGCAGAAGCCACAGGGGACACAGAGCCTAGATTTGCTGAATTCTCAGAAGGCTGGTGTCCAAATCCAACTCTGGTCAGAAATGAAGGGAATTTAGATGTTGGTTTGGTTTAGGGCTGGTTCTCAACAGATCCTGAGTGTACAGTGAACAACTGGGCACACCAGAAGACTCTGCAGAGCAGAAGGCAGTCTGCAGTTGTAGATGTGTGGATATGTCACCAAAGGGCCACCACCCACCAGGATGTCTGCTCCCTGTCCACAGTGGAACAACCAGGTGTTGTGTTTTGCAACAGCCTGTCTGGTAATGCACTGACCCACTTCATGCCATGGCAATATTAAATTTACTTGTGGGTGTGCTTGGGTGTGTGGTTTCTGAAGGGCTGTCTCCAGCTGCTCCCAGGCTAGCCCATGTTTGTTGCCTGTATGAAGGACGAATACACATGATTATGTATGATGTTGTGTTGAGCAAGACTCTGTGAGCACATGCGTAGAATCATGGATGGTTTGGGTTGGAAGGGACCTTAAAGACCATCTAATTCCAACCCCCCTGTCATAAGCAGGGACATCTTCCACTAGACCAGGTTGTTCAGAGCCCCATCCAACCTGGCCTTGAACACCTCCCGGGATGGGACATCCACAACTTCCCTGGGAAACCTGTTCCAATGTCTGACAGTGCCACTTTCACAGTAAAGAATTTTTTCCTAAAACCTATCAGTTTCCAAATTAATGCCATTACCTCTTGTCCTATTTCTAGTGGTATAAAAGTTGTAAATTTTCTCTGGCGTAATTCTAACCTTTTTGTTTATGTCTTGTGATTTGTTTTTTCCAGTGTTTTTCCCACCACTATATCTAATCACTACTGAGATTTTAGCAGAGCTTTAGGAGACTTTGTCACTTTCTTTGTCCCACATGCATGTGTGTTTTCTTGGGCTACATTAAATAAGATGTTTTGCACTCACTGTATTTTGCAACAAGCCAGTATAACGGAGTTGCAATGTCTGAACAATGCTGAATTGAAAATACAGGGAAAAGAATAGACCATTATTTGCAAAAAAAATAATTTAATAATATATATTATTCAGTCATGAATTAAAATACTTCTAATTATTAAATCATTAATAATTTAAATACTTTAAATATCTTTAATTAAATCCACTGTTCTGAATAATACCAAATTCATTTAGATGAAAGTGATAGGTTGGGATGAAAAGAGTCGTCTTAAAAACCTTTTCACTTCATTCAGTGCATGGTGCCAACAGGCTTCCTCCTGAAACCTGCTCAGGATGTTTCACAGCCATTGGGAAGTTACAGTGCTGGTATGTCATAGCCAGGTTTTTCCATCCTCCAGTATGGTGTTTGGATCACTGCACAGTTTAAGATTTTGCCATTAGGTTGAAGTGAAACTCAAAAACCTAATAATTACTAAACACTGTGTAGGACTTTCCTCTGAAGCAGAGAGGTTTAGCTGTTGTTTTCCTACAAACCTGAACTCAAATACTTTCCCTTTAATTTTTACATAGTAGTATTTATTCCTTCTCCTGATCCTAAACTATCATACACTATTGACCTTACCCATATTTGAGCAGATGTTGTGATTCACTCCAGAGGTGGCTGCATTTCAGTAACTGGGTAAAGTGGTCCCACTGCCTCATTTTGCAAAGTTTGTAGAATTATTTACTGGAAATGTTTTATTTAAATGTAAATTATTTCACTATTATCATCATCATTATTATTACTGTCATTGTCTTCAACTACTAGGCGTGAATACTGAGAATTTTTCTATCCACATTAGGAGTAGAAAGAAGCACACAGGAATACAGCAGAGGTAATTGTCTACCTATCGCTTAATGTAAATGGACTCATAGTTTACTATCAGCTTTGTATTTTTTTTCCTTAACTCAGGTAGTAGTAAATGTAATGAAAACAGTTTGGAGGTATTTGAATTCAGTAAACAAGTTGTTTTGAACAGATTTAACATGAATTTCACACTGTGTCTTAATTTTCCTGGCAGACTTTATTATTCCTTTGTAGGACATCATTACACTGGCTCTGTGAAGCCCTCAAAGAAATGTTTTACAGGGGCATCTCACCTGTTCATTGTGATGAAATTCATACCATTTAGAGAATGGCTGTAAAATGTTCTACATGGAAGTGCATTACCTCATTATCTAAACATAGTGCATACAATTTATTCCTAATAAAATCTGTCAGTCACTATAAACATAGTCTGTTCTCCAACAGTGGGGAAAAATCTGTCCTTTGTATCTTTGAAGCATGCTGGCCATTGGCAGAAAAATATTTGGAGTTTCCCAAATACAAATCCCAGGATTTAAGAGAATTCAAGACCAGTGCAGGTTTTACTGTCACAACACTCTACCACTGATGTATACAGTTTCTCAGTACCTGATCCTTAATTGGGTGACCTGGGTGACCAGGGTCCATGAACAGTGCATGGAGGTGCTGGGGGGTGGAGCATACTTGGTGACAGGACACGGAGATGTGGAAGTCAGGAGCCTGTCTGAAATCCCATGGCCTTCCCCACTTTGGAATGGCTTTTTAATGGACTTTTTAATTTCAATGCCATCAAGAAGGCTTGTCCTTTTCCCCACCATCTGACTGCTCTCTTGATGGTAGTAGGTGCCAGCTCTGTCAAAAGTGGAGCACCTGTTGGATCTCTTAATCATGCTCCTGATGGAAATTGCCATTTCTTTTCTATGAGAAGGGGTGAGAAAATCTCGCACTGACCTCCCAGGGAGATGAAATCTGCTGACTAGAGTATATCACAAGAGGAATATGTTCTTCTGGGGGTCCTGGTCAATGGAAAGTTGAATGTGAGTCAAGGGGAGTTGGCAGGAGGGCCAACCACATCTTGGGGGGCATCAGACACAGCATCGCCAGCTGGGCAAGGGAGGGGATTGTCCTGCTCTGCTCTGCACTGGGGCGGCCTCACCTCAAGTGCTGGGGGCAGTTTTGGGTGCCACAATGTAAGGATATAAAGCTACTAGAGAGTGTCCAAAGGAGGGCAACAAGGATGGTGAAGGGCCTTGAGGGGAAGCCGTATCAGGAGCAGCTGAGGTCACTTGGTCTGTTCAACCTGGAGAAGAGGAGACTGTGGGGAGACCTCATTGCAGTCCTCAACTTCCTCATGAGGGGAAGAGGAGGGGCAGACACTGATCTGGTGACTAGTGACAGGACTTGAGGGAATGGCCTGAAGTTGTGTCAGGGGAGGTTTAGGTTGGATATCAGGAAAAGGTTTTTCACCCAGAGGGTCACTGGGCACTGGAACAAGATCCCCAGGGAAGTGGTCACAGCACCAGACCTGACAGAATTCAAAAAGTGTTTGGACAATGCTCTCAGGCACATGGTGTGACTCTTGGAGATGGTCCTTTGTAGGGCCAGGAGTTGGACTTGATGATCCTTGTGAGTTACTTTCAACTTGGGATACTCTGTGATTCTATGAGCTCTGACTGGGCATAGTGAGGCATTGAGCTGCATCTCTCATATCCCATTCAAATACTACAATAGCTTAGACCAGGGGAGGACTCCAGCAGCCATATTTCAAAAGAAATCAATAGCTGCCATTGTGTTTTATGAAAAATCCAATTTCAGAGCTGTTTAGTATGAATTTTTGGAGTGCTCAAACCAGCCCTGGGGGGAGATAAACAGAGGAGCATATTTTTGTGTCTGAACTAAGGTGGTGCCTGAATGGGATACTGGGCAACTTGACCTTTTTAAAATCAAAGAGCTCTTGGGTATGACCCAAATTCAAGATGTCTGGGAAGATTTTGTCCTGGCAGCTGAGCTCAGAGTCTGGAAATCTGAAGCAGATAGCAGAATCTCTCTTTTGAATGTAAGCACATAAACTCCCACTCTGCCAGGTTTTAAGCACTTAAGTCCTCTTCTGAGTATAAAGCCATGACAGATGTATGCCCACCCTTCCATCTGAACTCTTAAGATTTCATTCTTATTGCACAACTCAGGAAACTTTTAAACTTTAATTTATGCTCAGTGTATATTGAACAGTGTGCTGGTTTTGGCTGAGGTAGAGCTAGTTTTCTTCACAGTGGCTGGTATGGGACTGTGTTTTGGATTTGTGCTGAACACAGGGCTGATCATATAGAGATGTTTTAGTTATTGCTGAGCAGGGCTTGCACAGAGCCAAGGCCTTTTCTGCTTTTTGTACTGCCATGATGGTGAGGAAGTTAGGGGTGCATGGAAGGTTGGGAAGAGACACAGCCAGGATAGGTGACCCCAACTGACCAAAGGGATATATCCAGACCATGTGGCATGACGCTCAGTATATAAAGTAGTGGGAAGAAGGAGGAAGGGGGATGTTCAGATTGATGGTGTTTGTCTTGCCACGTAACCATTGTGTATGATGGCGCCCTGCTTTCCTATGGATGGCTGAACACCTGCCTGTCCATGGGAAGCAGTGAATTAATTCCTTGCTTTACTTTACTTGTGTCCATGGCTTTTGCTTTCCATGTTAAACTGTTTTTATCTCCACCCATGGGTTTTCTACCTTTTGTCCTTCAATTCTGTCCCTGACCCTGCTGGTGGGAGAGTGAGCCAGCAGCTGCGTGGGACTTGGCTGCTGGCTGGGGTTAGACCACAACAAAAAGCATTTTCATCCTGAGTTTTCCTTCCACCATTTTTTGCTAAACTAGCATACAGCGGAACTGAAGATGCATGAGGGGTTTCTATAACAACACTGTGAAATAATAAATTCCACAAAGCAACTCTGGAATCTACAAATGATGTAAATGTTTTTTTTTTATTTAATTACTATCCACATTTGTGTCCAGCTTCAGAATAATACAGCTGCAAAAGTAATTAATTAATATAGGAATGCAGTTTAATAACAGCGGAAGGGTTCTGTGTTCACCGGTTGGTTACGGGCACTAGCTAGCATGCTGATAACAGGTTGTTGCCATTGTTGCCACCTCATTAGAAAATTAGCATTTAATTAACTTAGGAAGATATGGAACAATTTTGGTATGGGAAATATTTGTACACATTGTCTGTTGGAATTAAAAGCTCCCATCCAGTAAAAAGCACAGCAGCCTCTACAGCTGGTGGCTGTTGGCCCACAGAAACTAAACAGACTTGCTGGTCTGTGCAGCTGCAGCCGCTGCCTTTGATTTGGAGGGGAAAGGGAAGCTGTGAGACTGTTATCCGAGGCACCAGCTGAAAGGAGTGATCCAGCTGTGATGTCAGTGCTTGCCTTGCAGGCACTGTAGCAATTCCCCAAAAGTATTAACGCGTAGACAGTGTGGGCTCCGAAATGTCGAGCAAAGGTTTTAAAGGAAAGATGGCCCTGCTTCGAACTGGGCTTGATGCAGCCTCCCCTGAAGCCAGTGGGAGTATTTCCACTGACTTCACTGGGCTTTGGATGACCCCACTGGGGTTTCCTGGCCCAAGAGCATTGGTGCTGATTTGAGCCAGGTGCAGGGAGAGTCAGGTCAAGCTGCTCAAAGATTAACCACTGCTGATTTGGAGGGGCAGAGGGTGGGGAAGAGAAGGGGAAAGCCAGAAAAGGCTGAAAGGCAGCTGGATTTTCTTGCTGTTGCTTTCTTCTTGTTAACACTGGCTGAATGGTCTGAGGTTTTGTATGTTCTTGTGGATTAAAAGATCCTCTTTAAACTTCAATGTTGAAAAATAGCCTTAAACCTCCTGCTGTCAAACACAAAACAGAAAAAAAGCTCCTGGTTCCTAGAGTGAATTATTTTTCTGACCACACTCTTCTATGTAGTTTGATGCAAAACCAGAGGAACAGTCAGATGACATTGAGCTTCGCTCCTGTGGGGTGAGGAATTCACACCTACGTGTGCCAGCTCTGCCATGGGCATCTGTGGGGGATTCCTCCAGGCAGGGGTAAATGGTTATATCACCTCTGTCATCCCTTGGGCTCAGGAGCACATACTGCAAACCCTCTGCACGTGTTTAATGTTGCACATGCAAAGCCATGGAGTCGTGCCAGCATCCCACAAGTTTCTCCCACTGACGTCCCCTCAGCTGCAGCTGCAGCAGCAGGATCTATCCTAACCCCAGGCTGAACCAGCGCTCTGCAGCAGCCAGCCTGCCTCAGCTGCTCTGGCAGCCGCGCTCCAGAGTCTCCAGGTACTTCTGAGAGAGATGTCACTGCCCTTGCCAGCAAAAACTGCGCTCCCAGCTCTTCATTTGCCCTTCCCCAGTCTTGCCAAGCAGATTGCCACCTGCCAGGAGCGCTGCAGCAGGGCATCGGGGTCTCACTGAACAGGACGGCTGGGCTGTATTGTGTAAGGCTGCCTCCCCTGGCGGATCTCACTCCTGTCAGTGCAATGAGCTGACAGGTAGGGACCGACAGCACCCATCAATCACACCCTTAAGAGCCTGAAATGCTGCCATTTCTCTTGTGGAGAGCAGCAGCCAAGCCGACAGGCTACGTGGGGCTGTCAATGAGGCAAATGTCCTCTCTGACAGGGCTGCTCCTGAGAGGATCACCCACAGTCATTCTTGTTTATCCCAAGCAACTGTCCCCTATTCTTCCTCCTGGTGTGAGGTGAACAAATGCCAGAGCTGGAGGGATTAAGAATAATTGTGTTGTGATTGGCACAGATGCTTTTTAAGGCAGATGCTGAGGTGTGTGACACTGCTCTGCACTGTGTGTCAGGCTGTGAGGGAGGCAGATAAAATGCAGTGGTATTCCTTCAGCCAAGGAGAGACAGACCTAGCACAGTGGGGGGTGAGGGGTGCATGCCTGCACTACAGGCCTTTAATTGGTGGCAGCAATTAAAGGCTCTTTGTGCGTGTGAAGCAAGGGATGTAGATGAGCATAAGTACTGAAACTTCACTATTTCTTTGAGGGGAAAATTATTTGGGCTTGAGAACTGCAGCAGCATTTTATCACCCCAAAATCATCTGGCCCATTTGGAGTAAGATCAGTGCTGAAGGCTAATTTTCACTGCCCAGCAGCAATGGTTAAATACATGAAGGGAGGGACAAATAAATGAGGAAGCTGCAAAAAGCAGCAAACAAACAAAACATCTGATTAAAATCTCACTCTGTGTCAGTTGTATTTTTTCGCACCACTGAATCAGAAGAACTAGCTGCTTCTACCTTATGACTAATCCCACAGGCTTATTGTACGGAGCACGAGTTGGGCCCCCATGGACAGGTGACTGTTGCCATGGATGTGGCTCTGTGGGAAGGCAGAAGGACAGATCCCTGTCTAGCAGGACCTGATGAGCCACTGTATGATACAGACTGATGGGGCCTGGGGCCTTCAGAAGACGCCACATAGTCATACACTTTTGCACTGGCCTTTCCATTTACATTTTCCTCTATGCATTGCTCTCACTGCCAGTAATTTATCTTTGGTGAGACTTGGACCACCTATTTGCCACTAAAATTCAAGAATATGATTTGAAAACCTACAGGCCACTGTGATTTAAGCCTAGAGGCACCCACATCCATTTTAGTAGATCCCAGAGCTCCCAGGAGCAAATGCCTCCTATTCTTGGAAACATTTGGGCTTTTAAAGGAGTAGAAATTGGAACACAGAGCCATCATCTTGTCACATCCCTGCTCCATATACTCCATTCCCCACACTCTGAATACGTGTGGGACACATCCACATAAGCAAACCATGCCAGGCTGGAGCATGGTTGTGTCTCCCACAGTTGTCCAAAATGCTTCTTTGGCATGTTTCTCCCCAGCAAGATTCATGCTTCAGCCCACCTGTTATATTCAGTCAAGGTCTGGTGACAATCTGGGACATCATGTCCATCTCTGCTTGTCCTTTATCTAGCAGCCAGCTCTGCCATCCCTGGGTACAGAGGTGCCGTAGCCAAATCCCTACAGCCCATCCAGTCCCTGCTCTCAGAAAATGTATGGAGAGTTACATTGCTGAACACTGATGAAATTTCAGGTAGTGCTAAATCTCCCCACTGCACACTACCTACATCCTGGCATTTTACTAATTTGAATTGCTGATCTATTTAAAATGTAAATTGCTGATCTATTTAAAAGGCTACAGCAGGAGCACAGTTTACATGGAGATCCAGCTGGGATGGAGGGTCGACATTCAAGTTCAGTGTTTTCTTTCTAAACAACTTGGCTGCTAGAACAACACCTCAAGGATTTGAATTTAGTAGATCAAATTTTCTTCACAGTACATTCCCACTGACACCACTTAGGTCAATGGACCAGCTTGTGAACTCAGTTAAATCAGCATGTATTGGGAGTAACATTACAGAGAGTAGTGGAACTATTCCAGATTTAAATTGGTGATAATGAGACCAAAATTTGGTCCAATCTACTTGCAGAGATCTGAGAGCAAAGCATTCATTTCAATCCTCAAGTAAAATATACCACACTGCCGACTTTTTAAAATCCTTGAACACAAGTCTCTGTGTAACAATAAGCATAAACAGAGTTAACACTAAAAGATTAAAAGCTATCCACTAGCTTATACCAAAACTAGTAAAACCTGGGAATGTTCCTGGGTAGATGCAAAAAAAAGAGAATCAGATAAGCTACATAAATTTTCAAGTTATGAGCTTGCAAATATTTTTAAATGTGCTAGTTTAACACAGTATTTTGAGATGGGACCTATAATCCAAGTTTCCACCCTTGCAACAACTAGATACACTACTCTTGTAAGTGCCACCAGCACCCTATTTATTTTAGCCATGTTTTATTAATCACCCATATGATTCTTTGTACTTCTGGACTTTAGACTTCTGGCTAAATACCTGCCAATTCCTTTCCTTTTACTCTTCTCACCTTAGCTGCTTTGTGATTTACCAGCTTTTCCAGTGATTATTTCAAAAAGTGATTTATTTTCACTATATGCATGAAAATTTTATTGTTGATTAGTTCAAGTTCTTGAATGCTTATTCATAGAAGAGACCTCCCCCTTTTTAGCTTATTGGAAACATCTGTATTCTTCCTGTTTAGACAATGAAAAGTGTTAACTTTTCAGCATTCTCACCACTGAGTTCCCAGAGTTAATACATATGTGATGCAGTCGCAGAAACCAATGTGCCATTCAAAAACAGAAGTATAAACTGGAGAACAACCATAAGACCTCCAGCTCCTCCAGCTTTACTGGAGCTCAAAGACCCTGCCAATTTGGGTGGAGGAACAAAAATCTCTATATATTGCTTTCCACGAAATTGGTTACTTTTTCCAGGTGTGTAAAATGATAATCTGGAAGGGTGGGACAAAAAAAAACCAGCAGGAAAGTTTTTTTTTTTTTTAATTAAAAACAGAGAAAGAGATATAGAAAACATGTATATCTAAGCTCGCCTGTCCCTTTCCTTTCAAATTAAATGAGAACACAGAAGTGGGTGTGAGGAGAGGGAGGTTAGGGCAGGGGAATAGTGGAAAGCTGAAGAAAGGTTTGAATTCCGTCAATTCAGGGATCCCTCTGAAGGAGGATGTTTCATATCCTCTTGCTCTGGGAGTCCTATTTCTTGGGGTTTGTAGTTTTTTTTTTTTTTCCTTGTTTCTTTTACAGTTATATCTACATAGACTGAAATTCAATACAGAAGAATGTATATAGATGTGGAGGGGGCTCAGCTATGTAAAACACTACAGTTTTTATGGGAATCAGTGGAGCTGTGCTGATTTACATGACAAGAGGATCACATCTTTGTACCTGGTATTTAAACCAAAATAGCAAACTACTGGTGGCCTAATTTGTACAAGGTTTGTATTTCTGTTTTAGCCAGTTTCTGATATGGACTAGGGGAAAAAGCAGAGATCTTTATTATCATCTCTAATAAAAATCTGAGCTCCAAACTTGATAGTATGTGACTGTGCATAAAATTAACTAGATGTGTCAGTTAGCAGATCTGGCTGAAGTTGTGCCTGATTATATTCTGCGTGCATATTTGTTTTCAGTCATATTTACAGGGGTGCCTCTATCCTGATGCTTCAGTTAACTGTTACTTTGAGGAAATAAACAGAGGTGAGGGTCCAGTCACCTTCAGCTGTTGGAAGTTAATAAGGTGTTAATGAAACATTGGCAAATAGCAGCAGTTTAGCACTTGGTTGACACTTGATTTTTAAAAGAGACAGAGTGTAAATAAGCTGTGTTTGCAGTGAAAATTAGAAAAAGTGGGAGGTGGGGGAACAAATAACACTCTCACAGCTTATTAGTTTTAAGCAGGAAATACTCGATAGACCACATCAGGGAGAGTAACTGTGATGCTGCAATCACTGGCAGCAAACAATGCCCGGAGGCAAAGGGGTCTGTTTCCATACAGGCTTTTTAAGACACTCTTCTAATATAAGATCAGCCAATGCACATAACGCTTGTAAGAGGACCCTTGGCACCTCTGCCTCTGATCTCTGGAACTGCTCTGTGGGAGCATCTGGCCCATTTCAGACCACAAATCCTATGAACCCTTGTGGTTGGTTGTGAGGGATGGGCAGTCTCTTTCTGCGGGACACTTAAGGCTGTCAAGGAGCATGAACTCTGTTATTCCTGCTGCATTAAGGACAACTACACCTTGAGAAATGGTAGCACTCTGAAGATTTATTAACTACTTGTGCCATAGCAGGGTTGTGGGAGTGATCTTTGGGATTCAGGGAGCAATTTAGCCTTGCTACATATGAGGCAACTCTACATAAGATAATACAGCATCATCCTGAGTGAACCTTGCCTTTTTACACCACTCGCAGGGTGTAAGTGTGTACAGGAGATGGTACAGCCAAACTTGACCTGGTATCCTGCTCCTAGCTCTGAAGAAAGAGAAGGATAGTGATTACCCAGGAGCTTCCTTGGTGTGGGAGTAGAATTAAGCAACGGTAGTTTAGCAGGCTAGCGTTTGAGTTGCTATTGATCTGGGAAGATCATTAGCATCTTTGTCTCAGAATGGCTTCTTGGAATAGGGATCATTGACACGGACACCCAGCATAGATCTATGCTCAATAGGAAGAGGAATATTTGTAACTGGTGCACTGAGGATTTTCTGTTTATGAAAAATAATCAGAAAGATTTCTTGATAAAATGTTCTACTACAGAAGACTTAATGCCAAAGCCATTCAAAAAAGGAGATACCCTGGGGACATCACTTTTTCTGCATAGTTACAAAGACATTGTTTGGTTTTGCAGGTGAGTGGTGTGTGAGTGATGCTTCCTTGCCAGGTTGGAGAGATTGGTGTGTTCTGGCAGATTATCAGACACATCTGAAATTTCTTTAGCAGTGTGCAGTTGTTATAGTCAGAAGCTGGAGTTACTTGATGTGTCTTTTCCCTTATTCTCATGTGTCACAGTCGTTCACAGCAGCCCTTACTATAGTGTGCCTTACCAGCATAAGGTAGCTCCTTTGGCACACATACTGTATCATAATCTCTTACAGTACATTACGATTGCAAATTAGAGCTACCTTTAATTTAAAATGTAAAAATTTCATTTTCCTGAGGTAAGCATTGTCAGAGGAATAAACCTGTGGGTGTAATATACCCATGGGTATTAGAAATTCTGAAGTGTTGAATAAATGAAAGCCTATATTTTTGTGTAGGGTAAATAATGCCACACATAAATATTGAAGTATTGAACATAAAACACTCTATGCAAAAACACAGACTTTGTTTGCTTGATTCTCCCTGATGTGTTAGTAAAGCTTTAACCCAAGGGGGACTGTAAGTGCAGTCTTTAAAATTAATTCAAGTGTTGTACATTGTCTATAAATTTCTGTATTGAATTACTGTCTTATTTTAGTTTGATATATATTATTTTGTTTATGAAGACTACAGTGTAACAGGTATCTTTTTGGTATCAACACACTGTGAGATAAACATCTTGCAATGTGTTTGAAAGAATCTGCAAATCCACACTTCCCAAATGAGGCAAAGTCCCAAGTTCTGTAACGTGCTTCCCAGTAGCACTGGAGTTTGGCCACGGTCAGAACTGGGATGCTGGGCAAGACACAGAGGGTGTCCCAAGTTGATTGTGGAAGCAGTTTGGGTACCTGGTTGCTCAGTCACTGAGGACTTGAGGTCAGGATTTCCCTTGACCGGCTGGCAAAGAACACTCATAGTCCTTTCTCTGCCTTTGTAGTATATGGACAATTTCCTAGGATAATCCATTTTTTCACTAGCAGCTATTATGAGGACATGAGACACCAGGAGGTGCACTTTGACCTCTCCTGTTCTCTTCTGTCATACACAGAGTATTTGAAGCTTTTGGCCTTTTGTACCAAAGGTCCAGTTTTGTTGTAGGATGTCAAGGCTCCTTTTGTAAGGGGCACAGAGCATAATTCCTATGATGCTTTTGTCACAACAGTGTATTTGTTTTAATGACAACCAAGCCACCTTTAGCAAAAGCAATTGACCCTTGGTGATGGATTGACTTGCTTGCCATCAGAGCATGGAACATTTGTTTTGACATTAATGCAATAATACCAGTACTGCTATTTTCTCTGAGTATTTTTCTCTTACTGTGTATCCAAAATTTTTTGAATGCAAAACCCTTATATTCAGTAGGTACAATATAGAGTCTGAGTGAAAAATCTTTTGCCAATGGAACTTTCATTCTTTTTCTCCTTGTTTAGCATTTAAAATAAAGAATGCAAGGTCTTTTTTCTTCAGATCCAGGTCAGCAGCAGAAGATTGTGTAACCACTTATAAAAAGAATCATTTGAGGCTATGAAACGAGAGAGAAGGTGAAGCAAAAATGCTATCATCTATGGTGTAGCAGAAAGTAAAGAGGGAACTGAGATGAATAGAAGGAAAGAAGCACTAATATTACTTGAACAAAATTATTTCCTCTGGAATATTTTAAAGGCAAAACAAAAAAGTAATGAGGTATTAACACCAGAGTAAGAGCTGTTCCATGATTTTGCCATGAGTTGCTCTTCGCTCATAAGGTTGAAAGACTGAAAATGACCCATTTAGATTAGTCAGGAGCTAAAAAACTCCTGCACAGACTTCTGCTTGATTGCAGATCTTGGGGAAGATTATTGCAGGTGTAACTTTTCCTCAACCCATGAAGACAATATTTTCCTAGGCTAGGCTAGAAGTTCAGGCCAATATTCAGTCTAATATTAAGACATGCGTACTTGGGTATCTCCATGCAAGTGTCTCAGTCTAAAACAAGTCTAAACCATCTGACCCTCCATGGCTATTCCAGACTAATGTTTAATTTCCATTTATGCTCATTGAACATGAATATTTCTCTCGAGAGGAGCTGACTTCCAACTGGTGGTCAGGATTTCAAACTCAGTGGGAACAAAACTCCTGGATATGCTCAGGTAGCTAATTTATATTGGACACCACCTAAGTAAATTTCATTGAGATGACTTCTACATCTAGCCATTACAATTAACTTTTCATCTATTCCAGACTCCTGTCAGTCCTTGAGCATCTTTGCGAAATATATTGTCCTGTTTTGGCATACACTTCTGTCATACCACAAAGGTACACTGGTGTTTTACAGACACTTCTGATGGGCAGGATGGCACATGCTCCTGGGGACAGATTTCAGCCTGTGAACAACACTGTGCTGTACATGCCAGAATTTCAGCTCTGGGCAGCTCTGGAGGAACTTCAGGCCTCCCCTCGTGGAATTGCCACTAGTTTGCTTGCAGTGTGCAGTGGAGAATGGTTGTTTCCCATGCTCTGATCAGAACTTCTATTTAGCAGTGCTGCCCTTCTACACTATCTGTGAAATTAGCTTTTTAGGCGCTGTTGGTGTTTGTTAGCTGTTTCCCCCTGTTAGCTGTGGCACATGGATTACAAATAGAGCTTCCATTCAGGCTACTACCCTCTTTGGGTAACCTGTTTGGGGCTCATAAATGTCTTGCATGAGCCCAGTCCCCCCATGCATAAATCGCCATCGCAAATGAGAGGAAGGGAGGCAGACCTGGGCAAATGGGACAAGTTCCTAAACTAGCAGTGATGTTGAAACCTTCCTCCCATATGTAATAATACCTTGTGGTTTCTCTTACTGTGTCTGGTTTGAAGTTTACACAGGTGATTTTCTGGTGGATACCTGTTAGGGTGCTCCGATGCCAAGCAGCTGGACCACTGAAGTTGGAAGCTCTGTTTAACTGCATTCTCCATGTCCAGATCAATAGTCATTTTGTTATGAAGCAACAAGCATGACCGTGCACAAAGGGTTGAGTCCTTTTTAATTAGGTGCTCCCATGATGATTGTTTTCCTGACATACAAAACAGGAAAATTAACCTATATGTAGTTTGTGTCCAAGCACTCTTGAAGGGTTTCATTTAAATTGCCACTGATACAGAAAGAGGACTAATTTCTCAGTAGATATTTATCTGGAGGGAAGAAGGTGATAAATAGTTACCCATGCCTGTGAAATGCAGGTGTTCATTAAGTGTACCCTGACATAAATATCTTCCTTTTTTTTTTCTTTTGTCTCTTCTGTTTGTTTGCTTTCTGCTGTTTCATTCAGGAGCAGCCAAGTGTTACTCAGCAGGGATATCCACCTGTGGTCACTGGGGTAGGTGTTCCATAAATGTTCCTGGAAGATCATTAAAATTAATCTAACTCCCAAGCAACTTTTATTTGCTTTTGAGCATTCTCTGAAGAAACTCTGTAGCCAACAGTTTTCTTACATCAAAATATGACTCCTTTCTTTTGCATGGACTTGTCTTTTATATCACTTCAAAAAGAACTGGCTGTGCTCTTTCTTCGAAGTGAGAGTTAAAATTTCATTTGTAATTACAGCAAGACCACACTTCCTTAATAGGCTAGAACTAGAGCCTTAAAAGAAACTCAGTAACAAACAAACAAAACAAAAAAAAAAAGCCCCCACAACCAAAAGCCAAAACTTCAGAAAGCTTTGAACTTTAGTCTGCAGTTTGCATTACTAACTTTTTGCTGGTTCAAAAACTGGCCAGATAAAACCCCTTTTTTACTCTTTTACATTTTTCTCAGTTTGACTGTCTGTGTTTTTCTGGTACAAATATTTTACACTTTTACCTCTTAAATTATTGGGAAGCATTGCAGCAAAAGCAGGTTCAAGTCAAAAGGACCTTGAATATGGAGTCACATCCCGAAATAGTTGCACTTTGCATTTTTCTGACCTGTTTCTAGGAGTTAGTTTCACAGCTTCTTCTGCCTCTTCAAATATTCTGCTTCCAAATTTCAAAAGCCTTCATTATGGTTGTTACCATTTACAGTAAACTTTAGCACATGGAATTGCAGCTACCTTGTTGGTTTCTGAGTTGAAAGCAGCTATTAACGTGGCAATGACTTTACCTGTTATCTTCTTTGAAAATTAGAATCAAGGCACTGACCACATGCAATGAGATTGAGAATTAGATATTAGTTTGGAACACACAGAAACCCCAGACTTTTACTGCCTTTCTCTTTGTTAAAACTATAATTCCCATATTTCTACGCAATTTCAAGCATATCTTGGGATTTCTGATAGATGCATAAAGCTTTACCAAAAATAACTTGATCTGTTAATAATCAAAGGTATTATTTAATAAAATATTGTTTTTCTGGTTTGTTAGGATTGTTATCATATGGGATACAGTAATAAAATCCAAATAGTTAAACCAGAAAACTCAAAGTGTTTCTTTGCTGTATTCAAGTTTGCAGAAAGGCTTTATTAGGGATTGAATGCCATTAATTTAAAAGTATTTTGGCACTTGGTCAAAAAAGAATAATGATGATTTTGTTTAAATGCACATGGTTGTGTCTATATTTCACCAGAAAATAGTACCAAAGAGAAGAATAAAAGCAGTAGGCATTAAAACTCAGTTATGACCAGCTCTGATACTTCTCAAGGTGGCTCTGAAAGGCAAGCAAAGATCACACAGACCAAGAGGGTGTCAGCAGTTAAGGTCTGGGCAGGATGAACTTGAATCAAACACAACTTGAAGAATGGATTCTGCAAGGCCTGGGGACCCAGCGTGGTGTACCGGTGGGCTTTGCCCTTCCAGCTGGAAAACCCTCAGCAATGATGTGAATGTAAATCAGCTACAGATGCAGACGTACCGTCCAAAGTGTTCCCATGCTCAAGCCATCACACAGCACACAAGGTATGGAGCTGATCTGCTGGGATGACACTGCTCTTTTCTGCCTACGATAGGCACCTTCCCTAGCCATGCCTAACTGATAATGAAAAGTTTGGTCAGCAAACAGATATTGAAAAAGAATATTTGTCATTTAGATATTCAAATAATTATTATTCAGCATATGTTATATTCCATTGGGGAATAACAGGCTGGTGTGTTTGGGGATGAATGCATAAACCATTCAGGAACCGTTTGAAAATAATTAAGGAAATAAGATGCCTAGTGTATATAAAGTGGGCTTTTAATTATAATAGAAAAGAAATTCTTCAGAAATAATTTGTGAGATAACTTATTCCTCAAGTATGCTTTGGCAGGGTTTCAAATAATGTATCAGATAGTTATGACATATTCTGTGAATGGATTGCAACTAACCCAACACTTTATACAGGCTACTGTATAGTGTTGAGTTATACTATATACTGTATAGTGTTGAGCTACTGAAGCTCAGCTCCCATGCAAATTTAATGGCATCCCAGGAAGATATTGGAAAATTTCAATCTGCAGTTAAGTACTTCTGTGTGCAAGATTTTCTGAAATCGAACCAGAAGTGGAGAAGTGTACTCTTTGCTCTGACCCATAAAATCCTGAAAGCATTTGCTTTCCTGAAAGTCTTTGCTGGGAATGTGAGAAGCACTTACTCCCCTTTTCAGGGAGGTGGTGGCTGCACGGTACAGTATCTGGTCTGCTAAGTCCACATTTGATCTGTGAACATTTCTGATGGATTAGCCACACCATGCATTAGGGTTTAGCCTTCATGTTTTTATGCTGGTTATGTCATTCCTTGTCAGGACAAAGAATAGGACAAAGGCATTAAGGCTGTCAGAAAATTTTGTCAGAACTTTTGCATGAATTTGGACTGGGAAAGTGAAAGCCTGATTAGCTCTTTTTATCATATGACTACTGCAGGTTTTGCCCCATCAGAATTTACAGGAGGAAGTTTGTGCATGTTCTGTTTAGTGAGCTTTGATCTAGTGGAAAAGCTCATGCTGACCAGTGCTTATGCTTGTGAGGAGAGCTGGTGCTGCTGTTTTCTTTACTCAGAGTGTCAGGAATTGGAGAATAACTGCAAGGGAAGATTGTCTTAGGTTTAGCTTCCTCTTTGTTCATTTGCAGGGATATACTCTACCAGCAAACTCCCAGGAGACAGCTGCAAGTGTCTGAAGACCTTATGGGATCTGGAGGCAAGTTGTTGGCAGTTCCTGGGACGAAAAAACAAGGAGGTTCAGTGGTTCTGGCATCATCCAGGAAAGAAATACTAAATTTCCTGAGTTGCAAAACACGTTGCAGTGCATATTTTGGTGTTTCATATGATAGCATCAGCGTAGCAAAGCTACAGCTAATCCTTTGTGTCTGGGCTTTCTTCACAGGAAGCCCAAGCTTTCTGGGTCTGTTCACTTACCATTAATACTGTAGTGACACTTACAGAGAAGATAGGAGAAATTCAGAAAGTGCCGCCTTAGATTACAAGCTGCTGATTCAGGTGTTTTCTCAGGAAGATGGAGATGAAAAGGAATATACCTTGGATTTGGTATGTGAGCAGCCATTCACGTGGCTGTGAGAAGGCACAAGGCTGTGTACCACAGCTGGTTGTATATCATAGTTGCATGCCCACCACTTGGAAGGCTAATTATTAGAGAATCATACAACAGCTGAGGTTGGAACGTGTCTCTGGAGATTATCTAGTCCCCCCTTCCCACACTCCAATTTTGGGAATATTCCTACAGAACAGGGAGTGAGTCCCACTTAGCTTTATGCTTTTGAAATCTCTAAACCTGTGATACTCTTGACAATATGACCTTTGCTCATAATACCTTGAAAGCAATTATAATAAAACCTCCCTCTTGAAATACATATAATTCTTTTTAATTCTCTGTCTTGGCTTAGAAACTAGTGTAATATTTGCAGTTTTTGCCCTTTGCAAATGATCTCTTCAACTGTGAATCTCAGGCTGTATACAAAGCCAAGGGTATAGCCCACAGTTTACATTAAGTAGCATTTGATTAGGTGGTAATAACATTAATTGGCACCCAGAACCAGTTGGCTGTAGGTGATCTGAAGCGATAATGCACTAGAGCTTCTAACATTCTAAGTCAAAATGCTCCCTTAGCCTGGGGAAAGATGCAGGTGTTTGGGATAAAAGAGTGTTTTGTAAATGAAGGACTTGAACACTGTGATTCCACTTCATTACTCCTCTCCTGATGCTTAATGTAAAATGATTACTTTATTGCCACCTCTCTTCTGTGTTTTAAAAGTATTAGAAAATTAAACAGCAAACTTTAAAGATAAAAGATGTCCCAAATTATTTTTAAAAAAATTCAAAGCAAAGAAGCAAAAAATATATTGAACAACTAAAAAATAATTTAGAAACATTCCAGATTCAAGCCAGTATATCTATTACTAAAAGATACAATTGTATATGATCAGTTCTTGATTATCTTGCTTGCCTTTACAACAATGAACCCCTCAAAACATTCGCCTTTCCTGAAAGACTGTTTCAGCTTTGTGGATTAGGGGCCTTCATGGAGATAGAATATATGTATGCAGCTGGCAAAGCAAGTGTCTTAGTGAATGGTAATTGTTCCCCAATTCCCACAAATCCTTTTATAAACCATAGGCCTCGTTCTTTTTTTAATGTTCTTTCTTATATTTCATTGACAGCTTAGCCATTGCTGAATTATACTTGATATAATCAGGAGTTAGGCTTAGCAAAAATAGCATTGCCAACCGAGGGAGTCTGAGTGTTCCAGTAATTTTGCACTCTTTGGAAAAGGGAAAAACATGAGCAAAAAATTATGAAAGCCTCTAAAATTTGTCTACACTATATATGGCCATATAGAATATTGGCATAAAATTTAACTTGACATTGTTGTGAAAATGCAGGCATGTTTTTCATGTATTACTACCATCTCTGAAAACTTTCTTTCCTGTATTTTTCAAGGCCCATGACCACATCTGGGAGAAATGCTCTGTTATCTGTGCATGTGCAATAACAGAGCCAGAGCAACCCTGGCAAGACCAGGGTGGTCTTCTACAAATAGAGACCCCAGCACTTGGTGCCTGTTTCTGGCTTCAGGGAGAACATGGCATGGGGTGCTCAGGCTGTGGTGCCTTTGACAGGCCTGTGCAGGAGTGTGGTCTGCAGCTCGTGCTGTTCGAGTGGACAGTGCGGTGGAGGTGAGTGGTGTGATCTGTAGGATTAAACGCGTTCCTCTTCTTAAACATATGAACTGTATTTGTCTGTGGTCTAAATTATTCTCATGGATTATTCTGAGCATGGTTTTGGTGTCCTCAGTTGTACCCCAGAATAAAATTGGTTTTCTTATTTTTAAATAACAGGAAAGAACAAGCATAATAGAGAAGAACAAGCAAATAATGAAGACAAATGGGGTGTGCAACGAATAAAGCAGCATTTAGACATGTAGATCAGTGTTTTTTAAGTTATGCTATTGGGACATCCGTGGGGTTCTATGGGCAAATCATTTGTATAAAACACTGAAATGTGTAGTGTAAACACAACAAAGATCTGATTCTTTTCTTAAAGACTGTTATGCAGTTTACATAGCTTGTGAATCCCAGACAAAGACTGGTTTTGTCAGACAGGGAACAATGAGCATTGCTGCAGGCATGAGAAAGGAGAGCTGCATTTGGAAAGTATTACAATTATAATGGGAGTAGATTACGAAGCAGATAATTAATGGTAGGGATACAGGATCTTCCCTTCCCACTGGGATTCATTCTCACTCTGTTGGTGTAACTTATAGCCCTGAGGAACACTCTTTTTAGTTTCAAGACTCTCTTTTCTAATCTCTAGGTCTTTTGGTGTTTTATTGCATTGGTCACAAAGGTTCAAGAAGGTCACTCCAGAAGATATGCTCTCCAGAGGATTAAAGTGACTCAGAGGAACAAAGTAATTTGGAAGTTTTTGCAGAAGCCTTCTTCCACCTTTAAACTAAAAGTGGAACTTTAAACTAAAACTTCCACTCCTACAAGACCACTTCTGAAGTGTTTTGCTCTTCTAATTTATATAATTCTTCCTTCAGGAAGATCAGAAAAGAGTATGTAAATCTTCATAGTTTTATCTAAACAATGGAAATTGTATATTAAAAAGTGTACATGCTTGGAATGATGAATGAGTTAGTTATGTTATTACTGATTAATATAGCGTTGCTCCTTTCAATTACATTAAATAATATAATTTTCTATCCCAAAGTATCTTTTGTTATAAAAAATAAGATTTTGGATGAAGAAAACTCATTTACAGAAGATGATACTTCAACCATTTTTTAAAATCATTCCAGTATAATAGGGTAGATCAGTGTGTGAGATTTATTCCTGAAAAACTTGGAATAGATATTGAACACAGTTATTCACTAAGACTTAAGAAAGCAACTCAAACATTGCAAGCAGAGAAATAATTTTTAGATTTTGAATTTTTGACTGGTCAAGTATATAAGCAATGAAAAAGAAGCATAGGTTACTATATTCTTTAGAGTATCTGATACAGATTGTTTTTCACTTAGTGTCTGGCCTGTAAATAGAAATTTTCCAATTTGCATTCTAAGCACATATATAAGAAAAAGAGAAGACTTGTAAGTGGAACACAGTATCACCTTGAAGTCTTCAAAGTTATTTGGAGTCATCAAAACAGTAACTCAAAGTATCATCAAAGCAGTAAGCAGCATAGCCTCCGTATAGCAGTATGTAAATAATTAGCAAAGAACCATCTGTAATGCATTATGAGCAAGTGTGTTCTGGGTATTGATCTATTAATGCATACATATATTAATGTATTCAATGTGTTGGGGTATGTCATGCTGTACATACTGCTACAGTAGAGGAAAACTATTTTTAAAGCTTTTTTTTTCCAGTGTACTCTAGCATTTCTGCATTTTTTTCTTACATAATATTAAATTTAAACTTCATTGATTGTATTGCCAATTGGTATGGCCTACTGATAAGGGTAAAAAAGGCTTTTATCTGGTCACTCTGCCACTTGTGGTTTAACAGGTGTGCCTATTGTCCATTCAATTAATGTATTTCAGTTCAGAGTTAAAAAAAAAAAATTGGGCAAGTTTTATAATTGCTGATGTTGCTGGAAGAAAAGGTATATATATTCATGAAGTGGGCCCTGTACTTTGAAGTTTTGCATAATATAAGCCCTAGAACCTCACCAAAAGACAGTCCTGCTTAGAGAAAAATGCTGACTATATAGTTTAATAGGAAAATGGAAAATATTATTGGTTTTTTAGTAAAATTATATATTCAAACTTATTTAAGATTGAATAATGTTTAATTCATAGCTGATTCTATTTATTTTGAAGATGGTTTTGTGCAGTTCAATATTAATGAAAAAATAGTATTTCTACAGAGTCAAGCTTAGGGCTTGTGATATGGTAAGGTTGAATAGTGTTGAAATATATAAGTAATATCTTAATATGCATAACATTTGTGTTTTGTAAATAGCAGATAGATATAGTTTCATGGAGTCCTCAGATAGTGTTTTTCTCTAGCAATTCTAACAGATATTTTTAAAAAACAATAACACTATAAAGTTTTTCATTTCAGATTCCTTTAGTCTAAGCCACATGGGGTATTTTTTCATGAAAAGGAAAAAGATGTGGAACAGGCATTTAGGAGACAGTACCTCCCATGCCAGTGTTTCTGTGGATGAAGGTGGGGAAAGAGGACAGAGAGGCAGGAAGACAAACAGGTATCATCAAGTCGTGTACAGGAAAATGACATGGAAGAGAAATTGGCCAACACAAAGTTTTCAGGGAAGCTTCAACATAACCAAGCAGCAAGTCCCTTGTCTGGTCCCAAGTCCTATTACAGGCTCTTAACCACAAGACTGGTTTTCCTTCTTCATCTGCAAATAATTAATAGCATTCTGAAATTATAATTTCACTCAGCCTTGTTTCCTGTTGTGCTGGCTGGTGGTTTTCAGTGTAGCTGGTATCTTACCTCTTATTTTTCATTAATTGGTTGGCATTTGATTAGCCACCAGCCCCCCAAACCACAGGGAGTTTTGTATTTGAGCAAGCTGAGGTGAGAATTGAGTCCAATATAAGTCACTTGAGCGCAGCTGAGCTGGAGATTCAAGGTGTTAAGTACTTACTGAAGACTGTTCTTATAAATCAGGTCAGTCTGTGTATATACAACTGTGCAATTTGAATTAATACACTTCTGCATGTGCTGTATTTTAATAGAGCTGGACAAAGGAGTCACAGTAAGGAGCTGAGTAACTCAGTGAAAGCCTAAGCTGCCTTAATGCCAGTGGGACAAAAATACTGGCATGTTTACCTACAGTGTAACCAGACAATTTTTTTTTAATTTGCATGTTTGTCTACCCTGAATATGAAAATGGAGAAGTGAGGTAGTGTAGGGCATTTGGTTTGTTGCTGTGCTTTTGCTTCTGTTTGCAGCTATCATCTTGCTTCTCTCCCTCAGCCAAAACTGAGTAGAGAACACCTTATAAGAAAAGAAGTTTTAAAAATGTCTGCTCTGTTCCCTAAGGAGGGATTTTTTTTTAAAGGATTTTGCTTTTTATTTTTTTGTTTTCTGTATGTATAGTAGAGCAAAGGGCTCCAATTCACTTCTGGCTAGTGTTGAAAAGGGCTTCTTACAGTCTGTCTCCTTTTATGTTTTGCACCCTCTGCAGTGCCCTTCTACTGCCTGAATATTTACTGCATGGCAGAGGAACAGAGATCCCATAAATGTGAAACAGAGTATGCTACATTTTGGAGTCAAAGTACTTTAGCACTAAAGCTTCCTGTTTTTCTAGCATTATAGGAAGAGAAGAGTCCATAAATTCATAAAGCAAGTCATTAGCTTAAATGTCATACGAACTGTGCTTGTCATGCAAATTTAGAAACTGATTTACAGGCTGAAAATGTTATCAATTGAGCTCGAGTATTATGTAACACCTGAAGTGACTGCTCACCCTGCATTATTCAGAAGCATGTATTTATTAAAGAAAAACAAATTGGGCTCAAGTTTGGTTTTTTGTTAAATTCAAAATGGGGAGGAAAGTGACAAGCAATCAGTCAGAGCTTGTGAATATGATTTGTGACTGCAAAAGGGAAGGGAAGGAAAAAAGAGACAAGGGGAGAGAGGTAAACATGCTGTGCAGATTGGTTGTGCTTTATTCTGGAGCAAACTTGTCCAAATGTGTTATAAATGTAGCTCAATAATAAATGGGGAGCAGGAGAATACAAGCAAAAAAATTAGGTGAATGCATAGAGTTTTCTATATTTTATTTAAGTGGATGGTGTAATGTGGTAATAGAAATATGTTACCTACACATCCTGTTTTAATGACCATTGCTTCATTATATTGCTGTAGTGAATGTTTCTCATTTCCAAGAACATAAGAGGGTATCTTACTGTGAGAAAAAAAAAATACTCATTAAACTGCAAGTTACCAGCATGCCATTCTTGAAAAACACACGCACACACACGTGCATACATACGTATATAAAGCATAAAATAATTAAAATATTCCTGAGCCCATGCATACAATTTCATTTTTGTAATATTCATTTCATCTATTGTAGAGAAATGCTGTTTAATTTGAATGAGGCTGTGAATTTTGCAAAATGAGCTGGTAATAGCATTTTACTTAAACTTATGGCATCTCTGTTCACATTGTATGGTTCAGGAATGGTTTCTTTATAATTAAAGTGTCAAAAAACACATTTGAATCAAGAATGATGAAATTCATTCAGGATGATTTGCTAAAGAATAATAACTTTAAACTTTCTCCCTTTAAACAGAATTGTTTAGGCTCTCTCATCAGCTGTCCAGGGTTTCCTTATTTCCTTTTCTAGCTACCCTTGGAAATGAACTGGTCTCTTACAATGCTTTCTGTATTTCCATATGCTCTGCATATTGTACACATTTTATGGGTCAATTATTGGAGGCTGTTGTACCAATGATTTACATGAACATTAGTAAGTATTTTTTAAAACTTCATTGAGTAGATAAGAAGAAGCAACATATTGCGCCTCCAGGACAAAGAGTATAATCAGTGAAAGTCCAATTTTTTTGCAGAAATGTGGAGACTTCCAGGAATCCAAGTTGATAAATGTGAATTTGTCAGCATGTTGAACTTGACTCCACAATATTTGGCTTATTAGTTCACTGCTGAGCACAGGATGGTACCTCTGGCCTTGATTCAGCAGTCTTTAAATAAGTGGATAAGTGCTCTGCTGAATCAGGGCCAGACTAGTGCAGTGTCAATATAGGGCATTTTTGGTGGAAGAAAATGTTGACCACAGGGGGTTGATTTCTTCTTCCTTGTAGGAGAACAAATCTGAAATAAATATACAGAAACATTAGCAGGAAAGAAGATGGACTGAAAAGTTTTACCTAAAATTAACTTCAGGTTGTGTGTTCAGAGGAACAGTGCTTGTTCAGTGAGATGGAAAAGATATGCTGGATCTTCAGTATTATTTTTTTAATTACTCACTGGGGTTTTATATAATAAGGGTGGGATTTGCTGCACCTTAATGGCTATCTGAAAGCTGTCTGGTCTGAGCTTCTATATGTGGAAAGAGACAGCCTCTCTCTAGGAGCTGATTTATCCCATTGTAAGGTACGTGTGGTTAATTACCCCCAGAGATGCTGCTACATGGAAGGAAACTACTGGACTCTAATCAGACAGAAGCTAGGTGAGATAAAGAAGATGCTACCTGACTAAATAGAAAAAAAAGTTTATTACACAGGTGTCTGTCTTGTCTCTTGCCCAGCAGAATTAAGACATGAAACAAAGGGAAGAAATTAGGTTTACAATTTACCCCTGTGCCTGTGTGAAGCAGGTGTCTGAATGCGAGCCAAATAGCCAGCCCTTAGATCCAGCTTAATTTCTGGAGAATGACTGCTGTAGAAAAAGCTCCCAGTGTTCCTCACATTGACCTAGTTTTCAGTTATCTAGTGACTCTGTGCTAATGTGACCCAGTATTTCTCTGCAGTTCCCTGTCTGGTGCATTTAGATTTTTTGCTTTTTGTTTGCCATTGGTGTCTATACTCACCAGGCACCTAATCCTGCAACGTGTTAAATCCCACACGGGAGGTATGGGCTGTTCTCTTTTCTCATCTGGCAGGAGTCAGGTTGCCCCATTTCTCCCAGGATTAGACTGGACAAGAGACAGGTAAGCATAAACAGCATTGTAACTGGCTTTAGGATTGTACCCCAGCAAAGGTCAAGCACAATGGTGCAGAGAAAATAAAGCATTTTGAGTCATTTATTCCTTTAAAAAGGTTTGTATCATCTATGCAGCTGCAAAGCCATAATGCTTTCATTAAAAGTCACATCTGTGCTGAATTAAAACAGGAGTCTTTTCCAGCCAAGGAGTATTTGTCAGGTTGAAAGTTTTTCTCTTAGCTCCTGAAGCTTTTTTCCAAAATCCAAGGGCTAAGACAGAGAGCAGACCTTGTCACGAGCTGGTACTGAGGTTTAAGTACATTCTTGCTCTGTTATTCACCGTCTGGCTCCAATTTGAAGGTACATCTCCCTTGTGTTCACTTTATTAACCTACATATGACTGGGGTTTTTGTTTAATGTGGAAATGAAAAAATAGATGCTGGGCCCAAGAAAAGTAGTCTGAAAACATCTTTTTCCAGGTTTTCTGTTCCTTGTGGCACGTTAACCACTTGCTTGGAATGTTTAGTGGATAAAATAGATTTTAAAAGACATTTTTTGAGAGTAGGCATTTTTAGCTTTATGTGAAAAGATTTAAGCAATCACAAAATCTTAGCCGTCTCATCTCCACTACCTTTTTGAGCCCATTTACCACTTTCTGCCAAAACTGACTTCAAAGATAGGAAGCTACCAAATCAATCAAAATTTACTAAGTGGATAGAAGAGGATAGCCAAAATTAATACCTCAGCTGAGACTGTGTCTGCAGCATGAGCCCAGCAGCTGTGTGCTGTGTAGCTCAACCAGTGAAGGAACAGATGTGTTTTCCTCAACACACTGCTGGATGCCTGTTCCACACAAAGCCACCACACAAGCTTGTACTGATTTGTCCATCTGATGGGTATGAGACCCAGTAAGCAGGAGGACTTGAAGGAGGAGCTGAAGGTATTGTGGGAAGATCTGTGGTGGATGTGAATGTAAGTGTGGGTTGCTGGGAAGTAATGTTTAGGACAAGAGACTTTGCTGGTTCTGCAGCTCACAGGCCAGATGACTTAGGAGAGGGGTAGAGAGCTTCAAAATTTGTCTTCTTTTTAGTGTGATCACTTTAGTTAGAAAAGGACAACAAGCAGCTGGCTGTACAACAACTGTAGGCAGAAATTAAGTGGGGTTTCTAAAGCACTGCAAATTATCTTTATTGGTTTACTGAAATTTTCTTTTTAAATGGAAGAGCAGGCAAGCTTTGAGAAGTAAGTAGGAAGACAAAGATGGGCATGTCTTACCAACACAATTGATAGCAAATAGTGCAACAGGACAAGAAAGGCAATCTACCTTTTAGGCAACAGTGCTGTCCAGGAACCTCTGGTATTATCCAGGATTCCTTGTGCTGATCTTTGCATGGCTGAGGAGAAAAATGCCCTACCCTCAAGGATCTTTATCTGATTTTTCTGGGTAAAATAAACAAACATCCACAATTAGTTAGACTTTTAATGGCTAACATACATAATATATTTGTATAAATCAACTATTTATCTACAACTGTGTATACATAAAAAATTTGAGTGTCTTCAGTCCTTTAAAAAAGGCCAACAAGCAAAGAAATCAGATTTTATTTTAGAAACAATAGCATTTCAGCTATATTTTTCCTTTCTTAATCTGACACCCCACATTGCAGAGGTCAATGTCTTCCCCAGTCACAGAATTATGCTCTTATTTTTCCCAGTAAGGACTGTCATCTCAGAGGAAAAGTTGTACCAAGGTTTCCTCCAGGCTTTTGGCTGAGCTGCTTCACAAGGGAAAATTTTGTTTGAAGAAGATAGTTGGATGTAATACAAACAGTGCGAGGAGCTTCCCTCTCTGCAGAGGAGAAGGGGAAACCACCTCCAATTCTTTTTTTCATGAGACGTGGCAGATTTTCAGGATGTGTTTAACAGCACTGTGCTGAATCTCATATCCTGGGGAGAAGTTTTGGCTCTATGGAAGCTCCCATCAGTGCTCCTGCCAGCTCCTGTGAAGTCAAGCAGAGGCGGGACTCCCAGGAGCAGGGAGGAGCTCATTTCTTCCTCGGTGCTCTGGAGTGGGGTTTGTGGGGGGGTTTCCTCTGGAGCCTGCATCATGCCAGGTCTCTGAGCTCATGCAGCTGCAGCTCTCCCTTCCTCTCTGTTGTGGAATAGATAACTTGTTTCCATTGCATGTGTTTATAGAAATAAATTTAAGGGAAATACCCCTGAAGGTAACCTGTGATTTAGGTGTTCCCTCAGGGTTGATTGCTTAACCTTCTCCTTCTGAAATTATTTAAAAGGAGAAGAGGATGGTGATAAATGTGAGGGAAAGCAGTATTTTACTAAGCAAAATGAAGGGTATTGAAAAATAAAAGCTGTTAAATAAACAGTTCTGACACAGTCCAAGCTGGCTTTGCAATGATGCAATTTCCTTCACCCTGTAAGGTTTTACTGCTCCATATCTCTTGGGAGCAGAGGAGGAGATGGACAGCCTGTGCTGGTGTTTCTTCCAATAGATATTCTTGGAGTGGTGGTGGCAATCAATATTGAAGCACACTTTGATATTTCTGGGTTCTAGTAATTGAGAGTTTCTGAATTTAACTGTCAGGTGCAAACATTAAAGAGGATGAAAGGATTTCATTATTGCCAAGTTGCAATATTGTTCAGAATCCACTGTCTCTGGAGGCTGACCGGGCTCTTGTTCTTCGTTCCTTGCAAATTAAAGGAAAGAGGGCTTCAATAGAATTCCCCACTACACGGATTTTGCCAGCTAAGAATAGGCATCTAGAAAATTAGAGAGAAGTAACGTAAGTTAAACACTCATGTCTGTAAACTCATAGCAGTGGAAATTTGTATGCTGAAAAGCTGTTAATTCAGTGTTTGTTTTATCTTACTGTTTATTGGCTCATTTTAATTTTCAGTAAATTTAGCCTTTAGAGCCTCTGAACCCAGGAAGAAGTCATTATTTATTTAAAAATAAAATAGTTTTCTTTATGCCCATCTTTCTCCCTGTGCCTCTTATCACACAGAAGGGATGGGGTGGTGGGGTGGTGGTGTCGCTGTAACCACTGTTTCACTGAAGAGGAGGTGCAGGTGATCTCCTGGAACTGCTCATTATCACTCGTTGCCTTGACTTATTAACCATTGGAAATAGATGCAAGGTGGATGCTGCTGTCTGGTTCAACACTGCATGATGGTTTTAACTTTTATATTTTTCAATTATTTCAAATTCTGTACTGCTTAGTGTGTAACTCTGAAGTTTCCTGTAGCCTGTTAACTTCTGCTCTCTTGTGCTAGGTAGACATAACAAAGCCTCTCTGGTCCTGCTCTTCAAGGACACCCAGACCATCACAGGCCCAAAAAGTATAAACCAAAGAGCCTCTAAGGGGGGCAAGCAGAGGGGGACTTACATCATTAACTGAAGCTTTAATTGGAGAATTAACCCTGATATGCAAATGAACCAAACCTATAAAAGTGTGAAGAACTCATGACCTGTTGTCCATCTTGGGGTCCATCCTGGCAGTAGCCTCTGGCTCCCCAGGGGGTACCTTTGAAGGCCTTTCAAATAAATACCTACTTTTATTCCTTTACTAATGTCTTGGGGTGACCTTATGATGTGTATCCCATACCGCTGCCTATGCCCAGAAATTAATTTTTGTGCCTTTCTATGTCTCTAAACTGAGCCTGAGAGGGGGAACCAGAGGGGGGGCTGAGAGGGCCAAACCAGAACAACTCCTGTCTAGTCTCTGTGTCTAGGAAGCCTCTTAAGGCATCAATGGAATAATGTGTGTTGGTGAAGACTTGGGTGAGATGTCTTCTTCCCTGACAAGCTTACTGTGAGGAATGCACTGGGAGAAAAGTTCCAGGAGGCTTTCCTTGTGAGTGTTCAAAGAATAAGGCATTTCCCTACTTACACCCCTGGAAGGGAGAGGTCGGAAAACCTATAGGACACAAATGGGATTAGGTAGAGTTATCTTTATGTTTGCAGGACCACAAGTTCAGTGCTTAAAGGATCTGGAAAGTGGAGGTGATGCCTAAGGTGGCCACCTAAAAACAGAGATTAGACAAGAACAAGAGAATAAAGGTAGGTATTTATTTGAAGAGCCTTCAAAGGTACACCCTGGGCAGTCAAAAGGCTACATCCAAAATGGACCCTGGGTCACAAGTTCTTCACACTTTTGTAAGTTTGGTCTATTTGCATATCAGGATCAATTCTCCTATTACAATCCCAGTTAATGATGTAACTATCCCAAGTTTGCCCTCCTCTTCAGAGGCCTTAGTTTACATATTTTGGCCCTGGTGTCCTTAAGGAGAAAACCTAGAGAGGTTTGTTATGTCTAACCAGCATGAAAGAACAGCAGCTAACAGGCCACAAGAAACTTCAGTTACACACTAGACAGTACAGGATTTGAAAAATATAAAAGTTAAAACCTAAGGCATCAGAGGTAAGAGATCCTGGCACCCTCAGGCTGTTAGTGCCCAGGACACTTGGCAGTGTTTTGGCTAGTTAGCCAGGAAGTCAAGCAGAAAGGGGAACCTATGACCTTGAACCCCAGTTCTTTAGGTAGGGGATGTTGGTTCAGGTGTCTTTCCTCTGTAAGGTCACTGACTTCTAGGTGGAACTTCATATGCTTCAAACCATTGGTTATCAGTTAAAACCGGTTGAAAGTGGTCAAGCTGATTCTTGGCAGCAAAGGTGGACAAGTGCTTCTGGGTAGGAGGTTAGTTGCCTTTAGGTGCTTGGGCAGGGTTTGTGGGGTTGCTATTTTGAACAACAGCATCTAGACTTATCTAGTGGATAGCTTTGAGGTTTGGATCTGAGTACTAAAGCACTTGCTTTTCAAAACTGCAGGTGTTCTCCCTGCATCTCCAAGTACAGGTACTGATTCCTCTCCTCAGAAGTGCAATGTTGCATCCACTTGCTTTGCAGTTCTCCTTAGCTGTCATCTTCTAAGAATGTCCCTTACTGTTTGCATGTCTGTCAGACAACTGCATTGGGTGAGCAGGATTTGCATTTCTGGACAGTATTCAGGATGCAAAAAGGTGGTGTTGTCTGTACCTTTTCCTATCTGTAGGCCGTGCTTTACCGCTAGGTTTCTCAGAAGAATGTTTTTGACCCCCATTTAGTTTTCCTTGCAATGGATTTTTGTCTCAAATTAATGCATGCCAAATAAGTAGCCTGCTTAAAAAGAAAAAAAGAAAAAAAAAATTTTTAAAGAAAAAAAAAATGAAAAAAGCCAACCTAACAGCAAAATAACTGCAACAATAATGATAAAATCCTAGTTCTTACTAGGTTGCAATCTCAATCCAATCCACTTTGACTGTAGCCATGGCAAACTGCAGCCTGAAAATGACTGCCCTATTCATCTGTTAATATTGTTAGAAAGAAAGCTACAACTGTACCTATCAGTGTAACTAAATTAGAGCAGGTTCACATAAGGCAGGCACACATAAAAATGTACTTATGAAACAGATGTATCCCTCAACAGGAAAATGACAGCAATTCTGATAAAATGCTTTTATTATTTACTTTCAACAAGTATCTATAGCTGCAGCTTGACTATTGTTGAATCATTTCAATAATCTTGTTATAGGCCTGGCAATAAAAGGAAAAGCACTTCAGCACAGTGAAATGGCCTGGCTTCTGACATCTTTGATGGCATGTCAGTGATATGGTGATAGTTTTTTTAGCTGTCAAAACAAACAGCAGCATTATTTATCCAGGTGATGAACTGCTTCAAAGCAGAGCACATCCCTTGTGTGGAAGAAGGCAGCTTGCACAGGTTGGGCCCTGCTGGTAGGGATGGGTGCATGGTGGATGGATGTCTGACTGACTGCAGTGTGAGGGAAACCTCAGTTCTGCTGGGTGCAGGAGTTACACTCGTGTCTCTTGGAGGTACACACAGCAGTGTGAAAGATTACATTTGGAAATTAAAAAATTATTTTGGTCTTAAACAGAGCAAGCGTCTGCCTGGTTTTTTGCTGACTTCTGCTTCTTATATGCCATAAAATTTATGGTCCACTTACGAGTTCCTCTAAAACTGGTGCAAGCATGTCCTGTTTCCAACATAAGGTTTTTTGGATATGGATTATGTGCATTTTGAAAATGCATGCAAAAGGAGATGGATAGCAGATAGTTAGTATTTATGCATTCAGTGTCTTTCCAGGTTTTCATAGATTTCGGAAGAACTGTGAGATGATAGCTAAGTATATGCAAAAAAGCACTGCAGTTGGCAAGTATAGAAGTATCTTTTGCTATTTATAGGAACACAGAAAAATAGACTCGGTGGCTTGAATATAGTCATGTAGGTTGTTTGTGGCAAAGTAAGGAATATCTTTAGAGTATTTAATTTTAATCTGTTACAAAATAAAATTGATTCCACTTCAAAAAATGTGAAATAGCTTATTTTCATTTGTTCTCAAACTTGCAGAAATTTTCAGAGCAGAGAATGAAGTTCAGAGCATTTTAGAGCAGGGGCTGAAAATGTCTAAAAATGTTAAATAACAGGCAGTATCTATGAGAAGTTATATGAAATGCAAAATCTAATGTCAAAAAACCTGTTCTGATTGTTCTGGTAATTCTGGTGATTGCTCCAGGTGGCTATAAAAACTTACTCTTTAGCAGAATATGTTAAATTACAAGCTCTGGTAATGAAAGTGTTAACATTTCTGTAGCAGCATTGCATTACTTTTTATTGTGTATATTATTCTAAATAGTAGAACCTTTAAAATAAAGTTTCTGAATATTTAGTGTAAGAACATATTGCAACTGAAGTCTTAAGCTTTTTAATATTTAATATATTTTGAGGATCTTGCAGTGAAATTGGCTCTATGACTTCTGCTTTTTATAATTGTTTAAATTTGTATTTTCTCTGCTATATTTATATCTCTACTTTTAGTAACTATTTCTTTTTACAGTTTGCTTTAATATCTATTGATTGAGAGACAAATAAATGTATTTTTAAAATACTTGTTTGGAATCTGTAAGTTTCTGAAACTTTCTCCCCTTACTCTGAACACACTGTGATTAGATACCATCAAAAGGAAAATAGTTACTCTGAAAATTAGAAATAAACCCCCATAACCATTTCCTTTTTGTTTTCATTTCAGACAATGATAAATGAAAAGGTGCTCCATATGTCAAAAATGTACAGTTTTAATCTTTGTTACTCCAAGAAGCAAGATAAATTGTTGACTTTTGAACTGTTGTCTTCAATGAGGAGCACATACTTGTATAGTTTGAGCAGAAGCTATCACAAACATCTCAGGCAGTTGCCTAAGCTCTTCCCATGCATGCATAATGAGTCTCTGCCAAAATATTTCAGGCAGCAAATAAAATTCCTTCTCCTTTGAGAGCTCCCACTGTCTTGTTGCCTCGCTCAGCCTGAGAGCCCCAAAGGAGGGCTGTGAATGGGGAGATTATAAATATCTCAGCAGAACAGACATAACACCTACAGTGAAAAAGTAGTGGTAGAAGGAAGGAGGGAGATGGGAAATTGGGGATATTTTTGGGAAAGTTTTTCTTCCACAGGGAATTTCCTTTTAGCAGGTGCCCTACTGATCCTGACTCAGATTAACTAAGGTTTACATCTAGATCTCTTTTTCTAAACCACATGTAAACTTCATCGTCAATTTTACCTGAGTGATAGTTCCAAATACTTTCAGCTCTAAAACGATGTTTTCTTTTAGGTGACATGAAAATTGATTTCTGGTCAAACCAAATATTCTGAAATGCCCATCCAAAGCCTCTAAATGGAGAAGCCAATACTGTATCAGTGAAGCCTGGCAGATGCAGGGAAAAAAGGTTTACTCATTCTGCCTACAAGAGCTATGTAAACAAAAACAAAACAGTCTTTCAGGAGAGAACATGAAGAACTGGCAAGGAAACACAAGTGTAACGGAGAAGATTTCTAGGCCTCCCAACTGTCTAATTGCTGGCATCATCTCTGTTTTTTTTACAGCATGTCTTTCTAACATAGTCCTTTGGAAAACAAAATGCTATATATTGCAAAATAGTTACAAATCTAAAGCATTTTGTATCCTGTAGACTTCACCTTTTACCTACAGTGGGGTTTTTAAGAGACTTGTTCTGCACGTTGAGTTAAATAGAGAAACCTATCTTTTCATGACATATTAAAATTTCATGATGAGTGAACTGCAAGACTATTTTCATTTTCCAACTTGATCTGGAGGACAGTGGTGGTATTATTCACTGTTTTCTAGGGATAATAATGAAAACCCTGGATTTTGTACAGCCTTGTACTTGTGGTGTCCATACTGTATTGCTGTGGAATGATTTAGCCATTCCCATGACTACTGGGATCTCATCAGCAATGTTTGATATCTGATTTTTTAACAGTATTATTAAGAATTGATAGGATGGAAGTGGGATATTTTTGACCTCTGCTAGAAAACTGTATTAAGATGAAATACCAGAATTAAAAAGCAAAACAACAGGAAAAAATCCCCAAACCTCAAATCTGCAGGGACAAAAAATAAGTTTTATTCAGTTTCCTGAACCTGTGGCCCTGCTTGCTTTTACATAGAAAAGACCTTTGGTTGTTCTAATGTTGCCTCCCCCCTTGTAAACATCTGTAAAAAATAATGCAGATGTATGTAATTATAAAAGTATTTAATGCTTATTTAAGATTTCATATTTTGAATCTTTGCAGTCTTTTGGGGTTGAAAGAAAACCATGAAAACTGTGTTGAAAGTACATGTCTTTATTAGGAGAATTTTTTTTTCCTGATCTGAACAAAAAAGCATTACTCAATTTGTCCTTTAGTTACTACTCTTCCATGATGCATTGTTGATGCTGTTAATACTTTTTCTGTGTATTAAACTTTGTTATCACAGTCTTACTGGGGGAGTAATTGCAATCCATTTAGCAAAAGCAAAAAAAAATTAGGTGAGTTACTGCTCTCTCCAGTGACTAGTGCTAATTAACTCTAGCTTCATCTGCACTATGAAAATGAGCACTTTTTAAATGGTTGTGAAATAATCTTGTGACTGAACTATATTTATAAAGTGTATTTCCATTCTTAACCCAAGAAACTATCCAGTAGTTTGAATATTTTACAGATCACACTAGTTAAGGGAAAAAAAAGTCATATTAGTCAGGTATGTACATGTACTACTGTTTACAAGAAAATATCAATATGCTGTTCCACGGACACAAGAAGATCAAATTACTCCAGATTGTTTAGGGGCTTTACCTTGGCTTCTCTTAACTGTGTTTGTAAGCCTGTCCACGACAGCACCCTTTGCTCCAGATGGGCTTTTCCACTGAGGCTCACTGAAATCCTAATTCTGGCATTAACCAAATCTGCCTCCTCTGCCTCCAAGAACATTTCTTTCTCTTTCATCCTCATTCATTCCTACACAGAGAGGTCAATAAAGCTTTGGCATCCATGTAAGTTAGCTTCCTGAGGGCATTTGCATACTTCTGTATTTTGGTTTATGAAGCTGTTTTAGTCATTACCTGTTTGCCCAAGTATGCTTCTTGCTTCCACCCAAACATCTGAACATTGGGTCAGTAGCTATGTAAGTCAACCGTAACAATGCTTAATACAAAATCTAATGTTATATTAGTTTTAACTCTGTTCATTGGCAGGTAAGACCATGTTTATTGGCACTTATAAAAGCATATTTAAATCTTTTTTGATGTCTAGTTCCTGTGCATAGCATCTATAGGTCAGAGTTTGCAAAATGGTTGTCATCTGGTCCCCACCCAACGTAACTAAGTTAGTTCAGCACAGGAAAAAAACCCTTTAATAATGAAGGAATAAAAAGCAGTCAAGTTAATGCAAAGTGACCTACTGCAGAGTGTATACTTCTTGTGTGAACTGGCTTGAATGTCATTTTTAGATAGAAGGAACAAAACTAAACTACCAATGGACAATCTATGGTGAACGTCCCAATATAGTGACAAGCTCAGCTGTGGAAAGTTGCATCATCCCCAGGGTATCAGAGAGATTTCAGGGTACAAGCTAAACACAGCAGGAGGAAAGTTTGGTACTTTGGCTGATCATACTCTACTTTTCTGTGCCTGATTGCCCAAAGACATTATTCACACAAGGTCCTGGCGTGGTAATCAGTGCATGTTTCAGAAAAGACACTCTGAACTCATTGTCTCAGGTGACTAAAAATGTCATTTCGCTCTGCCTGCACATATTGATTAGTTATTCTCAACAAGTTCAATTACAAATAGCACTGCTGTGGTGGTTTCCAAATAAACATATCCTAAGGTATTCTCATCCTCTAGCCTACTAATTCAAGACTTAACCCAGTTCAGATGTGATAGATACGACATGGATGACCAGACGTCTCATACGTACACTCAGATCAAATGTGGATCAGTGGATGGTGACACGCACCAAACCTATGAACTACACTGCTGTGTGTGTTGCTCAGTCCTTTGAGATGCTGTAGTGGTGCTCTTCAGTGATTTTAAACCTTTATAGCGCAAGGGAGAAAAATGCTGGCTTGCAATAAGTACCGTTGGTTTGCTAATTGCTACTTATTGTGCTAAATCTTTGGTATTTGTGTATAGCTTGCACAGAGTGGGTAGTTCTGTCTCATTCAAAACAAAAGCCAGAACATATTACACTGTTGCCCTACACTACTTGTGTTATCTTGGGTTGCTATGGCATTGCCACACATAATACAACATAATGGCAACAGAAAGCAAAAAAGCATTCTGGCCTGTGAGAGTGTTGATGTAAATAGATAATGAAGTTTTCTGTTGTATACCATGATAATAGCAAAGTAATGGAAACAGAGATTTATGCGATAGCAGTTTTGATTTATTTGCTGGGATTTATATACGGCATTCTTCATGATTCTCTCCTCCTGCACAAATAATTGCATACAAATTCCTCATGCCAAGGTATCAGATCTGCCATCTAATGCAAGGTCTTTTTCCCTTGTCCAAACCATTTAGCCACTGAACAGGAGAAACCTTTTTTAACTGCAGCACTCCTTGTGATCCCAAACCTTTTGGGATGCTGGCTTTTGGACATTTTTTTTTAGTCAGGCAAGGGAGCAGTTTCATTTGGACTCTTTGCATAGACATATTTGCATGTCTTTTCATGTGAAAACTAGTGGTAGGCATCCTAGAAGTCACATGTCTTGTGGTGGACTTGCTGCAGCAGTACAACACCAGGAGAGAGACACTTTCCTTTGGTACTCGAGTTTGGGTCAATGTGAGAATAATTTTAGCCACACCACACAACCAGCAACACAGTCACACAGCCAGTGAACGTCAGTTGCAGCATCAACCACAAACTGAAGGCTCCATGGATGACATGCACACGCTGAGAGACAGATGCACTTTTTTCCTGCAGGATGTTGAGAACTGACCTGATTCTCTGGGCTCAGACGTGCAGGAGCAATGCCACAAGTCCTCCTTCCTGACTTCTGGCAGCTCTGCATCTGTCACCTCTCTCTGCTACCCGTAAGTCAGTGACATGCAGACTGATTCCTATAAGCCTCCCATAGCATGAAAGAACCTGAGGTATACTTCAAGGTTACCTTTGAGAGCTCAGAATTGCAATGTGGACAACTTTGCTGAAGGCTATAGGGCATGGTATAGATGGAGTGGTGTGTTAAGGGATCTGTAAGGTTAAAACTATATATTGGAGTAGAAACCATCTAAGTTTGCCGTCAGCTGAAGTCAGAGGGGCTTGACAGCATGTTAAGTCTCCACAGGGAGTAAAAAGGTTGAAATAATTTGAATTGGGAGCCCTCCCCCTCCCTAACCAGTTACAATCTTAAGTAGTTTAAGGCTCAATAGAGCAATAGGAATGCTTTGCATTGGCCTCCAAAACAAACTGTAAAGTGGTGCAACCTGAGAAGCTCTGCTGCGAGTATATTCCCTGGCAGCTGCAGTAAATGATTGTATGGGTATTCTGGTCCCAGAATGGGAGTTTCAAATTCAGTAAGAGTCCTCCCCACATCCACACCACCAAAAATTTGTGAGTGTTAAATGAGACAAGAAGAAAAACCACACAACCCACTCCCACCCCTTTTCTAAAATTATTTTTCCCTAAACATCCCCCTCTAAACTCATTTTGACCACTGGACTGAAAATGCCATGATTTGATAAATTCTGTTTAACAGCAATGAGAAAGGTGTCATATCAGCCATCTTATGCATGGGACTCCAGGAGCTCTCCGATACTGGGAAATGGTTTATTTGTGTCTGTTGCAGATGGACGACGTCTTTACAGAAACAATTTATATGTTAGACTGAGAAAAGAAACGGATGCTTTAAGATGTCTTCTTGATTCATTCAACATAAGTCATCAAAAAAAATAAGCTTGCTCAAGAGCATGGTACAAAAAGGGAAAAAAAGGAAGGCGATAGTGGGTGATAAAGATACACAGGAGCCAAAGCTCTTGGAAGCATCTGTGTGGACCTTGGCAGTGCCCTGGAACTCTCTCGGGAGCTCTGAACCTCCTAGATACCTCTGGTCTCCTGTACCACAAAGGAGAAAACTGCAGGAGTTCACTGGGAGCTGTAATGACAGTTTTACTCCATCATTCTTTGTGAGTCTTTAGATAGATAACCTAATAAAAAAATGCAGATAGTAAAAGAAATTAGCATGGATTGTCCCTTTTAAGGTTTAAAATGTTAATATGTATGTTTTCAGCCCCCATAAGCAGTCCGTATATTATGCATGTTAATATGTATCTTTGAGTGATATTAAAAATAGAATCCTGGTCATATGACAAACCAGTTGCTATAGTAACTACATTTTTGCTGTAGAACAGCAAAGTAATAATGTGTAAAATGTGTAAATTATCAGTGTGCAAGAGCAACTGATGTGTCTTCGCTCTGCTATTCTGTTTTAAAATGAATCTTTCTATGAATATACAAATCTCATTCATGTATTCTCATGACACTCCTGTAGCTGGCTCTGTCTCTTCTGTTGGCCACCCTTGTCGTGCTTAAGTGAGATGTGACATTTCAGCCAAAAGAGAAAGAAGCAGGAGAAACACAGATAATGGACTCGATCCAAAAGAAAAAGGCTTATACTGATTTCAATAGACTTTGCCTTGGGCCTTATGCAAACAAAGGTGATTTATGAGGGATAGCACAAAAAGGCAGAGTTCACTCATTTTTGTGTGCCTGTTACCACATTCTCCTGTGGAAACTTGAAGAGATGTTGCACTTGATGTTGGGGAGAGGTAGGATCAAGCACTAACTTGTTGGAGATTCCCATATCAGGCTGAGCACATCTCAGTGAATGTGGAACCAATTTTTGAGATCTTGTCTTCCTTCACCCCAGATTCCAAGCTTCTAGATTTACATGCATGTCAGATGTTGTTTTGCCATTAAATTTATTAGGATAGGTAAGATAAGTGTTACTAAAATTTAAGAGTGGGTGAAACAATTGGAATGAAGTCCTGGCTTAGCTGAAGTCAATAGCAAAACTCTCACTGACAGTATTTCACCTTTTCTGTTTAGTGTCACACTGAAGAGGGCAGTGACCTACTGCCCTGCAGGAGATTGTAACCCCCAATATGAAAGAGAAATATTTATTTTGGACTCCAGAGAGAGGAACAGTATTTGTGGCAGTGCTGGCTACAGATCAGATGTATTCCCATCCAGGGGGAATTATACCAGTAAACCAGTAAATCTTCTGGATCACTCACTTTAATTATACTAGGTGGCTGTGATACTTTCTTTTATTGGGCTTTCTAGTTTTGCTGTAGTCCACATTTAAAGAGAGTTGGTTGAACCTGAAGTCATTCTAATTTTGAGGTTTCAAGGCACTGTGTTTTTCTTTTTGCAACCACAGCGTAGATGTAATTATAATCTGCCTTGTAACAGCACCTGCCTGAGTGGAACGGTTAGTTATTTACTAACACTCCAGGAGGGACTCGAGATTGAAGGAGATCAGCTGTGTCTCTGAGATCATGGGTAGCCCAGTACTAAAATATGACTCCAAATTTACTGTGTCTGAGCTTCATGACACAGCCCACCCCCTGTTCTGTATTGCAAGGCAAAGGCTTTTTGTTCAAATGAGACAAACCCCATTTTTTATGCAAATGCATGTTCCAAAATATAAAGTGTTAGTTTAAAATCAGAATTCATTTTTCATCTTAAGTCGTCAGCAGGAGCTTCTACCTTTCCCTTGGAATATTTGACAAGCAGAGCTACTGCCTTAAAATCTGCTATAAAATTGTATTATAGGACTCCAACCAAGAATGCTTGTTTTGTTGCTTTTTGAAACAAAGCTTTTTATAAAGTAGTGTTCTGAAATCTACATATGGAAACCAACAGACTTGCTATCAGATTTGTATTTGTGAAATATTGTTTTTAATAGTTTTCTGTGACAACAAACTAATATTTTTCCTGTTTCTTTTGTCATTGTTGCAATATCAGCTCTATCATTTAGTGTCAGATTTTTGTATCTATATCAACAAATTGTGAAATAACAATTTTGCTGGAGATCTCTTTTCTTTGAAGCAGAAAATTTCAACTTTTGTCATATATCATAACTTTTTAGTTGGAAAGGATGTCTTGGTACCTCCATCTCTGTTCTTGCTCTCATGGACTTGGTGCTCGCATGGACTCTCACAAAGCACTGTAGAGGCAGCAGGAACTGAGGTGGCCCAGGCTCCAGAAAGAGTGTGGGACTCTATCCCATACATGATAATACGCTGTAAAGCTTAATTTACTCCAGAGTTAATCTTACTTGGGTATTTCTATGCTGTCCTACAATATATTCTTGTTTTTTTTATCGGCTGTGGTGGAGACAAATGTAGTGATAGAGAATCCAGCCCAGACAAATGAATGGCAGCATGAGGTCTCTGACTGCAGTACTTAAAATGTTTTCCAAAGAGAAAACCACTGAGTTGTTTTCTTTAAAAATGCCTCGGGGTAGAGGGTTGGTGTTCAAACATTCACCTGGAATGCTTTTCCTTTGAAACTTGAAATCTCTAGGTGGAGATCCGCAATTTTCTAAACAAAGGAAAATCCTTCTTTTTCTCTTTGGTTTGAGTTTGTGTTTTTTTTTCAAACAACACAAATTTTTATGAGAAGCAGTGTAAGGAAAATATGCCTCAATTATCAACAAAAGAAATATTTTATTAATTACTTGTGGTAAGAAATAGGAAAGGTAAATTCTTCAAAATGGCGATTAGGTTCATTATTGTTCAAATTCCCACATTACTGTCATTTTCTCAGACTTCCCTTCCCTTCCCTTCCCTTCCCTTCCCTTCCCTTCCCTTCCCTTCCCTTCCCTTCCCTTCCCTTCCCTTCCCTTCCCTTCCCTTCCCTTCCCTTCCCTTCCCTTCCCTTCCCTTCCCTTCCCTTCCCTTCCCTTCCCTTCCCTTCCCTTCCCTTCCCTTCCCTTCCCTTCCCTTCCCTTCCCTTCCCTTCCCTTCCCTTCCCTTCCCTTCCCTTCCCTTCCCTTCCCTTCCCTTCCCTTCCCTTCCCTTCCCTTCCCTTCCCTTCCCTTCCCTTCCCTTCCCTTCCTTTTTTTTTTACAATAAAAGATTCAGAAATATATTGCTTCGCCTATTTTAAACAAATGGTAAAGTGTATTCTGCTGTATGTCTTCCCACACTTCCTTGATATTGAAGTTATAGCTCTTATTAGCAAGTCACCTCTAACTTGATTAGACATCTTGTGGAGTCAGAATTGAGTACTTTAAACCTGTTGTCCTTCCAGCAGTACAATCATTAAGGATGGTTGTGAAATAAAGCTCATAACTAGGAACTGCTCAGGAACTGCACTGACAAAATAATTTTGACAGGAAACAATTAATTGACCTTGAAGTTGTGAAGGTATGAACTGTTTTTTTCAGAGGAGATTTCTTGGATTCAGTCTGGGATTTCTGAGTAAAACAAAGACCTTGTTGGCTGCTCTAAATTAATTTCCTTCCCTCCTGCACTTGTGTCCCCTTTGTATGAGGGATCACGATCTTGCTTAGTGGTTAGGGTATTCCTTGTCAATCTCTGGACTGTTTTAAGTACCTCAGGCTTTTTCTTTTATTCTCCTTTACTATTTCTTCCTCAAAACTACTGACTGTAAGCTATCATGAATTCATGCCAACATGAAAGGGAGGAGATGCCAATGGAGAAAATTTTTCTAAGATTAGGAGTCCAAACTTTTGTTTTGATCCCAAGGTTCAATCAACTGCATCAGCTTTGCAGGTATGAGAAACTATTTTTCAAATGGGGAGTAGAAAGCTCACAGATGCACACATTTTGTCATAAAACCCTTCACATGTAGCTTACATATGGTACCTTAAGTTATGCAAAGCTTTAGAAATCTATAGGAATATTCAGGGAATAGTTCACAACTCAATGGAGATAAAGACAGCAGAATCTAGCATTCAATTTGCCAAATATTCTGAACAGAAGCCAGAAGTCCATTTACATATAAATATATAATTTATAATGTGGAAATGCTTCAAGGCCTTGAATGCAAATGCTTTGGATTTTTCTGGGGAAAAAAAAAAAAAAAGAAAAAAATTCTTTTCATCCTCTTGTCTTTTGTTTCAATTAAATCTTGTTTCATTGTTGCATGCATTAAAATAAATTAAGAGGGCAACCTTTTCTCTCTTTGCATACAACTGGCATATAAATGACACTTCCTGCATGACATAAAAACCTCAGATAATTGTTTTATAATTAATTTACCTAAATTAATTTAACAGATAAAAAATTGCATTATTTTATTATAAATGTGTCCAATTCATTTAGAGAAAATAAACAGAATATAGTTTCTAACTCCAGCGTTTTTCTTCAAAATACCATTCCTACTGAACTGAATAGATGCTTGGGATTTTTAGCTACCGATTTTTTTTTTCTCATTACTGTTTGTGAGTGTCAATGTGTTCTGGATATTAGCTGGATCAAAAGAGATAAATACAAAAAATCAGATCTGAGAAAATGCTTTTGTAAACATTTTCAGTATTTTTAATTTTGTAACTAAAACTTTGTTTCTTGTGTATGTTCAGCTGCTGTTTTAATGTATTTGGTTTGCTGGCAATACTAATGAAAAATAACTAGTTCATCTGAGGAAAACAAATTCTGGCTTTAGAGAAAGAGCTTCTGATCACAGGAATTTGTTTTTCAGACTATGGAACTGAATATCTAAAGTGGCGATATTTTACAATTAATTGGGTTGCAGTCATTTATTCAAAACCAAAAGTCATTCAGCAAATACTTTGATGAATGGTTACATGAGAAAACCATTTTGCTGATGGATCAACCCCAGCTAGGAAAAAAATCCCAACAGCTTCCTGACATTTCTACAGTTCAAAAATAAACGCTCTTCTCATGTGCACATAGGTCTCTTGAACTCACAGATAAAGAAATAGCAGGTTGTAAAAGAATGGACACTAAGAAGAAAAGAAATATTTAAGCAGATTAAGTAGCTGGGGGGATATAGTGTATTGTCTGTTTGACTAGGAAAGTGTGTGCCTTTTATGAGAAATAAGTATTTGACCATAAATTGAGAAATATATTTTCCTGATACAGATTGTGAAAGCAGACAATCCAGAGATAAGGGAAAGCTAGAATCACAGAATATCCTGAGTTGAAAGGGACCCACGAGGATTATCAAGTACAACTCGTTGACTCTGCACAGGACACCCCAAGAACCACATCAAGTTCCTGAGGGTGTTGTCCAAATGCTTCTTGAACCCTGTCAGGCTCTTTTGTTACTTCCCTGGGGAGCCTCTTCCAGTGACCAACCAGCCTCTGGGGTGAAGAACCTTTTTCTAATACCCAACCTAAACCTCCCCTGACACAAATTCAGGGCATTCCCTCAGGTCCTGTCACAGCTCACGAGAGTGAAGATATCAGTACCCGTCCCTACACTTCCCCTCATGAGGAAGTTGAGGACTGCAATGACGTCTCCTCTCAGTCTCCTCTTCTCCAGGCTGAACAGACCAAGTGACCTCAGCCACTCCTCGTGCAGCTTCCCCTCAGGGCCTTTCAACATCTTCACTGCCTTCCTTTGGACACTGACAAATGTCTTTTTTATGTTGTGGTCACCAAAACTGCCCCCAGGACTCGAGGTGAGGCCGCCCCAGTGCAGAGCAGAGCGGGTCAATCCCCTCCCTTGCACAGCTGGCGATGCAGTGCCTGATGCACCCCAGGTTGGCACTCCTGGCTGCCAGGGCACACTTCTTGCTCACCTGAAAACCTGAAACCTGAAACTTTTTATATGAAACCCTGGTCAAAGAGAACCTGAGCTTGGAATGTGGCAATCCATAGGAATGGATGGAAAAATGCGCAAAGAAAATTGAAAAATAAAAAAAAATAAAGGAAGTGCAAGACTTTAAATGCTAACAATGTAATAAACTGTTCAGAAAGAATACAGCACATAAAATAACACATTTGGAATAAATTGGTTTTTGAGAAGGCTAATAAACACGTTATTTTCCATGTGGCTGTAATAGTGGTAATCAACACACTTAGATTCAGAATGGACAAACAGCTTCCTGAATAGAGGGAGTGTTGCCAGGAACTGGAGGGCTGTGACATTAAAGGAGATTTCAGCCACAGCTGAAGGAGCCAGCCTAACATGAGAGGTTTACCTGATGCAGCTCTTTCTGGATGTGGTGGCTGCCCTATTGCCACAAAATCACTGGACCAACAAGAATTTATGAATTTGTGTGAGTAATGAGAGCATTACAAAAATTATGGTCTCAGGCAATAATATTCTTTCCTGATCAGCAGTGGTTTCTTTTTGAATTGAATGAAATCTAAGTAAAAATAGGTGCTTAAGTAAGGTTTATTTACTGTTTAAGACATTAAGAACCTAATTAGCAGAGTGTGATGGATTTAAAAATTCAGTGTCTTGAATATGGATGAGCCCTGGGATATGTTAAAGTTAAAACTGCAAAATCTCTCTAAAAACTTGAAGGAGAAAAGTGTAGAAAATACATCAGGTACAAATACATTGAAAGCCAAAAAGGCTTAAAACAAGACAGGCTGAGAGAGCTGGGTTTGTTGAACCTGGAGAAGAGAAGGCTCTGGGCACAACTAATTGCAGCCTTCCAGTACCTAAAGGGGTCTATAAGAAACCTGTAAAAGGACTTTTTTCAAGGGCGTGTTGTGAGATGACAAGGGGGGATGAAAGAGAGTAGGTTTAACTTAGATATTAGGAAGAAATTCTTTACTGTGAGGGTGGTGAGACACTGGAAAAAATTGTCCAGAGAAGCTGTGGATACCCCATCTCTGGAAGTGTTCAAGGCCGGGGTGCATGGGGCTTTGAGCAATCTGGTCTAGTGAAAGGTGTCCCTGCCTGTGGGAGGACAGTTGGAACTGGATGATCTTTCAGGTCCCTTCCAACCCAAACCATTCTATGAGTCTGTGATTCTACTTGTGCAGAGATTCTGGATGGACACAAATGGAAATTATTTCACAATGAGAACAATCAGCTACTGGAATAATCTCCCTAAGGAAATGGTGGGTTCCCCAACACTGGACACTTTTGATATTCAGCTGGATGGGATGCTGGGCCCTATTGTCTGGACTGTGCTTTTGCAAAGAAAGTTTGGACCAGATTATTGTATCCTATGATTCTATGAAGTAGCAGAAAGCTATTGGTAGTAAAGCTAACAAAGGAACAAAAAAGAAAGCCATTCTTCTTTGCAGGGGGTGAGGTTATGATTTAGGTATGGATCAAAACCAAAATGTTTGGGTATTTTTCTAGTTTTTACCAAGGACAAGGATAAATAATGATGAAATAATAACTAATTATTGAATCATTGTTCAATAATAACTAATATTTCAAGATTCGAGATTCAATAATAATCATGGTACCCAAGGGTAAAGAAGAGAATCTGAAATCTCCACAGCTGAGATAAAAACAGAATCTGGAAAGTTTAGTTTCATCACACATCAGGATTAAACATGAACTTAATTTTCAATGACTCATGAAACGATAAGAGCTTGATAGCTCTTATTTTTATAAATTAAAAGGTGGAGAGCATGAATGGAGTGTAGGAAGTATAAACCCATATTAAGAAAGGAAAATTTGTGATCTGGGCAATTACAGGTTTGTCAGTTTTCCCTGACTGACTTATCTAGGAAGTAAGGTAGGTCAAATCTGCTTGGACTTCAGTAGGGCATCTCATATAGTGCTCCACTGGAATTTACTAATTGCAATAGGAAGAATGGGGATTAGCAGCGAATTTAGGAAAAAAGGTAAAGAGCTGAATGAGGACAACAAAATCATTCAGTGGTTCTTGCTTAAAGCAGATCACACTGGAAGGAGGTACTGTGAATTCTTGAGGGATCATTAGGGACTGATTAAGGATACCTAATCAACTGTCATGACCATCATGGGCAAGAGTGGGAGTTTACAGCTTAAGCACAGAACCTATTTCTCTCAAGACACTTGCCCCTCAGTATGCTGTGATAAACAGGAGACAGCTACTCTGTTTCACTACAGGTAGTAGGAGGCATGTGGGCAGTTGCTGCACAGTAAATTATGTGTTCAGGTTTTCCCTCTGGTTACTATTTCCTCTCCTCATACCTTTCCTTAATAGCTTTAGTAATGACAAAGGCATAAAAAGTGGCAGTGTGGTAATGAGACAAAATTGGAGGTTTTGTCAATATGGAGGAGATCGAAGCATAATGCAGGAAGATCTGTGTTACCTAGAGGACTGGAATAGCAGAAAAGAGCTGTAATTCAATAGCAAAATGTACAAGGGCAGCCACTTAGAGGAGCAGCTAGGAAGAATTCTCTGATAAGCTCAATGGCAGGAAATGGCAGAGGAGAGGGAGCAAGATACCCTCACTGGTTTCAGGACATGTCTGAGAAATCCAAGAGATGCTTTTGAGAGATGCTATCTGTCCTTAGATAAATCAGCTGAGCCTTATGTCTCACACTGAAGACATATTATGAGCATACAGAGAGGTTTTTGCAGTTCTGGTCGCCATATTAAGACAGCTAAATTCAAACCAGAATAATGGTTGTTGGAAGGAATGATGGATTGCTTTTATGAGAAGAGATTAGAAGATCTTGGTGTGTTTGTCTCATAGGAAAAAAATCTGGGAAGGAATGTGTTGTTGTCCAGCAGGGGAATAAAAAAACAGGAAGTGGAAGGTCTATTTGGAAATATGACAAAACTGATTGAAGGCAATAGTTATGAGCAGACCAGACCATACCTGAAGGTAGAACTGGGAATGAAAAGTTGTCAGATAATTCCAAAGTCTTGAAATTTCGTGGAACTTGAATCCTCATGTTAAATATAGGAATAAAAAAAAAAAAAGAAAAAAAAGTATTTTTAAAAGTTGTACTTCAAAAAAAATTGTTTAGAGATCTAAAAATTACTTTATACAATGTGGCTCTCAGTCTCAGAAGTTGGTAAGACCTGACAAGTGGGTAAGATGCTTTACAGAAGAAAAGAAAGGGAAAAAGAAGATGAGAGAATGGTTCAGGTTGGTAGTTCCAAAGTCTTGAGCAGAGTGAATATCTGCTGATCTTTTTTTGTTGTTCTGGTATGTTGGATCTCAACCCTGATTCCATTTCTGTTCCTGACATTCCTGCCAATAGTTAGTTGTGTGCTACACTGCTGTGCTTAATGTGGAAGGGCTAAAGGACATGCTGAAATAATTTGCAGAATTAAGACCATAGAGATTTCTGGGCTGATATTTCAGTTTTGTTTAACTAATTTTTGTGTTAATTTTGTTCTGTTCTGTCATTTTAAGAGGCATAGCAGAATATTTTAATGCTGCATTGTTATGTGGGGCATTTGAAATTATTTTTTGTTGTTGTTTACAGAACTCAGAATAAAAGTCAGGAAGATATAAGTCCATAAGTTCCATTAGAACATAGCTATTTTCAATTTCTAGCAGCACTAATAAATCTGTTCCTTTTATTATGAGCAGATTAAGTTGTCAAAACTTTATCTTCAAGTCAAAACATATATATTTATATATATATTCTTGCTCTGTAATTAGCCTAGGTAAACCTTTGTCCACTTTAGGTGTATTACTTAATGGAAATTATTGTTCTGAATTTTTAATGCTTCTAGCATTACAGTTAATGAAAGCCTGATAGAGACCCAGCCATGGCCAGAAGTAAAAAACCCATTAACTCAAGTGACACAGGAGTAGATCCATAGTCCATTGGAACCTATCAGTAACTTGTAATCTTTAATGTTTGGAAATACACTTCTTTCGTCTCAAGGCTAATGCCAAAGAACCCTTGATGGCTTCATCTGAAAGTTGCACGACTCAATGAGAAGTTAAATGTGAGATTTTGAGAAAACAAGAATGAAACACATTTTACGATTGCTAATCATGAAATACCAATGTGATCTCATAGATAATTCAAATGTTCAGTGGGAATTACCTGTGATGAAAGACAGGTGCAGTGGGGAAGGGTGCATGTAGACAAATAGTTGGAGACTTCAAGGTCTCATTGCACCATAGAACACAATAATATGTTTCAGAAACTGGAACACTGACAAGTGAAGATTTAAAAAAAATTAACCATCTGAAAAACTGGAAACTACATGTAGACAAAAGGTCACATTGCAAAGGGGTTGAGAATGTGGCTTTCAGCAGGCAGAAGAAAAAAGATTAAAACGTGCAGTGTAAAAGTCTATAGTGGCCTCACACATAAATTGGTCTGAAGGTGGAGAGCTGCCTCGAAACCTAAGGTACACGTAGTGTAGACCAGGTGTTTGTGGAACAGCAGGAACTGCAGGAGAAGCCCAATTTACAAGAAGTCCTTCGGCAGAATGAAATACTTGGAAGTGATAGTAGGGATTAGGTTTGCTGAAGTAGGAAATTACTTATTTTTGGAAAAATCCTCTAACTGGAACACATTGCTTTTCAGTGAAAACTGGAGAAGTCAAAAATTTCAGGGGGTTTGTCTAACTGACCTCCTCATCTGGTGTCTAGACTGGCATCAAGGCTATTGAAGTGAGTCATCAAAATTGTGCCTAGATTTTGGATGTCACATAGAGCACCACTTCTGAAATAAACACCTAAATTACCACTAAATGACAGCTACTACATTTAGGGCAATAAGGATGCAGAGGACAACAGAAAAGACACCAAATAGAAAGAAGGCAGGTGACTTTCAAAGTCACTGGAGAAATCTTCCAGGCTTGTCACCTCAAGAGGGTTAGGAAAATTGGACCCTTGGAGCATAGCTGAGCTGAAGGGCTTTGGGAACAGGAAGAGGTGGGAGGTGACAAACTGCAGATCTTGACTTTGTGGGAAGCCATTTAGAGAAGGACAGAAATTGCAGTGGGCTGGGCGAAGAGCTCTGGTGCAGCACAGGTGCATTGCAAAGATCCCAGGCACTGCGGAGGACTGTTTTCACCCACCCTTCTACCCAAGACTGCATCTCCCAGAGTCCCTAAATCACACCATGCCCTCTCTCCTATCAGAAATGGGGCAGCTGTGCTGTCGTCCATCTGTAAGAAGCACTGCACTGCGCAGCCTGTGGGGATGCCTGCCAACTGGAAGTGGGTGAAATTCATTGACCTCAACTTTTTCTGATGAAGGGGGTATTTACATTCATTGCCTTTAACACACAACACTATTTTAAGCTTCAATGTGAATAAAGCTATTTTTGCTAGATGCACAGAGTGTTTGCCATTGTTCTATGTACCTCATCACATCTAATGTGTAAAAATGCTCTCAGTGGAAATACCTGGATCAAAACCAATGAGGAAGCTGCACACATACTTCAAACACCTGCATATCACAAAAATTTAACAGTGCCAGCACCAAATAGTTCTGGTTTATCTCAGAAGAATGTTTGCAGCTAATCCTCTCTTGTGGACATAGATAAACATACTGCAGCTAATACATACTTATCATAATTCAGCGGAGACATTTCAGAGTGCACCACTTAACTGCTTTTCAGTTTCTTTTCCTGTTTTGTCATTATCATTGTTGTGGGGATTTGGTTTTGGTTTTATTTATTTTTTTTTAATTTTGGTTTTTGTTTGTTTGTTTTCCAAATTGTTTACAGGTGATTGTTTGGTCCTTTCTTAGAACTAAACCCACAGAGTACTTCAACTTTCTCTTACTCTCACTGCCGCTTCTCTTTGCATAGAAATATACATGGCTGTGGGAGAGGTACACATAGAGCACCTAGCTGCATTGTAGGTTTCTTAGACCCCATGACAGCACTGCTTGAGTCACTTTGGGCATTGAAATTTAAATTGCAGGTATGCGATCTACATTTATTCTTCTGTGGGACCATTGGGTCAGATATCAGTTCTCATTTCCTAAGTACTATATTTTCATTCAAACCAATTAAATGCTATTTATTCTTTGCCTTTCTTTTAAATGTATAAATAGTTCAAATCTGAGTTATTATAGATCAAGACATATATATCAATGTAACAGTTTGCATTAGCTGTGCCAGTACTTTCTTGTCCTTGTGTTCTTGCTGTAACTTCAAACATGCTTTTCTTCAGTTCTCCCTCTTAAGATGGTATTCTTCTCCTGCATGTCTCTCCTGAATTTCTGCTCCACAGACTTCAGATTGTCTTAAATGGTTTTGAAGCTTTGCTCATGTATCTTGTATCCCAAACTTTCTGTCTGCTCGGTCATATGGTTGTACTGTCTCTGATATGAATCTTCTTTTGTGAAGAACAGATATTTTGTCTCCTGCATCTTCCTCATAACCATATTGTTGGAGGGTTAATGCCAACCTCCAGGTAGGTTGCTTTGGCCAGAAGGCTGTATTTTGATATCATTCCTCTTATGGGTCAAGCAGTTCAGTTGCAGAAGTGGATAATAGAGAGTGAGTGTGTTTGCCAACAGGTTTAACCTACTTGAGTTTTCTCATCATCTGGAGACTTCTCTGAGACATTGTTGTCCTCTTATGATTCCACAGCGTCTCTCCCCCTTGCACTGAACAAGCTGTCATATGCACTACAGAGACTTTTCCTTGTCTGTGTTTTCTTTGAGACTATGCTGAAGTTGCAAAGTTGGGAAAGACAAAACCCATTAAGAAAAGCATTGCTTTTTCATTGTAGCAAACTTCTGATCTAAGAAAACAAAGAATTATTGATTCCACTTCCATAATGTGGAGCTTTCTGCTCCACCTCCACAGCCATGGGTTATCTCACGTATTTCAGGATGGGTGCAGACTGAATGTTATTAATCTTTGATTCTGTCTTTTGAACTAAGAGCATATTGGCATCTTAGGGGTGTGCAGGTTGATAGACCAGGTAGTCCTTGACACCATGCAAGTGTTACTGCCACGCAGCAGAAGTTTGAAGTTGTAGCTGGATAGAGTTTCCTTTCACTTCCTTCACCAAAGGTCATGAGATATAGCTTTCAGGAAAAGAAACTCTTAATTTGTCACAATACTTCAGCCATCTCCTAAAGAACTGTATTTCACTGTTTTCTCAGCCCAAATATTTCCCTGTTCATGCATACCTGAAACTGGTAGTTTGCCTCTGTTCAAATTCCTTCTGCTGATTGACCTGACCTTTGGATATTTACTCATGTGCCTCCACCTTCAGTGTTTTCTGCATGACCTAACCCAACATGTGCTGCATGTGAGGCCAAGAATTAAATGCAAGGTTTTGTGTATTCTTCTTTGAAACATGTGCATTTGAGAGTATGGGAATCTACCTTTGTAGTGCTTTAGGAATAGTGTTCTCCAATTTAGTGTTCCCACTGAAACCACTCCAAACTACTTCCCAGTTTCTCACTCCCTGATTCCTCACTCCTCCCCTTCCCCTGCATCGTGCTGGAGAGAAGAATTGGTGGCACAAAAGGTAAAGATCACAGGTTGAGATAAGAACAATTTACTGGACCCAGCAATTAGATAAGAAAACTAACAGTAACAGCAATGATATTAATAACAAGGATGTTTAAGAGTGTGAGGAATTCACATGCAAATGCTCACCACTATACCACAGGGAGCCACCACCACCCTACCCCTACACAGAAGGGAGCCCTTCCCCATCTCCAGAAAGTTAGGCGGTATAGAATAACCTCCAGGTCCTAGCTGCGCCCCTCTGCTAAAATTAGCCCTGTCCTGGCCAGAACCAGGACAACCTTCTGTATAAATATGTTCAGCCTATGCTTTTCAATGTTTGTCTGTAGTAGTTTGGTAGTGCAACTCCACTTCAAAAATGCCATTTTGTTTGTGAGAGGCATTCCTTACAGCAAATAAATACTAATACTTTGTTCCCAGGGTGGTTTGACAACCATTAGTCTTTTGGGGTGTGGATAGAAAGCATGCCAAGATGGAGCATAATTATCAACTGAACAAGCAGGGTCTGGTTTTGCCAACCAGGAATGATATAACAGGATAATCGTACACTCTGAAAAGATCAATATATAACTGGCTGTCTAAATCTTGAGAGTGGTTAAGCATCTCAGTGTTCTAGCATGCTACAGCCTCTCCTGGTTTTCTCATACTCTTGTTCATTGACTTGATCTTCCTTTTGCCATTTGATTTACAATCCTGGTATAAATTCTTTGTGAACAGAGATTGTATGTTTCTACAGTGGTTGGCAAGTGATCCCATTCAGAGCTGGAATTCTCCTCAATAAAAACAAAGACTATATTTTAGATGCTGGTGGGTATTCCTCCTCACAGATAGGCATAGCATGTAATATCTGAGAGAGGGCATGTGTATATGATTTTACACATTAAGTGGGTTTGAATCATTCATAGGCTTTAGGGAAGTGCCTTTAAACCTATTTCACCACCATGGTAGCCCTGGAGCAAATGCAATGTTAATACTCCTGCTTAGTGATTTTAAATAGTTTGTAAGCTGCTGTAAAAAATGTGTTGTCAAACTCTGCAACTAATTTACTTCTTCCAGTCTATAAAACAAGGAAAGGAAACATCTGTTTAAATGGGAATGTAGTAACAGTGGGGATTATTCTTTTCTTGTCTCTGCTGTTGTTCATTGTGTTTAATCGGTTTAAACATACAAAAATAATGTCACTGATTATTAAGTAGTAATATTTATTAGAGCTTGAGACTCAGTACAAGCCTGTGTAGATGAACATTTTTGTGACACTGCTGGCATCTCTGAAACAAATTAAGCAGATGTGGGAACATTCCAGACATTGCTGAAGATATAGTTCACTCCACATGGATGAAGTTATGGTAGAGTTAGCACAGATGACTGGAGCTATCAACACAACATCTTTGTCCATAAATTCTCTGCAGAAAGGGTTAACGTTGCAAAAGGCATATCCTGCCTGGGAATTTTCATACTCCTCTGTGTGATTCATTTATTTATATGTGCCCTATGTCTGTCTCTCAGATTATTCAGGCCCTGGAATGCCAGAATAAATGCTTTAGAAAGGTCAGCCCTGCTTGCAGGGAGCCAGCCTTGCTGTCCTCCGAACTTCCAAAGCCCAGAGACTGTTTCTTGCATGTGCTTTATAACGCCCCTGAAGAAAATGCACTAGAACAGTATTCAGTGGAGTGTGAAAAGCACTGAAGGGTTTTACCCTGACCATTGTTTCCTGCGAAATGCAAGTCTGGTGCTCTAGCAAAGCCTGGGCTGAGGGGCTGTGCCTTGTCTGCTCTATTCTACTTTATTTGTGGATTTGTCATTTAGAAGCTAAGACAAACCAAGGTTAAGCAGTTGCTTACAGAAGGGAAATAAATAATTTGATATGAATGTTTTGACATAAAGAAGTGAGATGAACAAAAATACTGGGGGCACATTCTATTGATAATTTCTTACTCTGGAGCATGTGGCACTCTGTTGCTGAGCCTTGAGGACCCGGGAAGAAAACTGGCCAAGGCATGAGTGTTATTTTATAGGTTTAGATATAGAATGTAGTGTAGAATATGTAGCAGTAAAATAGTGTGCAAAAGCTTTTTATTGATTTAAGCACTTCAGTGGTATTTGGAAGACCATCCAGAAAAACACTCAGGAGCAAACGCAGTGGAACAAAAACCAGGTAAACATCTGCACTGAAATTTAAGGAAAGGAGATTGAATTTGGGCTGGGATCCTCCAGACGCATGGTCGGCTGTGGCTCAGGTTAGAGATTTTCCACTGACTGTGCAATAATGCGTGTACCTTTCATGTGGTAATTTTTAGAAAGACAAGCAAATCCAGATGCATTCATGGTTTTGGTCTCTACATAGAAAAGTGTAAGTGATCATGGTTCCTTTTAATTTGCCTTGAGTAGCTGGAAAGGGCAACTAGAGCTTAGTGAAATTGCATAAATGGATCAAAGTTTGGATATTTAATTTCTAATTTCCGTAGCAAATTTTTGCCTTTAACTAACATTTTCTCATCATGAAAACAAAACAAAACAAGACAAAATTATCTTCATCAAACCATTCCTAAGACTTCATTTGTGAAGTGTTATTCCTCTTCCATGGTGACTGATAGAACAAAACCAATGGCGGAGTTCATCTAGGGAGCCATGAGATAAACACGGAGCATGCACTAATGGCAAACTCTCAGTGAAATGCCAGGACACGAAACTTAAGAATTAAATCTGCACATGGGGCCTAATTAATATTTTTGTGAAAAATTAAAATTAGTTAAGAGATACAATTAGATTTTTGCAAACTTGGACTTTCTGAATGAGAACTGAGATGTCATTCCATGGGATTAAAATGAATTTTCTAAGACCAGCATTTCTTTCGGACTAAGCAGTAAAAGGTAGCTTAAGAGCCCTTTAAAACATGGGTTATGTATTTTGGTTTTGTTTTTTAGATCTTTGTATGCATTTTAATCACTCTTCTGGAAAGTCTAAGGTACGTATTGTGAACCTCATAATGTCCAGTGGCTACTCTGGGTCAAAGGGTGAAATTCAAGTTTGAAGGTATTTATGTCAGAATAAAGTATATTTTTCTAACTCAATGAAGACACTAAGATGAAAAAAAAATGAACTTTGATGTTGTTTTAAACACCCCTTTACTTCCTTGAAGAGTCACCAACCAATGCAATTTTAAAGTAACATCTTATCAACTGGGAAAGGAGAACAAATACGTCCTTTCAAATATGGCCTCTTCACATGACTAATGAAATGAAATAAGAAGTTCAGCACATGCAATGCCTCATCAGGATATGAGTGAGCCTTTTTTTAATGCCTCTGAAAGGCAACCATCACTTTTACAAGATCACATAATGGAAGGGCTTAAAAATCCTGCATGGAGGCTATTTGTATACTTGAACAATGTCAATCAGAAAGATTTGAACCAGTGGGAAATGATTCCATTGGTTTTCTAGCTTTGATCACAAGAGGGAGTATTTGCAAGTAATCTTTCCTTGTAAAAACAAAATTGCTGCTTAACAGTGCAAGCAGTGGGTTTGGGCAATTAACTGTTTTCTGCAATGCACTAGCAACATCCATATCAAACTTGCAACAAGCGCAATTGTTTCTGTCTGTTTGTAGAAGTATGCATGATGAGACCTTCAGAAACTTCATGCAGGTTGTATACCAGTCATGGTGAACTTTTTTAGAGGAAGAAATTATAGTCAGAGCCAGATTACTGAGGCATAAATTCTTTGTCAATGTATCAAAGTAATAAATGAATCCTTCTTCTACTTGTATCTTTCTGCCGAAGAGAGACTGGTCTTTCCACAAAGGACATTTTAATTTCTATTAGTTATAATCTTTAATTATAATTTTTTCAGGAGGTAGAATGTCAAGGAAAGGAACATATGGAGTGTAAAAATAAAAAGTGGCACTTTTGGACTAGTGTGATTTAAAGGTCACAGTTTAAAGCTGTATACAAGTTCATAACAGCAACAAAAAAGTCCTCATTCATTACCAATGACATGGCTTGCAGCTGTGTTTGGTGCTGATCAGTTATCTTGCACTAAATAAAGGAAAGACAACTTGGCTGATAGAAATAAAAACAAAGAAAAAGTAATACTGGCATAGTGTGTTACATGTTTAATCCAAACATCTTGAAACCAAGCCATCAGTTAGTGAAGGTTCATAACTTTCAGGCAAATTAAGAATAATTTTTGCCTCCTCTTTGACCTATAAGCAGAATTGGACCCAGAGAGGGAAATACTGCTGACGCAGTGGGAGTGAAATGACACTTAGGGGGAAGGATGGGGGACCCCGTGTTGTTGTAGGAATAGACACTTGCTTGAGGTTTCAAAGGAAGATGGTAGCAGGCTTTATAATTCCCAAACTGCTGGGTTAACCTTTTCCTTATTTAAAAATGTTACAGAACTGTTTGGGAATCAGAGGAACAGGGAGCAAGGGCAGAAGGATTTGCTTTAAAGCCACACTGTCAGGTAGAGTTATGCTCTATATAAATGTGATTTTTTGAAGACTGCTAGATCTATAGAAAATTTCCCCAAAATCAAATGTGGAAAATTTTTCCACTGAAAAAACCCCTTCTATTTGTATTTAACCATTCCACCACAGTGTCTGCAATCCAAAGGAAGGGGCTTTGCTCAAACCCCTCACTGCCAATTTTTCTGGCCTTCTTAATCATTTTGCAGTACAGAGAGCTGCTCTTTGTGGTCAACACGTACTTTTCCTGACTGCACAGAGGTGTTTTGATGATAGTTGGCAGAGCAGTGTGTCAGGAACTTGCTTACTGACATAAGTGATAGGTGGGAATATATCAGAGCCAGTGGCAATGTCTGAGTGGCCAAATCATGAAGGAGTGGAAAATGCCAAGCCAGTGCTCAGAGGTGTGAGTAAGGATGGTGCCTCTCTGCTCTTCCCCTCCAACCACACACACACCTGTCGGCTCTGCAAAGTGCTGGCCAAGCCTGTGCTCTCAAGGATGGTGTGTGACAGCAGGAGAGTAGAGGAGAGGAAAGGAGAGGAGTGAACAGGAGAGGACAGGACAGGACAGGACAGGACAGGAGGAGGCATCAGCTCGCCATGGCCCCATACCCCCATCCCATCCCTGCAGTTGGAAGGAAGCACTGCTGCTCTCTTAACAAAGAGAAACTTAAATTGGAGAGCTTGGAATGAGTTTTAATAGCTCTGGTTTGCTCATCTTTGTGCATAGGTTTATCATTTCATTCCCCACTCTGAGTAGCCATTCTTAATGCCTGGAATAAGAACCAAAGTAGCTGTGCTGGAACCAGCCTCTACCTACTCTGTCCCTCTGATACTATCATAGTGAAGAGGTGATAGGATGACATCCATTCCTGAAAAGTGGAAGTGTTCATGTCTTGGGGTGACTTGGAACTGAACCCATTTAATAGCCCCAAGAGTCAAGACATGGTGATTTTTTGGCTTTAACTACACTGGAGAAGCTTTCAGGCAAGTATTTAAGAGGGTTTCTATAAAATCATCTTTTTTTGCCAATTGTTTCTTGATTTTCCCAGTTCCCAAGCCTGATTTCTATATTGCTTCTTCTTTTAAAAGTACATGTTCCCTTTGTCCCAGGGTTGCCCTTAAAAGCAGGAGTGCAGAGGGAGAGAATATCCTTTCAGCTCGATGTGAATTGCAAAGCAGGGCTCTCTCCTTCCATTCTTAAACACGAAGGGTGGTACGAGTAGCAATGCTGACAGTGTACATTTGCAGATGCCACCATATGGGTCTTGAAAAACTAGTTGCACCGATGATTCCCTGCACATGTAGGAGACAGTTTGCATTGTTGGCATCGTCCCTGCACAGAAACAAGCACAGCTTAGCAAAGCTAAGCAGATGGCACTAGATCTGGTGCCAGGGAAGCACTGAATTAAAGGTTATACCCACCAGGTTTGATGCGGTGCCAGTTTGAATTGGTACAGAAGCTTCGGCCCACCTGCTTATTGGCCCCGTGACATCTGGCATCTTTTTTTTTTTTCTTTTTCCCCTTGGACTAAGCTAAATGCAGCAAGGAAAAATGTCATTTTAAAAGCTAGTTACCAATAAATGGGATTAAAATTCTCTAAGAAAAAAGAAAGCCTTACAAATACATTCTGTTTAGCACTGCTATATTAGAGATCTTGGGACAGCTTTGTGAAGATTATGTGATGGAAAACACGGGTCTGGGTAAAACCACATTTCACAGAAGGCCTAATGGTCAGGGCGGCATACTAATGAGCTCATGGAGCTGTTAGGAGTTTACGGCTATCAGCAGCCTGCACACAATGGCTCAGTGTCTCAGACTGTCACCCTACATATGTTGTCACTCAGAGCAGGAGAGATATTTTATGCTATGCCACCTGAATGTGGCTGGTATAGGTGCCTAACAGACAGCAATGCACCCTGCTAAACTTACTGCCTGCTCAACTTGGGTTTCTCCCTCTCCTTTCTGTTGTCACCCTTCACCTTCTTTTTTTTTCCTTTTTTTTAACCAGTCTCTCCTTCCTCTCCACACGTTCACATGCTGTATACACAAATATGCTGCCATGGGGACTGTGCTTGTTGCAGAGACTAAACCTGTTTATATGTCTTCTCCATTAGGGATTTAATCCTTGCTCCCTTGGTGTGAAATGAAAGCATGCAGCTGTATGGCACTCTGGAGATGATTACCAATAGAGCTAAGCCTGAGTTTATACACACCACGAGCCCGATTAATCAACAATTTATTGACTCAAAATTGAATCCATACAGCAGTGTTTTTGACTTCTTTTCTTTCTTTCTTTTTTTTTTTTTTTTTAACTAGGGTCTCAGACTGCCTGAATAATTTTGGTAGAGAATTGTCAGAAAATCATTGAGCCAGATTTATTAAATATCTGAAAAATAGTGACAGGCATTGTGTAATTTCTAAGGCTCCATCACAAAATGGCAGGGAGGTCGATGTGCTTATAAACTGTAGACATACTTTTTGAAATCATCAGTGCTGGTTTGCAGTCTTCATTAAAAAAGAGAAAAAAATAGTTAGCTTTGGACATTGCCTTGAATTTTCTTGACATCTTTATATCCAGTACCCATGTTTAGAAAAAAAAAAATTAAAAGCTGATAGGAATGGATAAATAAGGTAATATATATCTGAAGAAATAAATGTACCGGGGAACCAGTTATATTGCAAGTGTATTTCACAGCAAAAGACCATTGGTCTCCTCCACACAACATGAAAAATGCTGTACACCTGGAAATTCTTAGGCTGAGAATATTTTGTTATAAAAAAGAGACTAATATTAAACATCCAAATTTTCCATTGCTGACCTCTTGAGTTAGAAAGTATTTGCAAGGGACCTGATCCAAACCCCACTGAAGTCAGTGGAAAGACTTTGTTGGTTCACGCCTGTCTTGACCTTGTTGCTGGTGTCTCTACCTCTCTCTTTCTCCAGCACAGTGAACTGCATGGTGCCCTTCACTGCAGGAGGCTGCCTCACAAAGCCATTCCCAGCACAGATATGTGTTGAGTTACAAGTTGGACCCTGACTTTTTAAACTGTCCTACAGCACAGCTTTGGAATCTGCTGGGCTATTGATTCCCAGGGGTAGAATTTCATGGCTTTCAGCTCTAACCTTCTAGATTTGCTGCTTGTAAACAACAGCCTCATTGCACAAAGTGAAAACACTGGATCTATTCTGGCAATGTTTCAATACGGATCAATGTCTTGGAGGTAACTTCATTCTTCAGCTGCCTCTGAAGCAGCTTGATCTGTGAACTCTCCAGATCTTCAGATTTTCAGAGATGAAGGTGTACAATGGCAGCTCTATTGGTTTTGGTTTGAGTGAGGAGAACCAGGCTGGCCTTTACAGGTTGCCAAAGCAATACTTGGGTTATTTCCTTGGGTTTTGATGAATGTCAACACCTAAATAAAAACAATGGGCAAGGCTTATCCTTATTCACAACAAATCCTTCTCCTTGTCTTCCCCAAACTTGGGGAATTTATCATTCAGTCTAGTAGCAGTACTAGTTGAAAAGTGGTTTGTTTGGTTTTGGCTTTTTTTTTTTTTTAACAAATTGACAAATTTTCTATTTACATAACAGATTGGTAAATAGTTTGGAGACAAATCACTTTTGCTAGCTCCTCAGATTTCTTCATCTAATACTGCTTTCTCAGAATATTGCCAATTAAAACTTTTCCCTAGCATTTTTAAGTTATAGACAATATCTCATATTACCCAGGGACAATGATGTTGAATTAAAAATAACATCCCTAAATAAAAAGGTTATAAACAAAGAAGTTTATTATATATCTGTAACCAACATACAATAAGGATAGAAATTTCATTAATTATTTGCCTGAAATTAGTCTGTTTTCTTCTTTTATTGTTTATTACTATTGCAGTTTAAATTTTCCATCTGGCACAATTATTTCCATCACTGTCACTCTCTTCGCCATCTTCAAATTCTTCCCCATATTTAGTATCTTCACCACTCTCATCTTCCTCTTTGAACTAAAATCATAATTGGCTCCTCTCATGGAATTTGAAATACAGTATTTCCTTAACCATTCAGTGACAACATCTGGTTTTATCTGATCCGATGTTGTCTTGATCTAATGACAAAGCAGTTCTGTACTAGGACTTCATCTTCCCTGTAGAAGTTACAGCAGGATCCCATGCCAAGAGCCATGAGGGCTACAAACATCCTTTAAAGGGCTTGCTCTCTACATCAGGTACTTGCAGTTGTGACATTCCTACTGGTACAACTGCAAGGGCTGCATTCTTTCCTCCAATGATATTCTTCTTTGCTGGTGTTAGATACACCTAGGTGTTGAATGCACCTAGGACAAGCATTCTCCTTTTGTGTATCAGCACACCTGGTCTCCTGTTCCAAACGATGTTCAGCCAAACCTTCATTAAGTCTGTAGACATCCATCCTTAGTTTTGACACCTAACAATTATTCCAGTAGGCAGCTGGTCCTTCAGCATTGTTTTCCGCTTCAAGATCACATACGGTGGCAATTTTATACCATCTGCTAACACTGCCAGCATTACTGTAATGCACATTTTTTCATTCCCCAAAGTTTTGATGATGACGGATTTTGTGCCTATTTCTTCAATGACGCTATTGGATGGCTCATCAAAGGAAACTGGTGTCTCATCTGCCTTTTCCATTTGGCTCAGCAGGTAATCGTGACCTTCACGCAATCCAGTCACGTACTGCTGGAATGCAATGACTTTTTTGCTGAAGTTGGAAGGTACATGTTGGCAAAATGAAGTCCTTCTCCTTAGGCAAAAACCATTATGACACATCATCTTCATGCACCAGTCATTACTGATTTTGAACTTTTGCCACGGAATTTGTCATGCTTGTGCTATTTTGTGAATTCTTCATGTAACGATTTCCTGCACAACAAGGGTTCTATCCTTTTTCCTTTTTTTGTTTTTGAGTGCACATGTTCTGCAACTTATCTTTCTACATGATCAGGAGGGATGGAGTAGACGACCTCCAGAGGTGCCTTCCAACCTCAACCATTCTGTGTTTCTGGCATTCTGTGATAGTTCATGGAAGTGCCCTTTTCAGTGACTGAATAATTTCTGCATTGACTTATTGCATAACAGTTTCTGTTTTCATTATTTCTGTCTTGTCACATGTGCCTAAGTAACATTATATTTCCTCTTGGGATCACAATTGTTAGTTAGTACCCAGAGTTCCATCATGACTTTTAAATCTGCATTGTAACTCCTACTTGTTCTTTTTGGTATGTTCCCTCTTGTACTTGGCCCTTTGACCTCCAGATGTTTTGCTATTTCCCAATTTACCTAAAACTATTTAAAAAAATCACATTGGAACTCTCTGATCCACCTCATGTCTATTCTCTAGCTGCTGAGAAATACAACAGTAAATCACTGTATTGTCTTCTTCAAACTTTGGGCTGCTTTGGGTAAGTTTGTGGACATAACTAAGGAACTTTCTGCAATTCATTGTCATGGCATCATTATAATACAAAGGGAAGACAATCTCCAATTTTTAAGTTAACTTTCTGGACAAAACCCTCTAATCCTACTTCTGTGTAAAGCGAGTGTTGGGGTTTTTTTTCTGGAATTGTGGTCAGATTTAGTCAGAAGTTTCTTTTTACTCCAGAAACCATCAACATAATCTATGTATCCGCTCCAGAACAGCTAATTTTTTTATTAAATGAATTAAACAAGTCTGCATAGCACATGACCTGTGAAATCATAGTTTTTGGCCAGCTAGTCCTGCAGCATGTGTGCTCTGGCATGGGCAGAGCTTGGCTGAGCAATGACCCAAGGCCCCATGGGTGCAGACATGCCTCTGGTGTGCTGGCCAGTCATCCAGTTAGTGTTTGTGCAACCAGAGAGAGAGACCAGCCCTCTTGCCCCAGATTTTCTTGCTGTAGATTATATGACAGTTATACTGGTCCTGTACATAGACTTTTAACCTGAGTAGTACACAATAAACACGGCACACACAAGTCATATAATGCCAGGTGACAAGCATAATACTGCTCATAACAATACAAAATACAAGGTATTTTCAATGCATAAATAAACCTATTCATAAACAACATTTTAGCAATTAAGCATACTTACTCGAAACTTTTTACTGTATTTTTATATTTTGAAATATGTAGAAGTACAATTAAATTATCTGCATTAACAAAAAAAATCCAAGCAATCAACTCCTTGTCTTTGCATATTATTTCTTGAAACTAATTACTCGCATGGTTTAAAAATAACAACAAAATAAATTGGTAGCATCCTACATTTCTACTACCTTAATCCTTAACAGCAAGCATTGAACTTCCTTTTTTTCACCCAGTGACTAATTCCGGATAATAAATTGTGTGTTGCTGTGAAGTGCCTCATAGCAATGGAATGTATTTAACTTCTTTAATTAAGCTACAACCGGATCTATATTTAAAAGAACGTTGTTCCTTCATTATTTTGGTGAGTTGTATTTAACTTCACAAGTTACAGAGTAGAACTATTTTACAGACTTTCTTTATTATTTGAATGGTAGACAAATAAAAGTGGACATAAAAAAGGTCGTTTGTATTTGAAAGTTTTATTGCTTCAGTTACAGATAGTACATATGAGTGTAAAAAGACTGTAGCCCATATTAGTTCCGCTATATATTTCTGGGTTTGCTCTTTAAATTAAAAAAGTGTGGAGGCATGAAAAACAGATGCTTTCAACCCATTTTCCTCCAAAGTGAGAAAAAATATATGTTTGTTTTGAGGTGCTAGGAAAATTGTATATAGGGATGGAGTATTCTGAAAAGATTGTCTACTTCCTGAGCAATTTCTTTGAAGCTGGCATAGACCACATTGCAGTTCATGGGATCAGGTCTGCATTTTGGAGGTGAGTTCTTGATGCCTAAAGAAACATAGGGTTTTTTAGTGCAAAATCTGCCCCACCATGTAAAACCTCAAAACAAGACTGCATGTACATCTGTTGCATGTTGCTTTCTGGGAGGAATCTTGAAGCTGGAGGCCACCAAACGGCTGCAGATCTGCTCCATGCTGAGCACGTCTGTGGTGTAAAAATGCAATGTGCTGTGCAGAGGGAAATGACTGGAAGCTTTCACTTAGCAGGTCTGCATAATATGGCTGCTTATGATTTTATTCATATAGCAGTACAAGTAGGGTTTAGATTTTTGTGTTCATTTTTCAACAGATATTATCTCTATATTCACAAGAATAAAATAAATGTAGGACTGCTTGCAAACTCTTTTGTGGGTGTCCAAGTTCCTCTTCTTGATTAGCTTCTTTTTCATTTGTATTAGTATCATCTCTTTTTTTGTGGGATAATTTGCTCATTTTCCCCAGGTTATTTCTTAAAATGTTAATACTTATTTCTTCTTTTCTAATTTGACTTTTCATTAAGATAATTTAATTTTCAATTTCAAGAGCCTCAGAAATGCAGTGCTAAAAATGACTGTAAGGGTTAAGGGTATCAACTAGAGTAACTGTTAGATCATCACCAGAACATCAGGCTTCCTGTTTAATGTGGTTTTGCACTGGCACACCATGTACCTATGTAATTTATAAGCACTAGCACAAGTAGACAGTCTATAAAATATCCAGATACAAAATCTGTTTGGTTTCTGCTGGATTTTCTTGTAAAAATGTCCTAGTTTTCATACAACTGACTTTGTCATATTCAAGTCTGACCCCTGCCAAAAGGCAAAGGGATTGTAATTTTAAAATTTGGGCTTCAAGATCAATATTGCCACCACTGGTATCAGTGATAGAGTCTCTAAAGGCAGCATTTTATAAAGCTTTGATGCAAATTGTAGCATGGTTTTCATTTTGTGAACAAGAACATTTGAAAACAAGACATATAGGGAAAGAACTTAGAGAGGTGCACCAGCTGAAGAATTAGAAGATAATACCACAAGGCAACATACAGGAAAGCAAACCAATGTATCAGCCTGTATTAAAAACCAATTCCCCTTCCAGAATGGTTATACTATGGTATGACATCCACTGTAGTGAGCTGCTTCTTTGGGTATATAGAAACAACCCCTGAGGAGGACCAGCACATTTCTCTGAGATAATTTAAAGCAAACAAATAGCTTTTTGTGAAGTCAAGGGGAAAAAACTAGCAAAAAATTAACAAAATTTAAATAAAATGGAAGCTATGTTTTATAAGCAAGTCATTAAAAGAAATACATAAATTTATTTTTTCCATCACATCTTACGATTAAAAAACCCCCATAATATTGTCTTCAGCAGACATGGCCTACAGCTAAGAAAAAATTATTCTGCCTTATCCAGCTCAGTGCTTGAAGGGAAGCAGCAACTCCTGAGATGTGTAGGATCAGTAATGAAGTCCAACCATAGGGCTGGAAACATGACACAAAGGCCAGCCTTCAAATAACAAGTCCCAAGATTATTTGGACAGGATATTTGGACATTCACTCATAAAATCAATAGTTCATTACAGTATCAAAGGCAGACAAAGACAATAATTTGGGGGAGGACTTTTTTTAATTATTATTATTTCTTCTGTGCTGGGAAGTTTTACATAATTTTAGGAGGGACTAGGGTGAAATAATTTCAAGCTGATGAGTTTTGATGCTGAATTGAATTAGACAAAATTTCCTTGCTGGTATGTTGTAATGGAGATTTAGGGAAAAGAAGATATTGTAATATTCAGATAAGTATACAGTAATAACAATACTGCAAAATCTCCATTGACAGAAATATTTAAACTCTCTCACCTAGACTGTATATAGCTTCTTTCCCTCTGTAAATATTCTTGTGATATAGTAGCTGGAAAAGATTACTTTTCGAAGACACAAGGAGGAAGACACATGTCTCTTAAAATCTGTTTCAGTTTCCAGTGTAGCATTTTGTTCAAAAAACCTGAAGGAACATTACAGCAGTGTTGGCTTCTCCTTGGAATCCTCAGTCAATGAGTGAGCGGGGTTATGCCATTTGAACAGTATTTATACTCAACTCACATGCTGCTTATTAAATACATGCAACACAGTGGCTACAAAGTTGAAAAGAGAAATGATAAGATGAATGTTTTGGAAAAAAGATGGTTCCTTTTTTTTTTGTGATAGCATGCAAACAGAATTATATGGTTAATTATTCATATAGCTTTAATAAGGACAGCAATTCAAAATTCACAGGAAATGCCTACAGTGTTTCAACAGCAAGATTAAGCAGCATCTATCAAATATAAAACTAGCTGTAAACATAATTAGCTTCAATGTAATTTGACATTGAAGTGGTTCTAAGGATCCAGGACTTGGTCTGTAGTCAGCAATGGCAACTTTTCCATAGTTCTTCATGTGACAGTCAAAGCACCAAGTAGAAGTGACCACCACAAAATGCTTTTGACATAACTACAGGTAAGAGATAACTAAGCAGTGACTGCCATTATCAGAGTTTTCCATGCAACAGATTCAGCATGCTCTTAAAAACTATCTGCCATGTGACTACAGTGTCGCTAAGTTATGACAAGGAAATATCTGTGATATGACAGTGGCATCGTACAACTGTCAATATAAAGTAAGTGCGATGGGATTGCTCTGTGCTCTAAAGCAACTGTCATGTAATGGGGCTGTGACTAGGCTGTAATAGCAGTGTGACTGCAATGTGCCAGCAGAGTGACTGATAGGTAACTCCTGGAAGAGACGGTTCTCAAGTAAAATTGGCTCTAATCATTTTGAAATGCTGTGGACCCCATTTGTAGTGACAGGCACTGCCCATCAACTTTGGCGAGCTTTTAGTGAGTACCTCATGAGAGACCAAGGCAGTTTATTGCTGTGCTTCTGGCAGCCTTAGAGTTATTCTGAATAAAATATTCTGATATCTATTCAGAGTTGCACTAAGGGAGCTGACTCTAGGTATAGCCTCATGTGCAAATGCCCCCAAGCAACAGATGGGCAACACTGGCCAGTGATGAAAACAAGGGGTCAGAGTTGACTCCCTGGATGTTATTGCAAGAAGTCTTACCCCCAGAACTTTGTGGAATGGTGCTGCCCTATGGTAAGTAGAACAAAGACCTCCCTCTTGGGGAGGTCCCCACTATCTAGGAGCACTTTGGACCAGACTTCTCCTGTGAGTTCTTGACCTCTCTGCTGGTCAGCCCCTCTGGCTCCCCAGAATTAATGTTATGGGCACTTGGCAAGTAAGGAGAGAAAATATGGCAAATTAATTAAGAAAAAGGGAAGAATTATTATATTCATATCACAGATGGAGATATTGATGTTCAGATTAATTGATTTGCCCTGAAGCCATGCAGTATGTCATTAGCAGCCTTCTGAATATAGTAGCGTTGCTTGAAAAATGGTTTCTGTGGATAGTCTTCAATTTTCCATTATATCAATGGAGAAATCTATTTCTCTAGAGAAGAAATATATTTTTTGCAAAAAGTAAGCTGTTAGGAACTTCCATTATTTTTAGCTTTTGAAATTCTTGGTCTCCTCCCCTCCCTCAGATTTCCTTATCTTTCAGTTTGCCTCAAATAAGATTTGAAACATTACAGCTAAAATGAGCAGAAAAAAACCCAAAAAAATAAAGGTTAGGAGAGCTTCTCATTTTCTTTAATCTTTTAAAAATGCAATGGCCATCTTTACTTTGGGAGAAATTTCAGATGGAAAATTAATATCTGCTTTAGAACATCAAGTTTGCCTTATTTAAGATAAAGGCATGGACAATTTTATATCAACAAGACTGAAGAAAAAGTCAGTAATGCCATGAGATGCCAGATAGCTAATTTTTATCCTCCTCTATTGTTTAAGAGATAAACATCAAACTTATTCTTATTTTATGATGTCGTAATTAAGAAAAGTAAAATAATCTATATTAAAGGTAATAGTCATTAGCCCAAAGTAATATTACACTGTGAATTATAGTGATATTCTGTGTATCATTTGCCTCAGGTTTGGCCAGTATCTGAAGTAAATATTTCTGTTAAATTTGCGTATTGCTGTATTAAGTGATTTGACAATGCGCTCTCAGGCCTACCATTTGCTGACTCCTGTTCAGAATTCTATCTGTATTCTGGTGTGCCTGATACTCACTTGATGGACCTAAACAGCTCCATTGGAGTGTGGTTTGTAGCTTAGGAGGTACTTTAGAAAATGTGTTAATTTGAAGAACAGTCTCTGCTTGAGAGATTGTGCAAAGTGGACTTTGGACCCAGCAGACTGTAAAGGCTGGGGAGGAACTGTTACAGTCTGTTGTGCTAATCCCTTTTACAGCCTTTTGGGTCAATAATCTGAGCACTAATGTTTCCTTAGATCTATTGTGTCAGTCCAGCTGCCTTTCATTCATATTAAATTTATGTGCTTAATATCTTCAGGAGATTCTGGTGGGAAAAAAAAAAAAAGTGCAATTTACACTGAAATTCAAAGAAATAATGTAGTCAGATTGCTGTCCCCTTGCATTCCCACCTTCAAGAATCCCAAATATGTTAGTTCATGTAATGGATCATTGGTATGTATGTCATTGTATTCAGGTCACAAATCAAACCAACTGTGTTGGAAAGGAATGCAAACATCACTCAAGTGGAGAATAATATTTCATACTAAACAAAGGAGGACAGGAATAGAAGTTTATCCTATCTGAAAATGGTTCTGTTTCTGCATACCAATGCCTTCTATCAGCAGAAACACCTGCAGCCACCATAAGGTCCACCTTTCAAAGGGAACATTTTCATCTTTTCCCTTATTCTTTAATATAAAGGAGCAAAATAAGTATACTGATGTGCAATTAATTGTAAAGGCTCACTGCTGAAAAGATTTACTTGTGGTTCAGCAGTGTAATCATCTGTTGGGCATTTGCTATAAATCATGGGTGTCTGCTGTTGTCTCCACTAATTAGTACACTAACTTATTATTAAGTCCCTTAAACATTATACGAGATTGGGGCTGTGCACAGAATTACTGGGGGAATGAGAACACTTGAAGTTTTATTGCACAGCTACAAAGCATACAATAAATATCGGGGTGGTGGACAGTTGTAAGACATAAGACAAGATGGAATATATATCCCTTAGTAAGTGCTCTACCCATCCATAATTATAAAAGCCCTTTATTTTTCAGCCTTCAGTGTGTCTGTTCAGTCACTCAGGCAGCAAATAAAGGTCTCAAACACAATAATTCAAAGCAACTGGTACAGTAGTAAGTGAAGTTTTAAACAACAGTAGACAAGTTGATTAGAGCCTTTGGAGATGCATGCCCTGAATAAAGGTTAACCTTTGTGAACTTTGAATACAAAGCTTTCAGATGAATTTTATATGAAATCTGGTGACAAAGAAAAGCACTATTCAGCAAGGGCTGATTAATTGAGTTACACTTCATTGTAAACCCCTGACAATGATGGAAAATAAATTTAGCAATGTGCTTTGTAGCCATACATATTGACGGAATCTCACTAAAAAGCAAGAATCAGACCACATAAAGGCCCTGTTGAATACCTCTTAAGATAGTCTGGTGAGTGAAATGTAAAGCCAGGATTTACAAATATTACATAAGTGAACACTGTTACTGCACTCAGGCTGAAAAATCCTGTTCAAATCCAATAAGTGGTTTAAGATGTGTAAATAGAGGTTTCTGCAGGGAGTCAGGCATTAGAAGCCACCTGGAGCATGTGGTAAAGATTGTATCCATCAATACAGCAGCTGGGCTGAAATTATAAAGAGAGCTGCTTTCCATCATGCTTGTTTTAATGCATACATTTCTCCTGTCACTATCACCCCAGGAAAACTACTAACTACAAAAATGAATGGTACCCATTACCTGATATTCATACTTGTGACAACAGAGACAACAATCACAACACAACAGTAAGCAAAAAAACTGATATCCAAATTATTTTTAAGTTGTTGCAGTGGATAGATCTTGAGAACCAGTTGGTAATATTTTAATAACACTGTAGGTTAGAGGAATGAAGCAGGCATCTGGCATTCAATCCAAAGTTTCCTTCTGCTCCACACATTCCATCAAATCATGCACCAAAGCAGTTTAAACAAATCAAGATTAGTAAAAAATTGTTCCAAGAAGGGGAACCCTACGTAAGGTTCAGTTGTATGCCAGCACCAGAGGAAACATGACACTGGTTTTCATTGTGATTATTTAAAAATAGCGCAGATTTACTATAAGAGTGTTCCCAATGCATAAAGATAGCTTTTTAACCCTTCATTAGTGTTGGACTCTCTGAAGAGGCAAAGTAGGCAGCTGTTTGCTTGAGGTAGTAGGTCAGGGCATCAAAAACTCCTCTGCAGTTTCCTTCCCAAACTGGCAAGAGTCATGGGTGACAGAAACACGATCTTCAAATTACAAAAAGCTACAATGAAAGCAACATGCAAGTGTCACTCCAAAACAGACAAGGAAACTGTTAAATTGCTCATTGTAAAGTCAATGTTAAAAAATAATAAAAAACAAGCAAGCCATATTGCACGTGTAGGGACAGACTGTGCCACTAAGCCACCGGCCCAAGCCGTGGGTGGTGTGGAGTAGCATTGTTCCCCAGCAATTAAAATGAACATGCTCGCCACACAAAACTGCAATGTGTTCCTTCCTCTGTGAGTTGTGCCCTCCTTCTGCCCTCCTTCTGCTCCCTGACACAACCAGCCACAGCAGTGAGCCGAAACTCTCCTGTGTTCCAGGGAATTTGGGGGACTGCGAGCCTTGCTGACATGTCATTGCAAATTAGGAGGTAAACAGTGTTCCCTGAATGATTTTTGTCCTTCTTCCTGTGCATCAGTTCAGACATCAGAACTGCCAGTCCTGTATTTAGGTTATTATCTTATTCCCTGTGGATTTTGAAGGAATATATTAATACTGATTCTGGGTGTACGGCAAGAAGCAGCTTTGTAGCTGGATGGATGAGATGTAGGTTGTGTAGTGGTTCCTATGCAGATCTTATACATCGGGTGAGGTAGCTGGACACCAGTCCTCCATCCCAGATCTCACAGGTGAGCAGCAGCCACCTAAGGAGAGAGGACCACATCAATTCCTTACCTTTTCCTTGCCTTACTTCTGAATAATTATGTTTCTCTTTAATTGTTTATGAAGGGAACAGCAAGTCTGGTTTTAAACTTTACCAGAGTGTAGCTTTTCCTCATATGCTATGAAGTATTTTTTAATACTTCATTGCAAATGAGGAGAGCTGATAACAGCCCAAATTCTTTCACTGTTTACTTTGCTGTACAGCTTATTTTCTCAGTAGCCAGCTTGTTTTAAACATGTTAATGAGGGTGCTACAACCTTGCTCTGAATGATTAGTGGGCCAAACCAGTTGAGATGTTTTAGGTGCTCTCCAACATACCTGAGCTAACATCAGAGATAGGGATCTCAGGCACTAAATTGCTACATGAATAATCTCCAGCCACATCCTGCATGTGTACACAGATACACCAGTTAACCTCCCTTGGGCTCGCTCCAGGCCTGATGCCTTTTTTTCGATGGCTCTCACTCACCCCAACCACAGTTATAAAGCTTTCGGTCCCCATGTTATTTTCTACAACTTCTTTCTGACGTACTGATGGAGGAAGGGAGGGAAGAGGGTATTTTTCCCTGTGCCCTTGCCTCCAATCTGTAGATCCTTTCACTCAGTAGAACTCTCTCTTTCTGCTGCCATGGTGATTCAATGAGTTTGAGATTATTTTGCTAAATTTGCCAAGAGACAGTGGTTTGATTCTCGGTATTCTTAGACAGGTCAAGAATCGCATTAGCTCAGGGCAAAATTGCTCACAGTACAAGGAGGTGAGTTTCAAGATCTTGGCAGAACAGCAAAAAGGACTTGCTCTCGACTCTTGTGATAGATGTCATGATGCTGCCAAATAAAAGCAGTTTTGCTGAAAGAAAACTCAGAGTGGTGTTGCTGCAGCCAGAAACAAACCAGAAGCAGTCCAAACAGTCCACCCACAGTGTAAGATTAGGAAGAATATGGCACGATAGCATCAGGCATAATAAAGGAAGAGATGGCAGGTGAATGACATGCTTATTTCACATCTTAGAAGCCATTTAATTTGAGACAAATTGTTGTGCAATAGCTACTCAGTAGCCCAAAGGCAGAAGCACATTTATGCTTCGCATATCCATGACTTGTGTTGCACAAACTGCAGTATAAAAGGCTACTGTTCTTGGTTTGCATGAGCACACGATTAGGTCCATTCACAAATCCACTTTATCCTGCCCTGTTATTTATGTATACACCACTCAGCTACACAATGCAGCACATGGCTCTTTCTGAGCAGGCAGTCTGAAAGTCTTAGCCTTCCTATTTCGAAACAGAACTGGGTAAAAAGCAGAATTTTTAACCACATGGCAAAGAAGATTCAAAAAGAAGTGTTTTATTTTGAAATCTAAATGATTAGAAAACTATCATAAAGTGAATCATTTTCCTAAAAATTATTACAGGGGGCTGAGGTAGTTATGTCACAGTTATGTCTAATACTGGAAATATTCTATGAATATTTTCAAGATGATGACTTATTACTGTTAGGGAAGATATAGTGGAAGATTCTATAATACAGACTCTTGTGGATCTTTGTTTCACACCATTAAGAATTCAGTAAAAATTGTTTTACCCATATCTAACTTGAAATGCTCTCAATATGAAAACTTCATGTTGTGGCATATTTATGTTTTAATATCTTACAGATGAAGTTTCATCTAAAAACTTCAAAGCACTTTGCAAGCAAAATATTATGCTACAGTCCATTGGAACTTACTGTTTTATCAATTTTGTGAAGAGTTTTGACTCTGAAATCAACTGATTTCTAAACTGCTTCTCCATCTCTGAACATCTAATCTTGGCTCATTTTGAAGCTCATTTGGGTGGTTTTACTCATGGCAGTGGTTTTCTACAGTTTTAGCAGTATCTTTTAAATTCTGCCACCAGTCCTGCATATATCCAGGAAACACCTTGCAACAATCAGGATGTGTAAAAATGTGGTGACCTGATCTGCTGCTCATCTTTACTTATATTGTCATACTTGCATACTACTATGAAAAGAGTATTTTGGAGTAGGCTGTATTTCAATTTATAGTAATAGTTAGTCTACCATATCAGGATGCCCACAGGCTTTTTCTTCTGTGGCCATGAACTTTAACTTCTTCTATACGAATGCAGAATGTTGCAAGGAATTTTATTTCTTAATGTTTGTGTTGTGCCCTGACTTGTTCTGCATGACTTCTTTCTTCATGCGTTATTTTTAGCTGCCAGCCTTGTAAATGCAGACTTGCCAGTAAGTAGAGTTCAAGTTCAATCTCAAAAAAGCAAGGCTTTTAAAAAATAAATATGTTGTCTAAGTATTCATTTCAGGAAGGAAAACATTCTCAGATGAAGCAATATCAGCGTTTTTGATTTCTGTGATTTAGAAAAACATGATAAGGAAAGGAATTGGTGTAATTCTTTTCATGGAAGTTTGCAATTTTGTTAAAACAGTTAAAGTCATTAATTTGTAAGTCATTCAGAGCTGCAAACCAGATTTACCTATATATGACAATACATACCTGAATTCTCAAAGGTAATGGTGCTGTGAGTTGTTTGTCTTGGAAAGACATTTTTTGGTCATAATTTTTACTACATACATATGTTTTTACAGGAAATTTTGTCTGTTTCTGCTATTCTCAAGGAAAGCTAACAGGGAAAAACTGACACTGCTGTCTAGCCCTGGGAAAGTTATTAAGGGCTTCGATTCCCTTGTCTAGGAGCATGAACCAGCTTTCACATTGCAGCCAGGACTGTGATGGTGTGTCCTGCTGTAGAGAGGGAACATCATCAGTCCTGTAAATCTTCTGCTGCTCAGCATTAACTGTGCTTGATACCCACTGTGACACAGCTTGACAAGGTGAAAACCACAAATGCATTTCATGGTGGAAAAGACAGTTCAGAGATCCATAAAAAGTGCTTGATGGGCTCCACCTTACACACAGGGAGGACCCCAAGCAACCAGGTGCAGATTAGATTCACAGTCCCAAAATCCAGAAAACTTGCCAAAGAGGGGGGAGGTGTTGTGTGTAAAATATGAAAAGGTAAAACTTTAGACTAAACTTGGAGATTTGAGGCTGGAATATTTACTATACCTAAAAGTCAGCTTCTACCATACAAATTATCCTAATTTTACATACCAAACTATGTGGGGAAAAGATTATCAGAGAAATAATTTTCCATCATATGAATAGCCTTTTGGCTGAGTATTGAATGCAAGCCATTTCCTTTTCTCATCCACTTTCCTCCATCACTTGCTTAAGTGCCCAGATTAGGCTACATGTGAGCAATTGATAGATGGCTCAGAATCTTGACCAGAAATAAATCTTTTCTATGTCTGCTTGTCATATTTTCCCTGTGTCTCCACTTTAGGAAGCTGTTTGGGGAGCAGGGACCAAAAAAAAAAAACTTCCTCAATCTGTAGACTTTCTTCTTAGAAAAGCCCTCTTCTTCTGCTTTGCTGCAATGAGATTGACCTGAATTTTATTGTTCTTTGATAAAAAGTTGAAGATGGATAAACATAGCCTTCTCTGTCATAAGGGAATTTGTATAAAATTTTCTGTGTCTGAATCAGTTCCAAAGTTGTTATCTCTGGATTAATGGTGCTACCTGAGATGAAAAAAGTGCTTGTAATGCCAGTAACACAGGAGCTGAATCAGTGTGAGCTGTAGCATCAATAGTCCACCACCACCACATCTGGAAATAGCACCAGACACCTTAACACTTGCGCCTTTGCCTTGCCATAAAAATGCTCTTTAAGAATGTGTATCATCAGCTTGAAGTACATTTTGAATCAGGAGGCACTTTATAACCAAAGATATGATTTTACTCAGAAAGAAAAATTTGTGAGTCTTCTTACTAACAGCTGGATTTTTTTCAGTTTTTGTTTGCAACTCATTTCAGTGTGAGCACAGCCAATGTGGATATGTGCCTTCTAAAATCTGTAGTAGATAGGAGGATGGATATTTTTATGTGTTAGGGATTCTGTTTGTTGGTGGGGTAGGGGAGGGTTTGCCAGCCAAGCATGTTAACTTCAATTGAAAAGCTCAAATTCAGTTTAGACACTGGTGTTGGAAGTCAACAGACATATTTGAACTGTATTTAGATTGATGGAATTCTGATTTTTCAAAATTGACATTTTTTTTTACTCTGTGTTGCCATGCCAGAAAGAGTCACTAAAAGTGGACTTTGTACGACAATCACTCTCACATTAAAAAGTCCATTTGTGGGATCATGCTTTGTCTATTGCAGGATTTTACACAAGTTTTTTACGTGTTAAACTCACTAGAAATGCAATTTTGCGTGCTTTTGTTTGTATGTGTTAACTGAACCAACATCCTCTCTCTATCTCATAGCTCAAGGTATGTGGTTTGCTTTGTAAGTGCAAACTTTCCCTTCTTCCTGGACTCCCTAGTCACTCATAAATAATACAGACCATAGTACATTCTGATTTTTTCAACAATATCTCCTTTTTGCATTTATCCATTTTTTTTTTTAGCATTCACAGTGAATTGGCAAAAGTTAAAGCTAAAATAAATGCATCCTTTAGTGAGGGAGACGATTTTTTGGAAAAAAAAGTGCAACTAGGACTGACTAATTTCAATTAAAGCTGTGTACCTGATCTATATGCTTTGATTCTATATTAAAGTGACAGCTTAATTGGCGGTTGTGGCTGGATCCAATTAAATCTAATAAGGACGATGAGCCCCTTTAGGTTGGCATGTAGACACCAGCAAGTTACATGTGTACGTTGCTGCGTTAGGTATTAGATATCTTGAAGCAGAGCAAATATAAACATCTTTACTGTGCATCTGCTCCTCATGCAGGAAAACAATGTCCTAAAACATTACAAATGTGAAGAAAAAATTAACCCCCTTTTTCATATTTATAAATTATATTTTATTAGCATAAATATCAACTTTCCATTTTGAAACAGGACTTGGCCAATTTTATGTATTTTAAATAAAAACTAGTACAAGCAGATGAGGAGGATGCACTTTATTTAGAACGATGTTGTTCTTCAGTCGAGGAAGATTCTCTCAGTGTAGCTCCCCGAAAAAGTACATTTTCTCTCTGTAGCTCTGAAGTCATTGAGGTTATCCCTGTATTTACATTGGTTTTCTTTTTGCTTATTTATCTGGGAAAGATGTAGACCTTCTTCACTGATGGTAAGTACTGCAAAGTGCTTGTTGCTGTCTATTGCTGAATTTGCTTCTTCTTCCATCTAATCTGATCCTTTTGTTCACTTAGGTATTCACAGAGCAAAAATGCCTCAAGGAGGCCAAAGTCAGCTGAAAAAATATAAGGGATATGTTCCAAGAAAGTGATACCAGTATGTTAAAAAAAGCAAACTGAGAATCAGAGAAAACCTTTATAATTTAAAATTAGCCCAAAGTAACAGGGTTATGCCAAATATTATGCAGCACTTAGGTGGTAAATCCTTGACATCCATGTTTTCTGTTGTTCGGTACTTATTATCTGTACAACCAGTGTAATTTATCCCCCTCCTTGGAAAAAAAAAAAAAAAGAATAAATAAAATGAATGTGTATGCACATATTTGTGTATATGTATGTGTATATCAATGCACTAATATCTACATACCTGTGGAAAGAAGCAGATTCTGTTCTCATCTCTACCACACATACCCAAGTGATTCTGAAGAAGATATACTAAGCAGAGCTTCTGCACTAATTTGCTTTTTAGGGGGTTTGATCTGAGACAGATTTTTCATATGTACTCAAAACTCATCACTCCAACTGACATCAACAATAATTTTGTTTTGAATGTACAAGGAGCAAGATAATGCCAACTAATCAAAAAAAGTGGTCTCAAAGGTCTTAGGTTGAGTACCCAGCATCAGTAGACACTTTAGGATTACTATCTATGCCTCATGTCCCCACCTGAAACATAAAGAGTAGCCGCTCCGTCACTTCACAAGGTAGTTATGAAGATAAGTGTGATTAAACAAGATTTGGATAACATTGCGATGAGCACTAGAGAAGCATTAATCATTCTGATTTTCAAAGGTTGTTTGAATAGTATGCATCAGGGGGCTGCAAATGGGACAGGAGGAAGAAGAATGGCTAGTTGTTCATTAACTGAGGAAGCACGATCTACTTCGTGCCCTAAGTGAAATCAGGATGCCATGCAAAAACGGTTTTTGATGAGGTTATCAGAGACTGTATTACTAAACTTACTTACAGAAAATGCATTTTCTGGCTTTTAAGTGCTTGACTTTCTAAGAAAGATTGTGATATTCAACTTTTTACAAGATTTTGCTTGTATTAGAAACAAATTGCATTTTCACTTTTTCAAATTTGTGATTTGTAGAAGTCATCAAACATTGTTTTAAGTATCTTGCCATTTATACTTCATAGTTTTGTTCAGTGTTTGCTAAGATATCCCAGTGAAGCATTTATTGCCTCATGTATTAGTACAGGTTATCACCGAGGCAATTTTTCTCAATCTGTTCTTGAAATTTATTCCTTCTTTTCCAAGATGAAAGAAAGGCTGGTTTCCCGAAGTCTGTCTTTCTTCTCTAAGTATCAGCAAGGTTATTAATAGGGACTCAGTCTCCCTACAAAGCTTTCCTCACTACCCTAGGCCACCACCACTACGGCATGGCCTGTCCCATCACCCTTCTTGATGCACCTGATGCACCCCTGCTGCTCTGGTCAGTGGCTCCACATGCACACCATCTCTTTTATAGTTTATGGAGGCTTTGAGAAATTAATAGTATAGCCTGGTGAAACTGCTTTGCTTTCTTTCTTTCTGACCCAGTCTGGGCTCGAATAAAAGGCTACCTACCTGTACACTAAAGCACACAGAGAGATAGTGGTTTCTCTTGGCAGAATACTGCATGCAAATGAACTGAGGAAAACAAGATTTTTTACAAGTTTATCATTAGTTGGAAACTCATGCAATGTTACTACAGCCCTATTCCAACCTGGGATGTTTTCCCTGACCCTGTTTTATCAGCTCTGTACTTGGAATTCTCATGGACAGCAACTGGTGCATGCTGCAGACTACAGTTCTGTGAGCGTTTAGTAACAAGCACACCACCACAGGAGAAAATTGGGCCAGAAATCATAGTCTGGAGGCAAAGAGATTTCCCTTTCATTAAACTAACAGCAGAAGCTCTACTGAGCTTTTCTCTGCAAGCTGTCACTCTTGGATGTTTCTATAGACTTTCCAAACTGCTAAGTTGCAGTAAATAGCAAATAAAATAATTTGGCCCAGTCATCATTTGAATCTATGAAATTCTACATCTCAGAAAGCTCCTAACAATCAGACAAGCTCAACAGATTTTTAAGGAAGTGTAATCAAAAGCCTGGAGGATGTGTTAGAAGTATGAGTTCTGCCTGACTTTGCTAGTGCAGATGAAGCCAACTGACAGTGCATTATAAAGAATATATGTCTCTGTAGCAATGCCTTTCATGGAAGAGCACTTGGTACTTTCTGATGATGAGCAAAGGGATTGAACAGTGTGGGTTTAGTACTGCAGTCATGCACTCCCAGCTATGTGAACTGAACTCAGAGATGTAACAGATAGCTGAAATTTTTGACTGATATTTGATAGTTGCTGCTACCAAAATTTCAGTAATGTTTGGACCTTTGTAGCTCTTATTTTTTTCTGTAACAGGACACTCATTAGAACAGGTGAATCATTTGCTAATAAGTTGTGCTCTCCAGAGATAAACATTTGTCATTGCATATTTGTATTTTTTTACTTTTCATTTCTGTTAAGCATGATATAAACCAGTAATGTGGACTTCTACTGTACAGGATGGGTTTATTCCAGGGATGATTCTGCATGAGTCAATGCTGATCCTGTAGAGCATGTTTTAAAACTGCTCAGTTGGACTTCCCATCAGAGAAGACACAGTCGCTGTATGGCAAGGGTGCCTTTGCTATGTTGCATGTATAGTTCCAAAATCACAGCTTGCTCTTTGGATCATCCAGAAAGACAGAGGGAGAGAAACTGCTGGGTATATAGACTGTGATTGCTTATTTTAACTCAATATAAAACATAAGAATACAAGACTTCTGACAGCTTTAAAGCTCAGCAATCTCCAATATGTTGATTCTGCTATTCTATACATTTAATTTTCTTTTTAAAATGTATCATATTTCTCCAAGCAGTGATTTGCTTTTCAAATTATTGTTGCCTAGCTAAGACTTGTGTACCAGGTGCCATGTAAAAGCATGTTAAAAGTAGATAAAAGCAATTTATCCTGCCCTCTAATTAGAGATGTCTTGTCTTTACCACTGACAATAGCAGCATGCAGCTGTGGCAGAGGAGAGATAATAGCACCAGAGCAGAGAGAAATTAAAGATAGGTTATCATATGCTGGCTGATGTAGAGTGTCATCTCTCCATTGCATTGCTAAGATGATCCTTAGGAAGAATACTAAGTTAGCTGTTGGCCTGACTCAAGCAGATTTATTTTAGTTATTAAATCCAAGGTAAGATTTTATTATAATGAGGCAAAGGGGGCAGAATAATAATATCTCCATTAAATACACAGAAAGAGAATGTGACTCGCTGTGATTACTGTATCAATAAATACATGCACACCACGTCCCAGTACGTGCTGGATCTTTATGAGGGTGGGACTAAGATTCATTTTGCCCTGCATAGAGTTCCTCTTCAGATGAAGTGAATGAGTGCCAGGGGGGTCATATAGTGAGATGGATGACTTGGTGGCATGTCTGCTGGATGATATAAAGGGTACCTTTAGTTCAGCAAGAGGCTCAAAATGAATAGGAAAAGGGTGGCACAAACCTGTACAAATATTCTCATTTTTATATCCCAGTGCCTCAATATGCAATGTACAAAGAGTCTGCACTGGAAAGATGGTGTGGAGAAAGAAATCTCCATCACGATTAGGACTGAGCAGTGTCTCAAGAACTGCAAAGGGGCTTGATGTGGGGGAGCCAGCAGGGAGAAACTCAGTGAGAGTGGAGCTGGGTAGAGGATCTGCTTTGGTTTTAGAAAGCAAATTTCCTCACATTGTTACAATACTACTGGGGTAAGACTCCTAAGTCCTTACCACAAAACTGTGGTCTCGAAATTGTGGAGCAGTTAAAAGAACTTGTTCTTTGTCTCCAGCAAGATGTTAACAGTGGTCATCCTCTCTGCACTTTGTCCAGGTGAGAAAAAACTGCAACACCAAGGCTAAAACTCATTTCTGAGGGAAAAGGTAGTTGTGGGGAGAGGCTGTGTTCAAGGCTATGGTGCAGAATTAGATCATGACTAGGAAATGGGCTAGATCATGTCTCTGACTCCATGATGAATTTTTGCCTTTCTTTTATACCCCTTTTATACTTTTTTACAACTTCTGTATTCTTAGTGCTTTTTTTGCCTACATTCTTGGACTTGTTTTTTCAGCTAGGAGACTAAACATTTTAGAAGTTTCATAGTTAGGGATCAATATGTCCCAGACCCCATGGTCCTCTCCAGAAGACATTCTGTAAACTCAGATAGAACCATCCAGGGGAAGGTTCCCTGGGGAGGAGGGGCTCACTCGAGCCTCTCATTGGGGAATCTTTGATAGATATGCTAATTAGTAAGACCTCTAATGTTATACCAGATTTTTTGTGGGAGTGCATTGTAGTGTGCATTTCAGTGCATTCGACCTGGACTTAGTGCACCTAAGGATCTTTAAAATAAATACCAGGGTAAAATCCTTTTTCCCTTCTAACTGTGTTTGACTCTTGATTTTAAGACCAGGAAAAGGCATCACCTCAATCATCTATACTCATGCCATCACTGACATATGTCTGCACTTCAGAGTTAACTCATGGTCAGATTTCATGGACTGAATGACATGGAACATCATACTGAGCACGCATTTCATGTCCTATGCCCTGATTGCAAGAGATGGATATTACGCATCTTTCCAACGTTCTAGATATTTGTGCAGACATAATAAAACTGAAAGAATGCACTTTACCTCCAGTAAGTTCACAGACAGCACCAAGGTGGGCAGGAGTGTTGATCTGCTGCAAGGTAGGAAGGCTCTGCAGGGTAGAGGGATCTGGACAGGGTGGATCAATGGCCTGTGGCCAGCTGTATGAGGTTCAACAAAGCAAAGTGCTAAGTCCTGCACTTGGGTCACAACAACCTCTTACAGTGCTGCAGGTCTGGGAATGAGAGGATGGAAAGCTGTCTGGCAGAAGAGGCCCTGGGGGTGCTGGCTGACATTGGCTGAACATGAGCCAGTGTGTGCCCAGGTGGCCAAGAAGGCCAATGGCATCCTGGCCTGTATCAGCAATAGCATGGCCAGCAGGACCAGGACAGTGATTGTCTCCCTGTACTCGGCACTGCTGAGGCCACACCTCAAATCCTGTCTCCAGTTCTGGCCTCTGACTACAAGAAAGACACTGAGGTGCTGGAGCATGTCCAGAGAAGGCCTACAGAGCTGGTGAAGGGTCTGGAGCACAAGACTGATGAGGAGCAGCTGAGGAAGCTGGGGTTTTCAGCCTGGAGAAAAGGAGCCTCAGGGTGATCTTATCGGCCTTTTTAACTACCTGACAGGAGGTTGTAGCCAGGCATGGGGCAGCCTTTTCTCCCAGGTAAAAAGCAATAGGATGAGATCAAATGGCCTCAAATTGCACCAGGGGAGCTTTAGATTAGGAAAGACTTCTTCACTGAAAGGGTGGTCAGATATTGAAACAGGCTGCCCAGGGAAGTTGTAGATTCACCATCCCTGGAAGTGTTCAAAAGGCATGTGGATATGTCACTTGAGCACATGGTTTAGTGGTGAACACAGGGGTGTTAGGTTAACAATTGGACTTGATGATCTTAGAGGTCTTTTCTAGCCATAATGAGTCTATGATTCTATATCAAAGCATAGAAAGAAAATCAATTTTAGTGTGCAGAATGCAGAATCAAGAATGACTTCTGCAAATCTAAGCAGACTTCCAGAATGAAGCTTGTATTGACATTAAATAAATTTGGAAAAAAATATTTGTTTAGAACACAACACATAAAATCATGAGTTTCTCTCTATTGCTCTTGCAGTGTGATGCCTGAGAACAGTGCTTATAACTCACCTCATGCCATGGTATTGCATGTACTCCACACAGAAGTTTTTTTTCACTCTGACCTGTCTAGCTTTTGAGTTAAGGGAAAAGAGATCAAGATAAAACCCTCTACTTCTCTTGCTATAACAGATACAGACACAGATAAAGGTTTGTTGATGTTTAGTTCTTTTGACATGTTAATAATGCCACTTGCAGTACTTGAAACTTTCTCCAAAGTTCTAACAAATAATATTTTAGTGCTAGTGGGCAGAGCTGGAGGGGAAAGTGCAGCCAAAAATCAGTTTAACTGATTTGATATACACTGGTACATTTCTCCAGATCTTTTACCTGACTAGATGCTATCAGGGATTGACAGAGATCAGACTCATTCTATATTAATTAAAATGTTGATGTTACTGCTGACTGTAAGTAGTTCCTTTGTAGGGATATTGCCTCTGAAGGGGACTGGAGATAAATCTAGTATACATGCTCTCCACTGTGGTACTGACAGCTACGGAGAATGATCTCCTTGGATTAAATCTGAGCTCTGTTTTCTGTTTTGAGAGAACCGGAATTTAAGCACTGAAATCAATGAGTTCTCCATTCCTGCATTGACAGTGCAATGCAGGGAATAGGTTCAAAGGTCTTAAAATTGTATTTATATTGTATCTGAAGTATTGCAATATTTTATCCTATAATTTTATATTTATATCCTGTGGTCCTAAGCTTTTCAAATCCTTTTCTGACTTTATAAAAATAATTTTACATGATGCCTAGTGGGATTACAATGTGTACTGCCGAACCACAGCTAGGTTTCAATTAATGGCCTCATGCTGCTGCTTGTTCTTACTGGGGAATTGTTTAGTTTCTCCAGGACCTCAGAATCTTCACGGTTTAAATAGCAGTTAGGTCACTGATGCTGGTATACCTGTTAGGTTACATTGCTTAATAGACATAATTTTTTTAGGCTGCTGTTATTTCCTTTTTTTTTTTTTTGCTTAGTAAATTTGTGTTTGTAAAGGTTTATGACGCTGGAAGCATTGGGAATAAAAGCCTCACATGTATCCAAGTCACTAACACTGTGAATTGATGTAATCCTCTGAGATATCAGGCTTTCCATAGGATGTCTGCTTCCTAAAATTTGTTGAGCATATGAGGTAATTGCAGTTCATCCTGTCACCCAACCAATGTAATGATTGCTGGTGTGACCATGTTTCCTCTTGCAGCCAACCTGCCTCTACAATGGAGGTCAAATGAAGAAATAGCAGGGGAAGAAAGAAGAAAGGGGATGTTTCCCATGAGCTAAGTGAACACCAATACATACAGTTGCCTCTAGCATGGGGGGCTGGGAAGCCTCCAAGACTCTTACTTGGGAGGACTGAAATCCTGTGAAGCAGATGGAAAGTGGACGAATGTGCTCACAGGGCAGTGAGGGACAGTGACCAGAGGTAGGGAGCTTACATGGAGGTCCATCTGTAAAGCAAATAAGTCAAGGTGGAGAAGAGAGGAAAATAGACCTGTGATAAAGTGGTGGCACGATGGTAAAGCAAAGGCAAAAAATGAGAGACAAGGAAGAAAAGGAGAAAAGTATTCAATCAACTCAGGGTCTGAGAAAGGGAAAGGAAACTAAGTCTGTATTCTTAGGCTGGGACAAATGAACCTTGTTACACAACAAGAACAGCGATAGCTTTCTGCCACCTCAACAATTCTTTAAAGCACAGTGTTACTCAAATGTGAACTGGCTTCTAAAGACGTCAGCAGATGTTTGACTGAGGCTGTGTCCACCTTCTGTTCACTTCAAACTTGCCAAAGAAACACAGTAGGCAACTGCCTACAGTAAATGATTGCTGAAGCAGTAAAACAGCCACGATCTTCCTGACTTTGCTCCTAGACCTGCCATGGGTGCTGCCAGCAGGGAAGTGCCTGGATGTGTGGGGCCATGATGACTACTTAAGGTGAATGCATTCTCCTGCCAATATAAATCCTTAGCCCTACCTTTCCCGTGTTCATACTAGTGGCAGGAATGGCAAATTTTCCACATTGGCCTGACCCTGCTGCTTCCAGCCCTAGGATCCTTGATTAGTCCTAAGGATCATCTGAGGAGCAAAACCAAACTTTTCATACATTCTGAGAGACATAATTCACTTTCCACCCTCTTCCATGCTTCTTACATTGACGGTGGGAACATGCTACTCAGTCTGGGAGAGGAACCTTCTGTGAGCAGAGAAGCTGCCTTTGTGATTACTTCACATTGCAGAAGTGGCACAGACGCAGAAGGAGCTGAGCTAGTTCAAAAGGGCTATCATCAACAGAGTCCATGGTTTTGTAATTGCCAGAAATTTCTTTTCTGCTGTCTAGAAGTCAAAAGCAGATAATTTTGGATGTGAGAGAAGATGACACTGCCAGTATCATGTATATATTTATACTTTTAATGTATATAGTGGGTCTGGCAATGAGGAGTCCAAACTGGTGACTCCAGCTCCAGCCTTGGTTTGTGTTGTGAGTTTGCATTAATCTTTGAAGCCTGGTCCTTTAGAACGGAGTGTGTGCAAACCAAAGCACCTTTGGCACAAAAATGGGGTAACAGCTGAAATATATGGATCTGGTTGGCTTCATGAATAAGCAGCTAACTTGTACTTGCAATTCCATCAGCTGCACACTTGCCAGGTCTAAGGCTCCATTTTCTGTAAGTGGGAGGCATGACTTTCAAAACAGAATGCTTAATATCATGGAATAAAAGTAATGAGAAAAAAAGGCAGCAACTAATTTTCTGCAATGGTGGGCTTTGAGGGTAAAACAATTCCTCTTCATAAAATATTTTAGACTTTTGCACAGAAGTGTAAATTTTACAGAGCAAAGATAGATATATATACATGTAATTGGTGAAGTGCAGTATTTTTGTGCACAGAACATTTTATTGAGCTCTCTAATGGACTAGGTAAATGGATTGCCCCATAAAAAGTTTACCAAGGCAATAAAAAGATCAAAGACATTTTTCACATTGCATCTCCAAACATCTAAACCACTGAAGTTTAAGAGTTGTAATGTGACCTTCCAGCCTTGGAAAACTTGTTACAATGACTAATTGTCCTGCTTTGCACTTTCAAAAGGTGATGACTGTATAGAAGTTGAGATCTAAAGGAGAATAGGAATGAAGTGTGTGTATGAGAGAGAGGCAGAAATCCAGTTCTGTAAACAGCCAAAGGAAGAAAGTTATAGTCACAGGCTATAATTACAGTCTAATGAAAGAAGAATAGGCATGACATAAACAGGCAGAAGAGTTGATTATAACAGGGGGGTGGAGAACATAACAATGAAAGGCAATGTCCTAATACAAATAGAATAAAAAGAACAAATAGAACAAGTAGAAGTAGAATCTTGTGAAGAAAGTGAAATATGTGTGCAACTCATTTACATTGCAGGAACTGGAATCAGATATCACATAAATATTTTTCTCCTTGATGATGAAGGTTGCGTCATCTAGGAGATAAAAAGATGTGCCAATTGCTAGCATATGGAGTTTTGTCATGTAGGTCAAAGCACTATTTTGTCCTCCCCAGTATTGTTAGGTGTTCAAGTAAAGTGAGTCTATGAGCTGGCATTACATGCAGTGAAGGCTCGTACAGAGATTTGGGCTGGGACAGCTCGCACAGACAAAAGCTTTCCTCTGCCATGCCTTAGGAGGGAAGCCACCTACATCAGGATGCTGCATCACCAGTCCACCTGCCTGGTCCATAGCATGTTCATGCACAGGACACTGACACAGGCTGTGGAGCTCCTCAGAGGCAGCCCACAAGAGAACAAGCTGATGGGCTGGGGCTCACTGGCAGAAAGGAGCACATCACTGCACACCACCAGCTGATGACATTGCCGTGGGAGCCCTGAGCACAGAGGGCTCATGGGACACTTCTTGTCAGGTTCTGGTTTTCCTCCACAGCAAACAGCCAAGCTGCAACATTGGCACAGAAAAATGTTAAAGCTGCTCCCAGACAGCATGGGAGAAGTGAAACCATTTTTCTTGAGGCTCCCAGGGAGAGAATGGCATCACCCAAAGTTTGGTGCACAGTTCCCACAGCTCTTAAATGCTGAGCATCTTCTGCAATGCTCTGTACATCTTCTGCTCTGAGACTCCTCAGCTCCCCAGGGTTTCAGTGAGAGCCAAGAATACTCAGTACTTCTTCACACAAAGCACCCAGAAAAGTCAGGCTCCTGGATGAAGTTAAGTGCCTCTCGGGCAGTTGTAGGGTTCCTTCTGTCTGCTCAAGCACGCTTGTGTGTTCAACAAATCATACATAATAATGTCAAATTATTAATAACTTGTGAAATTTCTGGAGTGCTTTGGGAATATTTTCCTAATGTTTTATGCAAACTACTTTGCTTGTTTCTTTGAGAGCCTTTATTTGCTTATTGAGCCACTGATAATTTCCAGGACAAAATTAACCGATTCAATATAAAAAAAATCTATTAGTCCGTGAAGTAGAAGTTGTAATTTTTTTCAAAAAATTGACAGTATTTCTTTGTACTGGAGAAAAGACCACACAGGCTTTAACCAAGTGAAAACAGCTGTGTACAATCTCTGGTACTTGCTTTGCAGGCTCACATCTGTGTGGTCAGCATGTGCTGCAATACTGTGAGCAGACTATTTATAGATCAGCTGTTTAGATGAGGTGATCTGTCTGAAAGTGTCAGTAGCTGCTCTGTTTGTTCACTTGATCATCACATTATATTTGGTCTGATTGTTAAACAGAGTTTGAAACACAAATATAACTTTTGTTTATTCTCTGTATCTCGGTGTTCACTAAATATTCGGCCAGAGTATTTTCTGAATATCCAGTCTTACTCTGGGAATGACATGAAGGGTGCACACTCTGCTTTGCTTGTGAAATTCAGTATACAGAAAGTCTGTATAATGCCTGTTTCCTACTTTATTTCCATTTCGACTGTGTCAGGTTTTTTGTGTTGTGCAGGGGCTGTGTTCCTGCAGAGCATAATGCTTAGCATGTGTATCCAAGGTGAGTTTCCATTGTAGTCTATCAGATTGCATCAGACTTTCAAACAAATTCAGTCCTGGGACTGAGTATTTCCAGAGCCTTGGCTGCCTCCTCCTATCTAATGAGAATACCTCATGTATTTCATTAGATAACTGCCTTGAGAAATATATAATTTTGCAGGATCTCATTCTTTAATAGGCATTATACTGCTGAGGTTGTTCTATAAAAAGTTTTAAATGGATAATGGATAGCATAGGTTTGCAAAATTGCCCCTTAAAAAGCATTATTTTCTCAGGTCCATTCTGGGAAAAAATATTGGATGTAAAGACATCTGGTTTTCTGTCCTCATATTAACAAAGACATGAAAAGGCCAAGTAGAAGAGTTGCACCATTACTACAGCTTGCAAATGGCTGTGGTCACTCTTCTGCTTCCCACATTGGGGTTAGAAGGCAAACACATGGAGTGTCACACAAGACGAGTGAAGGCACAGGTCAAACACATGCATAGAAGTGCTGAGAAGTGACTTGAATGTTTCTTCATTAATTGAAAGACCAGTATAACATGAGAATGAAATTATGAGGGTATCCTAGCAACTGTATTTTCAGAACAGCCATGGCCTGTAACATTGCAGTGAATGCCAGCTGCATTTTATTAATTCAAGAGGGTGAGAGCAGATAATTTTAATTAATAAAACTTAATGGCAAGCTCCTAATGCAGAAATTTGATAAGCCCCCTATTGTGGGCACCATTGCTTCAGTTCTGTGGAGCTTTTAGAGTTTCCTAAATCTGAAATTATGAACTACTCCTAGACATGTTAAGGTGATTCTTATGCTATTCTTATTTTGGAACAGAAGCATGATTGTAGACCAGGATCTCCTGCCCCTGCTATAATAACAGAAAATACGAACAACAGGGGGAAATGTTCCCTGTTCAAGGGAGCTCTGCAATGACACCTGAGCGTTGCCTCCCGAACACGGCAGTCGAGGTGCCGGGGCAGGGCACAGGCTGGCCGGGGGTGTGGAGCTGGGGGTTGAGCTGCTGTGCCAGCAGCACACATGGGTGTTGAACAGTGGCAGCCAAGTTTGTTCCTGGGCCAAGCAGCTGTCATTTAAAGAGCAACAAATGGTTTGCTGTAGAGCAGATGGAACAGAGGGCTGACCCTTTAATTTATTTGTATGCATGTGTATATCGAGAACAAGACTCATACAAAAATCAAAAGTTAAAAAAACCCAAAACCCAAAACAAGAAAGGCTTAATTACTCAGGTTATTCCATATGCACAATGGCAGAAAAAAATAAACTAAGTCTTTCAGCTGGCGTAATTCAGGTTAGTTTTACAAAACTTATGTTGCTACAGTGGATTTCTGCCAACTTCTACCAGCTGATGATCTGGCTGACTATGTCTGTTAATTTGTTTGTAACATCCATAACGCCTTCTTAGACATTTTAACTCTAGAGATGATTTGTTGGATTCCACATGCTCTGGGATGATTATGAATTTTTATGTTCTGAGTGAGCCAGGTCAAACCACCGCTGCTGGCTTACCCTGTCAGTGTGTTCCATCAAGACGTTTCCATTTGCAGTTCAGCCAGGGTGTACAGGCATGCAACTGCCAGCCAAATTTGGAGGAGGCACATCCCTCAGGTCTCTGGAAAACATCTTCCTGAGATGAAATCCAGCACTGTGTTCTGCTGTGAGTCCCTTAGATCCATTTATCAGCACAGACAACGGGACTGGTCTTGTGAGAGAGCAGGCGTGGAGGTATCCCAGACCCATGCCAAGACCACATCTTTTACACAAATTGTCATGCACCCTTATTATCATTACTTACTTAAAACCAGGACAAAATTGGCACCACTCTGTGGACCAGATCATCAGATCACTGCCTAGCTATGAACTATAGTTTGGGAACCACTGTTGTAAACTTATTTATGAACCAGTGGAAAGTTGGGGAATTGCCTGCAGGGCTTGGGGTTTTTTATTGGATTCTCTCTGAATTTACATGTTTTGTAAATCCTTAGCAAAGATCATTTAATTGAGGGAGATATAAATGGGCCACTGTGTTTGAAACTGCTTTGTGAATGAGGCAGATATATGGAGATGTCCCGGTAGCTGTGCTAAGGTTACATGGATCACATGCACATCTCTGAGAGCCTGTAGAAGGCATCACAACACACACAAGGAACACTTCCAGTGGTCAAAAATACGTCTCAGTCTATGCACAGCTGGCATGGTATTGCCACTGTCACAGGCTAGCTAATTCAAGAGGTTTTGGTTGTTTTTTTTTTACAAAACATCCATGATAGCTGTTTCGGTATGCTGCATGAACACTGGAGGCAGCTTTCTCACACTGCAGGATGATTTGCAGCACTTCTTTGTTTTGCCTACCACAAATATTTTCTTAACATAAAACATAGTTCACATAGAAGTGCACAAAGGGAGGATTTGAACCCAACCTAAAGGTGAGGTTCTGCCACATGCAGTAGGTGAGATGGGATTTCATAAAGGTATGAAACTCTTGCAGTGCAAAGATACAATGCCAGGCATGGACCTCCCACTTTTTTATTGTGTAAGGGAAGGGATGTTGATTGGATCAGGCTCCACGTAATATCCTATGAAACTGGACATGCTACAATTGGTGTTAGGGATTTCTGAATTAAACAAGCCAAAGCAACACTTCCCTGAGTTAAAATAAATATCGTCTGCATGGAGATTAATCATTCTCAGTGTAGAATGGCCAACTATGAAAATTTTCACAAACAACATCAACAAACACACAGCAATTTCAAAGTCTTGTAAGCTAAATCAAGGAAAACCTACTACACTTAACAATTTGCTTTTACATCATTGTAATTTGATGTTACCTACTTCCCTGATTTTCTTCTTCTATTCCTTGCTATAATGAAAAATTAATTATCATATGCATCTTAGGAGTTGAAACGTATTTTTGAGAACTCCTTTATTTCTATACTTCTGTACACTTTGGAACATAGCTTTTGTTTTAGCTTAACCCTAATATGCCTTAGAATATTTACCTCATAAAACATTTTGTCCAACTCTTTTTTTTTACCTTCTATCACTTCTGTAGGAAAACTGTAAAGTACAACTATATTTTCTGTACTCTTTTGAGTTTGATGGAATCCAGTCTGCAGTGCTTAGACCATTGTCCAAGGCAATGGCCGAGACATTGGAGATGATGGGTGAAAATTTGTGGGGGACTAATGTCTTCCTGGGGATGGAATAGGGCCAGGGCTTACCCTGGGAAATTAGAGCCATCAGCATGATTTCATATCCTAGCAAAAGTGCTCAAGACTACATAAAAGAAAATGCAAGGGCTGATTTGCTACATTTTTCATTTTTAAAGGCTGCAGTCATTTTATTTGAATCAATTCCCTTGAAGTATATTAGATTTTAATTTTTTTTTTTAGCTCTGTGTGTGTGTGTGTGCGGTGTTTTACTTCAGGCTTTTCTCAGGGGGAAGGAAAGAACACTGGGGAGAATAGTTACTTTGCCTTTCTTCCTAAAGTTGACTTTTGGAGCCCTTGGCCCCAACTCAAATGCAATTGTTTAAAATTTGCTGTTGTCCACTAATATTTGTATTTTATAATATAAAAATTATTGATACAAGCAATCCCTCCTCCAACTGCTGTTCCAATTAATTAACTCTGCAGTTGGTTTTATTGTCAGAAAGTTTTCAGCCCTAGTTTTGTGGATAAATCCTGATTCCTCCTTCTCCCCCTAGTATTTGAAGAATATAATTTATTATTTATTTTTATTATGTACAATGCAATATTTTATTTGGGAATTAATTACAGTAGAAATATGTAACAGTTATGCCTAATGCTTACAAGGTTGTGTTTTGTAGCTGTTAAATTGTTTCATAAACATAATTGTTAACACTAGATCAACCGATCAAATGTTTTTGTGAGACTGAGCGTCCTTATCTTCTAATCTGAAAGATTTTGTAAGTCAGTTTTGTTGATTTGAAAAATGTAAAAAGTTTATTGACACTTAAAAAATGTGAATGGAATAATAATGTTGATCTGTTTACAATACATTTCATCACAAAGTGCTAATCAGAGAAAGAAAATAAGAAATTAGAGAGAAACATTTTACATATTTTAGCAAGTATAGATTATTCCTTCCTGTTTTATCAAATCTGGTTTTTAAATTTCCACATCTTTGGTATTTATTAACATAACATAAATGTCTAACATGTCTATTCCCAAAGAACTGTATAGATCTTGGGGTGAAATTCTAGCCAATGCCAATTTTTGCTAACACTGTAATCAGTGACGATGCTGTACTTGCTGAGAGACACTGTCTCCCTGAAAACCAGTCTGATCAGAAGAAGAAAATTTCTAGAGATAAGAATAAAAGCACAGAGATTGAAAGATTTGCTCACAGCCACGAAGGCACAAGCTGAGTCAAAACGAAAAAGCTGATCTGTCCCCTGCACTTTAGCACAATGCCCTATGGAATTTTTGTCTTTACAGCTCCTTTAGAGCGATACCTAGAGATGGTTGAGAAGCTGGTGGGTTAATTCCTGCCACAAAGCTTTGAATTAAGCAGTTTTCCTTCACAAGAGTTCCTGAGTTTGCTGAAGGACTCATCCATGCAGCTGTTTTCAAGCAAAGCCTTGTGTAAAAATGAGCTTGTGACTTAGTTAACTGTTTCTGTAGGTGGCAGTGGTTTCTCACCTCTGTCTGTCCTCACTTTGAAGACAGTTTCAAACAATAATGTGGGCAGAAAGAAACAAGAACCCTGTGAGAAAGGCTGCACTCAGAAACGGGCTCTTGCCACAGCAACTATCTTTATTTCCCACTGAAACAATGCAACATGAAATGCAATTGTGTCACCAGCAAGGAGTGAAGCATTTTGCCCTTAGATGGCTGCAGTCCAAGGTAGATGGCCTTCTCCTGGAATGGGTGGCAGGCCTCCAGCCCCAGAAAGTGCAGGGGAACCTAAGCTCCCCATTGCTGCCTTGAATCATCACCGTGAGAGGCCACACCAGAGCTGGTTCTGACTCTCTAATGCTGAAAAACCATCCCCGTGAAACAAACAGACATTATTGGTGATAAAGTCATCAAAACCAAGACAAAATGCTGATATATTTTCTCTGTTTCCCAAATCTCCCATGCCTATCTGGCCTAGGTTTTATGCTTATTTCATCTAAAGAGGCGCCTGGCTTGTTTGGACACTGGAAGTGTAATAATTATGACAAGAAGCCTTGACACCCCCGTGTAACTCAGCTGCTGGTGGACATCTCTTTGTAAATTGTCCAAATCATGAGACCTTGAAATTAATTTATATTTTGAGCTGTAACTGCTATGTAACATGATACATTTCAGCTGGCAGATGAAGTAGATGCTGGTGTGCCTCTAAGCAGCATCTGAAAATGTAGAGAAAGTCCAAACTGGATTGTCATAATTTCATTGTTCATGAGTCTACAAGAGTAGACTCTTTTTAGTGTTGCTTTTAAAAACACAAGCTATATATCTCAGGGGTATACTTCTCCATCCTTCCTTCCATGATCTTCCTATGTGATCTAAGGCATGTTTCTGGTGGCTGGGATTATCTTCCCTTCACTTTGTTCTTCACAATTGGAATGTTTTGCAATGTTTTATGTTGAAAGAAAAGAGGGAAAAAAAGCACAGAAAAACTGGAAATGTCTGATCAGCTTCCAAAATGATCTGGCAGCTGGTGTTTTCTTTTCCCTCCCACTTTTTTATAGTCTTTGCTTTAGATACAATATTAATAATAAAAATAATAATAACAGGGGGAAAACTGGAGCTTTTGACTGTATTAATCTTTTTTCGATGCCCACTGGCACTACAAACATTTTCTGACTTCTGACTTGGGAATAAACTATCTAGGATATATCATCTTTGCATTCTGTATTTGAATCTACACCATACTAAAAAGCCCTTCAGAAGGCACTAAGGTTTGGTGGACTGATCGGTCTTTTTTTCAACTGCTTATGGTATTGCAAACTCTAGTGTGCTGTCTGAATGCTCACTGGGAATAAACATTTGAGTAAGCATCAATTTTTCCCAAAATACTAAGACCATTTGCTCCTAGTGTAAAGAATACTGACTAAGATTTCCAAACATTTTGGGCACCCAAATCCCATTAAAAGTAGTTCACCTTAAAAAACTTCTGTTACTCTACCCCAGCTTGTGGCTTATGGCAGAACTGTGATGGACTGAATTAAAAAAATGCAAATATCTGAAACAATCTTGGAAGAGTTCTTGGAACTGCAAGTATGTTTAATACTCATGTTTAACATTCAACAATGTCCTATATGATGCTAAAACCAGCAGTGGAACCACTTGCTTTAGCCCAAAATACCATCAACGTATTTCTGCTGTCTGTGGATTTTGAGGGAAACTTTATCTGAAACTTTAGTTTCTGAGTGTGCTGCAGGGCCAAAAGCAGCATGGGTGAGTTTCCTGCACCAGGGAGACCTCCCTCCTGTCCTGCATCAAGTGAAATTTGTGACTTGTAACTTCAGTGCGAACACTCATACCTGGGGCCTTGTGACTGAATCTGCAGAGATCTAGAATGTGTCTGAAAATAATGGAGTGAAAGGAAATCAAGTCGTAACATGAAGGCCAACCAAGTTTGCTTCTGGAGTGTTTTGAAGACAATAGAAAAAGCTCCTGTTTGCTTCAGACTGTTTTTTTCCCCAAGGTTTGCAGCTTTTTTTCTCTTGATTGTATTTTAAAAGAGTAAGAAAGCTCAGTGACTAACCCAAAGAAGTGATAATAGATTCTTTTGCATTTTAACAATGTATAGCATAATGCCAGTACTGACAACCAACTTTATATTTGTACAAACTTTGCTTTTAGAGTTTCTTGAGAGGACATTTAAAAAAGCTAACTTCCATTTTACAAGTATTTAAAAGTATTTCCTTTTGAATACCTTTTTTTTGTTCATTTTCAGTAGTACAGTTTAAAAGTTGTCCTATTCATATGTTCTGTTCACTACATATAAATTTTTCCTTATAATAATTCCTTGACAGGATATATTTACTGTTACTCAGTCAGCTGGATTCTTACAACAGTGCTGCTGTAAATCACTCTGTACTTATGACCATTTCCTACAAAATCATCAAATACTTACAGAGTTCAGAGTTATGACACTGTTGAGGGATTTGCAACCATCTCAAGACTGCAGAGAATCGAAAGGAGTCAAAGATGACAGTCCTGCTTAGGTGATGAAGCGTAAAGAAGTTTCTCAATGCTGTAGACTTATTAATCACAAGCAACACTTCCTAAATCAGATGTATTTTAAGATGAGAAAAAAAAATGCTCCTAAGAATTTCTTTCTTGTCTCCTGGTGCCCAGCACAGGCAAGTAGCAATACTTAAAAAAAAATAAAGATATTTTGAATGCTGTTTGGTGTACTGTAGTTGAATTCTAAGTCCTGTCCAAAGTAACATGAACAAATCATGTGGAAAGATTGTCATCTGGCAAATACTGTCAGTCTCTATCTTCCAATAGAATAAATATATTTAAAGAGCATGGATGTTAAATGTGTGCTGTGTTCTAATTCTACTTAATAATATATGTACTTTACTTAAATAATATATGTACACACATATTAAATTCTTCCCAGTACCACCAAAAAACCTAAATGAAAATACAAATCTTATTTTTACTTCTACATAAAATGCTATAATACTAAAATCATATGACCAAGTCTTACCAGTTAATGAAATTGAACATCTCATTATAATGATAATTTCAAAAAACTCCTCAATGTAAATTCATACACCTTATCTTTATCTAGTATCTTTCTCTGCTTGTGCATTTAGTTTCTTTTATTTGTTTTTCATTTACTGTCAAAAGGGTAAATAGCATGACCTGGAAAATGTTGATCCAGGCAATCCAGCTGAAAATAATAATAAAAAAAATTTTTAAATGTAATTATTAATGACATTCAGCAAGGTTTGCATGAAAATAGATCTGTCCAAAAAATGGTTTGTTAAATTCACAAATTGGATTGATAAGAAAAGTGTGCTGAAATAACAGATACCCATAAAGAATCTAGTCTCCCATAATATTTTGCTATAATACAGTACATGCAATACATACAGGAAATATTGTACAGGTTAAGCCCAGCTACCAAGAGAACGTAAAAGGCAATTGTAAACTGAAATCATTATCCAACAGGAGGCTTCAGTGGGTCCCTCTGGCATCTATTCTCTGTCTACATACACTGTCGTTGGTGATGGTAGGAAAAAAAGTATAAAATCATTGCTGGTAACATTAGCAAACGATTAAAAAGTAAAAGGTAAATAGAAAATAACTACAGGGACTGAAAAGATATGCTGGGAAAATGAGCTCATTGTAACACAACTGAATGTCAGGTCATGCTTCTAGGAACAAAGAAACCGATAGGAAAACAGGATTTCCTCCTGCAAACATGTCCTCTAGGACTAGGAAAGGTGGAGGGGATATTAGTAAAAACAGCCAGATCTACATGAAATAATAGCATGATGTAAAGCCACTTTGGGGTATACGAACTTAGAGACAATGTTACCATATTGATGACAATACTGTGATTAATGCTGGATATGTCTCTCCAGTATTGTTGACTGTACTTCAAAAAAGAAACTTGAAGATGCAGAGAATCAGTGCAAAATTAGTCTGGTAGCTGGAATAGCTCTATACTGCACTGATTCTTAAAAATCCAGAACTCTTTAGCATAGTCAAGGCAATTTTAAGGAATAACTTGGCATCTTGATTTAATGAATGTAAAAAATGGTGCAATTATTGCAATTCTTGGATAGTGGCTAAGTCAGACATGCAGCTTTTATGAAAGAAAACACCTTATAGAATGGTTTTTGTCTTCACATTTTCATATTCATGCATGTTTTTAAACCAGCATTAAAAAGTGTGCTTCTCAATGTACATAAAAAAGGGGGAAGGTCTGACTCAAGACTTCACCAGCAGGATTGTTTACCTCCTGCAAGGCTACCTCTGACTGCAGAATCCTCTGACTGCAGAATCAACAGCTGTTTCCTTGAGCAAGGAGCTTGGAAACAGGTCTGTGCCAATGCACTGCTCTACACTTCTCCCCCCTTCCTGGTCTTGCTGCATTAAAACTTGGCTCCCTGCTTTTGCTCTCTTAGTTCCTCAGAAACTACACTGGATTGCTGGGTTCAGTGTCTGTCTTCAAAGGGACAGCAATTCAAATACATTCCTGTTTTAACATACTAAAAATGAATTAATTATAAAATAATGCTTTTTAAATTTTTTTTTTTTAATCTGTATTTTATGCCTTCGTTCTTTCATTTGGTTTTGCCTTTTTTTTTAATATTCAGTGAAATTGACAAAAGCTTGATTTATTTTCACACTAACTATGACACACAGAGTTCCATACCAGGTACAGTAAGGTCTTGGAACAGCAGTGATAAGAAAGAAAACTTTTTCACTGGTAAACTGGGTGACTGTACATGAAGTCATGGAAGTAAAATCAAGTAACCTATGTATGCATGCACTTAAGTCCAAGGTGTTTTCACAAAAAGACCATTTTATAAAAGCCTTTTAAAATATGTTTCTTCGTAATCCTGTCTTCAAATGCCATCTGACCTTAATAAAACTGCCCTGGCTGCTTTACAGGGCATAACGTACTGTTCCTAGTGGTCTCCTGCAAACAGCAGCATTTTTAAAGTGTTCTCTGATAATCTTTCATAGCTGAGCCCAGTTCCTGATAAATTAAACAGGTAACATGGTGTAAAACATGACCAGAAGTTTATGTGTGGAAAATTTTAGACAAAGTATGAAAATTTATATTTGAGTAGAGAAAAATTATTCTTCATGTGATTTATTTATTTATTTATTTTTAATAGCAGCCACTAATTCTAAGGAGGATAAAATGTTGTGGGTATTCTAAATACTCTGCTCTGTAAATGCAGATTTTAGCAAATATTTGCAATGGTGATGTTTATACATTTGGTGTCACCAATTAAAAGATGATTTTGCACTATTTTTCTCCAATTCCTGGAGAAAAATATTTTTATTATGTACTGTTCTCTGTTGAATGATGTCTCTTTCAGAAGGTGTTGTGCTTTACATAATAAAATGCTGTATAAAATTTTATTGTATTGCTCCATATTTTCCCAAGAAGTTGCATTCAAAATAATATTCAAACTCCACCACCAAATACTTCAGTTTGATAGTGTTCAACTGCAAGGATATTGTTTTAGCCCAATATAGATGCCCAAATAAAAATTAGTAATTAGCACAGCCCATGCAGTGCTAAGTCCACAGAACAGACTATATCTGTGATGTTTTTATTTGTATGCAGCTCAGTATTTTTCCTCTTCTATGTTTACTGATGGTTAAATTCTGCAGTGAAGTAGAGAGGCCATTGTGCAAAAATTTAACCCCAAATTCTTGGTTCCTTCTGCAGACTTCACATATGTGCTTGTAGAGGGATCTGAGGCAAGGCTTGCATAGGTAGCCGAAAGTCTTTCTGCCAAGATGCTGCAGAACCTAATAGTCAGCAAGAGTCAGCAACCTCTGACTTGGTTATACAAAACTCTGCTCACACACTTCACAGATCATCTCCTTTCTCTAAATGTCTTTTTGCTGCCAATTCATATGGAAAAGGTTTACTAATTCCACAGTTAGCTAAGTTAGCACAGTGAGCTAAGGCCTGTGAAAGCATAACAGCTCATTTGGCTTTTGTTGTTGTTGTCATTGCAAGTGTATGTCTAATATCCTGCTCAACTTCAGCCCTTGCATTATTGCTTTTTTCCTTCCACTAAATCTCTCTTTGGAGTGTTTTCTCACAGGTATACCTAGCATTTTTCCACTCTGAATTTTATTTTCTTGCTCCTCTTCCTAACCACTTGATGTCATATTAATTATTTTTTTCCTCTAGCATTAGCAGTTCCTCCCACCTTAGCGTAATCTTTGATTTTCATTTATATGCTACACCATGAATGATAACATCAAATATGCCTAGACTGAGTACTTACCCCTGCAGTATCCCAGATGAAACCTCTCCCTCCCCTGAAGTGATACATGATCATTTATCATTCCCCTTTGTAATTCTCCTGGAAAGGTTAGATCTAATGGGTTTCTAAGCAAACACATAAAATCTTAACTTCCCTATCAGAAGTGAAGTGGTGGAAGACAGAGTTAGGACTGTCTTTCATCAATGTAGTATTTATAGCCAAGCAAATGAACACTTCAGCTCTGCAAATCCTAAATTTGTTGCCAGACAGTATCTGGAGATTGTTTTGCATGTTTTGATTAAATGCAGATTCCTTAAACTTTTTTTTTTTTTTTTTTTTGACAAAGCCAGGGTACTGTTTTTGTTCTTGTTCTTTGTTTTCTCTGGTAAGGGTCTGTGATGAATGAGATGTCCAATTAATGACCCACGTCACTGAGTCTAAAAAGTCTCTTTGTTCATGAATATAGCAGTTCACTTAAATTAACTTTCTACAACAGTTCTGAGACAAAATCTAAACCTTTGCTCAATCCAGGCACCTGGGGAGACACGAAAAAATAATAATTCTCAAGCTTTTAAACAACTTGGCTTTTCTAGATATGTGACTTTTTTTTGAGTCTCAGTCTGCCAGAAGTTGGACACAGAGAAAAGAGGTAATATTTGAATAAATAAGGTTTACCCTTTAATATGTCCAGATTGATTTACTGATGTCTGTTTCCATGCTACTTGAAAAGAACATGCTTGATGCATAACCCTGTGAAAAAGAAGGAGCTGGCCATTTGCAATACTTGTGCAATTGTATCATAAAAATCTCAATGGAAAACTAAGTACTTTCTACTGCTCTTAGAAACTGATGGGTTTTTTGTGGATTTGTGACAAATATAAGGATAAAAAGAAACCTGCATCAGGAAAAAGGACCAAACTGATTTTTTTTTTTATTTTCAAGCTGAAACTTCTTGCTGAATTGGCATCACCCTTTGGTGCTCCTCAGAGAACCCCTGGGATACGTACACCTGGCCCATGGGAAAGCGCCTTGTGTCCCCTGATGCAGCTCTTGACCCATGCAAAGGAGCCAGAAATGAAACTTTGAATGAAGCCACAGGTTTTATCAGGCTTGAAAAGACAAAATAATTTTACAATTCAACAGCTCTCACCGCTGTAGCTGCTGTATTTCCAGTAACACTTTCATATGGCTCTTGCAATCAAAAATTGAGAATGGACAAAGGTATTTGCCCTGAAATACTGGAGCTTTATGAGCTCTATCAATGTTTTTTGGTGTTGTACTGTTTAATCAACAGCAAATGACCATCAATTTTTTATTGTGAATTGCTACAAAAAAGGCCTTATTTATGTTAAATAAAAAGATAGAAATTCTAGTTTTTGTTGGAGTGTCCCATGGATCAGGTTAGTGCTGGAGAACCAACTGGATCAGCTGCCTCTAGGAGTGTTTGTGCCCTTTTTAGCTCTGTTCAACTGTGAAGGGCTTTGCTGTTTTGTACCTAAATTGGACCCAAATTTTCCCCACCGGCACACAGCAGAGCACTGTCCTGACAGAGCAGGGGGCGGGGCTTAGCACCGTGTGGGTGTGGCTAAGTGCTAGATGCACTAACGTCATCACTGGGGGCGTGGCTTCAGGGTGAAAAGGAGCCCACCCCCAAACCTGCTGCCATTTTGTCTCTTTCTCTTTCGAGCAGTGGGAGTGTTGGGATTCGCCCATGTGGATCTGGTTCCTGTGCTGCCCTGCAGGTCCCTCTGCACTTTCCTCTGTAATGTAGTTAGAGGATGTGGTGCTGAAAGGAAAGCAGCGGAACGCAAATCAATGGGTGTTGGATGGCAGCGCCAGCAGGGAATGACTGGGGGATGACCTGCAATCCAGCTGAAGAGAGCCCAACCCACAGGAGCTGAGCTGAGCCCAATCGAGCCAAGCTGAGCTGAAAGGAGTGCAGAGGAGCAGCGGGAAAGCAATCTGTGGGCCCAACCCCCAGCATGGCGAAGCAATAGAAATTGAAGAACAGAAGCCTGTGCAAAACTGAGCCCAGCAGAGCAGCAACACGGCCCGACTTGGAAGATGTAGCTTTTGGGGGGTTTGTCATTGTTTTTTGCTGTTTTGGCTAGGGAGGGGCAGAACACTAGCTGCGGGAGCCCCTCATCCCCTCAGCATCTTACCTTTGTTCCTGATGGCCATGTGCCAGGGTGCACAGGAGCAGTCCCTAACATGCCTTTATTCCTGGCTGCCATGTGCCACAGTGTGCAAGATGGCACATTGCCATCATATCTTTGCCAGCAGGATGCCACCTACAGGGAGTGTCCATCATCTTGTTTTTCCTGGGGCTGAAGACCTTTTTGGAGGATAAAACACCTTGTTTTGTATACTTTTGTTATTAATATTGCTGGTGTTACTGTGAGTTTCTTATTCCATTGCTCTTTGCTTTCAGTAAATTATCTCAACCCATAGTCTCTGTTTCTGTCCCTTACTTACCAGAAGGGCTGCAGAGAAGGGGGGTGGCTTATTTGAATGCTAAATTCCTGCTGGTGTTAAACCACCACACCTCCATCCCACTTCCTGCAAGGCTAGTCCTGCACTACCTTTTGTGCTCCAGCCAAGAGGCGCTTGGCCCCCAGCCAGCTCCCGCCATCCTCACCATGGAGGGCACACGATGGGTGCCTTCGTCACTCCCAAATGGGTCAGACAAGGCCATGTTGAGGCACTGATGATTCTCAAGACAGCATCTCCTTTGTGTGGCAGCAGACTGTAGAACAAAATGTGTAACATACACCCCCAGAAACAGACTAAAGTCAGGTGTGACACCTGAATTTGAAAGGTTTAATGATTAATTTGGATACTTAGAGAACGAAATCTGAATCTTACTTCTGATTGATGATTTCATCTTCCCAAATGCATCCACATGCGTGATACCTATTACAAATAATAGGTATTAATTATACTCCCTTATGATAATTCCTTAATAATTACTTAAGATCCATTACAATTTTAACACTAATCAGGGCAGGGACTGTATCACAGTTGTCCTTCTTGTAGCTGAGTGGTGTAATCAGTCTGATAAAGTGACATTTTCATTCTCCCCTCTTGTGTTTCAGAAAAAGTGTTCTCTGAACTGGTCACTCCTGAAAAAATCTTGGAGTAGCACATCCTTTCTTGTCTGACCATAGTCCTTTAAGGAGATCATGGGCTGATCCTTGGTTTCCCACATTCTCTTCCTGTTTTGGTTTTTTTTTCTTTCCAGACTAGTTTGAATACTTTCTACTAGATAACAACCAAAAAGTCATGTCCCATCATGCTCAGTGATAGTGCTCAAATAATTTTATCAGTCATGCTTTTTTCCTGCTGAAAGTCTTACAAGCATTCTGAAAAGCTTTAGAAGAGTTTATAACCTTGTATTTCTCCTGTGTTGTGTATTTTGGTTTTGCAGCTGCACTAGCAGGAGATGAGCTGCTGTGAAATATTTGCTACATAATACCTGTTATGTCTAAGCAAAAGCTGAGAGGCAGTATGCAAAACAATAAAAACATACCCATGGTTGCATTTTCTCAAACAGCAGTGCAGAGAGAGGAAGATCAAGCTTAATAAAAGTGTACAAGCTTAGAGTGGGAGATGGTTGGACTGAAGAATAAATATTTATTTTCTGGATATTGGTCTTGTCTTGCACTCTGTTACTGTATTACACACCAGGTTGCAGAACAACAGATGGGCATGAAGGGGAGGTAGATGGAGAATGAAGATAATCCAGAAGAGAATGTTGCAAGTGCTTTTACATGGTGCTGTCACTGGAAGCAACAATACAAACCACCTTGGTACCTCACCAAGCCATGCTCAGATTCTGAATTGGCTGGCTGTGTCTTCCTTTGCAAGACTTTATTTAACCCGTTGTCCCAGGCTGCAAGCACCGGAACAGCATTTAATTATGAATCTTGCTAGCAAACTGCTGACTGTAGTTTTCTATTTCATGTAGGCAGGCATGGACAGTGTTATAAAGCATTCTTGACAAATAATATAATACTTCACTAATAGGCCCTATATTAGCCAGAGGAAAGTTTTTAGTAACTTGAGAATCCTGTAAGCTAGTAGTGCTTGAAATATGATGACGATTGCTCTAAAAGTTGCTTTATTCTGCTTCCCATAAGACATTTCCTGTCCATAGGAGTCACCGGTAGGTTGAAATATCAAAATATTCGTGAGAACTTTCATCAAATATCAAAAGTTCTGTATTTCCCTAGAGAGGCTATTTTCCCTATCAAAGGACAGAGAAATTATCCAGAATCAGTGTTGCCAGAACAGACCCTCTTGCTTCCTTCTCTCTCCCTCCCCTCCTCCTTCATCTCCCTCTGAGGCTGCAGCTCTCAGCAGCTCTTTCTGCATCCAAGTGCAAGAGTCAGGGTGAAAAACAACAGGTCATCATAACCCAGCTAGGGCTGTCTTTCCCTGTCAGCATGTTCCACCAGCACCTTTAAAACCTTGCTGCTGTTTTGTTTACTTTGCCCTTTTTCACATTCCTTCCTCTGAGGGTGAAGCTGGGGCAGTTTTACAACTCACTGCTGCCAAGAGGGAGGTCCTTCTTTTTGCCTGCTCCTCTCTGTCAGGCTCTTCCTCTTTTTTGGGCCACGTCTGGTGCTCATCAGGCCTTTCAGTGGTTCAGCTTGTGAAGCCGGCAGGGAATGGTCACTTTTTTTGGTCACCTTACCTGACTTGCCAGGGAACTTACCTAGCCCAGCACAGGGCTGAATTTCAGAGCTTGTGCAAGGAAAAGGAGTGAAGATGAGTGTCTTGGTTTGAAAGACAGGTGTCTGCTAAGGAAGGCAGAAGCCTCCCTTGGAATGGCAGATGCAACCCCCTTCCCTCTGAGTTATTATAATTTTGAAATCAAGGGGCTTTCAGGCAAAGATGTGGAAAATAGGAATAACAGTTCTTTACTATTATATATCTATATGTGTATAACCAGTCAAACAAACGGCAATAACTGTGGCAGTACCAGCAAACAATCCCAAACCCAGTGCCAGCCTTCTCGGCTGTCGGGCCCTTTCCCCTCGGGTGCAGTTCCGCTCGCAGCCGGCAGGGGCGCTGGCGGCTCCCGGTGAGCAGGGCAGGTGCGATGGTTCCCCCGCGGCTGCAGGGGGCGCTCCGGAGCGAGCTCGGGGAGCACGCGGCACTGGCGGCCTGGGATCCCGGGAAGGGATGGGACAAAGGCTTCACAAACCCCTGGGCAGCCGATCCCGGTGTCCGGCCGGACCTTCGGGAACAGCAGGCTGGAACGGCAGGCTGGAACAGCAGGGACAAGCACAAATTCCCGGTGACAGACGAGATGTATCCACATGGGGAACCCCCCGGAGTTCTGGGCAGGCAGGGCGAGCAGGGCTACAACGTAGGGAAGGCTCGAAGCAGCAGCGGGGCAGGGCAGCCACAGCCTGGCTCCCAGCGGGGTGGGGAAGGCAGGCTTTGGGATCCCGGGGCTTCTCCAGCAGAAGGAAAAGCAGCCAAAGAAAGCAGCCTCCCTCTCTGTCCAAACGCTGGAGACCACTGCTGACATACCCAGCTGAAACAAAAGAGCAGCCAGCTCTTTTGTTTTTCTTAAATACCCAGCCATTTGTCCCCCTAGCAACACGTATGGGGAAAATTCCTTTAACCGGAAACAAAACCAGGAGACCTCCTAAAACCCCAACAATAGGGAAGGTAAGGGAAAGCAGAAGACTGCCATTCAACACAGGTTTGTCACTTGTGTGTTTTAGGTAATGAGATGTAACTTTATCCTAAAATCATTATTGAGCTGAGTGAAATTAAAAAAAAAGTAAAACCCAGCATAAAAGAGCCACATGCCACTTTGTTGTCCATGCACTGAACTAGTCTTCATAAGAAAGAAACAGATTTTTGTACATTAAGTTTTGTGATCCCTGAGAGATTGGTTTTTCAAGTAGACACCTATGTGTTGTGGCTCCCTAAGGCTCCTGCAAAACCCATTTTCCTCCATTCTATTCAGTATGAGTATCAATTTTGCTACTTCCTTTTCCTTAGATGCCTCAGGATTTGGCCACAAGAAAGAAGTTTTGAACTTCCGTTGCTTATCTGTTAATGGTGTTAAACCATTGCAGAAGAATAAGAATAGAGGCTTTTAGGCCTGGAAAATCCGTTCTTTTCTTCATTGTTGAAAAAACTTCCTGTTTCCCACCTCCCATCCAGTGCCTGTTGAAGCAGTCTGTGTTGATGTGACTGCATTTACCGTCACATTAAAAATAATATGACTGAGAGATGAGTTTTCCCCTGTAGAGGTGTGTAGCAAGATTAATTTCTCCTGTCTGGAGAAATCAGAGTGCTAAGCGGTGCTGCAGAAGTGCTGGCTTGTGTTACAAATCATATGGTCATTAATTCCTGAGGAAAAAAGTTAGCCCATCCCAATCAGTCTGCTACATAAAATACGTGGGAGACACATCCCTTTTGAGAAATGCTCTTGAGAACACTTTTTAATTGTTACATGTCTGGCACCAGTATTACTACATAGCACACTCATTACCTCTAAATTGAAAAAAGCGTATGCCTTATTTTTTCCTTCTTTTTAATGATAGTAATTCTCTTTTCAAGATTGAAAAGCTTTTCAAGCCATACCATAGAAGGTTCTTTTCTTCCAGTTGCTTTACTTGAAGGCACAACTTTCCTTTACAAAAGCATACATAGATGTCTGTGCTGATCCACCTAGGTTTTTACATCTATTCATTTATAGTTTACATTAGGTTTAGGTCCTCCAGATAGACCTTCAGCCTCCTGGATTCATATCCTGAAACCACAGCTCCTGCTTAGAGGTAGGCAAAGGAGAAAGCAAATCAATGTCCCACTAAACTCAGTTGAGAACAGGCTAAGTTGAACAGAGCAATAAGCAGCTTTGTCGCCCAGCAGCATACTTACATATTCATCTGTGTATAAAAGCCAAGGGCATCCACAGTCCAAAGCCGTTCCGGCAGATGAAGTCTCTGAACTTGTGTCACTGGGATCAGATCCAGTCTCATGAAGAAAGAGAGGGGGACATTCTCAAAATATTGAATAGCATTGCCTACTTGCTGCTGTTTCTCCCATGAACAAATTACTTCTCCATCTCACAGAACAAAGTCCTCAACTGAGAGTCCTCAGGCAAAAGCTCTAGGCTGTTGGATAAAAGCTGGAGCAGGGCTGTCACTTGGTGGTGACACATCACTCACCATAGCAGACACTTCATCTTCTTCCATGTCTTTTCCTCCCCTGAACATCTTCCATACAGGAAAAGTTACTCCAGAAGGTATTGTTTGGGTGCTAGACAGCATCAGTCATGCCTGGAACGCTATTAAAGGCTATGTGGGAAAACAGAGTTCTTCACCAGTGTCCAGAGTTCCTTGCTGTCTGAGTGCCCTTCCCTGGGGCTGTGTGCCACTCTGCCCTGGGTATCACAAGCCTGGTTTGCTAAACATCCTTGAAGTACTCCTGCAAAGAAAGCATTTAGCCTTCCTCACAAGGGGGATGGTCCCTGAAGGGAAATAAAAGGGTGAGCAGCTGGAAGGAGAGGCTGTGTTTCACACTTCAGGAGGGACACAGCATCAGGAAAGGAAGCACAGCTGCTCCTGAAGAGGTTTTTAGTGAAAGCTAGTAACATTTCAGGTGTTAAATGAAATGAAGAGAAATGCTCAGATTTGGTTGCAGAGCTAGCTTGAATGGAGATTGAATACTACTAGCCTTCTGCAGGCCTCCCAAGCCATGGGACAACAATAAATCCACAGTCAGACACCACAGAGAAGATCTTCACTTGTGTTCTCTTTAGCTCTGTTTTAGTGTATCCTTCTCAGATCTGGCTTAGCAGGAATTTGGAATTATGTGGTATTTTTGCTGCTTTACTGTTGTGTTGCTTTGATACAGATATTTTCTTAAGCTGTAAAAATAGCCTGTATTTCACAGTAGTGCTAAAGCAGCAGATAAAGGCAGATACCCATATCTAGATGGGACTATTATTTTTCTGTACCTCATTTCATCCCTAGAGACCAAATATGTCTATAAAACATTAGAAAAACTGTGAAAGCAATGTGAGCTCCTAGGGGTGATAATGCTATATAAACTAAACAGGATGAAAGACATCCCGGTAAGTATACAGGCTTGCCTGTATCAGTTACAATGGTACAGACATAATTGCTTACAGTTCTAGCCTCAAACATGAAAAAGGCCTGCCATTTGGCCATTCCACATTAAATAAACTAGAGATAATGCTTTGATGTACTGATCTTCTTTTCCTTTGAGGGTACCTATTTAAATCTGGTAACACCTTGCCTGTAATGATGAACAGTGAGGGTCTGAGTCTGCTTTCAGATTGGCGAGCAAGGTCAGATAGTAATCGCAGCACTAATGAAGTTGCATGAAGCCTTAGTGCTCCTCGCTTCACAGAGAAAAAAACATGCAGCTCTGCCTAGCACCGGGTCACAGCTTTTGAAGTCTGCTTAGTTTCACCTGAAGTTATCTCAAAAGCTTCTCCTGCCCCTGCCCAAATGATCCTCTGCTCTGCACAAGCTGGATCTTCTCTTAACAACTTTTGTTAATACAGTTGTGTGAGCTGGTAGTGTAATTTATTTTTTATGACACTTTTACTAGGACGGATTCCCTAGCATACTCTTAGTTGAAACATCAAATCCTCCTGCCAGCAGTTTGTTTCATCCAAGGGATGGGTGAGGCATTCCTGTCGATAAGCATCGCATCTGTACCGGAAGGATCTCTAAGGAGAAGGAGCTTCACCCGCAAATCTTTTTATTTTCTAAGAGTGGGTCTTAAGCCAGGTTTGCATTTGGCTCTGTCAGGATTCTATCAAGTCCTATTGACAGTTCAAGAGATGCAATATATATCTGCAAAAGTCAGCTTTCAAGTTGGTAAAAATTCTTTATCTGAAAATGTGTGTCCATAGACTGAATGCATAGGACCTGCTGTTCAGAAGTTTGGACATCACTCCACCAACGTACTTTTGAAAAATTTACTTGTAAGAGTTTGCTTCAGATAAAGTATTCTCAAGTCAGCATTTCTAGATGATGCCTTAAGAATGTAGCCTTCAAATTTGTGAACAATGATTTTCATAGTATACAAATGTTTTTGAAGAATTGGCCCTTACCCATGAATTACTGGCTAGGGATAAGAAATAATGTTTTGGGGTTTCAAACTTTTATGTTTTTTACTTGGATAAACAATTTGAAAATTTAGGAACAGAACTTTGGTTTAGATCGAATCAAAGAAAACCTTAGGCATTTCAGCAAATAAAAATAATTATATCAGTAAAACCTATTATTAATAAAATAATGTCACCATATATCAAAGGAGGTGAACTGAAAAACCTAGTTATTTCAAAATACTAGCCAAACCCATAAAGTTGGGAAGGGGGGTGGGTTAAATTCAAATTAATTTTATTTTTTTCATCATATTCTTTTTCAGAATGACATTTAATGTTAGAAATAATTCCAGTCTCTTCTTATGGTGAGTATACTACTTATCCATAAATTAGTTCAGTACAATCAGCCTGTTCTTGCTTTTTTCATCTGATTTTCAAAACAGAAATAGAATTAAAGTAAACTCAGAAATGCTGCTAGAGGTTTTTTGCTTGGTGTGTGGTTGGTTGTTGGTTTTTTAAGGGTTTTTTTATGGTGATATGTATCTAATTGACAAAAAAGAATGGTAATAGCAATGACATTTTCACTCTTTTGACCTTATAAGGCCTTAGGCAGAAATCTTTTGTTGTTGATCTTCCTTACAGCAATGCTCCACAAAGCTTCAGTTGCCATTTTACTCCTCCAGAGAAGAGAGCTGTGTTGTTATTTGGTCTGGGTTTTAACTTAAATAACAAATAATTTATTAAGAATAACTATTTGACATGGCAGCAGTATGATTTGCTTTAGCCCTGTGCCTAGCTGTCCAATACTTTCTTTATTCTCAGTGCATACAAGCAGAATATTGCACGTACATCTGAAAGGCAGAGAGCAGTGAACTTTTTTAAATACTCTGTATTATTTTATTTAACAGTCATTGGCATAAGAGACTTGGCGCAGGGTTCCACCCTATTGCATTTAGCCATTGGGAAAGTTGTCTGTCACTGCGAAATAACATTTGGGTATTGATTGAGTATTGATTTCAGTGGGACTGACTTCAGTCCCATCGATTTAAGTGGGGTTTGGGCATTTCTGAAAATCCCACGTGACATCTACCTGCAATGTTAAATGCCAAATTGCCTTAGAAAACCCTGTCTCTTGGACAGTAATATCATGTTTTTAAAATGCAGTGTAAGTTCCTGTGTGATTTAAGCAGTTTGGAAAGTTCAGTCCATCTCACAGCTCATTTAGGGGAAGTACATATATTGCCTACTTTCTTGGACCTTGAACCCATGTAGGGTGGGACAATATTTGATCCATTTTCCACTACCAGAAATTATCTGGTATAGATCTTGTTCTTTGGTCTATTTTCTTATTTATATGCACAGTTTACAAATCAGCTTTGGAAAACAGAGTTGGTATCACAGCACAAGTACCTACAAGTCTGGGGAGATAAATAAACTCTATGTGAATAGACTCTACATACACAGGCCACAGGGAGTGCAAAGTTACAGGGATTGTTTTAAGCCTCTTCAAGCTGTTCCACATTTGGTGAAGAGTGAAAGCCCATGTATAACTTTGCTTAGTTAATATGTAGTGATTTGGTATCTCACGGTTACCTGAGGATTTTTCAGCTCTTAAGATGCACTCTTAAACTTGTATCTGGTTTCCAAAGGTGTGCTTTCAAAAGGTGTGCTGTCAGATCTAGAATCTGACCCAATAATGATTTATGGATATTTGGGAAAGTTCAGAGCAATTTGTACTTTCCAAAGTCTAACATATCCTAGAATCTGAGAATGTCTTACTTTTTTGTCCATACCCATCTTTAATTGTTTGCAGGTTTCCTTTTTAAGCTGCAGTATTTATTTAATTAATTAATTGTGTTACATAAAGCCACAAGTTTGAAGAAAAATGGACAAGAGAGTGATAGTTGGTTACTTTCTCTGTTCTTTTATTGGTATGATAATTAATGTTATAACAGTAATATTTGCATGTGGTGGATATTGGATGTTAGGCATGTCTGAGCATTATCCTGCAACACAGTTTTACTGCTTTTCACAGCTCTTGTTGTGTGCCATATGCAGCACAATATTGACAGATGATTTAGTATTAGACCTAGTCTGCACATCACTTCAATAGGATGGATGAGAAAACACCAGTGCTCCAGCTGGACTGGATTCTACTCTTTTAAAATATCTATATTTGATCAAACACCATGGAAGAATGCATATCATGTATACACATCTGAGATATCTCAAAAAGAAATTTCTGCTAATGTTTTTATCCTTGAGAAGTGAACTACAAGGGTCCAAAATATACAAATTTTTCCTGGCAGGAAAGGAAAAGAGAGAGGGAGCAAGGCTGGTGAAAATGTTAAATAGAAAACAAGGCGCGGTCACAGAAGGAGTTCACGTTCCTGTGTTTCCTTTGGTAACACACAATAACAGCCATTCCACCTGTGCCCTGGCTTCTTACCGCCACAACAGCCAACTGCTTGCGAAAACAACCAAATAATAAACTTCTTATAAAGAAATTAGCACATGTATTTATTTTTTTTCCTCTTTTTTTGCTGCCACTCAATCCAACTTTCCTTCCCACTTGCCTGGAAGCAGCTGTGCTTCCACTTTTTAATTGGAGAAGCAGTACTGCTTCATATGAGTAGCATTGGCTTTTGGCAGCTTGAGATGTGTTAAATTCAATCAAAATACCCATGAGCAGCAGAGAAATCAGACTTTTTTTTCTTCCCACTCATTACTTGTGAAACCTGAATCTTTTCCCAGGTAGCAAGCCTTTCCATTTCCAATTCACTTTTTAATATTTTTTGCATTTAACTAGGTTAAATTGAAGAAAGATAATGTTTTATATATATATATATATATATATGTATGAATTTGTGTAGATGAATGAGATTATTTTAGGCAAACCACTTATTTCCCACCACTCATTTCCCAGGCTGGTATGTCATTGTTATGAAATGTCATGTCTCTTTGCAGACTGCCTGAAACTGATTGACATAACTGGAGAGGATGCCTTGGAACTATTTCATGGGAGTTGAGGGCATTTGGAAAAAACCTCACTTGTCTAAAAAATCACAGTTTGAAAGAGGGGAGGGAATTAAATGTCTCGGCGTAAAAAAAAAAAATCATGAGTTTGAAGCATGTAAGGTTTTTTAAAAACTGTTTCATTTCCAATTCAAGATGGTATTTCAAATTAGGGGAGGAAGCAGAATGCCCTTATTTCGCATTTTGACACTGTTTTCATGAATAAAATAGGGGATAAGTCTAGTCATTGGCTAAATTGGAAAATATTTTAACTGCCTGGAGAAAACAGGTTGCAGGATTTTGTCAAGGCCTGGTGCATACTTTTATGAGCAACATCTCTATACATCAATCTAGATAGTCTACTCTGCACACATTTAAGTTAACAAGTCTTATCTCTCTAACTAATGTTGAATAATGGAGAAGGGACTGGCAGAAAGAAGCAAAATCTGTGTCATGGATTTGTATGTTAAAAAAAAAGTTGAAAAAGCAAAGTTAAATCATAAAGCCTGTCTTGTTCGTCTGATATCAGAAGAACATGAGACTGGGACAGATCATGGAAGGGATGTAGTTAAAGGACACATGGCTTATTAATTATTCTTTAAGTGGTGTCAGCTGCAGCATCCTGCACTCAGCTTGGATAGCTCTTCTGTAATCTATATCATATCTGTGCCATCCTCCCTATAGAATGTGTTGACATGCAGAATGGTTTAATTCTCAGAAAAATAATCCGTAGTGATAGTGGGGAGAGCTGGGGGCACGCGGGTGGAAGGGAGCACTTGTGTCCCACCAAGTGCAATGAGAAGGCATGGTGATGCAGGCAGCTGGGCAAGGAAGGTGCCGACAGATACCCTGGCACAAAGAGGAGGGGAAGTGGAGGTACAGGCTGCTCTGCAAGGAGTGTCCTGGCAGCACACAGGGCACCGTCAATCCTTCAGTAGCTTCGAAGCTAACTGTCCTTGGGAGAGGGTGTGGAGTGATGAAGCTTGCAGCCCCAGTCTACTAGAATATTACTTAGCAAAATCAGCTTTGTTTTCTTCTCCAGACTAGAACACCCATCCGTGCATCAGAAAGGTGCTCTTAGAGCTGTTCAGATCCTCTATATAAATACACACTTAAATAATTTATTGAAATATATATTATGTAGCTGTTATACAGGAACACTTTGGTTTGTCATTGAATATGTATAAGGCAAACATTTTCCCTTAAATGATTGCCTGTGGATCTGCTTGGGTTTGTTGTACCAATTTGTATATGCTCTCCTGGAGACAAAAAAAAATAAAAATCCAAGCTACAAAAAACTAACAAACAAAAAAAAAAACTTTTATGAAAATGTATAAGAAAGGAAAAGTGATTTCCTAGTACAACACAAATTTGTACATTTTTAATTTTTTTTTTAAATTTGCAATGCTAACATTAATTAGATGAACAGAACAATCCCCATGCAATTTTCATGTGTACATAGTCAAAGCATCTCAGAAACAGAATGCAATGAAAAGGTGAAAGAGGGAGAAGGCAGAAGGAGGGAGATGCAGATGGGGTCTTTAAGACTCAGTGTTTTAAGTTCTTTTCTATTATAGCTGTAAAATCTCATGGGACCCCAGCATGTCTGCTAAGGGTGTAAAGGAGGTGAGAACTTGATCCACATACATTTCAAACTGATGAAGGAATCTTTTGGGATTGTATACATCACTGTCTCTGTTCTAGAGGACAATGATTGATTTAGACTTCTTCCTAGACTAGCAGATCCTGGTTCCCTCCAGAATCAATGGAAGTATTAAGACAGCCATTATAATTATTTAACTCAAATGTTGTGTCTACCTCTCTTTGAGTGTTTAAGGGGTCAGAGGCTAACTGGTCTGGCAGACCTTGAATTAATTGCTCTGACTCATTCAATGCTTTCTTGGATTTCAATTTAAGTACCCGCTATTCATTCATCTTAGATGTCACTGGAGATAATCCCTCTACATATGTGTTTAGTCCCCTTAAGCATATTCTTTAAAGGGAGGAACATTCACCTTCAAGACAAGACAGCTGGAGTGAGGTGCTTGGACATATTTGTTCTTGGTATAGCTGTGTCTTCAGTGAAATCTGTAAAATTCACTTTTGCTTCAGTGGGAATAGAGGCTGCCAAGCCAGAATGCTTGTCTTAAAACTGTTCTTTATGTCCACCTTCAAGTGTTTCAGCTGAACTGTAAAACAGAAATACCTTGATGCCCAACAGAAACTAGCATAAAATGAGGAGACTAACTCTGCAAGCCAGGTTCTGGTATCTGTGAAGATGTCTTTGGTCAGGGCAGTGTTTGCTAAAGGGGATGAGGCCACTGCTAAACTGATAAGGTTGATGAGCTTTTTTCACCAATTTTCCTGCCCAAGATGGAAATTGCTGGCTGGGGGACAGGAGGGCAGTGGATTGGAAGAGTTCCACTTTCTAAACTGAAGCAAACACACTCAGTCTCTGCAGATCTGACAGAAATAAAGTGCCTTCACTAGCACCTAACATTGCAGTATTTTCTCAGGCATAGTATTTTAAAATTTTGGCAACTACATCTTTGTCTGGAAATTCTTCAGTGTATGTACTAAGCTCTCCAGTATTTGAAATCCTGCTGAAGCACAGAGGTAGAACATGGATGCCTGGTCTGCTCAGGTACCTGAATGGTCCATAATGTGCCTCACATAGACAGCTTAGCTACTGTCAGTACTGCAGAGATGAAATAGGTCCTGATGAAAATGTGAGGCTGCAAAGCAGAGAACACGATGAAACTTGTATCAAATATGAGAGGCCTCTAGAAATATCAGTCCACTACTTGCCTACAGAACAAGAAAAGAAGTAGGTGTGATAGATTTGATGGCTGTTCTGGAACTGGCACCTCCAACATTTTCCACCAGGTGAAAAACCTGGCTGTGAGACATTTCTCCGGTGCCCAATAAAACTTTTAAGAATCTTGTTTTGGAATAATCTAAGCAGGAGTGAACTTGATTTTTTCCAGATGCTTGCTCTTTTCCTTGTTCTTTTGATACATTCATATGCAGTTCACTTTCTCACTTTAATCTCAGAGGTTAATTTCTTACCCCGAAACAGTACAATGGAGCAAAAGTTCTCTTAGGGTGTTGATGATCAAGAAGTAGACCTAATTCAAGAGTGTTGTTTCCTCAGACTGAAAATGCTAATTTATACTCTTATGGTGTGTATGGGGTGTTAGTCAACCGCCTTAACTACTGTACCCTAGAGCAGAGGCACAAATTCACACCTTGCTACAGATCTGTTCTGAGGTTTCCTCCCTGTCAGTGGAGCTGTGACCAGCATTTGATTGTATGGTTCAGGCTGAGGAACCACAGGCCATCGGATGTTAAAACTCACCTGTCTCTGCGCTTTTGTTAGAGAAGTTGGCATGCCTCAAGTACAGTGGTAGGCAAAATGTGCTCATGCCAGCCACATACTGTATCTAATTCTTTAAATTGTCACTTCTGCAGGTACTTGGCTTTCAAATCAATAATTTTTGTAATTTAGTTATATGTGGAAAAAACCCCCAAACCAATGAAATATGTGAAAGCTGAGCATGGGCATGCTAGAGACAGAGAGCATTCAGTAAAACAGTAAGATTTGAGAAAATAGTGGCAGACAGCTATTGGCAACAAGCTATGTCTTTGGAGTGCCTTATTTGCTGTATGTTCATGCTATAAGTCAGAGATATTTGAACAACTGAACTGTGTGTGCACAAAGACACTGGAAATGAGCTGCATGCTATGGAGAGTTCACCAATGCCCAATTACTGAAAATAGTGAATTTAGTGTGGAATGGGTCATTGTCTTCTACAGCATGAAAAAGATTCCTGTATGATTTCTTTGGTATGAGAGATCATATGGCAAAAGAATTTAAAGTAGCCAGGTAAGGATCTGACCTTCTTCCTGATTCTTCCTAAATAGAACTGCATATGCATATATTACTTTGTGTGACTGTAATGACAGAAAATTACACTTCAACACTGCATGCGGCCTAGATATTCTAGGAATGATACCGTAGGCAAAACAAGGGTAGCCCAGGAGGGAAGAAAGAAATTATTTCTAAAATTCCATAATCCTTTTTATCTCCTATCCTAAAGTGAAGCATTACCTCCCTACAAGAGATAATATTTCTTTTTTCTCGTTCTTTATGCAAATTCACCCGTCCAGAAGAGAACAGAATTAATTCCGTCAGAGTTTATTCCAAATAGGCAGTGATTGGAAAAAAAAAATCCTCATTTTGCTTTGCAATACGGTCTTCACTACACTAAAGAGTCAAATGCATCTCTTCATTGACATCTGGTAAATATAATAGCCATAATCATAAACAATGGTATCAGTAACTGGTGATGGAAGAAATAAGGCAATAAGGCACTAAGTTTAGCAAATACATGTTTGACACAATACAATTAGTCAAGGTAGATTTCAGAACTAGAAGGGCTCCAGAAACTGTTCTTCATTTACTGTTACTAATCTGGAGCAAATAGAGATGACTGTTCTATGTGGGTGGCCATCAAAATCTTCCTCAGAAGCACAGCTATTGCCTGATGGTGTAGTTGAAGGTTTGAGGTAGCCTTAAACAGTAGCAGATAAAATGTCATTTAAATAGACTTCTTAGAAGTGTTTTAAAAACTCTGAAATGACTATATCAAAATGGTGTGATGTTATCATATCATGTGCTGGAAGGGCTGCTTACTGGATTCCTGACTGGAAATTGATGATAGGACTGCCTGGCTATTAGAGGTGTCCCCCTAGGAAACCACACAGTTCAGCTTTCCTTCTCTGCTGGCAAGTAACCCTGGAAGGAAGCATGGCTTAAGACATAGTTGTGATGTGGTCTTTGGAACATGTGAGACCACAGGTAGCAGAGCCCAGTTCTTTATTAAGTCCGGGGCTTTCCCAGGGAGGATGTGGGGTGGAAGGCTGGTGAGGAACAGAGCAGTACAAGTTTGAAGGCAGATTTCTGTCCAAGTAGACAAGCCTGGATGCTGTGAAAGACTGTCTTAATATTTTAGCCTCTATAGGAGCTAACAGTAACTCATATTATGGTTTGAAAGTTTTCCTGGCTTCCTGAGTGTCCTAAACAAGTTGTAACTTGGCCTCAACAGAGGGTCTTTGAAAAACTCCCAGTCTTATGCAAGTACTTCAGATGAAATACAGGCTTATGTTCCGTTCAGTCCCAAACTACCAGGAAATAACTTCACAGCTTCCTCTTGAGGTGTTTTTCCATGTCAGGATTTTCCACACTGCTCATTGCCACCATGCATGATCTTAACCTACAGCTGCTCACTGAGACAAGGACACACAAATACGTGGCTTGCTCGAGAAGTTTAAAGCACCACTTTGAATCAAGCTCAAGTCTTGGGACTCTTATGTGTTACCCATTAGGTTTTCCTTCCTGACCTTACCTCTGGGAAAGGAAACAGACCACAAACCCCACACTTCTTAGAGCAAATTACCTGCTTTGTTATTCTGTCTTTCAACCTTTGCCATAAATTCCACTTCATTAACATTGGCTGAAACACCTCACTGAGTTGCGCTGCTTGGGCTATAAAATGTGTCTGGTGAGTAGGCCAGAGAATATCTTTAGCTTCAACCATGCAAAAGAGCAGGATTGGGAGGCTCTGTCATAAATTGTCAGTGAATACTAGCAAGTACAGACTATTTATTATCTTAGTTGCTTACCAGTGTGTTGCAGTGTCAATGTCTCTCACCACACACTGTGGAAAATGTTTTTTCACTCTGTGCTAGTGGGCAATAATTTCAAATGGACAGCCTGTGCAACACACTGCAGGTTAAATCCCATCTGGATTAAGTCTTTCCTCCCTGAGTCAAGCCTTGGAGTGATGAACTAGCCAGCAGTTCAGCCCATCTGCAGATCATTAGTGGTACATGTGACAAAGAAAACACCTGAGCAGGGAAGGAGAGTTCACAAGCAGGTGTTGCTGTCTAGGGAACAGGTTGAGTAAGGCACCTGGAAAGCCTCAGACCACCAATGTTTTTAGCAGAGCATGGCAATGCACCTCCTGTGCAGTGCTCTGATAACCTAAAGTCAGGTGCAGCAGGGGAGAGATGCTGAACTTTTGTGGAGTGTGTAAGAAAATGGATTCATCTTTCTCCTGTTTTAAAGGTATGTGATAGCTGAATCCTGAAGTATCTGGGATGAAGCTGAAGATACTCTCACCTGGAGAATGAAGTTTTTCCTGCTTTGATGTCCCAAAAGCAGTGAGGTACTACAGCAGTGTTCAAGTGATGCTTGCTCTATTCTGTTGGTGAGCCAGTTTCCACAGAACTGGAGATAGAAGGGATCTACTGGACTTCTGTTAACTTCAAACAGAGTCCACAGCAGACCAGCACAACAAGTAGACCAGGTTAATAAAGGTGCTGTTGTTTTGGTTTTTCTAAATGAATAGTTGCAGCTTTCCATAGAAATATATTGAAATGCTGATAAATGAACATTCACCAACTCCACACAGCTGTTATTTACAAAAATAGATAAACACCTTCCTTCAGTGAGAGGTTGTATTGGCTGCTTTATTTATCAAGACACTTAGGAGAAAACAAAAAGGTAGTTTGTGTCTGAAAGCATCAGAGAGAGCTGAAAGGACAGATGTGAGAGCAGAGATTGGGAAGGTGGTGGGTAACAAGTATAGCTGGAGAATCAGTTCTTGGCTTCTGCTTGTGCTGCGAGGTGAGTTAAGCAGAGCCCTGGCAGGGTGCATGCTTTCTTTGCAGCTGATTCAGACATCTTCCACTGCTATAGTTTCAGGAAAATCTCAGCTTCTCAGCCCTGTATAAAATGGACATAATGGGATAGAGAGTCACAGGCTCAGAGGAATAGTATTAGTTCAAAGCACCTTCCAGCAAATGGGAAAATTTAAGTTGTTGTTTGCCTTATCATTTCAAAATTTCATTTTGCTTGCTTTGTTTTTTCAGGGTGGAGACCATCTAAAAGCCAATGCCACAAAAACACCCTTCCAAAACACTATGGCTTTGCAGAGGTCAAAACTGGTCTCTGTTTTTTCTTTCATCCCTCTCTGTATAGTGTAATAATAATACATCTGCATTTTTATTCCTCTGCAAGTGAGACATGGGAAATGAGGCGAGTAAAGGCATTATCAAGGGCAATGGACAATGGAGGGTTGGCCTAGGTGTATGTTTAGCTAAATTAAGGAAAGGGAATGTGAGAGAGATAAACAAACATCCAGGAAGACATCTACTGAATTTTGCCACTAGTAACATCTCTTGAAAGCTACTATCAGCACCACTCAAATTCTCTTTGATCTGGGAAAAGATAAGGCAGAGCGCACAGCTTTTTTATGCTCCTTAAGCAGCTTTCCCCTCAGAGACAACCTTGTGATCTACTGTTCATAAGGATATTTGAATGTGAAAATCAGGAATTAGGTGAATTAACCTTTATACTAAAGCACCTCAAATACCTTGGGTTCAAAAGCTTAAATTGCACTTGAATGTTGTTGAACTACTTTTCCGTTTATCAGTCAGAAGAGGGACAGCAAGAAAGAACTGAAGGGGAAGATAGGCTGGGATGGAGCAAGTACTGTGAGGAAAGAGATAAACAAATAAATTGTGACAGGACACCCAAACAGGAACACGAAGATGTAACACAAAGAGAATGTGGTCTTCAAGACCTCATGGAGCAGGCTATTGCTTTAAAATATTCTGCTACTCCTAGAAACAAACTTAATCATTTTCTTTAAAAATAAATAAAAATGGAAGAATAAAAACAAAACCAGTGTGTGAAAAATAATTTTCACCTAAAAATAAAGAAAGGTGTACTAACAGAATTAAAAGTCACTAAGGCTCATTTCCTCTGCAGAAAAAATGCAAACATCTAACAAGACTCCTGTGAACACCTACAAGACAGCAGAGCAATAAATTACAAAGTGGAAGGAAACAAAACATGCCAGATAACACTACAGAAGTAATTAAGGTTAATAGGACTTCTGGATAAAGCAAAGAAGTAGGTACCATGCATCTTGACTTCATTAAGATTTTTGATGTTGTCTCACATGATGCTCAATAAAAATAAGTGAAGGATACATTGTCAGAATGTAACTGCGTGGGAAACTGTACGCAAAAAGAAGTTATCACCAGTTCACTATCTGACCAGAAGGGTGGATTCTTCAAGCTTTTTCTTGGGCCCAGTTCTATTAGTTAGTTTAATTAAGAACCTAGATAGTAGACTGCACATGACACCAAGTCAGGAGGGATTGCAAAGGCTTTGAAGGATGAAAATGATCTTGAAAAACTGGGGCAATGACCTAAACAAAGAGGGGGCAAACCAGTGTGGAAGAGCAGGCAGTGTGCTTGGGCTTCGATGGGGGCTGCAAGAGGGTGGAGTGGATGACAAATTAGTTTTTCTTCAGTGAAGCAGCTGGGGGCCAGAGCAAACACAAAAGGAACATGAGTGAGGAAGGTCAGGCTGTTACCAAACCGCCAAACATCATACTGGGTTGTATAAACAATGTTGGCGTATGTAAGAAACATGAAATAGTCCTTCTGCTTTCTCACCTCATCTGGAGCACTGGGTCCAGTTTGGGGCACTGCATTTCAAGAAAGATGCAAATCAGTTGGAAAGAGTCCAAGAAGACGAGCAAGAGTGATTGAGGGTCTGGAAAACGTGACCTGTGAGGAAAGACTCAAGGCAGTGAGGTTGTTTAGTCTAGAAAGAGGCAAACTGAAGGGATGTATGATAAGTCTTCAAAGTTTAAAAGGTAGCTGCAAAGAGGAAAGTATTAAACTATTGTGAATGTCCAAAAGAAGTAGTGGGCTTAACTTTCAGGAAAAGAAATTAGGGGTAGACACAAGGAAATGTTTTCTGTGATCCTATCAGAATTGATTGGGTAGGAAGCCTGTATAAACTTCACTGTATGAGAGCTGATAAACAGGTTAGACAAATGTCTGTCAAGAATAATTTAGGAACAGCTGATCCTGACTTGGTGGAGGGGATGGCCTAAATGATCCCTTGAGATGCCTTCCAGGCTTATTTCAGCAACATTATAGTGAGTGGGTAGAAGAAAGCTATGGGTTTAAATGAATTAGGACAGGTGATGCATGAAAGAGTCTGGGAAAGAAATATGCACTCATAGCACTTAAAAAATTTCAAGTTACATGTGCATGATCTTCCCTTATTAAAAACAAGATGTTCTCATAGGGATAGGGGCTGATTTCTGATGCAATTAACATTTCAAGCACAGTAGAGTTTGAGGATGTAGCGTCTGTGTTGGACTCTACCAGCTAACCTTCCTGCAAAATTGGGATGTCTTGGACCCCCATATGAGATACTGATTAACTGCTTGTTTGGGATTTTTGTTTGGTGGGTTGATTGGTTTTTTTCCCTTGGCAGTGAGATAGTTGTGTTTAATCAAATAGGCTTCTAGATAGGTCAGGACTACTAAAGGTGAACTTGCTTACCAGTACAGATATGTTCAAAATCTGGTTCCAAACCAGCACTAATTTTAAATTGTGAGTCTAAAAATATTTTTTTTAATTTTCCCTTCTTTTCATCCAATAATTTATTTCATAAAAGGGCAATAATATGTATGTGACTGTTTCATCTTCTTACCTAAGGTAATTTGTAGTAGTCACTTTATAAAAAGAAAATCCTCATGGTATGTGACCATCATTATTTACCTGTCCTTCTGATTTGTGTTTTCCTTGTTATGCCCTGAAATCTCTAAAGAAGCTCCTCAGTGTGTACACTGGCTTTCATCTAATCAATTAAAAAGGGGTTTTGTGAAAATTATGCAAGCTTTTTTATATATAATTTTTACAGGTCTACTGGTTGGCATTAACTCAAAGTTGTTTGATCTTTAGAAAAGAAGTCCCAGTTCCATAAACTCCCTGAAAATTGTAGAAATGCAATGTATGTAAGACCTTCAGATTCAGAACCCTGCAAATGACTGCATGCTATAGATCTCTGCCTATGGCTCATGTTGGATGCTTGTGAAATACTTCTATCAGCTACAGACAGTTGCCTTAAAAGGGATCTGCATCCAGGTAGATGGTTTATAGACTGTCAGGCCACAGTGCTGGTTTAGATTTGAGGAATTGCTTTGGAAGAACAAGGCGGGTTCTATTTTTGACATTTCAGCAATGAGACCACTTGTACATTATGACCCAATTTGATTTACTGTAAGAAAATAAGAGTGCTGTAATTTGTAAAAGACATTTATTACATGAGTCAAAAAAAAAAAGAAAAAAAAGGGGAGGGAAGGGGGAGAGAAAGCAGCTTAACGTCTCTGTCCATCCCCATCTGGTTTTATTTTAATCTCACTCTAGTCACATATGAAATTTTGCTTAGCTGTCTTCATTTTCTTAGTCAATCTTGATTAATGGCCTTCAAAGTAAAAATAATTGGACTGCATCAGGCTTGTTTTATAACTCTTGTTCACAAAGAATGTGAAAGGCTGGAAAATGAGCCTAAACAGAAGGAATGCATTACGTTAGCCTTTGAGAAAGAGCAGTCCTCCAGTTGTGTTTCACTGTGTATTTTTATAACAGGCGCCTCCTTGACTGTCCATGATATTGCAGATATGCAGTGCCAAAAGCTTTTGTGTACTTCATCAGGCTGACCATGTCACCTCGCAATCTCCCTGCAGCCGCGTGTGCATGGGGCGGGAGGCAGAGCCAGCCCTGTTGGGCAAAGCGCCCCAGCACCCTCCCAACCGCTGGGCACGGCAAGGAGCGGGTGCTCCCTGAAGCTGAGGGGATGTTTTTGGGCAAGGAATCTCTTAATGGCTCTGCTCCCACTCTTCAACAGCGTTGCCCTGCAATGTAGGGAGTGCGGATCTCCCCTGAGCGCAGAAACGCAGTAATACGTTGATTTTAGCTGAGGTGAATGTGGCCCTGTGGCTTTAGAATTACTTTTATTCACATCCAGTGAAAGCAGTCCTGGTGGAACAAGACCCTAAACTGATTGCAAATTTGATATTTTTAAAAATCTGTTAGGTTATTAAAGATTGCATAAATTTACTAAGTCAATTAACTTTTAAATAAATAGAGTGTACACTTATATTTAAGGAAACAAAAAAAAACAACCAAGAAAACCTCCCCACCACCACTGCCAAAAGCCTCACACAAGACAGACAAACAAACAAAAACCTTTTACTTTGGTGTAATAGGAAAGGACCTGATACAGGAAGTTTTTTCTGTTGGGACAAGCATTGTTTCAAAACGTGCACTCTTGCTGTCAGAAAGTTCAGGAGATTGAGTGTAGTCCTTCCTTTGTGTAATGCACAAAGCAGATTATTGTGCTTGCATGCTTATGGCAAGGCTCAGTATTATGTCCTGCTCACCAAATAGGAAGTCAGTGTTCTGTCGCACAGCTCGGGTGAAAACGGTTACTTTGATATTTAGCAAAGAGAAAGAAAATTCTTTCGAATTATGTATGCTAACTTAGGAATATTTGAGTAACTCATGACAGTCCTGTGAAGTTATTAGACCATATACTTACTTCCCTGTGCAATTTTGAAATAGGAACAGTTTATGCTTTTCCTGATGCTTTTCGTGTAACAGCCTCAACATATGAACTGAACTTCCATTAAGCTTCCTAAGATTTCTCTGGAGTATGCATATGATATAGTTATAATACTTTTGCCAGATATGGCTACATCCAAACTTGGTCTGGAGACGAACATTTTCCCAGAGTAGCTGAGACCAGCTGCTGAGTCCTGTGTCTTCTCCCAGCAAGGCAAGCTGGGGTTATGCAGATGGTATTTTCATGTCAGTGCAGATCAAGCTGTGCATTAACCTCATGGCATGGACTAAAATCAGTCTGCAGGGCTGCCTGTATGCAGTGGGAGAAGAATGCATATTTTCTTCTTCTCACAAAGTGGCATGCAAAATACAGATATCAAGAGATCCTCTTGCCTGCACCACAACATTTTATGTGCTGTTCTTTTAAAAAGTTAATGGTATACTGTAATCCAGACATCTGATCTTCAACAAAGCACAGCGCACCATGACACTCCTCCTGCTTGGTATGTCACCACCTTTTGGAAAGTTGGTCTTATAGCAACTTCTCTTGGGCCCTGGGCAGATAACCAAGGTCCATGAAAAACAGAAAAAACCCCACCATCTTCCTTCCTGCTACTGGCTGGAATATGTCAAATTCTTCAGCTGCAAAATCCTCAGACCCTAAAATCATCAACAGAATTCTTGGCCTATCTGAAGAGAGGAGAGAGACCTTTGCCAGGCATGAACCTGAGAAAATATCACCAGCTGGAGAAACAGAAGTACTACCTCCAGAAACTTTAAAACTTCAGAATTATGGCAGTGCCCTCTTGTTCCATGGACATATTTTTTGAGAATTAATTGTTCTCATTATTAAAAGCTTTGTTTCAGTTTTGACTTGGGCTACATTATATCATTGTTCCATTAGACAGCTACAGGATGCATCTACCTACGTGAAACTTCCGTGTCCATCTCTTATGGCAGCTGCATTTTTCACATGGAAGAAATTAAAAGCTTCAACACTTAGTTACTGTCCACCTTACCATCCTGAGTAACTGATCCCTTCCTTGCACTCTGTTTGCTTTATTTAGAGTCCACCACGGTACGTCCTCTGCTCGTTCTTCGTCTCGGAAGGACTTGGCCGCCGGATACTGTTGTGTTTGTGGATGATGCTGTGTTTGATGATTTTGGCCAAGTGCTACATTTAAACCTTACAGGCAGAGGAATTGGTCTGAGCTTCAACAACACAATATTGTGTGAGCAGCCCAATGCTGGCTTTACTGATCTAGACTCCTAATGCTAAATGTCAGTGGAGATCTGCCGGGTATGTGTCCTAGCTGGCTGTATCAAAGCAATAAGAATTACAAATATATTGATAGTAGTGTTTAGATTAGAGAGGAAAACCTAGAGCATTCTGGTTTGGTTTATAAGGTCCTGCTTATATCCATTTGCTCATATTGCTCCTTCTTTTCATGATTCACTCCAGCCACCTGTTTTGCCTTAAATTTCAAAAAAAGTAGGCTTTTTGGGGGTAACATTTCTGTAAGTTTTCTTTAAAAGCAGCTGAAGTCCTTAGAGTAAAAGAAAATTTCTCATCTCATCTGGAAATAATAGGGTTTTTTAGAACTAGTTTGTTTGCTTTGCAGAAATAAGTTTTTTTGGTGTTGTTTGCTTCCCCTTGACTTGAAATGAAGTTTTTCATTTGGATTACTTGTTTCCACTTGATGAGCAGCTCTCCAAGTCAATTATTTGCATAGTTTAAGCTGCAACTGTCTATGTGAAACTGAGTTTTCTGTTCCACTTATAGTGAAAATGACTGAAATATCAATGGATTATCTTATAAATTAGCAGTATATTGTGTGCAGAAGGTGTGGTAGAAGTAGGAAAAGTATCCTAGACAAGGGTAGCAGGTATCCGTAGGTGTGGTATAGCTTTCGTATGCAAAGAGACTGAACAGAATAGGACTTTTCAGCTTTAAAAAAAATACTCAGATGATATGAAAGAAGTTCATGAAGTCATGGATATTTCAGAGAATATAAACAGGGAGTTCACTGTTTCTCACAATAGAAGAATGACAGGAATCCAGTGGTGCTACTAAACAACAGGTCTAAAAGACAGAGAAATATTTCTTTTATAGCAGCCACGGTCTCATTTTGTAGCACACTTTGCTGAGGAGGCTTACGTTTGGAGAGGATCAGTAAGAAATTAGACTTTCCCATGGTTTGATCAGTTTGAAACATTGTTGAAACAAACATACAAGGGATATGGGAAATTCTTCCCTGTTGCTGCTTCTTCCTCTCAATTGGTTTGGCTTCACAGGCAGGACCTAGCTGGGAGCTGTTGATCCAGTGGGCTGGGCAGGACATGTGCTGGTCCTGCCTGGCCAGAGACACTGGGCAGCCCCACATCAGCAGCTCTTTTCAGATGTCAGAGAAGAAAACCACTGACTCAGTGACACACATGTGGTTGCATCCTGTGCAGAAAAGCTTTACACACGTGTGTGGTGGCCACAAGTGTATCAGAAACTTTGAAGTAACAAGGGAATAGAAATGCCAGAGAAAAGTAATGTGTAATTTGTAATGCTTCCACAATATTTGCCTGAAGATGCAAAACAATTATCTAATTATTGGCATTGGGAAAGGAGAAATCATCACGCACAATCTCTGCGAGAGTCCTCAAAGGTTATCCTCCTTGTTTAATTTTTCCCAGGAAAAGCTATCTGAAAGGAGCTGGTGCATAATGAAGAATGCTGAGAATCACATGCATATTTTCATATAATATTTTCACAATTCCAATGTGGTATGTGATTCTGTGATAGAAGTGGGCAGCACAACAGTGAGAATGTGGCCATTATATATTTTATAATTTATAAATTAGTTTCCTTTCTTCTGGGTTTTTTTTTCATTCTAATTGGCATATCTTCCTTTCTGAAAATTGATTTTTCAGTTCAAAGCAGCATTCAAAGGAAAATGAAGAAACTGAAGACATTTTGAATGCATTTACATACTTCTAAATAACTAATCCACTTTTTCAGAGAAAACGAGAGACAAGTATTTACATTTACTCACCTCAAAAGAAGCTGTAAAAATATTAACACTTTCATCCAATTTTACTTATGCCAGCAATTCTGTTTTTTCTGTAAGAAGTCGGCACTTTTTTTACCTCAGTCTAGGACACACATATCTCAAATTCTCAGGTAATAGCATGGGGTATGTGGGTATGTACAAGTAGCTTACAGCTGCTGGATTTAGGAGTTGGCCTTGCCTTGCTCTTTGATCACAAGAACTTTTTGAGTTATTAAAACCTAAGGATTTGGGTTTTTCAGTGCTGATACACTTACCTAGGCTTGAGCAATGAACTTCATGTAAACACTGTTAACAGTGCCAGCAGCCTGTGACATGCAGTCATTTCTAGTTCATTTAAGGTTCAGAAATGAAGTCACCTTCATGCTAACAGTAGATCATTCACCTCATACAATTTAAAATGTTATTGCTCATGGTGTTGTTGGTATAAAATGTCAATATGATGCTCACCTTGGATGTGGGAATGGTTATTAATCTGAAAATGCTTTCTGTTGGTTACTCAGGCTGAACGCTACCATGTAAAACTGCATTTGTTTGTTTGTCCAAAAAGATTTAGGATTGCACATCATCTTTATCCATGGTAAACATTTTGTTATATACAGTATACTAATTATTGTTGAACTGAAGTGTTTTTCTAGCCCCAGTGGCATAATGGAAATTATACTTCAAACTACATAATATTCTTGGAAAGGGAATATAGACTTAGTAAAGAACATCATCATTTTGCTATAATGATAACATACCTATTTACATAATGATAATGTACATATTTACTGCCAAGAATGTTTGTTCTGCATTAGTGTTCATAGTGTGGCAGGGAGAATTGCAAAATGGAACTTCAATTTGTGCCTTGTGGCTGTTGTCTTGCAGGGGAGCAGAGAAGGGAGAGCAGGCAATGATGTGTTTCTGGAAAACAGAAAGAAAAAGGAGTAAGGCTATGTTCTTGGCCTGCATTGTGTACGAGATCTGATCTGTATGTGGCCATTTGCTTTCCTTTCTTCTTTTTTTTTCTAAGGGAACTTGTCTGTTAAGTAAGTGAAAATCCTTTGTAAGATTCCTGGCAGCAGGCATCAAAAAGATGCTAAAAATCTATGTTATCTATGTGCTCTTTCTTTGAACACATTCTCAAGTAATGCCACTGTTGGAATCATTTAATCTGATAGATAAAAAAAAATCTACATTTTTGGTTTCATTTCAAAATCTGTAAATCTTTGTATACATCTAAAGAAACAGGAAATCTTTGTCTTGGAGGAGGCAAAAAAAAAAAGTTAGGAGACACTGTTTGGTGAGCTGTCATATGTTTTCTGAACTTTTTGTAATAGGAAGAAGTCTCTAAAGAGCCCTTTTCTTCACTCCTCTAACAAAGGCATGTCCCAGTTTATTAAAAAATCATACACAACAATGCTGCCTGCCAGGTTTTATAGCCCTAATGAAAATTTGGTCGAGAGCACAAAAAAATATCTGGAAAAATGCCTGAAATTTCCCTGTCGCAGATGTTTCAACAGAAGGTGCTTGCATGCCATTCGTTAATGTAACGCCATACGGGACTCGGTATGACCACTGCAATAACCAGTAAGTAACACACGCAGTGTGCGCATCACTGCGCCAAATTTTCCGTCTGTTGTGTGGGGCTTGTATCCTGTGGATTGAGACGTACCTTGATAAAACTGTATTGTCATTGAATGATAATATTTGTGGATCACTCTGCTAGAAAACATCCTATCAAGAATGTGGGAGGTCTGTGTAAAGTCGGTGCAGCTCATTGGTATTGCAGTCAGTTAGGAAGGATGGGAATGTTCGTTTTTATGCCCTGTTTTTAGCCTATCTTTCAGATGCCAATTTACAGGAGCAGCACTTCAGATATTAAAGCACTTTCTCTTTGAGAGAAGCTGTTGAATTTTAATCTCAGACATTATGTAATTAAAAGGGGCATGTGAAATACAGTAATTATCGATACAGTGGAAAAAATTACACAGATATAATATTCTCCTGGGACAATTATTTTTTATTTTGTAAGTTTAAAAGAGGAATGGACTAAAAGGAAAAATAAAAAAAATCTGGAGTACACTGTATTTCATCAGCTCTGGTTTTGTATCCAGACAGGCAGAGAAGCACCTAAATAACCAGGTACATATATTTCCCTGTGCACACAGATGAATATTGTCTTCTGCTCTTGGAAGGGAAGATGTGGAGTATACTGCTTTGATTTTTATATGTCTGAGGGAGGTGAAGTGGATTTCTCCTACGAGCAGAAGTGGGAGCTCTGCGTACAAACCATCCATGTTCTGATAGGATGTGCACGAGGGCTTTTCATGGATCAAACCAACACCCCTAGAAACACTTCTGCAAGAGTTAAATCTTCTAATGACAAGGGGATTGAGATGCTTTTATGATCTTTCATAGTCTTCCCCTCTGTTCAACAGTAGGATTTCCTGGAGAGTCTGCTGTCTCTTTTGTGCCACAATGATCAAAACAGGAAAAAAAGTGCTGAGTCTGACTTACCTGGGTTTGGGTTCAAGATTGAGGAAGGGCTGAGATTCAACAGAAATCAGGATTTTCCTGTCAGCTAAGAGAATCATAAAGGTGCCATCATATTTGATTAAATATGTCTCTAGGAGATTTAATTCACATTTGAAATGAATCTGGAAAATCATTATGGCCTTGACACAAGGAAAATTACTGAAACAGATTCAGAGCATAGGGTCGTGAAGCTGCATTCAGAGAACTTAAGTTTATACTTCATATGAAAGGCAAGTCTTTGCTCTGCAGTGGTCCTACTAGACTAATATCCCACTCCTGTAAAACCAGTTAGGCTACTTATGCTCTTCCTTTATTTCAAGTGTCACTTCTTCTCTTGGATAGAACTAAGTACAGATGTTTCTAAGAATGTGTAAACCATAATAACTAGAAGTGACATCTCCAGACAAATGGAGACCACTATATCATAATAGATTGTACTTTTTGTTTGCCAAGCACTATTTATAGTACACTGCTACTGGTTTTTTTTCATTTTATTTCCTATGTGCTTTCATGTGTAACTTTTCATTCATAGTTCAAACCTCAGAGCTTCAAATTAGATTTCTGCCAGTGGGTTTTCATGAGATGGGTTCAGAAGAGTGACCAGGGTATTCCTGTTCAGGAGAGTAATCTATCTTTAACTGTTCCATAACAAGTTCACAGTCCGGTTTGCTGCTGTTGCCAGAGAAGGAAGAGTTGAGGTGCCTCCAGTTTTGGCTCATCAAATGTCCCTTCTGTTATCTCGGCAACAAAAAAGACCAGGCAGCCCAACTTTTTGATGCTGGTCTCCATCCCAGTTCACCTTCTTTTGACCATTCTTCCTGTGACAGGAGTATCCTGACCATTCTCAAGTTTCTGCCATGCCAGTGTTGAAAGACCTTGAGTGTGCTCCACCATCTAAGACAAAGTTTATAGAGTTTAGGCATACCAAATGCACAGTTTTCCTGGGACTTCTGTGTGAAAATTGCATAGAAGCCAACATAATCTCATCATGTGGAAAATTTGCTTAATGTTGTCTCAGGAAGAGTGGGCAAGTAAGGCACACAGAACTGCCTCTAAAGCCTTTGCAAACTGAACCTGAAGTAACTTACAAACAAAATGTATGAATGGAAAAAATGTAATTTTCCCACCTTTCCTTTGATCTGGGAAGAGATCAGCATTATTAGAGTGGATTAATTTCAGTAAGTCAGTGGTATCTGTTGGTTCTACAATCATTATTATCTGTTTTTCCTGGCTATAGAATTGATTGAATTTGAAAATCAAATTTCCCTGCATTGTATAAACCCTTTTTCTGGAAATTGAAGTAAGTGGCTATTGTAGAATCGTTCTAAGGAAAATAAAAGTGTGGGGAGGTGGAGCAGGAGGAAGAAAGGAGAAGAATAGGAAGCACTTTGATTAATGCCCACCAGGCCAAGACATGCTGTGAGGGTTGTGTTCTAGCCTGGTGTCTCAGAAAAGAGGTGTGCTGTTTTATTCCTCTAACCATGTATTTATTTGTAATTTGTTTTGCCTTTTGTAAGATTTCTTTTTGCTATTGTAAGCACTCACCTGCTCTATTTTCTCACTGGCTTCAGCAGGTAGATTCCTTTTTATATTGCCTCTGCAAGTACATAATTTTCTTCATGTGTTTTAATGAACTTGGACAGCATTAAGGATCAGAGTTGGAAATAATACACACCATCCACCCCCACTTCCCAGGAATTACTTGACAAGCAGGATCTTACATCCCTACCCAAAACTGCAGAGCCACTATCTACGTCTTCATCTCCCAACACTGTTTTCAACTAAAGTGTTTGAGGACCTGAGAATGATCCTCTATGGGATTAAGTCTCCTTTATGGCAGAATATGCACACTTAAAGGTGATGAATTTGCAACTACAAGAGTGGGAGTTTGCAAAGCAGTTGCAGGAGCCCTGCCCAACCTGGCCATTTGCACAGGAGCGTAAACACGAGGGCAGTGCAGGAAAGTAAAACAAGAAAAATCATCACATAAAGTATGAAATTTCCAGCCTGACTGACAAAAAGAGGACCCAGACACCTGCAAAAGAAGTTTGACCTTGCAAGATTTCAAGTAAAATCTTTCTATGACCAGAGATGTTAATGCCATACACCAAAGCAAGGGCCTTTCTCTCCTCTCAGATGCCAGGTTATAGACCCCAAGAACATTTCTGATTCATTGATTTCCTTTCTCTTGGGAATCAGTCTTTCCCCCAGTGTCTCTTTCATTCATTTGCATTTTTTTTTTTATTATTATGCGCAACTTTTAATAGTGATAAGTCAGACTTTTAATTGTGATAGGGCAGTGCAGTTCATTAGGATATGTTTTCTTGGAAGGAATGAGTCTCCTAAAACCTCTGTACTTTTCTTTGGTATCTGTGTGGTGTAGGTGTGTTGATTTGCTTGGATGTTTCTCAGTAGCACCACCATAAGTGAGATTTTCTGTACAAGCTCGGTGTGCTTTTACATATGTGTGAGAAAGTAGAACGAGGAGAGAGAAAAGGAGGATTAGTTTCATTCATTAACCCTGAAATTTCCATTAAATTTGCAAAGTCAGAGGCCAGCTGTGTTACTGTTAATCAACATAAAAAAACATTTACTCTGTGGCAACAATTTTCTCAAATACACTGCACTGTGGCAAAGTCCCTATGAGTCATTTTGACACATCATAATTCATTTGCTGAAAGACCATTTTGTATATAAGAACGACCATATACACACTGCGAATTTCCAGTTTTATGGGACACTCATCTTTAAGAGCATATAAAGAAACTCATCCATCTCTTTTCTAGCACAAGGCTTTCCTTTTACAGTAATCAATACTGTCCTGTACATTTCTGCAGAATTCAAGATATGATGCTTTTGCTATTTATTATGAAACTGGAGATGAGAACATTTATAGATTTTTATTCTGTTTAATCTACCCTGCACTCAAAAATGTCCACAAAGAGGTTTTTTGTGTCTGTATTTTGCCTACTTCACTCTCTGCACCCAACAAGATTTCTTTTAGAGCTCCTCATCATAGCTCAGAACTTCCATCTGCAAGAATGTCTTGTTTTTCTACAGACAGGTGGGCAACTTCTCTAATTTAGCCAAACTAAACATCTAAAGCTGCTATTCTTGGAAAATAATGTGGAATGCAAAGGGTTTACTTTTTGGACAAGAAATAACTGGCAAGGAAACTAAAAAATAAAATTAGTTTTACCTTGTCAACCCTCCAAAACCATTATAGATTGGTACTGCTCATCCTTGCCTTGATTCTGTGCAGGACAGCAGTAAAATCCTATTGGTATTGGTTATCATGAAATGGCCTTACAGCACAAGCACATCTTTCAGACTAGCTCATAATTATCTCTTAACAAATCACATGATCAATTGTCATTAGTCTCTATGTGTATTTTCCTCCCACTGTCTCATTTTATACATTTTTTATTTCATAATTTCACTTTGGAGCATCTCACTGTAGGTAGAAACTAACTGGTAACCATAGTGTTACTTATTCGTTGTAGATCCAAGGCCTTGGAAAGCATAATTTCTAAGTCATTTTCCTAAAATCATTCTGAAATATCTTCTTTATGGTTCAAATACTGGTATTAAGTGATTGGTAACTGAAAGGTAAAATAGGAGAAAGTATTAGGGAAGAAGCAATGGAAAAATGAACTCTTCAAATACAATATATATGTATGTATCTGGTAGAAATATGAACACATTTTTTCTATAGGATAGGAAACAAGAATAGTAAAAATACTTTTTAAGGACAAGTTTTCAAGGTTGTGTGTACTGTCTGAACAGTCAAGAGTTTTTATTTGTAATTTTCCAGATGATATTGCCTATCTGATCTAGCAGTATTGGCATTATTCTGTGAGTGTTTCACTGCTAGAAGGGAGCAGTTCAGAACTTCTCTGTTCATTTGGCTTCTCACACATAAGGTAATACAACATGCACAACTGCTCAGCATATTTACCCCATCTGTATATTGTATTATGGCTAACACATGGGATATCACTAAATCACAGAATAAGCTGAGTTGGAAGGGACCCACGAGGATCATCAAGTCCAACTCTGTGCCCTGCCCAGGACACCCCAAGAGTCACACCATGTGCTTGAGGGCATTGTCCAAACACTTCTTGAGCTCTGTCAGGCTTGGTGCTGTGGCCACTTCCCTGGGGAGCCTGTTCCAGTGCCCAACCACCCTCTGGGTGAAGAACGTTTTTCTAATATCCAACTAAACCTCCCCTGGCACAATTTCAGGTCATTTCCTCAAGTCCTGTCACTGGTGACAATTACATACCATTTCATACCAGAGTAGAAAAGTTACACTTCTTAAAGAAATTTATGCGCAATATTAAGGTTCAACCTGTTAGTATTTCTGTATCTGTTGGAAGGCTGTACAGCTCTGTAAGCAATTAAAACATTTTAAAAGTTTAAGACTCTTTGTTTGATTGATGGAGCTGTAACTTAGGTAGCCTTTATTTGTTTGGGAAAAGTAATCTTCCCTAATGAGATATTTCATGTATTTCCTAGAGATGTGAGGTATGTTGCACTGGAAAGAAACCTTAAGACATCAAGTCCACGGTCTTTGTGTTGCAGTATGCCAATGGACTATATAGGCAAGTCTTTGTACTCTTCTTATTTACCTTTTTGAGGTAGCCATGCACCAGCATACCAGAGAGACATAATTTCTGCTGTTTTAAACATGATAATACCCTCATACCATAATTGCCTCTTTTTTAATGTTGTTTTTCTTCAGGATCCTATTGATAGCTCATAGTCATCCTGTGGCTGACTCACATTGCCAAGTCCATTTCTTCTGTCGTCTCCTGCCGGTGACTTCACATGTCCTAGCAAGCTGTTGTCAGAAGCAGATGAGCTGCTGTGGATTCAAACCTGTGCAAACATCTTGGTTATTGCTATGTGCATTCCTCCTTCCATCCAGCATCAGAGCTCACTGGTCTTACCCCACAACTTAGCTTTATGTCTGTATCCTAAGGGAGCCTAAAAGAGACACCATGAAATATCATCTTGCCCTCATATCAAAAATGGAGATGAGCCTTTCTTGAGGAGGTAGACAAGGTGTGTTTCACTTACTCTTGAGAAGTGCTGTACCATAACTGACAATGTTTATGGGTGGAAACCAGCCACCCAGTGCTGGCAGTGTCCCAAACTGTTCCTATTCCAACCAGCCACACGCCTTACTTGTCACTGATGGATTCACAGTGCGTGTGCAGTGGATGACTAGTGGTGGCTTTGTGTTGCCAGGGCACGATGCCACAGAGCTGCATTTCCCCTCCGCATGGCCTCCATTTGCCTTTTTCCGCATGATTATCACCCATCTGTTGCCCTTTGCCATGTGTGGGAGGGCAGCAGATGGGCCAGAAAACTGGAACACAGGAAAGCAAGTTCTTCTAAGAGGCAAGGAGAGAAAGCGTAAGGTCAGAAGAGAAATTCTCAGACTAGCTCCAGGAAAAGGAGGACTCCATGAGTGGGTACCTTACCATCAATAGACACCCCAGAAAGAGAAATTAGGCAAAAAGGACACCAGTCAGAAGGAAACAATAAGGATTTGATGCCTTTTGCTTCTCACCCACAGAATCATCAGTTTATTCAGTTTGTTGACTTACCTGTAAGGACTATAGTATTTATTTACCTACGTTATACATCATTGCAAATCCATGGTGTTAGGCACATGAACAATACAGCTATTTCCAGTCTCCAGTGGTGGCACTTTAGCTTAGAGGCTACATGATGTGAGTAAGAGACCAAGATGATCTCTACAGAGCCATCACAGTGCCCTCAGCATTTGCAGCCTCTCTAATAGATTGGGAAGAAAAATAACAAAGTGTTTCCTAACTAATGTTTTCTTTACCTGCAGGAAAAATAACATTTCATAAGTGCATGTCACCAAGGTAGCAGAGATCCTACATGTAGTAAACCAAGTTGTGTTTCTTCAGCATTAATTCTACTAGGTTCTCATCAGCAGATGCTTGTTGATGTTCCCATTGGTCATAAACATACTCATTAAATAGAGTGTAGGCTTTCTCTTTTAATTTATTTCTTTTTGACTGATAATACCAAGAATTACTTTGAAGCAATTGATGTTTTTAGCAGGGGCAGCTTGTGAGTCTGTATCTCTTCTGTTTGTAGTTGTCAGTGTCATTCCATTTGATTCCAGTGAGAAATTAAAGTTTATGCTCTCAAATCCACTGATGTTAGATGCTGATTAAATGAATATTTCAGTGTCCCTCCAGCATCAGGTAGAAATAATGTATGGAACTCCCAAATCCCCTCAGAAAGAAGTCTCAGGAAGTTTTTCTCAGAATATGCAAACACTGTGCTCATTTTTACCTCCACCTCTTCCACTGGCCCAGCCACAATGCAGATAGAAGTGTAAAAAATTGTGCCTTAAACAGTATTTCTGAGTTTTCTCCCTAATTATCATGATTTCCCAAATACCATAATATTTGATACTCTGAAGCTGAGCGTCAGAGTTGTGGAGAGCTGAGTATTCAGCAAGTGCTCAGCATATGTACAGCATTTCAGAGATTCAAGTCCTCACTCAAAAGAAAGTAAATGCAAGGGGAATTATGAATTAGATTGGGGGGGAACTTAAGATATAGGTGGCAGGAATCTAATGAGGAGAAATAAAGTAGTGTTCAGTGAAAGAAAAGACACAGTTTTAATATGTTTGGAAGCCTCCAATTAAAATTAGTGATATTTTCTTGAATGGCTACATGTGTATGAGTATGATATTTGTAATTAGCATTGATTAATGCCTAACAGTTGCTTGTGATTAAGGGCTGAGAATCTGAGGCCTTCAGCACCACACAGTATCATGCATTTTCAGGTGCAAATGCATGATGCATGCTATCTTCAAATAATATCAGATGCTAAACTCAAAGTGTGCCCTGATTTATTCCTACAAAAGACTTGTCAACAAGCTTTATTCTTTCATCATGAGCAATAACCAGTGGTACAACAGTAAGTTACAACAGAGCTCTGGGTGATTTGGGGAGAGGAGAACAAAGAGAAATCCTACTGATTTCTCAGGGGGGTAATGTCTCATCTTTCATACTCTGAATCTGGCAGAACAGGAACTTGAATTTAGGTCTTCCTTGTTCACGGTTAACCAGTGCTGCACTGGTAGGTAGGAGCTACCTCTCAGGTAGGAGCCAAAAAGAACATTTTCAGTGAGGTGTCACTACCAAACATGTTGGAATTGGACTCAGAGGCTCCAGGCGTAAGAGGTGAAGAAAGACATGAAGCAAATGTTGGCAGTCAGCTGGGCAGGGGCCCCATTTCTGGTTTGGGGTCACTACAATTTGTTGACACAAGCCATTTTTATGTTACTGAAAAATTTATTTTTCCACTGAAAAAAAAGAAAAAAAATTGAAACTCTGAAGGCTGTGAGAAAGTGGAACTGCTGTCCCCTCCTCTGCTCCTTGAATGGTTTCTGGCCGGCACAAAGTTGACCATCCTTTGGGCCATCTTGCAATCCAAGCCTCTGCAGTGAGTGCCCTGTTTATAGTCAGTACTAAGATACAAAAGAGAAATCTCTGGCTCCTTCCCATGCTTTGTAGTTAACAAAAATCTGTTCAGAGGTTTGAATTTCCATGCAAATAAACCCCTCATTTACAATAGTCAAAGGAGTGGAAAATACAGGAGAGTCTTTGGAGAGTTAACACCCAGACCCTGTGAACATGAAGATGATTATTTTCCTCTACAAGGCTTTTTCACATGTGATAAGCTTGGCATGTTGCCTTGGTTAAGTGTCAAGCCCTGAATGTTTTTGGTTTTGCCCTGGTGGTCCTGAGGAGTTACTGGAATACTTGTTGGACCTGTTTTATATCACTGTGTGCACTGATAGTGACATTGAGAAGAAACAGGTAGAGGAATGGAAGGGGGATCTGGATTTTCTCTTGTTCAATTCTGATAGCAGTCTCCCTGTCTGCCCAGGCAGCCCTACAGCTTCCTCCAGTCTTTCTTTGGCTCTTTGACTCTGTTTTTTACATTATTACATTGTAATCTCTTCTTGCTTTTTTTTTCGTCTCTAGCTCCCAAGGGATAGTTGTCAAAACTCCTTATCTGTTGATGAATGAAAGGAATTTTTGTCTCCACTGCCTGGAACTGGTTAATGCAATTCTGGACAATGCTGCTGGGTCACTGAGTCAAGTGAACAGCAAAAGTTTAAATACATAGAAAGATTTTGTTTGGTGCCAGTTTGTATCATCATCTGAAGATATTTTCTGCCATGCAAGAAAGTGAAAAAGACAAGACTGAAGGCAGTTGTAAAGAGTTTCTAGAATTGAAAAATAAACATTACCAAATTCTGCAACTTAAATGTTGGCAGTGGAAATCAAAAAAGAGATGCTTTAACATTTGCACTAAAAGGCATTTTCATTCTGTTGTTGGAACACTTTTTCTCATTACTGTTCATTAGAGTCTGATGCCAATCATGTTGTTGTGTGTCTGGTGTGAGAAATGGTACTTCTGGCCAAAACCTGCTTATTTGCGTAAAGACAATAGACATTGTCTATGAATACAAGACTGAACAAATAACATCTATGCTCTTTGGCAGTGACCCAAACCCATTTCTATAAGGTCCTGTGAGTTTAACATCCATTGAAATGATACCTTGCAGGACTGAAATTTAAAGTAATAAGAAAATACTTAAAAACTCTGAAACCTAAAGCCCAAATTCATTTCTATTTTCAGCATTTTTTGTTAAGTTACAGTGCTGAGAACAGTCTTGAACCTGCCTTTGTTGAAGCCAGTGACAAACGTGTTAATGCTTTCAGGCAGCATGAGGCCAAGGTCTACCTGTTTGGTACAGACACAGTACTACTGTTTCCTAATCTTGGACTGACAGCTCTGTTTGGGACAGAAAAATCTTTGTTTGAAAAAATAGATAAAATGCATGTGTCTGTGACTCCTGAACTCTCCATAGTTCATTGAAATCATTATTAAAAATGATTACTCATAGATTCTTGTGTTGATAACACTTCCATATGACCATATGTAGTCATAGAGAAAATTCATGTATTTGTGCAGAAATGTGCGTTACCCTGAGTAGGAGCCTAGTCCCAGTATTTGCACAAACAAAGCTCTGCCTGGATAAACATGAATAACAGACAATCAGCAAGCAAGTATTCCTTTGAATGGAAAGTCTTGGCTTGGAGCTTCAGCCAGACTCCTGGAAGCCAACAGGAGTCATCCCATGGATTGCAATGAGCTTTGTATCATGCCCTTTATTCATAGCAGTGTTTACAAATCATCTTTTGCAGTATTCACCCAGCTGAAATCATACTGCAAGCATATTCATATGGTATATTCACATAAATATGTGCTGTGATTCATAAACAAATTACATTTGCATCTGTCGACTATGGCTGCGGAGCAACAATAAAGAAAATAACAACAGAGAGAAAAGGGAGAAAAAAGTGGTAATTGTGTGACAGTGAAAGGAAGAAACTCAAGTACATTTCTTTATCATCCCATGTATCAGGTAGTAAGGGCTTAAAAGGTTCCCTTAGAACTTTCAAGAGATTTCTATGCAGAAAAAAGCTATTTAATTCCTGTACACTAAAAATGCCATTGTTTATTTCAGACCATTTCAGGAAAATGTTTATACAGTAACTCTTGCACTTTCAATCCCATCTCTTGCTCTTCTAATACATTCTTGACTTTTCAAGAATGTTTTTTTTATACATTTGAGTTTTAGCCTGAAAAGCCAAAATGAATGACAGAAGAATTCAATGACAGACGGATTCAACACCAAGTTTAAGGTTCTCTGGGCACAGCTGTTGCACTGCAGTAAAAAATTGCATATTAGTAAAAATAAAAGGCTTTCTTTGGTGTATGTATGCACATGTATGCTCACACTCTAGAAAAGCCAGTTTTAACATGAAAACAATAATTTTTACTTCTGTTTACTTAGGAGAGTGCCAGCATTTGTTTTTATTAATTCTTTTTGTAACACTTTCTTCTAAGCTGAGAAAATGACCTCTCAGCTGATTCTACCACCTCTGGTTTATGAAAAAGTGTCAGTACATATGATTAAAAAATCACCTACTTAATCATCCTCCTAGGTATGCCAGGACTTGTAGGGACCCAAGCAAGATCCTTGTCACCCCCCCACTCAGACACATGTCCCTGCAATGCACTGAGCTGGCTTATATGCAGTGTTATAATGCTGCTTCTTCCCAAGCCTTTAGCCAGGCTTTGAAATGCATTACATGTTTTCCCTTGTTCTTGTTCTGAATCCCGTCCCCTCTGTACAGACTATCTATAAAAGCAAGAATCAGCATTCTCAAAGCAGACTAATTGTGTTGGATGCCCAATTAAAGACAAACTAAATGGGCCTGGTTTCAGAAGGTGTTGAAACACACCACGGTAAGACATCTTGGTTTAGATTTCCAAAACCAATCTTCTGAAAATTTTACTCCAGATATTTGTAAGCCCTTGGCTGTAAGGACCAAAGAAACCTTCACCATAAGACGGATTCTCACGACACAGTGAGAATCTGTGTGAAACCTCATGTTGCCTGTCTTTGGTTTAAGAAATAAATGAGTTAATCATGAAAGCACATATCTGGGGAGTTTCAAACTATAGAATCATGCAGGCTTTGTACAGCTGGGCACTCATAATCAGTTATAGCACAAAAAGCTGAAAGGTCCTTATTACTTTCCATATAATTTTTTATTTCTCTCCGAATATCAATGTTATATTGACTGTTAATCTGAAAAACCTCATTTAATGTCAGCTTGCTCACAGTTATGAAAATTCAGGTAATGTATTCCTGCTACTAATTGTATTTGAGAAAGTGTTATTAATTTCATATATCAAGTTCGTAGTGGCCATCTGTTCCCTCCGAACTGCTGCGTCTCCCTCCATCTGCCCTGTTTTTCTTCTGCTAATCGGGTGGCAAGGGCTCAGATGATTGGGAAGTTTCACTCTGACTTTTGATTTGTCACTCATCATCAAGCCAGCTGTGCATTTTTAAACAGACTCTTGCAACGGGTGGTGCTGAATTTAAATCTTACTGTCTGATTTTTTTTTAAAATAAAACTTTTTTTATTAAAAAAAATCAAAAAGAAGACAGATTGTATTTTCTACTGTGTAAAATGTGCTTTGCTGCCACTAATTTGGCTGCATCTGCACTCTCATGAATAAAGATGAAGGTACATGTCCAGGATATTATTAGGGACTGTGGAGAGTAGGGAAGAATTTCAAGTGTGGAAAGACACCACAAGTTTCTAGTGCTCAGAGTAGTGAGCAAGCACATGTCATGGTTCTGACTTCAGCTGGCACTGACTGAAGTTAGTGCAGACCTTTGCAGGTCTAGAAACAGTAGAAAATGTTAATACTTTAAGTAGAGAAAATTGTTAAAGAAAGATAGAATGGTCTTTAAATGCTTTTCCCTCCTTTATTCCCCATGAATCCAGACACAACAAATAAGGGTTACTGGTGATCACTGAAAAACTTTCAGGATCTGTTTCGTATTGCTGTGAAATTCACATTTCCCTGTCTTAAGAATGAGGGAATTATCAGACAGTCACAGGCTTTGAAGTCCTTATGAAGCCAAAATTCACAGAATACTCCAAGCATTCCAAAGCATTCCATCCCCAAGGGTGGCCTGTAGCAGGTGCTGGGAACAGGGAGACTTGTAGAAGATCAGAACAATCAGACAAGATGAACTCTGCAATCAAGAAAGTAATTTTATAATTTCTGGTAGCAAAAAGGTGGTTAAAATTCTCAAACATAGCTTTTATCTCCTTTTCAAAATCCACATTGTTTTTAGCTATAATGATTCTAGATATTTCTGTTATTCATGCAAATGCTCAATTCCTTTTGACTGTTGTTGAAACGATCCAAACCTCAAGTGAAAGATTAAATATTTATGCGTAGCACAGAGGGGATATTGCAAGAAGTGATTGGCCAAAATTAAAGCAGACAAACTTCAAGCTGTACAAGAGAAGGAAATTCCCAGACAATGAGATGTATTAAAGTATGGAATAAAACTGTAAGGGATATTATGAAAGCCTCACCACTTGGCCCATTTGAAACAAGGGCTGACAAAACAGCCTAAAACATGTGGCAGTGGAAATGAGGTGAACAGGACAGTTTATCAAGCTCCTTCTACATCAAATTTCTATTGTTCTGCAATCTGATTTATGAAGCCCAGACAGCACAAGGACATTTGCAAGTGGGATTATATCATAGTACCTGGAGCATATGATACTGTTTTACAACTCAGAGGTGAAGTTTGACGGCTTCTCTTTGCAGGGGTTCATGAGAACATTTCCTCTGCTTTGCATTTATGAGAGGTCTGAAAAAAAGATCACATGTGGAATCCTGTTTGCATTAGGCAGAGACAAAAAAGAGAGACTTGCCAAATATATCACCTACTCTTTGCCATGTATTCTCCACACAGAGGTATGTTTACCTTGGATCTTTGGGGCAGTTCTGTACGAGAACAGGAATATTTTCTGTACTGAAAAGTATTTCTGTTAAAGCTACTTCTGAATAAAAGTACATGCAAATTTTATATGTATCTATTGCAATATCACAGCCATCTCTGTTTTGCTTGATTTTCCCATTTCAACAGTCCCAGAATTCTGATAAAAATATAATCAAAATTGCCATGTTTCACCCAGGTCTTATCTTCTGCCAAGGAACATCAAAAATATTACCTATTCCTGTTGTGAAAATGTAAGTGCAGGCCAATCTTCTCTGAAGTTTTGAGAATCTAATCAAACATCTCACTTATCTTGGTAGCACAGTCCAATAGGTAAAATGTTCTACCCGGTTTCAATGGGTGGGAGCAGAAAGGGGGCAGGAGCAAGAGGAGGACTGTCACAATGTCCCCTGTCTGACAGTATTACCAGGATTTTTACAATCCTGTATGCATTCTTTCATCTCATTTTATTCACAGCAAACATAATTTTTGTACATCATTATAATGCATTGTATTCACAGGTCACAGCATTTGTATGCGCAGGGGACCAGTTAAGCTTGTGGTTGATCATTTCCAGGTAGACTTGATACACTTGTGGGTGTAACCGTGGAAACTGAGTGTCACTTTTTTGGAACTTTTCCAAAGACATGTACCCAAATACTACATTGGCAGTGTGGAATGAATCTCTAATTAATTTAAAAATAAACCGAGTTACAGTCCAAGCTTTGCAAGGTAGCAAAAACTCCTTTTGGATTTCAGTTCTTGCCAAAAGGGCCCTGTAAACTAAAACTGAAACTTGACTCTCTTTTATCACTGAGCATTTTTATGTTACCCATGTTTTTTCCTATAAAAAGACATTATTTGGAAAGAAAAATCAGAAGTCAAAGCACAATAAGAAGCTATCCAGTTTTAGTAAGGATCATAATGTGACTCCTTTAATTACCTTGTATTTGTCTGTTTGTTCATCTCTATAGCATTTTAATGCATCCCATGAAGAGAAGCATTTCAATGTTGATAAAAAATCATGGAAAAAAGTCTTATCATGTTGTTGTTTCCTGGCTCCTCTGCAATATGAGGTCTAACTTGCTCTTAGTCTTGAACTTTTTAAATTGTAAATGTGTCTTTTGTAAGGTCTTACTTGTGTTTAGTTTCGCTGAAGGGAACTCCATAATTGCCATTATTAATAGTAGTGACAAAATATTTACCTGGCATCATTACTTTGACTACAGTCCACACGTGTAATCTCATTCTTCTGTTTATCAGGTAAACAACCCTGAGACAATTAGTGCCATAACAAGTAAAAAGCTGGAGTAAGATCAATATCTCCTGTAACAGCTCCCAGCTCATTACACTTCAGCACAGCTATACCTTGTTGTGCAAAAGGAGTCCATCTGTCTTTCCAAAGATGGAAGATTAGAAGTCACAAATGCAATGATTACACAACATATTAATACAACTACTGACATGCAAAAGTAGGTAGAAGCAGCAGACGAAAAATGTTGAGTAAGAACGCTTGTAATAAAATTAGCCCTTGTGGAGCCCACTAACTCATATCTTGTGGAAATTTTCAAGACAGGGAAGATGCACAGCAGAAAGACCCACATAGAAATTTCTCGCAGCAAAGGTAGTTTTTCTTTTCATAGTTGATTTGGAATCCAGGAGATAAGGGGTTTCAGTACTTATCAAGGCATATCTCAAGGTGATTTGAACGTAGATGGTGCCCAGAAAAAGAAGGTTAAATAAAACCAATCTATTTTCTTTATTTCCGGGTCACATACCAACCTCTGAAGTGGTGTAATTGCCCTAAATATTCTAAGTGGCACAATGTTCTAGACAAGATGAGGCTACTGCATCACTGGTCTGCCCTGAGGAGTCCCTCTTGCAACAGAAGGGGCATGCCAATGTGCAATGATGTTCTGCTGTCTGATTCACCTTCACCATAACATTGGGCTGAATTACATGTTATAGTCCTTGACATGCTTTGACATGACTAATGTGACCCGGTGCAGAAGGATTCAGAGCTTTTCACCAGGAGAAAAAGAAAACTTCCCTGGATTAACTAAACCCTTCTAGTTCATCTGTGACTTTTCATTGTTTTTTACCTGTGATTTGTCATTGTTGAATCCCTGAAGAAGGCGATCAAATGGGGATGGAGACCAAATAAAAGCAAGCCATGCCCTAACCCTTTCACAGTCACAAGGATTTCACAGTCAGAATTTTAAAGGAATGTGTCTAAATTCATTGATGTCAATGAATATTAAATGTCTAAACACCTTTAAGTATCCAGTTTCAAAGGACTAGCCTAAAGGTCATTTGTCTGTAAAGAATATGTTTGCCACAGGAATAAGCTGATGCATCCACTAAGAGGTCTTGATTATTCCAGTTCCATGCTTCCCAAAGGAGCACAGCACAACTTTCCTTTCCAGTGTCTATGGCTGAGGACAGCTGACGAATCTGACACCATCAATAATGGTGCATACGATCTGTAAAATTCCTATATAGAAGAAATCCAGGCTCACAATGGCTCTTTCACTGCTTTCTTACCAACATGCAGCCCATAGATTACCATAGACTGCTATAAAAAACCACTGTAGGACACTGAGCCTGAGGGACAACCCAATCAAGGCAAGAGGCCTGCATAATTAATGATTTATCAGAGCTGTTAGTGGCCAGAACAATCAGATTCCTCTTCTTGAAGTCTGTCTGTGGGAAAGAGAATGTGCGGTGGCTACAAAGACAAGGCAGAAGTGTAGAAAGCCATTGTATAAACTTCTTTACCCCTATTTTACAAGAAAATCATTCCTGAGGAAGAGTTCTTCATTTGCCAGACAGGAACAGTGAAGTACAGTATATGCTGGGTTAAATTACAGACCAAAGTAATTGAATAGTTTTTGTAATGCCAAAAATTGGAGTAGAAGTTGGGCTCTGGCCATGTACATACCAGCACAGTAATAATTTCTTTTCCAAGTCGAGTCCTATGCCTTTTCAAATCAATTGTTAAGCTGCTAGATCAGATAATTGATGATTAACAATAAAACAGGTTTCCCTCTTCTGATTTCTTTCCTATCCTTGTGACCAATGGAAAAAAATCGTGCTATATTTTGGGAATTTATATGTACATTTGACAATAAGAGCGGACTTAAGTAAAAAGTCATGTCCCCAAGCTAAAATACCACTATCCCCTCTCTGCATGGGTAATGGAACAGATTCACCTTCACCGTAACATTGGGCTGAATTACATGTTATAGTCCTTGACATGCTTTGACATGACTAATGTGACCCAGCTGGTCTCTGCTGTAGAAAAATGTGAACATAGAATATGTGTTTTATGAGACACACATATAAGTTGACAACAAAAAATACCCGTGGCTTGGTTTGTTTGATTCAACCAAAAATAAAAATAAAAATAAGAAGAGAGAAATCCATGAATTTTAAGGCTCTGCAAATACACAAGCTGTCATATTTCAGTATTTACAAGTACTGAAAGGTAGTGGGTAACGGCATGTTTGTAGACAGTGGGTTTCCAAGTGTACGTGTGTAAACTGTTCCCTCTGTCGTTTAGAGGATGACCATATAGCCAGCTTCCCTTTACTGCAGTGTTTAAGCAGGAACCATATGATAGTATGTTTTATTTAAAATTGGGCTTGTACCACTGAGGCTGGAAACTTGTATCTTTAGAACAATTTCATACTGCACAGTGCCACCATATGTTGCCTACTTTAGTGTTTTTAAAGAGATTGCTTACTGCCTAAAGGTAGCATGTCTCAAATTTACAAATCACATATTGCTTGAGGGCACAAGTGAAACCATTGATTTAAGAGAATGCAATATGCTTAGTTTAAAGGTGTTAATTCAACTCTATCATCTTCCAGCTTTCCTTACATTGAAATATATATTAGTATGGGGCCAGGGAAATTAAAAGATTGGGACTACAGGTTCTGTAATTGTGTTTCAGTCTTTAAAGGAAAGAAGAAACTGGCTGATTAGGTAGACAGACACATTTAACATAAGTGTTCTTGGAACCTCTTGAAATGAACACCCTGAATTATGAAGCTGGCTTTTTATATTTCTCATCATTAGAGTAAATGGAAAAGTAGCCACCAGTATCTTGCAACTAATTTAGCAGATGGACTTGTTCTAACATTTTCTCTGAATTATCTTGTGCATATTTTAAAGGGGAAACTTGTCATTTATTTATATATTTTAATATTTAACTTTCTTAAAAAATTTGTATTGCTCACAGTAATTTAATATATTTCTGTTCAGTGTTTGCCTTCAGATAGCTGCTCTGAATTTGAAGGTAGAAAGGTCCTAATCCCTCTAGAGCTAAAATCATTACTCTATTCTCTACTGCTTTATCAATTCAAAATTAAAACATTTCAAGTGATGAAACTTCCAGTATTTTCCTTAAATATATACTTTACCAAAATAATTATCTTTGGCTTCATGGCCTAAGGGTGATGAGCAGCTCTTAGAATATTGTCATTATTATTTTATTTTGCTATATTTCTATTAATGTACCTGATGGGAACTGATGCCAAAAAAATTTACAAATGGAGTCCCATTGTAGTGCAGTGACCCATAACAAAAATGAGTCTGTCTCCAAGAGCTCACTGTGTAGCCCTCGAGCATAAATACAGGGGTGGACAAAAAAGCAAACAGTACAGAGTGCTGATGGAACAAAGTATCTGTGCTCAAGGGTTCAGGCACAGGGGGATCTTGCTTTCTTGCTGCTTGTAAGGAGGGAGATTGTGTGCAAACAGCCTTGTCCTCAGTTTCCAGCATCACCTGTGCAGATTTGGACCAGCGATCCTGTCCAGCGCAGCGTTAGCGTGGAGCATCAGAGACTTTGAGCTGTTAGAGAATGATGTCCCAGAATACTGTGGAACCAGGGGGTTCTCTAGGAGAGAGTAAGGTGCCAACTTGCTACATTTGATGGGGAAAAACACTCAGAAAAAGCTCAGACATGCTTCATAAAGAAGGCAAGGTTTGATTCTGCTGCTACTGCAGCCTAATGGAAATAAGGGTGCTCTGCAAGAAGGGCTCAGGACAAGGGTCAGTGTTGGCAGGTTGTCTTTTCACCCCTTTTATTGCCTCACTGTTAAATGGAATGCTAGAAAATACGTCAAAAATGAACACTGAAACAGAGCCTGAATAGGTCATGCAATTATATGTCCTAGTTTCTGCAGTATTTCATTGCAGCTTAGAGATTGGAATGCGAAGTTTCTGAAATAACCTTTATTTTTTGCATAAATCCTGTCTATGTTTCATGTATTTCTTGTTTTCTTATAAATTTGATAATAAAGGCATTTTTAAGCACTTTGGTGACAGGTTCCAGATAGAGTGTATTTTTTGGGAAGTGCTGACACCGGCTGCTGGGACTCACACTGGCAAGTCAGGTAATTCTTTATAGGAACCGGCTGTGGCGTGTGCTGAGCAGAGTCTCCAGTTTCCAGAGCAAGTGTTCAGTCTATGCAGCTCACAAGTCATCCCTATTAGTAAGGACCAGCACTGGCAGTGCCTTTGCAATGCTTACACATCACTAAATAATCTTCAAAAATACCACTGTGGCTTAATTTACTTAATATTAGTATACATGTTAACTTAATACCTTTCTTTCTTTAAAAAAAAGGGCAGTTTACAGGACGCTTTCTTGTCAGGTAATAGCTCTCTGGATTAATTTAGAGAGCCTTTCTTGTCAGCACAGGCGGCAGCCCCCCGCCATGGCCAGAGATTAGGTGCCCCCCAAGGCTGAGTGGAGCCGGTTGGCGCCTTTATGCAGGCGACCTTTGTGTGGCCCACGCTGTGGCTGCCGGTTTGAAGCCTGTGAGGAGGAGATTAGGCTGTCCCCAGCCGGCCAGCCGGCGCTGGGTGTGGCTCGTTCCCATTTTGGCGAGCAGATGGTGGCAGGCCAACAGGTGCACCCCGATGGTGGCAGCGGGCCCGGTGCATCTGCTCGCCGGGCAAGGGGGAGGCTGCGCCCCAGCCTCGCACCAGCTGCACTGTATAGGGCAGGGCACAGGCAAGGTGCTGAGAGATGAAGGCTGGTGACCTTCAACTATTAACCTTTTACATTACACTCTGGAAAGGGATGGTATGGTAAGAATGCTTTGATCTGAATATTATGGGATGAAAAATGACCGGAGACTAGGAGATGATTGATTAGAGGGTGTAGGAAGTGGTGGGCAGTTTCATTTTAGGCTTTCCAGCAAGTGGCAGGGCCTCTCAGCCACTAAAACCCACCATCTCCTCCTTTGCAGCAGTTGTTTCTCAGAGCATCAATGGAGACTGCGCTGGCTCTGCGTTATTTTGGTTTGCTACTCAAAACCAGAAGTAGAGCAATCAGACTGGGATTTTTGAAGCTCTTCATGCTCAGTCTCCCCCCTCTCCCCACCAAAAAACTCTGTCTCTTTTATGCAAAGAACACAGTCCCTGCACTTGGGGTAATGTCATATATCTGTTAGTTACAAGCAGCACAGGAAGGAGTGGACTCAAAATGAAAATAATGCTCCATTTCTAAGAATGTTTGTCTTAGCTTCTAAAGTTTATGCTCTGTATTACCTTCTTGCTTTATACGTCTGTATTGAACCCTTTCCTTCCCAATCTGACCAGATCCATACTCCTCTGCTTCACGCTTGCTTTAGTCCATCCCTAGACCACCTCAGCTATCGCCCTTGCACAAACAAGCAGCTCCCCAGCTGATCTTCTTGGCTCAGATTTAGACTTTTTTGCTATTCTCACATTAACTGTTCTCCCTTCCTGTTTCCCCTTTTTCTTTGCTTTTGGTCTGACTTGAGGTAACTTCTGCTCTTCCCCCAGGGCCTTTTAATTCTGCTGATGTTCTGGGTCCCTTGCAAGGTCTTCGCAAACCTGGCAGTTTCTGCTAGACTAACAGCTGTCTGCATCTCTTGTAACTTTGGGGCTTTCCAGGGTCAGAAACACATCATGAAGAAATGAATTTCATGACTCTCATGTGGAAAAAATATTGGCTTATATAAGCTTAGAAAAAGCCTTCTGGTCCAGAGGGTACAAGACAACCTGATGGAGTCCCACAAAAAGGAGCTGCTAAAATGCAGCCAAAGATGAGAAAGGGCACTGGATGCGTTTGAGGTGGGGTAAATGGTGGGTTATTGCTCTACACCTTCATGTTTTCAGAAAGTCTTAATGGCTGGGCTAAGCTGCAAGCAGTTGCTTCTTTCTGTTGGACAGCCTGAGCTCCTCCCACGGCTGGAGAAGGGGGACGCAGATGCAGCGAGAAGCGTTTCCATCAAAGCAAAAGTTGAACTACATAATGTCTGGAAAGATGAGTGGTGGCGTCCAGACTTGTCTGGGTGCCTATTTGGGGAACTGGAGAACAGCTTGACTTGCAGTTACATGAATCCTGAGTGTCCTTTAGATGTTCATTTGGAAGACCGTATAACTAATATTAAGCAGATTGCAGTCTCACACCAGAATTGCCAGGAAAGGGTACAACAGTCTTCCAAAGAGGAAATTTCTTTGGTGGGACCAGGAGCTGGCTACAGTGATGGAGAAATAACTTCACTAATTGAAACCAACCTGAAAAAATGGGAGATAACAGGTTACTGCATCTATAATTACAGTAAATTCTTAAGTTCATAGGTCTTAATTCTTTAAACTCCATTATCCCTTTTTCATCTTTGCAAGCTATTGGTAGTTGCTCTGCACTTCAGGATATCAAAAAACACTTTATTTTGAAAGAGGGAAGGCCTCTCCTAAAATATATTTCATTCAAACACCTTTACTCCTAATTTCAAATGATTATTCAGAAGTTTAGATTGGTGAAAAAAATAGTCAGTGTAAAATTTTTAAAGAAATTCTTACTGCAAATACAGCTAAATTCATGCATAGACATTTTCAACAGAACTACTCATGTTTAATTTTTGTGATTTTCTCCAGCAGGTAATAAATACTTCAGCCATCACAAATACCTATATAATATTGACCTCTTGTTTGTGAGGATTTTGCAAGCCCTTGTGAATATGGGCTCCGTCTAAATGCTTTTTAACCACTACACAACATGCTTAAAAAGTGACAGCATACCAGTAGAGTATCTTACAAAATAATTAAGCTAGTTATTGGGCAGAGATCATTCCACACCAAACTCAACAACTTACAAATATTGTCCATAAATCCTTAATACATTTGTGTATGGCATTATTCTTTTCAAATCTACTTAATTCTCCCACATCCTTGTCTCTAAGCTCTACAAAGATTTAGGCTTGCTATATTATATAAAAGTCTTTTCAGACCATGGCAAGCTTTTCTCCCCAGTTTAAAACCTACGCTGTCTTTGCTCATAGGGATGCTCCTATTGCAGGCCCTGGGAGAATCCTGGAAAGCTGACAATGCTGTTTTCCTTTGCGGGGTTGTGGAACTAGCTCAGAAGGGGTTAAGTGGCTGGAGACCAGCTGGGCTCTGTTAATCTGCAGGGACCAGCTGCTTTGTATAAAAAGGAAGACAAGAAACAGAGTGGCTAGTGCTGCGGGAAAGCTGAGGGTATTGAATTGCTAAGTTTGGGAAAGGGGGAGTGAGCACTTGTGTATCAGTCTTTTGGTGTGCTGGAAAAGGAAGAAGAACTCTGTAGGTATTTTGGTTTGCTTGAGGAGCTGCTATTGCTGGTGGTGATTGGCAGCCCACCCAGGATGCTGGCTTTTAGGCACTCCTAAAAGATGGCCCTGTAGGGTAAAAGCTGGTAACTGAGCAAGCCAGGGTTAATAAGTCCCAAACTGTCTCTGATTTCAATTGAATGCTTTTCAAAATTGAAAAAAAAGAGCGGTGGAAGCTTTTGGTGTCTTCAGGACTAGAGTCCTGAAGTAAGAGCTAGTGCCCTCTCTTTTGGCTGTCCCTGCAAGTTTTCTGATAAATGCAACTTATATTTCTCAAATGTGACAAAGATTTCATCTGCCCCAATGTGCCTTGATTGTACTTGTCTATATCACATGACTTCACCTCCTGTAACACTTGTCTATGACAAATAGGCTGCAGAAGGGAAATCCTTCAGTAGTTTTTACTACTTTCTTTACGTATTAACTCTGAGAGACTTTAGTGTTTATTTTACTGAAGCTGCTTTGAATGAAAAAACTCTGTAAGCAGAAGTTGAATTGCATAATACAAAGGCTATTAAACTATATTTAGTGATTCCATTAGAAATCTGCTGTTGAGCAAGGCAGAGCATATGGAGAGAAGTTGGTGAAAACCTGATTAAACATTTATATGGGGCATATTTTGATTTAACTTGCATAAATAATTCATTTTGTTGTTGTTGTTGTTGTTTTCTTTCCTTCAAAACCACCCTTTTCTACACCTGCTCTGCTAAAAATAATGCTACTGTAGCTGCACTGAAGTAATAGCAGGCATGAGTGGGTATCTCATACCTACCCATCTGCACTGGAGGCTACTCTCTCTCTCAGGTTTGATTGGCCTGTATCCTTTTGAGAAACAAAAAACCTTATTCCATAAAATCTGCAGTAGTTTTCTTTTGTCCTTACAAATAGTAAAGTAATGATGTTCCGAAGGCAGTAATTATTATGCAGAAGTTAAGTTGTGCTAGGAGTCCAGATCAATAGGAGAATTTCCCCAAAGCTAATGGGAATTGCAGCTCACGTGTCAGATGACTGATCTATTTTCTAAACTCAATAATAGTTTTAAAGGGAGATTCATTTCTGAACTTTTCCAAAGTCTGGGTTTGATATTCTAGTGCAGACTCAGTTTTTGTACTCGGTTGGGATTCAAAGTCCGATTTGCAGTAACAATAAAGGTCTTTTATGACTTCTTGATATTAATAATGTGGTATAAAGTGAGTCTAAATCCTGCTTTAAGGCCCCCTCTTGCCACTAAATATATGAGGGAATTCAAGCTTTTTCTTTAAGAGTTGATCTGAGTGAGCATTCACGTTCCCCAAAGCATGGATTTTTTTCTGAATCTCCTGAGAACAAGGTATTTCACAAAAACTGTATCTCTTTGCCCTCCCACTGAGTTTCAGAGTTCAAACACTGGCAATTTCCAGTACCATCTCTTCTTGTCTCCTTGTTACAAGTAAGATTTCATTACCTGCAGAACAACCAGAGCCCACTTTCCAGCATCAGCATTGTCCCAAGATCTTTTCTCTGACTGCCGTCACTCATTACAGCAATGTGCTGCTCTTTCATGGTGGCCCAGCAGATTGCAGAAACATGGGGCTCTGGATCATTACCAGGGAACAGAGTCACTTTGGGGTCATTATCAGAGAAAAGTATTACCTTTTTTTAAAAAAAAAAAAAACACAGGCATATTCTCTCCAGCTCTCTGTGGCAGCTGTTGTCTTCTGAATCCCATCTAACTTCTGCAACCCAGCAGTTTCAGCTGACATGTTTCAGCAGGGAATTAAATTATGAAATTTTTTTGGAAAGAAGCTGCTAAAGTCTTTTGAAACGGAAATATTATCTCCTGGGTGGAACACACTGTGTTGAGTACTGAAGGGCCTTACGAAGCTGCTCAGCTAAAAGCTTCTGATAGTGTGTGTTTGGCAAGGTATTAATCATAATGTGGTGAAGCAAAAATCCACCCCAAACTCAGAGAGGCTGTGCAGAGTAATTCCTCTAATATTTTCACCAGTCCTTGGACAATTGCTTTTGGCTGATGTGAAAGCAGACTGTCTGTTAGGCTGCAAGAGTGAGCTCTAATGAAAAATATTACTGTGGGCCTGTGGCTTTGACAGTTGTATCTCATTCCTGCACTTTCCAGCCCGGTGGGAAGTTTAGCACTGCAGACCTGTGCTTGAGCAGTCCTTGCAGCCCGGTGTGTGCAGGGAGAGCGCACAGGTAGCACTCAGCCAGGGTCACGCGCACCGAGAGCTGCCAGTGCTGCAGTAGCTGTGAGCATGTGGGGGAAGCTATGTTGGTTTCTGAATTTCATTAAAAATCTGAGATGTCTATGCGCACAGCCTTATTCACAGTTTTTTCTGTATTGTGATTTTAGGATATAACAAGGTGTTAACAAGAAAAACATGTTTTCATTAAAGCTGTATACAAAATGTATCTTTGCCCTGAGCCCTTCTGTGTGTTTATTTTTCTGAAACAGTCTGTTACTTAAAGAAACAAACAAAAACTGAAGCAGGGAAAGAAACTTTTTCCTTTCTGAGTGAAAGTCCATTTTCAACCATCCCTTTGATTTCCAGACATTGAGGGTTGTGAGCTGCTGGGTGGGCTGTACTGGCCCAGGTGAAGGCCACACCTCACCTGTTGAACTTATTTAGTTAAGCTGTTGTAAACATTTACTCTGTTTTCCTTCTTAAAGTGAAAACACTGTAAAAATAATGGCTGCCATAAAGACTGCATTAAACACTTTCTCAAAGGTTACAGTTTGCAGCTGTGAGGTCGCTGCCCTCTGATTACACTGCAGCACTGCCTTTCCCCTGCACTCTCTGCAGAGCCTGGGAAAGCATTGCCCTGCCTTCCATGCTGGAGGCATTTGGCCTTCGGGGTGTTGAGCATTTCCTGGGGATCAGGATGGGGACGAGAACCAGGTTGTGGGGGCCTGTTGGCAATCTGCTCTCACCTGCTTTGTGCTGTGAGTTTGTCCATACCTCCCATCAATGGCCATCCATGAGCTGAGGGTAGCAGCAGCAAAGGGAATTTCACTGATAAGGGTGGGTAGAGACACAAGAGAAGACAGCAGAAGATGAAGTGAGAAGATGATGTACAAAACTACAGAAACTGGAACTCCCATAGGAGACCAAGACAAGGAGTGTTCTGCTGATTTGTGGGGGGCAGAGCAGGACATGAAAACTGGAAGCTTCAGTCATTTTAATAATTTTAATTAAAAGTGGTGGGGGCTACAGGTACAGACCTAGGTAAGGAAAACTTTCACTGGTCCAAGCTGGAGTTCATAAAGAGCCAAGTAAACACCTGCCAATGAGGAATGACTGGTTATGAGCAAGCTCTTAACCCTACTTCCCTGGCGTCTCCTTTGTCTGCCTCTCTCCTCTGCCTCCCCCCTCATCTGTACAGGTAATGCTGCAACAAAACCAGGCTCCTGATTCAAGTCTTTTGGAACTTGATGTAGGCTGTGGAAAAAGAGGAATAAGCTTGGACCTGAGAGTGTGCTGTTTGTTGCTCTTCATATTTGTATGTTCTGTTCTTACAACTGTGCACAAATTCACTTTTATGATGTAACAGAAGATAAAACAGCCTGTTTTGTCCCATACCCCCAAAGCATTAAGGATCCTTCTGGCATATATGCTGTGCTCAGTCTGCTGCAGGAAGGATTTTCCATTTTTTAGGGTTTTTTTTAAAAGTAGGGACATCAGATTTATGTCGCAGTTGAGGCGGACGCGACAGATTTAGGCAGACCTTCCCGTTTTGTCCTTAGCCTTAGAGTGCTTTTTGCTGTTGTGGTTGCTTTGCACTGTGATATTCCTCACATTTTAGAAGCAGGCAGCTAAAATCATGATGGGTTTTAAAAAATAAACAAACCTCAAATCTCTCTAAACTAAAGCATGTGGATTGACTAGAGAAACCAAACAGGTACTCTGGGGCAGATCCTTAGTTAGGTGTGTTGTCATGTCTGACCTAGTGGAGCTATGACCTCACTGGGGGGGCCTGCATATCATTTGGATAGCACAGGTGGAGCTCTGTGCTTCTCAAATTCAATGGGCCTGTAAGTTCACATTCCAACAAGATAAAGTCCAGTCCACCGGGAATAAGGGACATAACAGACAGCCACATGCTGGGATCAGTCTGTTGAGGAGTGGAAATATTGAATCGGTTCTCTTAGTTAACAAGCCCTCGTGTTTGTTCCTGATCACTTATCCCTCTACCTTCCAGTTGTCATGCTTTTTTTCTCCCATACCATGGACTTGGATCTTGGGAGAAGTGAAAAACAACCTTTGGGCCAGTATAGTTGCTGTGGAACTAAATGGAATTGGGGGATCTGCACTCTCCATCCCAGCCAAGAAATGCATCCTGGAAGGAATTTTATACTTAAATTGAAAATTAATTTAGCATTCACATTTTTGCCTACACTACCAGTTTGGGGAGAGAAAGAAAAGGAATACTTGTTGGCAAATAGCAATTGTAGCTGGGCACATGAAAAGCAATTTTAATCTACACTTAGTTTAGCTGGCAACTGTCCTTGTCATCTGCTTGGGAGGTGCTTAATGAACGCAGGGAAAAGAGCAGCCCCTTGTACCTGCTGCTACAAGGAAATTCGGAACTGAAGAGTACAATACTGCTCTCATCTGAAATATGTGGGGTGAAGCTGCATAAAATTTAAACCAGTCAATGTGCATGATGTTCTGTGCACTTGAGGACTCATGGTGCTACATTGCTACTTTGTGCTTATTTCTTCAAATCCATTAGCACTGCACTTTCTTGGAATGTTTTATTCAAGAATTGAGGGAATAGTTTCCCTCTGCTTTGTATTTATTACTTAACCTTTATATTCAGAACCTTTATTGCTTAGCCTGAGGAAACCAGATTGGTTATACCATCTACAAGTAGGTAGCCGCAATGTGGGAGGCACACAGCTGTCGTCAGTCTGTCTGTCTGCACAGGGCTCTAGCACTATTAAGGCTCTCAGACCTTTCTCCCCTGTGCCACCTTGGAAAGGAGGTGTGTGGTGATGCTACTGTGACTTCTCCCAGCACCAGAAACAGCAGAATGACTTAGCTTTGCTCAGGACAACTGAAGAAAAGTTTTAACCTTTGGCTTTTCATTCCCCAATTGGGTGTGTATAAGTCTTTACAGAGAAATTATTTGTGCTGTTTGAACCCATATATTGCTTTACTATTTATGAGACTGCAGATGTCTTTTTGCATCTGACAGTAATCATTCAAATACCAAGAGAAGGGTCTGCTCTTGCCAGCATCTGTTAGATCTCTATCTACCATGATGTCAGAAGAAGCTGGTTTAGACTGACAGGAGCAGACTTTATACCTATCTTTGTTTATTTGTGCCCAAAGGATCTGTTGCCTTTCTCTCACCATGCTCAATTTTGTACTGCACAAATGATGTCAGGCAGAGAGTGGGAGAACCAGCTCATGGTACAATGAACCCTGAGCACTATCAGCTGGTGCTGGCTCTGGGAAATGCTGGCAGCCAGTATATTGTGCAGCAACATGGAATCTGTAATCAGCTGTGTGCAGAACACCCCACAGAGAACCACCTATTTCAGAGGGATGGAAAGACAGTATGGCCTATGGTCCATTAGATAAAAGGACTCATGTAAAGCTTCACAGCAAATGAGAGGCTCCATTTTCTTCTGCAGTATATTTTCAGTCTGGAGGAATCTTCAACCTGAGAATGTAGTTACTCTTGCCTATTATCAGCCAAGTAAAATGACAGTGTTAGGCATCTGTCTCCTACTTAAACTCTTTCCATGGATGCTGGAGAGACACAGACACCTCCGGAGAGACACAGACACCTCCAGCAGATTCCTTAAAATGGAATAGACCTTGCAAAGTGCATGAAAGAGAACCCATCCAGTGGACTGGAGTGGGTGGACCATACCTTTAGACAGCTGGTCTGAGGCAAGCTCTTAGAGCTTATCTCATTAGAAGATGTGTCCAGTGCAGTTATAATCTCTTCTCCTGGCTTACTTCTTTATCACTTTTTCTTAGAATATTTTGAGAAAAAGAATGTGAAAAAAAAGCATGGAAAATGTTTAGGGTGAGACCATAGAGGCTGGACAGGAGGTTCTGTGCATATACATCCAATAAGTCCCATGCTCATACAGGTATCTCTTCTGAGCTTGGCCTGTCAGTATCTCTTCGTGTTATTCCAAACAATGCTGTCTGTTTTGAGCTGGCTGGCAAGAATTCATTCTCCATGAGCCTTTATTTTTATATCTGTATGCCTGAAAGTGGGCACCTTCATGAATCCCCTCTTACAATACACCTTGTTTATATGAAGTGCCTGCAGTTTGTATTTCAAAGGCTGGACATTTCAGACCAACCTTTTTTAATAGACATCATTTCTTTCAATAGATTTTTCGTTAGATTACCCCACTTTCTAGAATTCAAAATAAAACATAAATCCTTCCTGTGGGCTGTTTTTTCTATTGTCTTTGGCAAACTTTCGGTCATATATATATCCTTTCATTAGGTAGAGAACTAATGACAAATAGCGTTCAATAAATGTCTAAAAAGAAAACATTTTATTGTTCTCTTCTTCAAGTATAACCAACATTTCTTTGTAATCAACAAAATAAATTACATTTGTTGCAGGAGTCATTACTGGGGCAATTTCCGCACACGGCTTGTTACAAATAGACTAACCCGATGCCTACAATTAGAATAAATCAAGCCAGCTGAGAAGGTTCAGATACATGACACAAACTTGACTAAATAGCAACATGACATAAAGGGATGCTGTAATGCCTCCATGATAATAGTATGCAAAATGTAAAAGACCGCTTTGCTGTTTTCTGCCATATGTCCACTGCAGTTTGTGGACATATGGACGTAGGACTCTCTCATGTGTAATGTATATCACACAGACAAAAATAAAACAGGAGTAAAGGGTGAACACTGTTTAGAGGACAAATTAAAATGTTTGTTGTGGCAAAAACATGGGTGTACTAATTAATAGCTCTAGATTGCTTACTGGCACTGGCTATGACAGCCTCAGGTTTTTGATATGTTTCAATAAAAGACAGAGCTGAATAAAACTAAGTCTCTGACTATAAATGTAATTGCTTGGATAAGGTCTCCTTTGTGGGGAGACACTTTTCTTGATCTTTCAAGTCGCAGTTTACAGTATGAATCAATGCATCTGCAAATTTACTTATAGTGCTAATGTATTTATTGCTTTCTACTGTTGCTCACCGGATGCAAAAGTGGAGTTTGAAAAAAACAAGGAATAAGAAAGCTCACAAGAAGTTTTCATATTGATGAAAACATTTGGAACACAAAGTTTAGTTCTTAGCCAACAAGAAAGTGATAATGTACATCGAGTGATACGTGCATGCTGTGCTTTCATTCCTCTCAAAGACAGAAGCTGCCTGTTAAATATTTTCTTGCCAGCAATCAAAATGGTATGGGCTTAAACCTTGTCTCTTTGAGAATATGCGGAGAATCAAAACGGATGCCCTCTTCACTTAATAAAGCCAGCTATTTGAATCCTTTTGTGAAGAGCTACAGGCTAAAGAAAAGTGTGACTAAGACTACCTGGCACCTAGAATGAATGGCAAACAGAATTACAAGTTAAAAATTAATAGCATGTTATTCCACTGTACTACTTTAATGGTTAATTTTAAGATTTCCCTTTTGTTTTGCAAGCATAGCTGGAAAAGGACATCAAGTTGTGGAAAGACAAAAGGGTTTTTATGGCAGATAGAAGCTGTACCCTGAATATTAAGAACACGAGTGAGATCAGCAGCTAATGTGCACATAGCAACTTGCTTCCATAGGAGAGACACCAATTTCTCCCCCAGAGAGATTAATCTCCTCATACATGAGTCATTCAAGCATGAAGAAATATTCTTTGGACATGGTGCACCAAATGGAAGCCCATACATCAGACAATGATGGAGTATTATATTGAGACATTTATAGGACTGGGACATGCCAGCTGGGATGTGCAGCTTTAAGGGAATAAAAAAAAAAAAAAAAAGCATTTTAAGGTGGATCTGCAGAGAAAATCAAGCAGCCAGCACTGTAAATAGGTGTACATTCACTTCTCCCTTCAAATGTATTTCCAGCATCAGGCAAGTCCCTTCTCATGGAAAAAGTTTACTCACATTTTTATCTTGGCTTTTTTCAGCTACGTGTCCCAGTCTTCATGACAAAATGATAGGATTGTTGCCCCTTGTGAGAGCTGTACTCTTGCCTGGCCTCCGATCCATGCTATAACTCAGGTTCTTTCTGAGTTATAGCCATACTGAAGGGTTTGATATATCCTGCAAAGGCCCTGAACAATGGCAATCTGAGATTTCCTGAGTACATTTTGGAGTGTTGGTTACAAAGTGTTCAGAAACATCAGCTGTTAACTTTTGAACTGGAGATGGCAAGGCAAGTGTGGGTTTTCCTACTTTTACCAAGGAAGACTTTTGCTCAGCATTTGGCTGAGCAAACACTGCTGGGCTCCCTGCAATGCAGAGCCTGTCTGACTTCTGTCAAGCAACGTAAATCTATGTGTTTATTATTAAAACACAATTGACTCATAAATCTTCACCTCCAAGTCAATGTAGGCAAATACTGCTCAGTGGCCATGTTTTTTCATCTGAGAAAATTCCCATCTGCAAAATCTTCCCTGGATTGACAGCCCAGGAAAGGAAAAGCACTGGTTAAAGCTGGCACTCTCAAACCAATGGGAGCACTTCAGATGCAAGTAAGTATATAGATGCACTAAGTAAATTGCTATTAATTATTCTGTACATAATTAACTTTCTGTGCACTTAGGCAGCACTCTTCCTTAGGCAGACACACAAGTCCTGGTAAGTCGACTGATGTGTTTCACAAAATATGATACTCAAAGGCTTTCCCAAACTGATAGAGGACAAATGTGCTTGAGTTATGGCTCCATCATCAAGGACTTCACTCCAAGAAGCGGCAGGCAAGTGGCTGTGTTCTTACCCATCTAAGACAGCACTGAGGGGGGACTCAGACTGTCAGGTAACCCCAGAAATACACCTGCACTGTGGACCGCGAGAACAGAGCTGCGGGATTACTGTGGTAAACATTTCACTTTTGGAAGAACTCAGTAGAAATATCTGATATAAGGCATGGTTCAACTTTTTTCAGAGTTGAAAGAGCATCAGATGATGCTCTTATCCATATGTTTTAGTTTTAGGTAATCCTGTGAGAAGTAGGGATGATCCTCGTGGGTCCCTTCCCACTTGAAATATTCTATGATTCAGTGACTGGAAGAGAGGTATGAGAAAATGGACTTTTCTATTCCTGGTTTCTGCCATTCACTTGTGGCCACTTCAATTATTCCTGTTTCTACTTGTCTCTGACTATTTTCTGATTCTTTTCTTTTCACTGCAGAGGTGGATGAAAAGAAATATGTTTCAGACCATATTTGCACTTGCTTTTGGGATGAGGATTTTCCTAGGGCAACTTCTCTGTCTTCTCTGGCTTAGATTTTGGATTCTGACTTTACAAGAGGCACAGATCTCCCTTTACAGCACTTGTATCTGTTTAGAATGAGTGCCAGTGCAGCCCTCAGGATAAAATACAGCAGCTAAGGCATTACCTGTGCTCACTCATGGCTCTGTCAGCTCCCTGCAGCCCAGCTTCCAGTACGATTTCTGCCCTGATAGTATAGCATGAGATGGGTATCCACTAATCCTGCACACGACATGAATGACTGCTCTCCCCACCCCCAGACTCTGCCAGAGGGGGAAGCAAAACAAAAACACATCAGCCCTCCAAATGTTTAATTTTAATAAAAACAAGCAAAAACCCCCTCACAATCACAAAATACTGATCAAACTTTTCCAAGTTTGTGTCCTTTTCACTTCCCATCATTCTCTCTCTTACAGAATTGTACTTCCATTAAAAAAAAAAACAACCAACTTGCAAGTTTTTACAGACTATCTGCTCTCTTTGAGACTGGAGGTTGTGAGTGTTTACCTTGCAAAGTATCATCTTTTCATGTCATAAAAAATTCTACTGGCAGATAGTGTCTATCAGGCAAGCTTCCTGCTTGCGATATTTAACTCTACTTCATTTCCCTGGCAGGAAATCTGGATTCTAAGAATGTTTCAAAGTGTGCTTTAATGGATGGTTGTGAAACATTTTCAATTTTAAATTCCACTTACCTATATCAGGAAAAGTGTGTGTTTTTTCAATAAAATATTTCATTTTAAATTCATTTGTGCTTCAGAAACACATTCTATTTTGATACATGATATACAGTAGGAAGAAATCATACATATTTTATGTGCGACACATTGAATTTGTAATGTGTGTCTGATAATGACTTTATACTAAGCTCCTATCCCTCTACAGTTGTAGAGGAATAGCAATGTTATTGCTGTCCTGAGCTAGACAGAGTCTGCTTCAGTGCTGCTCACTTGCTTATACAGTTGTGGGAAACCTATAAATCTGATTTGAGTCTCTGATGAGACTTTCATACACCAAGGAGAAAAATGATATATTGTGGTAAAAAAGAATCCAGGACTTGTTTTCTTCTGGATGATTCTTCTCTTTTAGTGTTTGGAGACTTCATTCAGGCTGAAGTACTTTCTGTGTATGTTTTGGTTTAGATATATTAGGAAAAGTTTTTCACTAAACACGGCTTCACTTGGCAGAGAGACTTTTTTAATGATATCAGCAGACTGAGTTGGAACAAGTGCTCAAGCTGCCATAAGGAGAACTAATTATTAGATTTGAGGGTTTATGTATGTATGTGTATACATGTATCTGTAAAAACATAAAGGAAAAAATGCAATGGACGCCTGATATCCTCTGCAAGTCCTGCATGAAATAACAGCGTAGCAAGAGCATGTAGGTAGGACAGCATCAAGAAAAATGAGACTGAGAGCTAGGAGTTATTAATTTTCCCACAAGATGGTTCTGACTTCCTGCCAGCAGGTCAGCATCTGATAAAGTATTTTACACTAGTGCCTTTATTTTTTTCCATGATCCTTAAGAAAGTGAAGCATGTGGGCTTAAGCTGGTAGAAGACAGTCATAGATTTCAATTTCAGCATAACAGCATTGAGAGAGTGGTGGATAATAAAATAATTATATTTTCAATTGTGAAATAGGAGATGTAAAGTCTATGTTAATGCTGTACAATAAATAGTGGTGGCATTTTTATGGCACATTTTTAGAATTACAAAAAGAATCCTCTTATTTCAAAATTCAGCATCAAAACATGATTTTATTAACATCTTCAAAGGGAGAGCCAATAGCTCCTCTTCCCATTTCCCCTCTCCTCCTCCTCTCAGTTCTCAGCTTTTAGTCAAGAAAAAGAAGTTATATTTAGGAAACATATCTCATCCCTCACAGAGATCCACCACAGCTGGACTTCACTCCTGCCATGCAGGGCAGGATATCACTGTACATAGGCTTGCTCTGTTTTACTGAAAACACACGTTGAAACATTTCTCTCAGTCAGAGCCTGTGGTCTGGAAAATAGGTGATTTTTACTGACATCTCCTACTCCTGAGACTTAGTAAGATGTTCAGGGGCTGGCATAAGGACGGGACCTCCTCCAAGCCACTTGCTCTGAAAATGGGAGAAAATGTATGCTGAGTGGTCTGAGGGGAGTCCCCTCCAGAATGTCCCCAGTTGAGAATTTCTGGGTCTAGCCTTGAAGATGTTCCAGTCAAATGCCAAGCATTCCTAGGCCACCCAGTTAAAAGAGTCAATTAATTGGTGCAGAACAGGAGGTTGTCATGACTATTACCTAAATAATATCTTTTGCATTTACATGAAGATGAGCGAGGGTGGAGATTATTCCTCCTGTAAGTTCGTACCACTCCCCGAACATCAGGGCTCTGATTCCTGTAGGTATTGATGTTGCTCCAATATTCCTGATTATCATCACCCCTTTACTTCTGTTCCTTTGCTCAAACTCATCACCTGCACCATTCTTGGGCAGTGATCTCTCCTTCTGGGTGCCTTTCCTGCAGCTACCTGCACACAAGCATTCTTCATCTGTCTGGATGTCAAGGCAATTTCTGTGAGGAAAAAAAAAAGAAATGTTTGGAAAGTGAGGATCTGTGCTTTTACTGCTTTTCAGTGGTTGAATGAGGCAGACATGGTCCTCTCTATAGACACAGGCAGCAGGAGTAAATTTTTCCATGGATGAATCAAAGCTGGGCCTTTCCTGGGGAGCAAATGAATTTTCTGTCTGCTTTTGTACCTAATGTTAGAGCATGCATCAGGTGAGATTGGAAGGGGAACTGCCAGGTTACCATAATGATATGTTAACCTGAAGACCCTCATCAGGCTACAGGAGAGCCCATGTGAGACCCTAACTGCAAAATAAACCCCCAGCTGTGGCAGAGGTGATGGTACTTGGCTGGCATTATTACAGGTCTCAGTGGAATCTTCACCCATAGGCATGGGTTACCACGTGGGACTTCACACTCTGGGCAAACACCAGCTGATATTCTTTCATCCTGGCCAGAGTTCCTGGGTGGGAAGTCTAAGGCGGGAACTACATGACTTATCTGAGAAGTAGCTTTTAAATAAGCCTTAGCTGTGTCAGTGATGAGCATATAAACTGGTATGTCATTACCCAACTAATGTGGGAATTTCTTTCCCAAAACAGGTTGATGTGTGTCAGAGCTAGAAGAGCTTGCTTTCCTGCCGGTGTGCATCCCTCAGACTTGTCTCTGTTGTTTAATCAAGTATTGCTTTTGGCAAATCCTTGTCTGTGTTTTCTGTGTGAACTGTGTGTGAATTCTCCCTGTCAAAAAGGAAGAGCTCATCCTGCAGCCTCTCCTGCCGTGGGCAATAAATAGGGTGTCTCTTTCCTACCTGGCCACCTAATTTTCTGGAAGCTGTTGTAAAACAACTTGTTTGAAACACAGCTCCACCCAATTTGGTTGAAAATGGCCAAACAGTTCAAAATTTACAAGCAGGAAGAAATTCATCCCAACTGTGTGAACACTCAAACCTCATTTGTAACCAAGATGAAAAAAGACTTTGGTATCTCAAACCATCAGTACCAGTCAATCAGACAAAGTAACAATAGAAAAACGACATCAGGAAAAATGCAAATGATTAATAAAATATTTAAAACTTGATTCTTCCTCAGTTTGAAAAGTGAATTAATGAATGCATCAATCAAACCCCTGAAACTCTGAAAACCTTCAATTTACTCTTATTGTCAGTGCATGGCAGGAAAATAGCCTTCACCTAGAGATACCCACTAAAATGTAATTAACCTTTTGTTTGTGGAAGAACTTTCTTGGGGAATTTCAGATGCTTATTTGGATCTCTCGAGGGGTATTGAATCTTTAACAAAGATATCATTTCTCTTCAGTATTCATTTGTTACTGGAGTTAAATGAGTGTTAAGAAAAGTAAAGAATCTAGAGAATATAGCTGAAAACATCTGGTTTCTGAGTTGCTCAGATATCTTCATTCTCTTGGGACGTAACTATCTGACTAGTTCTGCAGATCACATGCTGTCCTCTAGGGTAGAGAAGACATGGATTATTAACATTAAACTGCTTTAAAACTGGCAAAAAAGCACCATTCCTTTGATTTGTTAGGGATGTGTTTTGGCCTCAGAAAAATTTCAAGGCTTTCATATGTATCTGTCATAGTCATGACCACAAATATGCAGAAATAATGAAGAAAAACTCCTTATTTTCTTCTCTCCAGATGACCTTCAAAATTCTTCAGCTCTGAAAATCCATACACTCTCTACTGTGACCTGTTCTGTGTATCTGAGAAAAAAGGGAAGCTCTGAGATAAATACATAGAAATACAACATGAATTCGTGGAGCAACAAGCACTTGTGAAGTACCTACACCAGTCTTCACAGATTTTTTACCTAGCATGAATTACATGAAAATCAATTAACTTGGGTTAAGAACTCTAATACTGATGAATCTGTAAGAAATTTGGGGGAGGTAAATCAGCAGAGCTCCAGTCTCCAATGTATTAGAACCATATTGCATGCACTAGGCGAGAAACATTCTCATGCATACTAATGTAATTTGATTTTAGCTATGGGATTTATAAAAAGGTGATAATGACATGTACATATCTTTATAAAGAGATCTACAGGTGAAAGCAAGAAACATGTTAATAGCTCTACTTTACAATGAGCAGTACTGATTCTTAGGTGAATGTCTTCAAGGATTCAGCAGAGAGATGCTTTGAATAATATACAGGAGGCCTAGCCCAGAGGTCTGAAAGTAATTCTGATTTGATTGTTATTGTAGTAATAACAATTCATATCAGGCTGGATTTTGTTACAGATTTTTGGACAATATTTAGTTTCTACCTGTGTCACAGTGTCATATCATGCACTGTTAGTTTATACTTTGTTAAGATACAATATTAAATAGTGTAATTTTTCCCATTTTAATATAGAAACATAAATGTTCATGTTTCTGGAATCAAGCTGTGACACTGGTGGCTTGTGGGAAAGAATAGACGCTTTCCTAACATCACCCACTTCAGCTGGCCAACCCAGGGTATTATCTGGATGTGAAGAACAAAGAATGGTGTGCTGTAAACACAGTGAGGAGTTACACTCGTACTCCTTCCCTGGAGCACGACAATGGCACGTGCAGAGCTGTGCTTCTCAGTACACGGTCTGTGTCTACATGGATAGCAGGGGTGGGCCACTGATGATCTCCCCCAAACTCTCCACAGAGTGCTAGCAACCAGCCCATCCTTGAATCTGCCCAAATCATTCCTGAAAAAGCTTGGCTTTGCAAAAGATGACTGAATATACACAGGATTTCCACTGCCTTCTCATTTTGGGACACTGTGATCCGCACACCAACACACACTCTATGTTGTGACTGCTGGTTATAGTTATACCTTGGTTTTGCATTGCCTAGGTTAGAGTGACATTTCACCTTGGCTGTCAGAGAAAAGCCCCACTGCTAGTAATAATTTAGGACCTAATTTTGTAAATTTCCTCCTCAGCCAAATGAAGGCTGGTTGCATAAGGGAAGATTATAGGACTGGTCCTCTACAATGCAGCAATGTAAAAAATCCACTTGTCTCTAGAGCTCAATTGTTTCCCAGAAACCTGCTAAACTGCACCTCTCGATTCATCTTGTTAATTCACTGTCATGCTCATTATCTAAGTGATAGCCTCAAGTGTGTGTCCAGAAGGTTGTAGCCAAAGTACACTGGTAGAACAGCGTGTGTAGCATCACAGCTTCAGGTGGCCAGGGCAAGAGACTTGTCATAGGGTAGTTACATTTACTTAAATCTCTGAAAAAATATTTATAACTCTTTATAATGCGGTCCTTGTATACTGTTTTATGCATTCCTAGCACATCAAGTCCCATCTCTGTTTGCTCACACAGGTCTCCCATTTGAAACAAGGCCTGCAATATTTGGGAGAGATGGAATTTTGTTGCTTTTATTTATAATTCCAGGTTTCATACCAGAGTTTCACAGGATTAGCAAGGAGCCAACATATATGGATAGTAAATTCTCTACACAGAGAACTTCATTTCTCAGTTCTAAGACAGGAATTTTTTTTCCTCTTTCTAGGTGCTGTTAGAGGTCTTCAAATAATGCGTTGTTCTGTTTAATTTTAACTAATGTAATCCCCTCGGGTGAAAGGAAAACTCATTTTCCTTACTAAGTGAGCAGTGTAGTTGCATTAGTAGTCAAGTCCCATTCTCCTTTACACTGATGGAAATCCAGATAGTGATGCTGAAAGCAAAATCCAGCCTAATGTAGACAAAGTAAACTATGATTTTGAGAAACCCTTTTTCCTTAAAACACAGCACAATTCATGTGGTCCTCCTCTTTCTCTTAAAACAGCATTTATGTGGGATTCAAATTCCCACTTTTCCTTCATCATTTTGCTCTACTCATTGTAGCAATAATTAGCTGAGTGTATCTAACTTTGGATGGATTTGTATTTTTAGGCTGTTTACAGTTGAGATTGGTTTATTGCCATGTGCAGCTCTGGAAAGCTTAACTTCTCACCTGTGCTCATGCTTTAGGGTCACTCTGTAGCCATCAGAGGGGTTGCTCTGGGCTGGTTTTACCTCCTTCTGTTTTAGCCAGCATGGGGAGTCCAGGCATTTTGTGCTGACTACCTGGTTTTACATGGCTGAAATGAGAAGCAATGACAGTCCCCTCACCTTTATGTGACTTAGAACCACTCCTAAACCACTGCTTCATCCCAGTGTGGCATTTCCATTTCTCCTTTCCAGTAAACAAGCAGAATTCAGCCTGGCACTACAATTAGCTGCTCTTTTACTCACCTTCCCCTCAAGCATTCGAAGTTGGGTTTGTGTGCTGTGAAAAGAGAGGTTTAATAAATCACCCAAAAGCAATGTTCTCTGCTTCTATTTTTCAAATGAACTCTGCAGAAAACTTGGGTAAACAAGGCTTTTTTTTTTTTTTTTTTCTCCCCTGAATCACGTGCTTGCTTACAGAAAAATGGAATGTTCCCCCCAAATTACTGATGATTAATAAAACATGTTCTCTGCTCTAGGTGTATGACCTTGCAAAATTCATTTCCATTAGCTGCTTGTGTCTCATTTTACCTTGTTTTTTACTTGGCAATGGAGAGGCTTTTCTTGCTTTTTACATACATTTGAAAAAAATTATGTTTGTGTACATACTCAAGAAAAATTTGCTGTTATTCTGCCCAATATACAGTCAGATTTTACTAGGAAAAAATAGTTCAGAAATACTTTTCTTGATGTGGCAAGCAATTTTTAGATTAGCATGTTGTATTTTTAACCTTCATAATTTTCTTGATACAAAAGTAAATCTTAAGTTTTGTCATACCTATAATTGCTCTGACAAAAATGTTCACAGTGACATGAGTGGTGGCTTTGGCTACCAAGACAGATTTTCATAATAATGAGTTTTTTCCTGTAGGGGGCTGTGAACTGCTAATTAGCATCTATGACCCAATATTCTTAGCAAATAAGAGTAATAGCAGTAATTTCTAGCTTTATGCAGGGTGCAAGTCTAATATTACCAGCACTTCTGTTTCACTTGTAATTAACTGCAAGCAATTATTATAGAGTCAAGGAAGTATATCCTAATGCTCGTAGGTAATAAAAAAAATTGAAATTATGTTTGTAAAACTCATATGTTTCATGCTGGGTGCACTGATTTCCTTCAGAGCACTGAGATTATGTGCCTATCAATTAAAAATTCTTCTTTAATGTTGCTTTACATTGATATGCTTTTGAACATTGCTGTATAAGTGTCTTGTCCTCTATTTTATCTTCCTTTTTTAAAAAACAATATCCTTGAAATTTCAATTAATATTTTGACCACAAGACCTCACTGAATACTTAATTTGGCTACTTGATCTCAACATAAGATTTAGATGGTACTGAAAGAAATTGTTTACATTTGATTTTATGAGGTCTGTGGCTTAGTCCTATTAGAACCGTGACCCCCGAGGCTGGTGACAGAGGGGTGCGTCCTCATGCAGTGTAGCTGACTTCCCCAAACAGAAACAGATCTGCTGTTTCTCTTACTCAGCAAAATAATACACAAAGCTTTCTGCAAATTGACTTACTTTTCCCTGTTTATATTGGTTTTTGTGATGGTGGGAACAGCTATGAAATAGTAGGTTCCAGTGGCAATTTCATAGTTACTAGGACGGCACCATGCCTTGTTATTTCCTTGAACATCTTTGCATCCTCAGTTATTTACTCAGAAATATGATCTTAGATCTTATCTGAATCTGAGCTCTGCATAGAGGTGGATATATAACAACTTTTTTCCAAAGTTTTGACAAAGATTCAGATATGTTGGCGTCTTCTCCTTTGCAAAATGTACTCCCCTTTTAGGATGAATGGTGTTTGAACATATAACTGTGGCACATTCCTGAATTCTAGATGCTGTGGTTCAGGTTCAGAGGGGGTGGGCATGGCATCTGCTGTGATTTGGTCCGAGGGAGTTTTCTCAGCATCTCTCAGAAACTGTTACTCAAGAGATTTGGAGGCCAAGAAACTGATATCTTTACATAAGCCATGGATTCCAAACAAAGTTTTTCAAGCAATGATAGGCTTAAAAAACACCCTTTGGTCATACATGGAGTGTGATAATGACTCTATTGTGCAGCTAGTTGAAAAGGAGGCTGAAGAGACTGAATGAAAAAAAAGGGGGGTTATTTTATTTATGTTATTTGTTTCTTTCTTCTAGGCTATGTCTATGTCTATGTCACTTCCCGTTATGACTATTGTGTTAATCTATCTTCAGGCATTAACCTGGGCATGAATGTGAATTGATTCAAAATCTATCGTGCCAACTTACCCCCAGGATCCCTGACTAACTCTCTTTCTTTTATTCACTGAAACAATTTAGACCAGATTCATCAGACAGATTAATTATTTGGTCAGCATGGCAGATAGAAAATATGACAAAATGTACTGATTCCATAACAGTCCATGCTGACATCCATCTATCCAGCGCCTAGCTCCAAAAAACAGCTTTCCACCTTTCCTTAATATTCATTTGGACAGTTCCTTGTGCACTGTATCACACACTTTCCTGCTGGTTATTGCCTTCTAGGTTATGTGAATATTGTTTATTTTTAATTCAGCAATTAATTTTCCTATTGCCATAACATTAGCAAAGGTTTGTCTGCCATGGATATTTATATCTGCTGTTATAATTTTGCATTATCTAGGAGAGCATTTTTAGCATACAGTTACACATGCTGTTTGAAGTCTTTTATATTTCCTTGTGTAAACATGATTTTATTTTATTGTTGAGACCTGTTTCAATCACTTTCTCAGAAACCTTTTCTTGCAGTGCTGTTGCAAGAGTGATAAGGAATTTGTGGACTTGCAATAAGTTTGTTATACTTGTTCAGAAGATGTATTTTCTTTCCAATCAGAGTTAATTTTTTGAAATCCTATGGTCTGTATATATATACATATTCTTTTCAGTACAAAAGGATTTATAATATGTAAACTGAGTGACTGAGAAGATTTTGTCCTCATTGTTGAGGAATCATAACAACAAATGACATAAAATATGCAAGAATAGGCAGAACTGATAAAAATTTTGTGTAAATAATAAAGAATCTGAGAAGACATGAGTTCACGAAAAAGTTCAGGAAAACAACCCACCATACATTTTAGACTCACAACAAAGATCACACTAGATGAAAATCTGAGATCTAACACACCAATACAGACATCCAAAAGTTAAAAGAAAATTTTAGTGTGGTGTTTCCTCTTAGAGTGGGATGACAAAGTTTAAAATTATGTTCTTCAAAATGTTCTCCCACAAATATTTCAGAAGGGGTATATTTAGAATAGTTGTGGGCTATTGGAATGTCTCATTCTGTGTGGATCTGTACATTATAGGCCATATTTATTATAGGTCCTTAATCCCATGTTGAGTAGACTGAACTACAGTATCTTAGCTATATATAGGAATGATCCTGCTTATTTCAAAGTGTTGTTTTTTTTTTCTCTAGACTGAGGGATGCAAGTCCCTTCTGTGCAGCAAGAACTGCACCTTACTGCAGCCATTGGAAAATTAGATGTGTGGTCCAGGGCATTTGCTGTGGTTGATGGAAAGAATAAGAACCTCTGAAGGGTGATTCATTTCATTCATCTGAGATGGGTTTTGGGCATAAAATGATCTAGCTTCTGCTGGATCCTTTTTGTCTATAAAGTACAAAGATACCCCAGACAATTAACCTAAATTTGTGTCTTAATGTTTAGGTGAGTGATATGAAGAAAGATAAGTCCCATTCTAAGTATCTGTTTACATCTATTTCGGTTTTTGTTTATAAGAGAAAAATATTAATTATTTCCATTTTCAGCATTTTAAGGTATCCTCCATTTGATAAAGTAGCCCCATTTACGCATAGAACAGCTTCACCTCTAATCCACAGTATTTTTGGCAATATACTCATTTCATATTTACTTAGTAAATGCATTTGATAGTGGGGTTTTTTTATGTTCTAAGTTATATGAGAAAGTATTACTTAGCTTCAGTGTACAATTCAGTGCTGTTATTTTCCATCTTCCCAAAATTTCTATAGTTAGAAGGGAAACACATTTCCATGCTTTTAGGCTTCCCAGAAAGTTGATATCTAAATCTGTAGCAAGAGCTGTGCACAGAAAGCAGCAGAATATAAATACAGTTATTTATAAATAGGACTTGGAAAAGTCCATAAAAGTGCTGTTGTAATGGTGTACCCAATAAAAAGCATTCACCATTAACTACACTTTGCCTGAGAAGATCTAAGTTGTTGCACTGGTGTTAATACTAACTGTTTAATCCACATGTGTACACAGATCAGTGGGGAGGTAGAGCATCACACTCACACAGATGACCCAAAGAAGCAACATCAATTATGCCATTGAAAGATACAAAATGCTGCCTTTTTGTAACATATGAAATTGGAGGGCTCAGTCTTCTTGTATAATTATAAGGGAATATAATTAAACCCCAAATTATTATGACCAAAACGTATTTAGGGGTAGGAGTTCTGCAGGTCAGCAAGGAAGTCTTTCAGAGAATGTATTGCACCACAGAGCCTATCTCTGATGTAGGGCATGATGAGCAGTGCTGTGTTTTGTTTGAACTGTCACATATCTCCTGGAGAAAAGCCTGCCTCACCTTTCATATCCACCAGCATAAATCATATATGTGTCTCGTGCAATGAGGTGAAAGCAGAATCTGCCCTACTACCTAGACAGAGCTGACATTTCCCTATTATATATTTCTGCAGGTGCCTTGGACAAGGCAGTCCTAAGTCTTCATGTCATCAGCATACTTGTTTGCAGGGTCTTGCAAAGTAGATTTTTGAACAGTAATTCAAAATAGAGTGTGATAGTTATCATTCTTTTTGCCCCAACATTCCTGCTTACATTTATCAAAGGATGGTGAAAATGTTTCTTAAGAACTGCTATTCTTCCTGCTCATATCTTCTATTACTTTAGCAATGTGTGCTTTTCCATGTCATCTTTCTCCTGCTATGGCCCCTTCCATCATCTTTGTACTCTGTGACTTTATAGCTTCCTCTTTTATGCCAATGCTTTCCTTTGCCCTTCCTTCTCCTTAGCTTTCTTTCATCGTTTCTTCCTTGGGAAATCCATTTCTGATTCCAAGTTGCCCACCTCTGGATGTTTGGAGCCTTAACTCCAACATTTAGACTCCTCAGGAGTCTTTTTAATGAAGGATAGGTACAGGGGGGAAACTTTAAAACAAGACTCCTCTCTTTCCGGAAGGTCACGTTAGGAGTTAGTAACAACTAGCTTCTATAAACAATTAAAGTAAATTCCAAAAAAGTTATATTAACTAGAGTTTTATGGACTTCCCTAAAGAGACCTTCTGTGAAGCAGCAGTGAGAGCATTTTCCTCTCTGTGAGAAGCGAGTTATGTTGAAACTCTGGCAACTAAGGAAGTTGCATATTCTACACTTGTCCTTTGCAAGAATAATTTCTGGAAATGTTTTTATGTATTTATTTCTGTGCAATCTCTAAGAGTGCCTCCACACTATTTCCATGCTTTATTTGATTGATTCACTTTGCACATGCCTGCCTCTTTCTACAACACATGAAGGAGCAGCTGGTACAATTACCAAAGAGCATATTTCTGTTCCTAGAGTCAGGTTGATCTCAGTGTAAGAACACCTTGTACTGTCTTCCCTCGGCATGGATTTGGATGCTTGTGAATGAGAGAAGTACACTCCATTAGCGTAATCCAACTCCCATAAGAGATAATGGGCCGTTCTCCATTGATTTTAATGGGAAGTAGGATTGGGACGTCAGTGCTTTGAAAAAAAGCAAAGGTTTTGTTAAAAAAGTATTCATTTTAAGAAGAGTGACACAATAGGGTAGTAACATTCCCTGTAGCCTGTAAATGGCTTCTGCAAACATAGTCTTCTTGCTGTTCAGCTTCATAATAACCATGCTAATCAGGGTTTCTGTTTAATTTGAAATACATATTCACTTTCCAGACAACACAGGAAAGAAGAGTGCATTTATTGTGCTTTTGGCAGGCTTGTAGGGATTCCTTTGAGTGGATAAGAACCTGCTTTTCTTCCAGGTAATTTGGACCATCTCCACTCATTTGATTTTCACTATCACCAAAAAGTGATCCACATAGGAGCTCCATAAAGCTGCAAATTACAGTTCAGTTCAAATCCTTAAAGGCATTTCAAGTGCACCTTGTAACAGACCCATAGTAATCAAGTTGCAGAAAGACTCTTATAACAGCTATCTCTCTCTCCTTCTGAATTGCTGAGGTACAGGCAGATGTGGAAATTATGAGTAATGTAATTGATGATCTTAAGGCTTTTAAATACCCAAGCTCTCAACAATCAAGATCTATTTGAGTTCAGAATCTAATAAGTAGTAAATACAATAGGTTTCGGTAGGATGTTTTATCAGGTCCTCTGCAGTGCTTCCCCCCCTCCTTCGCTTTTATGGGCAGCATTACCATCTAATCAGCAGACAAGTTGGAAAATGTTATTGTGACAGATAATCACTTTTAGTTCATCATATTTCTTTTTGTTTGATATGTAGTTACTGTGAGTTCACTTATAATGCACATATTCAGAGGGTTTGTCCCCAGTTTTTTTAAGGAGGTGAAAAAGAACGTAATATTATCCCAATCTGTTTATTGTCAACTTATTTATTGTGTACCAAGAAAGAAAAATGCTTGTACAAAACTCCCACAAATAATGAATTAATGCCCTATAGATTTCCCAGATGCCTTAATTTATAAACCTATTTTTCAGTAATGATGACAGCTCCAAGATTTATTCTGATTATGTAGTGAATAAATTCTCAAAGTACTTTTTCAACTCCATGAAAAAACTGTGTGCAATGAAGAGTTAATTTCAATTTTTCATGTTTTCCATTAATCTGCAGACCAGACTGAAAGAATCTTAAATTCTACATTATGTTTTAGCTAAAAAAATAAGAAAACATTTGTCAGTGAAGAACCCAGCTCATGCTATTACCATAGGTACAGAGCCTAACACCCTTGCTTACGTGTTAATTTATCCATATACAAAAAAAACATGTTAGTGTGAGGTGAGTAAAAAATATTTGCACCACTGGAAAAACTGCTAAATCACATTTCTTCAGATTCTCTGAAAAGCAAAATATGTTGCAGCTTTGCCTTTGATATTTCCTAGTTTTTTAGAATGAAAGCAGAAGGCTTTTATTTTTTTCCAAGAAAGAATATATTTTCACTGCAAAAAGGGACTTTTCTTTCAAAACAAGGGAATGAAAACTGAGAAAATGCACATAGGCATGAAAGGCACAATTTTTTTAAAGGGACATTTTTTGGTTTTGCTGCAATAATTAAAAGGTACTCCTTTTCTCTTAGATATAAAATCAGAATATTTGCCATTAACTGAGGCTTTACAGATGTCTTTCCTTCATGACATATGGGGCGGTCTAATACTGTTGAACTGTTCTTTTGGGGTATGTCCTATCTGCAATATGTTTCTTGCCAAGTGTTGAACCAAATTCGGGTGATACAGTCAAACCTGTGGACATGTGAAATTGTCCTTGGGCCAGTTCGGACAGCAGTTAAAATCTGACACTCTGCTTTTGCTCAGGCTGGTGTTTCACTGGGTCATGAGGCACAAAGTAGTGAGCACTCTTAGATACTGGTAGTCTTCAGGTGCCAATAGCTGGCTCCTCTTCCTACGGCAAGGCACAGGCATAAGTGCCCTGGAAGACCTAACAAAGTGAATGGTACCTGTTTGGGCATGGTAACTTGGGTGTGCTTTTGCAATATGTCCCTGGCTGTCCCAGTGCTACACGGGAAGTATCAGCCTCCAAAGAAACACCCATGATCCTGCAGTCAGTGGTCCTTGTCCAAAGTGTTGCCTGGATTAGCTCCGTTGACAGTGCAATGCAGGCAGTAAAAGACAGATCCTACCCAACTCCAGCAATTTTCAGGGGGGCTGCAGACCTACAGGAACTGCTCTGCAGCACCACTGCAGGCTGCTCCTCTACAGCCATTTAGGCAAACTCGAAAACTCCTCCAAATTTCAAAAAATTTTGGGAAAACAAAGCAAAACAGAATCTGTTCGATTTCTTTACATTCAAAACGCAAAAGCTGTCAATATTTCTCAGAAAAGCATCTGAGGTCCAGAAGGGAGGAAATCCAGGGTGGTGGTCCTTGCTCAGCACTTGGGTTCAGATTTCTCTCCTGGAGAAATGCTGTAAGGCCAGCACAGGCTCCAGCCACTGACTTGTTGGGCAGCTATGGTGGGGAGAACATTATTTCCACCTGCAGAGAGGAGGGAGGGGAAGGTCTCTGTCAACTGCCTTCCTGAGCCAAAAAAAGCTGTTAAATCAGTGCATTCTGTTTCCATGACCTTTGTTTCTGATGAATCAGCATCTTCTGTTGAAAAAAAAAATTCTCCGTTATAACATTTCCAACCTATTCTACTATCAATTGCAAAATTATGGCTATTGCTATAAATGGTTTACATTGGAAATAATTAGGAAAGCCAGCCCAAGTTGAGTATGCCTTGTAATAGGGAAACTGTATCATTTTAAGCCTCCTGGAGTACATACAATTTCTCTGGGTTCCCTTGTTCTGAGTATTAGCCCTGCAATTTAGGACTGTGTTTGAAGCCTGGCAGGTTGGGAGGTATGATACTAATGCATACATTGATTATGAATGCCTGGGTTAAATGAACAATTATTAACCGGTGAATGAGAGAGTTAAAGAATTTCTTAGTTTGCTGTTGCTGTATTTCCCAGAGACAACAATGAAAGCAAGCAAAAGAATCTTTTGGATGCAGGATTGTTTTTCCATGGATGAGGGATTACAGATTGGCTTTTTAACTTCAGCTTTTCCAAATAGTTTTTCAGTTATTTAATTTACTCTACATGGAGTCTATTGATTATTCAAGTTGGCAGTCAATTTTATAGGGCACCCCGCTGTTTCTTTGCTTAATGTAGTCAATGATTGTAATTGCTTGATCAGTGCAGCCCATGAAATAGGTTTTGTGTCTTTTTTACAATGCATTGATGGCTTTATCTGATGCAGTCTTGGCAGGGTCTAGGTTTTACAGCACGATCCTGAACTCCCAGAGGTCTCTAGATTAATGGCTATGGCTTTCTGTTGGAGCTGCTGATACTGCTCTCCAGAATGTATTCACACATCTGGCATGCCACACTTGGCAGTTGTGCCAGCTTTTTGTTGCGCAGTTACAGAATATCTCACCAGTGCCTAGTTAACTGTTTTCACTAAGGGAATGAGATAAAAAGCCATCCACAGAGTTGTTGGCACACGCTCTGTGTCATTGTAATCACAAATTTTTAATTTTTCTATTACACTTTTTATACGGCCAATTGATGTTTAGAAACAACAAAATACATGTGATATTTGTTGTATGAACTCTGATTTGATTCCTCAAAAGATTCCAAGCTCATTGTGATTTCCTGCAAACATCCCATTAACACTTTATTCCCAAAAAGAGGAATGAGCTTTCTGTTGCATTGTCAGCAAATAAATGGATTAAAATTACATCTCTCTGGTTCAAATTTTTCTACAAACAAAAGAAAGAAAATGTGGGTGGAAGAGCAGCAAGAGGAACCTCGTGACCTTGCCTACGAGTGAAGTAATTCTTTTGTCTTTCATTGGTTCATGTTAAATTACTTAAGCTTCATTTAGCTCTGCTTGAAAGTCAGTGTTTCATATTTGGTAGAATTTGAATCGTATTATTAGGAATGTAAAATGTAGTCCTAATAAGCAGGCCAAGAAAATGTAATGAAATATGCAACACAGGTGCATAAATCCATGGACAATATAATTATATAGCACACATACACCATTTACAGTGCCTAAGGTGACATCCTGCCAAAAATGTAAAAGTGTGATAGGTTTTGGACCAGCTGTGGTATGAACTGATTTCCTCAGCTGAGCTTGACATAGAAACTGGACATGTGCAACCCCTATATTAATTCTTTTCTCTCCAGGTAGTAAACTGTAAATGCATAATGCATCTTTGTGTAGAAAAGGTCTACTGAGAAGACATCTGGAATTCAATATTTAAAATTCCAAGTCTGTCTTTCCACTGAAATCTTACTTATGTTGGGCAATAACACAGGACTCATATACATATATATGCACAATATTAATAACTCACAAACCATGTGTTAACAATAAATAGCCTCAATAAAGTCTGTCACAAGGAAAAATAATGAGAATAACATGGAAAAATCTTTCAGTGTAACAGTCATTGTCTTGACATCTCTACTGGAATATTTTATGATTTTATGATTTCTGATGATTTTAGTGCAGTGAAATCCAGTCACATTCTAGAGGTCCATCCCAAAAACTTTTATGCATGTAGGTAACGGCTCATGCGAACTGTTCCATGGAATTTGTTTGTCCCCATTTTATCATTGTCAAGGCATTAAACAGATGGCTCCTCTCCTTCAAATACTACAAATGAAATGCTTCCTTGGATGTTCTTTTCCATTATGAGAAACTTATTACTTTTAATTTAATATTATCTTGAATCATTGGCTTGAAGGATTAAGGATCATTAGCATGGAATATGTAAACTCAGGAATGAGCAGCCAAATGTCAGCATCAAAAGTCTTACCAGAAGACTATCAAACATAGCTGTAAAGTTTCCCTTCAGTCATGGAAAAAAGATACCATCACCTTTCCATGTTTCCAGATTCTCTGAGCAGTTGTCATGCTTTTAAGTGTAAAAAACACCAAGAATCCTGTGTAGAAGTCTACATTGAACTTCAGTCTTTTTCTGTACACTAATAATTTATGGCTTCTGGAGTTGGAATGATTTCCTTTTTACCCTTGATGAAACAATAAATAAGAAAGCATAATTTCTTTAACAAATGGCAAGCTGATCAAGGGGAATCTGAGAAATACAGATGGTGCAAAAAGGAAAAATAAACCACCATAAACTCATTTTTATACTATACCTTTCAGAGCAGCGCATTCTGCCTTTTTTTTACCCACTCTATTTTGCCACTGAAAATGAAAGGTGAAGAAGTAGGATGACAAACACTGACAGATGAAAACATTGAAACAAATACATTAAAATTTTCTGCCACATTTTTTCGTAAAATTCTCTTGCAAAAACACTCTGTATATTTCAATTGCTTACTTCTAGTGTGACTAAGTAGATACTGGTATTAATACTCAAGATAACCTGATAAAACTCATTGGAAAGCATCATGCCTGTTGTGGGCTAAACTTTGTATGTTCATATGATTGGAGCTTTCCTGAAGCAAGCATCACCTACAGTAGAGCAGAAAGCAACTCAGTATTGTATGAAGAGCCTTACATGAGGTATCTGTGAATATGGTGGATACCAGGTTCAGTCAATCCTGCCCCATAAACCCAGTGGGCATTTTGCTGTGACTTTTAAAGGAGGCAGAAGTTAATCTATACTTCTTTGCTGCATGCTATATTTGATGAATTGTCTTGGAACATTGAATTGATCTTGAGTTTTGTAAATCTGATGCAAAATACTATGCTCCACTCACCATCTTTTTCACATTCACAATTAATTCTTCACATGACATCTGGCTCTTTCAACGTCTTCTCTCTGTGTTTGAAAGTTGGTCCTAGACAGCAAAAGGTAACTATCCCTCTTTCACTTCATGAAATAATTTCTGAAATTCCAGACTTCTGGTCAAGGCACCACATGTAGGAACTGCATGTACCAGCAAGGACCCTTAGATGGACCCTTAGCTTTTCTTGTCAGCCTTGTTTGGCAGCCCCTGGATGTCACTTGTGATCTGTAAATGTTATAGAATATTGGATGGCTCAGGACAGAATTGTCATGGTTGTCTGAATTTGCTTAAGCAAGCTCAGAATTGTTTTGCTAATTTTATTTTTGCCATGACTAAGAACATAGCTAAGAAATATATGACTGATTCTCCCTGAAAAATAATCTTCTGAAGCAAATTATTCACATCAATATACTCTACATGCTGTAAATAATAATTAAAACTACTGGCTCTTAATTTGCTTGTTCAATCTGTGTGGTAGTTTTTTTTAGATATGGGTCCAAGACACAAAATCAAGATCTTGAATGTGGTCAGCTTTTGCTTTCCTTCAGAGTTTGTTTAAAGGACAGGTAGGTAGCCTATAAAGTACAAGTGTATTGATGTCTTCCTTGGGACAGATCCCATTTCCAGCAAAACCAGCAGGAGAGGACTTTTGTCAATGATTTAAATGTAAATATTGTGTTGGAAAAAACCAAGAGATAATCAAATTAAAACCAAGTTAAATTGTTTAGATAAAAAGCAGGGCCTTTTCTTTAATTTTAAATTCTGCATGTAAAAAGGCACTTGATAGGAAAAGACCCTCTTATGCCTTGAAACTCAGACTAACTTAATCTAAATTTTGTTGGTCTTTTACATCTCCATACCCTTACTCCCTCCCCATAAGCTGCATTCTTCTCAGGAGGGTAAAGAAACTACAGCCTCCATTGGTTAGGAAGCTGAGAAGGATGACTCACTTGATGAATTTTTGTCCCAAGTATTACTTTTGTAAGTGTAAATATTACATTTCAGCACTCGAGAGCTCAAAAATAATCTTTATTCTTGAAATATTTATACATAAAAAGCATTACTGAAATAGGAGTGCTTGATTACTTGGATTCGGTTACATGATTGTGACATACTTATTTTTAGTCCTTGTGCTGAATGGTAACAGGAGACAGAGATTAAAGAAAAAATAAGGAGGATAGATTCATTGCTGGTGAATGTTAACTGTTAAACAACTCACGTGCTTCTGCAAGGGGGAGATGGCACCCCTTGAGTTTCTAATTTCTGGTGCATCTGATATTTGCTTGTATTTGGAACAGTTCATATTGTGCTACACAAAGCGTGAAGATGGGCTCCTTTGCCATGTAAGGTAGTGCAGATATACTGAAATGAGACAGACACAGTGACCTTGAAGACTCAGTAGAATAAGTAAAGAAGAGGAGCAAGCAAAGAATCCCCTGTGCCTCAGTAGCTGGCGCATGGAGCTGCCTCTGAGCAGAGGGAACCAGGGCCGTGCTCAGAGCACTGCATTATCTGTCCTGTCCCTATCTGACCACATAGCATAGTCACCATCCCAGGTAATTACTTTGCTGGCACACATTGGAGTTTTTCCATCTGAGCTGTTTCCTGCAGGTACATTGCCATCAATCAGGCTTGTCCTTGAAGGCTTAATGATATAGAATTGCTGGGCATTTATGGGATATGCTCATGCCATTATCAGACAAGTTATCTAAACTTTTGCTTTTAGTCAGATCATTCCAGATTGATCCATCTTTCTAACAATACTTCAGCTGTTAATTGAATATGGGCAGTAATGTTTTCCATGTTTCTTAATTATTTTACTCTTCTGAACCAGGTTCCTTTAGTGGATGTTTATTTATTCAGCCACAAAGATGCATACACTTACTGGGTGAAGCTGTATGAGCTCTAAAAACCTGTCTGTCTCTGCTGAAAGCATAGCCCTGCTTTAAAAGGAGCCTGCAAGAGCTGCACAGAACAGAGCCAAGTCTCTCGTGCCAGTGATTTTCATATCAAGTGTGTTTGGTTTACAAGTATAGAGTGATTTCTCTAATTGCAAGTCCTTGTTCTCTCTTACCTGCCATCATCACCGACAACAAAGTCCTCCTAAGCTCAGTTGCCTTGTTGCCCCTTGTATCCAGAGACGGTCCTTAATGACACCTGTGCAAAACCATGGACTCCCCGGGGCTCAGGCAGTTGGAAGGGATAAGGATTGCTAGTGATCCTTTAGAAAATGTGTGAATGATTGAGCCTCCAGCCTGTGCAGCAAGAGAAAACGGTAGAAGTGGCTTTTTCTGTCACTTGTCTGAGCAGATTGTTCCAAGTTCACAGAAGGAGTAAATCTGCTTTTCATTATCTGGAGAAGAACATCATGTATTTTCAGGAAATCAGGATAGCTCCCACATACCACCATCACATGGCTTTAGGGAAGGATGTCAGTGATGGGGGTATCAGCACTCTGATGACACCAGGGCCTTTCCTCCAGATTTTGTTTTTAAAAAAAACAGGTAGAGGCTTTGCAACAGAAAAAAAAAAAGAAAAAAAAAAAAAAAAAAAGAGCAGCCAAGCAAATCTCTTCTTTTGTGTTTGTTTAGTTTTGAAAGACTTGCCTGAAGGTTCATTGGCGTTCCTACTGCAGACAGTTTGTGCCTGGGCTTTCTTGCAGGAAAAAAAAGGGGATTTTCCAGGCACGTCAATATGTCCTTGGCTGCACAGATACCTTTCATACAAAAGGCAGTTACAGTTTCTCCCACTTCACAAACAGTTGCTCCTTACTTATGCGCACTGGCGCAGTTTCACCCTGCAGTGTTTAACTGGTGCTGTTTATGATGGTTATATTCTTACCAGTTTCTCTGATATGCTCTCACCTTGTCAATACTGTCATGCAGCTCTCCAGCAAGAGGGTTTTTTATCTGATTTTCTCTATCTGTAGGTGCTTTGTCCTCATAGTTTCATGACTGCACTGACTTTGTCTCCCTGCCAGTCATCAATAATTTTTGAATCATTGGCCAAGTGTAACCCAAGATAGCAATGTCTGTCTCAAAGGGAAGAAACCCCCACATATTTTCTGGAAATTGGTAACAGGGGAAGAAGCAAGACTTGAGCAAGACCCTGCAGAGAGAAAAGGCTGCAGAGTGAGCTCAGGCCATGCCTTTTCTGCCTGGCCACAGATCTGTGAGCTCAGTGCCAGAGATGGGTGACAGCATGTGACATAGGGTCAACCCGGGGGAAAGACAGGGTGATATTAGGAGAAGTTGACATCCCAAGGCTTGGACAGGTGCATTCTGCATTAAAAACTGTCTGGATGGCCAGACCCAGAGGGTGGTGATAAGTGGTGTTACATCCTGTTGGTCATCTCATATGCAGCTAGTCACAGTGGTGTTCTCCAAGGCTCAGTATTGGGGCCAGTTTGTTTAATATCTTTGTTGATGATCTGGACAAGGGGATTGAATGCACCCTCATTGAGTTTGCTGTTGACACTAAGTTGGTCGGGACTGTTGACCTGCTGGAGGGTAGGAAGGCTCTGCAGAGGGATCTGGAGAGGCTGGATTGATGGGCAGAGGACAACAGTATAAGGTTCAACAAGGCCAAGTCCTGCACCCCAGGCAGCACTACAGGCTTGGGACACAGCAGCTAGAAAGTGGCCCAGAGAGAAGGACCTAGGGCTGCTGGTCAGCACTGGATGAACCTGAGCCAGTGCTTGCCCAATTGGCTAAGAAGGCCAGTGGCATCCTGGCCTGTATCACCAATAGTGTGGCCAGCAGGACCAGATCAGTGATTGTCCCCCTGTACTCGGCTGTGCCTCAAGTGCAGTGTCCGGTTCTGGGTTCCTCACTACAAAAGGACATTGAGGTGCTGTAGCATGTCCAGAGAAGGGAAATGGAGCTGACGAAGGGTCTGGAGACTAAGTCTTATGAAGAGTGGTGGAGGGAGCTGAGGTTGTTTAGCCTGGAGAAAAGGAGGCTCAGGGAGGGCCCTATTGCTCTCTATAACTGCCTGAGAGCAGATTGCAGCCAGGTGGGGGTTGATCCCTTCTCCCAGGTAACCAGCGACAAGGCGAGAACAAGTGGCCTCAAGCTGTGCCAGGGAAGGTTCAGATTGAACATCAGAAGGAGCTTCTTTACTGAAAGGGTTGTTAAGTGTTGGAACAGGCTGCCCAGGGAAGTGGTGGAGTCACCACTCCTGGAGGTGTTCAAGAAATAACTGGGTGTGGCACTTAGTGCTGTGGTTTAGTTGACTTGGTGGTGTTCAGTGAAATGTTGGACTCAGTGACCCAGAACAGAAGGTCTTTTCTACCCTAAGGGATTCTATAAGTCTGTTATTCTAGGGTTGTGCAGAGAGCTCTGAAGAATGCATGGAGGAATAGGCATAGCACAATGCAGGGCAACAGAGGTTGAATTTTGACCACGATACTTTAGGGTACCCATGAGATTTTTTTGCTATTATTTTTCTTTTCACATTATAGGAACAAGAAGCTTGTCAACCTGACAGAGAATGGCTGCTCCTCAGCACATTGGTCATCCTCCCACCAGTGCTCATGCATGAGGTCCCATGGTGGGCACCCAGGAAAGACCACCCTGCTCTGCAGCCTAAGGCCAGCCCCACGGAGATCCGCATGGAAGACACCTTGAGGTGTATAACACAGCATGATGCAGACTTTACTGGCTGTTAACCCCTTGCAAATTGTGTCTGTGGAGGCTGTAGACCCTTCTCTAATTCAAGAGCGTCAGTGGGTCCCTGTGCCATCCCCAGCACAGACACCTGCCTGCCTCTCAGTGGCTCCTAGTCTCCTCTTCAAAGCCCGTATGCAAGGCTCACAGAAGCAGAGATGAGCCTTGCACACTCATGAATAAGTGTAATTGAAATTCTGTTCATAGCTATTTGGGGGGGAAAAAATTGCTAGTGTAATTAAAATGCACAGGGGAAAGAGAAGTAGCCTGTACAGACACATTATGTTACACAGCACCCACCCAGACAAAGGTCTTTGTCTATAAAAAGCTCAAATATATCTGAGATAATTGCTGTTCATTGATTGTGCCTCTGAAGTGGAGTCATTCTGGCATATTCCACCTTGAGGCTGTCTTATACATTTCTTTGAAAGGGAAAAATTCAAAAGTTCAAGTAAAGACACAAGTTCAGTCAAATACGTGGCAGTAAAATCTTGATTTACAGCATTAAGGTTACTTTCAGCTGACCTAGCCCTGAGTGGTGCTGGGCAGTTTTGTCTGATCTTCTGTTAATGCTGTTAGCCTGTGTTTACTAAATGATTTAGCACTGAAATGTTGGGAGTTGCCAAATATTTGTCTTCTGTCCTTTATGAATATTTGAACAGCTCTTTCCTCAGCCCACTCTGAATGCAGAAAAGGGTGTTAAAAAGTATCGCACTCCGGTAGCGCTGCTTTGCGGAGGCTGCAGACCAACAACATTCTTGCATCACTGACGCCTTTGGCGCTGTACTAAATAAACCAAAGGTAGGAGCACCAAAAAATGTGCTTGATAATGTGCTTGTGTCTTGCTTCTTGTGTCCTACAGAAATTCATATCTGAAAATAGAGGTCTTTAATTGGTGTATAATTTTTTGCTCCCTCTCCTTTTAAATACAAAAGCATTAAATAACCCCTAGTTGGACCCATTTTATGCTGAAGGCAACATCCAAAAAGGATGGGAACCTGAGTTCAAACCCAGACTTCATCACAGATGTGTGAGATGAACTTGAGCATGTCTCCATGGTGTGTGTTTTGTCTAGACAAAAAAGAAGTGTGAAGTTTTTAATCAATAGTGTGTGTACAAATGTACTAAAACATCACGAAAGAACATGTATCCTAGATGTGGTTCACAGTTTCTGCATGTAGCCTGCATTACTGCACTACCAGATTTTCTTTTGTCACAGCATTTTTTACACTCGCTTTTTTGGGGGGTTTGCAGACCCCAGAATAAACAAGCACACCACTATTCATGCACCCAGAAGTGCAGCTCATTTTCACTTTCAAATGTGATTGCATAGGGAATCAGAGTTACTACACCAGATTTGATCGCACCTAGGAATAGCAGTCTGCAATATTTTACACACAGGTTCAAAGTTGAGATTAATTTCTCAGAAAAAATTTGAGCCATAAAGTAGATAATTTTAAATGTCAGCCTTCCTAGAAAAGCTGCAACTTTTCACCTTCTGTGACTTAATCTCGTGTCTCATGGATAGGAATACACTTTTAGTGTAAAAGGACCATCCTTATTTTGATAGAGCTGCTGGATTTAATAGATCAGGACTTGATTAGAATACATCTAGCCATCTCTGGTAGTTCAGGGCATATAATACTTTATGTTTATTTTCCTTACATTCTAATACAAAGATAAATTAATTTCATGTGAACTTATTGGTAATAATTTACATTTTGTATGTCTGGAGAAGCCAAAAGTAATGAAAGGAGACACCTCATTCATTATTTGTTTTTAAATATTCCTCATTTCTTTCTTCCTTTTTTTTTCCACCTCCACATGCTGATATTGCATGCATGGCTTGCTCTCAGCTTGCTATGAAACAAGCTGGGGCAAGCCTTGTAATATGATTCAAATTGTAAATCTCATGTCTTGCATCCCCCAAACACCTCATCTCATATGCAGTCTGGAACCTTCATTCCAGTACCAATTAGACTAATATATCCACCCAGCTCCGATTGGGGTGATGGATCGGCTGGTGGGGGAAATGGAGGCGATTTTCTCAGCTCCTCTGCATTCCCATAGGCATGCAGCATTTGACAGATTGGGCAGAACTGCCACGAAAGAGTCTGACACAGATGGTGTAATTAGAAAATGCGAAGTGCGAGTGTGAAATTTATCTTTGATCAGCACCTCCTTGCCAGATTGTCATCTATGTTAATATGATGATGGCTTCTTGGAGATGGATAGAAGAAAACAGCAGCCTTGAGGAAGAAATGGAGACAGTTCACAATGTAGAGAAGATATTTTGTTTAACTCTGAAACTCAATCAATTTCAACATGAGTAAAAAGTGATTTAATGTATTTAATTCATAGGAAAACAAATTGAATCTAAATTTGATACCTTACTTTGTTAGGCCCATAATCAATATGATAAAATCTTAGGTTTTGTTGGAAGAAGACAGAGATTAATTTTTTATGAACAGTTAAATAAAAAAAATCAATCTATAGCTATAGGCACACTTGAAGCTACTATATCACTCTTTGTAGAGACCTAATGTAATCTAAATATATATAAAAATCATTACGGGGTTTCCTGGACAGTTTTAAGGAGTTAGAAGAAGTTTTTTCTCTTTAAACTTTGCAATTACAACACCATCCTCTCTAGCAGGCCATGGAGTTTATCTACATTCACTATAGAATCACAGAAATATTTAGCTGTTTCATTTCCCCTCTTTATTCCAAAGGAAGGTTTTGACTGGTTTGAGGATTTTTTTAAATTAAAAATGGATAAATATTCTTTGCCTGACCAAAACATTCTGATCATTTATCTGACATCTCCAGTTTTTCCAGGAATCTGATGCTCAGTGTTATCCAGCAGAAAAGATCCTTTAGGAGCTCATGAATCAAATGCTGCTCTCCAAACATGAGGAGATTAAGCCTGTGTGAGACGTAGGTATAATTTTCCATGGACAGAAACTGAGGCAGGGAGCAGGTGGGCACAATGCATTCGGGGTCGTAGAGCAGAGTGTAACAGGGCCACCGTCGCTGGCGGGTCCCTGGCCTGCCAGCCTGGTCCCCCTTCCACACCACGTCTGGCAGCTACTGTGATCCTGTATTTGGGTGGTTCAAAAGGTTTAAGTTTACAAACCACTATTCTGTAGATAATTTTGCTAAAAACTGCTCAAATGTTCACATGAGTGGTGCTAATTTTCAGGAAGGTAAATTAGCATAATTAATGACCAGCCAAATTTGGGGGTAATACAGTATGTAATTAACATTAGAGAGTTCTGTTGTACCACCTGCCCCCACATTTCATTGTTGCAGTGTACAGGAGAAATGTACAGGAGGCTATTTTCCCCTTTGCTGCACTGAGCAGAAAGCAGCTTTCTTCATCAGAATAAGCCATTAGCTGTAATGGCATGTAGGTGTAATGGAATGTGCTCGAAACATCTGTGCTGAGAGCAGGGGAGAAATTGCTGCATGCAGTCGTAGGCCTTTGGGGAGCTTGATTAAGGATTGCTTCAGAGAACTTGAGATCTGGCTTGGGATGCAAAAAAGAGAAGAAAGGAAAATAACACTAATAGATTTACGGATGTACTGCAGGGAGAACAAAGGATTTTTAATTTTTTTACTTCCCTTTATTGCTCTTATATTGCATCTGTTCTCTGTTGGGCTTTCTCTTATTGAATTGATCTGGAAAAAAAATGTAGCTCAAAATGCAGTTTAGCAAAAGACATTCGTGCTGTATAAACATGAAAATACCTTGATTTTTTTTCCCTTTGTTTGCTAATGAAGACCTCATTGAAACGACAAATAATTCTAACAATAAATATTTATTGCATATGACATTTGCCTAAATCTGTTTTCAAGTGATATGTCCTCTATCTAGAAATAATGTAAACACACACATTAAAATAAAACCTGTGCACAAAGACAATTCCTGCCTTGTGTTATTTGCATTTCTGGAGTCCTTATTGTGCTGATTTTTTTTCCAGATTCCTTTGAAATGAATTTCTGATTTGTTTTTCTTCAACTCCATTTGTTTGCACACATTTTTAATAACCAATGGAATATAAACTCAGTACACAACAAGAGTAATTGCAGAACCACTGGGCTATGTCAGTTCTGGCTATTGACCCATCAAACTGTGAAAAATCTGAAATGCAGTTTACAGGATCTTAGGCAAGGTGACAGGGAGGAGAAAAGCAATGTTATAAAAGATTACTTTGATGCCATACAAAGAGAAGGATTAAATGTTTGAAAAATCCATGTTACAGGAAAGCAAATTAATGTGCTGCATGGGACAGATGTGGATGTATCACACAGAAAATGAGAAACAAACCCGCAAATATTGGGTGGTTTAATGATTAAGTAAATCTTACAATTTCTAATTATAAATGACAACAAAGCACTATGTTCACTAGTATCCATCTTCCTTATGAAATAAGAAGCTTTCTGAGTGGGTGCCAAAAATGCCTTGCAATGAAGTTTAAAATATGTAGGGAGGCAAAAATGTAATAAAAATGCTAAAGCTAATAATATTATGGCGACTGGCATTGTTTACAATGTAGAGCACCTGCTGTTTTCAAAAAAAAAAAAAAAGAGAGAGAGAAAGAAAAAGTGAAATCATCAAACTGTTCTTAAATGGAAAATCTGGGCTCTCTGCCAATTACACAATGTGTTTCAGGTGCACTGTAAATAGGAACAATAAAAGGTGCAGGGGACAGAATCTGAAATGTTAAATCTCAGATACACAAGAAAATTATTTGATGATGTTACTTTGAAAGGAAATCTTGGGTACCTTCCAAATTTCTTCAATGTGGAAATAGGTTTACATTTTTGCCTCTGTAAAAAAGTTGTAAAAATCTAAATATCCCTTTTAAAAAATTGATTAAATTAACCCCAAAAAGCAGAAGAGAAAAAAATCTAAGAAACCCACTAGGGACTTCCCTTTTACTAGTCTATTCAACATGGGAAATGCTTGGAGACTACACTGAAATGTAACAAAACCAAATTCTATGATATAATAATAAAAAGCTAAGACCACCCACCCCAGAGTTATAAATTTGGATTTCAGGAGGCCAGTGGTGAGGTCCATCTCATTGAAGTCAGAGCACAAATGTGATACACATTTCAGAGGAAAACTCATATTGTCCCAGCACTGTGTATCAGGGAACAAATGGTGGCCACATTAGGCACTGGATGCAGGGAAATTTGTCATCAGCTGGCTAAAGACCAGATTCCATGAATTTGCTTTGTGGCTATAGGACTTTAGCTGTAGACAAGAGTTTTCTTATATGTGTAGAGACCAGAGCTGGGATGGAAGTCGGTCTTCATTCATATAATTAGGAGGACAGGGGGAAGTTGTTTAAGTATGTATTCTGTCTTTGGGAAAAATACTTTGTTTATGTGTTTTGTTTCAATAGAATGTGAGAAAGTGAAGAGATGCCTTAAGCATGGTCAGAAAATAGTTGTCAGGACACTCTTTCTGTGTATGTCTACTGAAATAAATGGAATGAATGATGGCACATCCTCTGACCTTGAGCCCTGTACTGCTCAGCTCAGCTCATGCTGCTCCTGTCTCACCCTCTTCCCCCCTAGAAAAAGGGGGTTTGTCCCCACTGTGTTTGGGGAGCATTTGCTGACCTGCGCACATGCATAGTGCTGTTTGGCAAGAGCCAAACTCCAGAGGCAGGGGGAAGGGTTAAACAGTATAGATCTCATGGAGCAGTGCTTAAACATGTCCTAAGCCTGTTTAGTTTACTAGTATAGATGTAGCCTTGGAGACCAGAGACCAGATGCTGTGCATCTGCTGCGCTCCCTGCAAGATCAGCCCTGATTATTTCCACACCCCATATCTACAGGGAAGGCCTGTAATAAAACAGTAATCACTTTCCTCCCATCCTCACCTGAACCACGAGCCAGATCTTCATTTCAGTAACCAGTATATAAAGTTATTATAAATCAATAATCCTTCTATGTGGCTGAAATCAGACATACAATCTTTGTATTGCTGTTTCTTTTGGGTCTGATCCTGCCAGTTTTCTGTCGTTAACAGGAACGGGATCATATCTCTTATCAATGGCAGCTTGTTTTCCATTTCATGCTGCAATTATCAAGCTGTCTGAACAATGTTTAGGAGAGGCCATTTCTTTTAATAGAAGGAGAAACTGGGGACACCCTCATTTTACCAGGATATAGATTATCAGCTTACTTCCATGTGACATCCCATCCCCATAATCATTTCAATTTTTGCTTCTGTGCCTAAAATGACAGTGTTTCATGTTGGAGAAGCAAAAAAAAAAAAAATAGGTATCACAGTTTCTTCCACTTTTATGCAAGTTTTTTGGAGCTCACACACACCATGGCATCTTAAAATGGACAAAGTTAAAAGCAATACCAGAGAACAGTTGCAGGGCTGAAGCTTGATCAGGGTTAAGTAGGACTTTGGCTACTATTACCACTCTAGTGATGTTCTGGTTTTCTGGTACTAGATCTGAGTGCCAGAAACAGAATCTGAAGATCTGTTGCAATGCTGAAAGAGGAAGAACATCTGAAATGAGTTCAAGAAAACAACAAAGTTCGAATGTAGGATAGGAGAAAAGGCACTAGATCATCTCTGCATTCTAAAGCTGTTCAGAATTTCTTTCACTCTGACTCAAGGGTGGTTGCTAACTAGGCTGAATCCTGGTGAATCCAGTAGAGGCTGAATATATGGTTTTGGGCAACTGGGTCTAGGTGATCCTGCTTAAGGACAGGACCAGGTGACCTCCAGGCGACCTCAACAATCCTGTGATTCTGTTATTCTGTGAATCTATAACTACAGCCGTTCAAAGAATTTGAAAAATATTTATGCATTTTAAACCACTATGAAATAGGAGCAAAAGAAGTTTAAAGTGTATCTCTCTTCTCTGGTGGATGGAGGTGAACTTTCCTCTCTGCCCCCTCTGTTAGTGTGGGAATTGTTGCACTCCTTCTTCTCTTTGTGTAACTTCAGCATCTCCTATGACATTCAAATAGTGTGAAAATGCAACCAAAACTCATGGATGATGCTGACTCCACTAAATTCAGTGTCTAAACTATCTATGACTTCACTGGGCTCAAATTTTTATTCTTTGTTGAATGAATTTTCATTCAGTGCTGATTCTTGCTTTTAAGATGGACATGAGCAGATACACAGGAAGCACTTCCTGAGATCACTCCTAAACTGATGCATTTAAAACTGCTTTGAAAATAAACTTCTTGAAGAAAACTCTTTAGTGTATTGAAGATAAATCCACTAGCACAAATTAAGACTATATAGATTGATAGATATGCACAACTCTTACTATTCTTTCTTTTAAATATCAGGTAGCTTTCGGGAACCCAAGTCTAATTCCCAATGAAACTTTCCATAATGGTTTAAGTAAAACTAACAGTAAAAAACAAGACAGATTTAATTATATAGTTATATATTTGAAGACACATATAACCAAAGATCACGTGTACCATAAGCATCCAAAGATCTGGCATAGTTAAAAAGCAGAAACAATTTAGATCAACATTTCAGTTACTTAGGCTTAGATAGATCTAAGTTTGTGAGCATCATAATTTAATCATCTTAGAGTCTTTTTAATGGCATTGGTTAGTATAGTTGTTATAGTTAGCATAGGTATTATATCCAAACTTTTCTTCCCAAGACAGAGAATATGAAAGTGGGACAGTCAGTTTGAACCCCAACAGTGAATTTTTAGCCCTAGTGATTTCAGGTTTCAGATCTGGCTAGCTTAGTAGTGGCTTAGGACTATGTCCATGGCAAGAAGATGGTCTGACTTATTGCTCCTTCAAGCTGCTTCAAGAGGAGTGTGAGAGCAGCTTATTCCACCTCTTCAGCTATTTATTCTCTTCTCATAGACAGTCTTACATAAGAAAAAATAAGCATCAGAACCCAACAGTTTAAGTTCACAGCACGAAATGCAACTAAATCAGAAACCTTGTAAAATAAAGCACAGCAACACTGAGACCGTGTCTTCCCAGATGCTACAGCAAGCCATAACAGCCTAGCTTCAGGGTCAAACCAGATAAGACCAAGAGTAATGTCAAGAGAAGTACTGGGAGATGGTACCTCTCTGCTGCCACAGAATGACCTACTCTTATGTTTCACGATCCTTCATCAGAAATCTTCAGGAGAGACTCAATCTATGGGAACACCATGCTGTCTTGAAACAGAATAGGCATCAAACTGGTCAGCATTAATGGGCAAAGGCAGAAATAGTCTGAAAAGAACCTGTGCACAGTTTTGACTACTTCATTAACCTGGAACATAAAATTTCACCAAATGTTTCTTACATCACACCCACACCGTTCCAAGAAACCCTGGCATCTTCTCTAGAAAGCTATCTAGTCTTCTTTTCAAAATTTGAAGTGGTGAAAATTCAACTCTTTTCTAGATGATTCTTAAGTTAAACACCCTTGTTCTTCAATCTCCTGCCCAAAAAGATCTTTACACACTCTGATCAAATCACTCCTTACCCTTTGCTTTGGGAAGCTAGCCATGTTGAGCTGCTCAGCAGCCACCACTTTCCTTTAACAGATCCAAATGAACTTGTGGCTCGTTTGTTTTGGGGTTTTTTTTCAACATGATTTTACAAAAGAAATAGTAGTGCAAAGATAACATTATGATGCTGCTAGGTATCCCATAGTATTTCCATCCAGGGATTTTGCTAGGTTTTTGCACTCTGAGCACATGGTCAGCTAGTAGCCACAGTGACTCCCTCTCATAGATCTGCTCTTATTAATTTTTTTGTGCTACTGAATTTTTAGGTATAGGAAAGACAGCCTCTCTTCCCCCAGATCACTGATACATGATAAGTGTGTGCTATCAGTCTGAGTGTCCAAGGTTAGGTGGTAAGGTGTTGCAAGTGGAAGGCCTTTAGCTCTACAGTCTGCTTCTTACCCTAGACTGACAGATCTTGAGCTTAACCTTCAAGGCCCTTGTGCTCTTCTTGAGCTTTTGCCTGAGGGCTGCTGCAGGCAGCAGTTGTACTTCAGTGTATATGTGAATCTATTAATGTGGTTACACACATGCTGTACAAACATGGTCACCATCTCCACACAACCCCAACCTCTCCACGCTGCTGGCTAGGTCACCTTGCTGGAGCTCCCCGCCTGGCCAGAACTCCAGTGAGCATCCACTCACAGGCAAAGGTAACAAATGCCACTTGCAAGTGGGAGATAGATACCGTGGGGAAGAAAAAGAGTCTCATCACATATGTTGGTGCACAGCATTTTATGGCATAGCTTGCCATAATTTACTGCTTATATATGAACATCCTCACCACATCACATTAACAAAACAAAATATATTTACTTCACTGTATCCCACAAAAATAACCCTCTGGCTAAAATATGCACTCACCCTTTAAAATACTTTGCAAAATGCCTCTGATTTTCCTCAGAGGGGTTTCTTTGAAAGTCTGATTTTTGACACAGCTTATTTTGCTGATATAAACATGTTAATAGTGAAAAATGTCAAAAAGTTTATTGATTTTAATTCTTGAGATGGAAAAAATACATAAAAGTTCTGTTCTGTGCTCTAGGTAAATAAATGAGCATGGTGTTTCTACGTTGCAGCCAGTGAACCATGCTTTATGTTAAACCCTTCCTACAAATACAGGAGTGTGAACAAAGCTTAGTAGTGGAAAGAAGACACAAATTACCTCCAGCCTTTTAGAGGCACGGTAGAGGCTTCAAACACTGGAAGATACATGACTAATACATCCAGAAAACCCTGTTTCAAAAAAATTATCTCAAGCTTTGTGTTAACTACTGAAATACTAATAACACTCTGAAGACTAACAAGAACAGACAATGCTTGCTCATGTTACTCCTGAAGGAAAATGAACCTATTTCATACTTATGTGCTAAACTGGGGGCACACACATATGGCTACATGTGTGTGCACACACATATGTATGTTCACAGAAATGCATAGGTATATGTGTATAGTTAGACAGATGCTTTGCAAACAAAACAAAAATAAATTACTCTATATATGCCCTTACCTTCCTCCCACTATGAATGGTCTTTTTGTTAGTCCACTGAATAACCATTTGTCATGGGCTTTACTGTACCATGAAGTTATGATTAATATTATGGCTCATGTACAGCGGGTTGAAAAACCATATTCATTTTCAAAGTCACGTTGCATTGATTAGAATTCACTGCAGGTTATTCAAATAACGATCCTCTCTTTTCCCAGGAGAATCTCCGTCTGATTTTTCTTTATCCTCATTAAAGATCCCAGGTGCAGACAAAGCTTTACATACTTCTAATTTGCATTATCCTTGGGAAGGAGGTAATTCACATGCCTTCAGTATATAGCACTTGTTTTTGTAGTTTGCTCTTTCCTATCTGTCTATTTAAATAAATCAAGAAATTTAGCCTTTATAAATCCTCTGACAATAGAAAATGCCAAATTTTATTATGCTTAGTAATGAGCACATGTATTCTGAAATATCAATTATAATTCAGATTAAATGAAACAATTTTTTTCTTTTCTCCTTGTCAGGTTTTACTTAAAATGAAATCTCTGCTCACTCTTTCAGTGACGGGAAAAGGTGAATTTTTAAAGCAAAGGTATAGATTTCATATCAGCCTTTGACTGATGTAAAAATATCCCTCATCAGCCTCTGAGAAATCATTGACAGCATTTAGTCTTTTTCTTTTTACTGGTCAAATATAGAACAGTGAAAGCACGCAACATCTGTAATTGCCTGGTAGAACTTAATAGTCCCATTAACCCCCAAAATGCAGCACTTGTGTGGGTTCCACATCTGTTTTCTGAGGCATAAGTTGTGTGGGCCTATGTTTTGCAACAAAATAATCTGTCTTGGACTATTTTTATCGCGAGCCTTTGTGTAATGAGTTTAGCCCGAAGCAGACTGACAGCATTGTTGACATTTCATTGAGTTTCCATCCTCAAGAGAGAGGAAATTTTAGCTAATTAAATAATGTTATACTGTCTCAGAAACTACAAAGGCAATGGGAAACCACACAACAGTCATACTGTATTTCTTAAGATCACTTGTGTATTCCCGAGGTTTTATTACACAGAAGTGATTCTTCTAACAGTCTTTAAAGCAAGTCACACATTAGATAAACTTTTCATAAGTCAGCCTTGATAGTAATATTTGTAAACTGGTTAGTGTATATATGAAATGAAGCCAAGCAGGGAAAAGAGCTATTAGAGAAATACTGAAACAATTATTACTTTTCACCATCTCAGCACAAATGGACAGAACATGTTTCCCATGTGTACTGGTGGCAGAGAGACAGCAAAGACCTTTTCTCTGTTCCTTTGTGGCTACCCTGCTCCTCTGCACTAAGGGGATAAGGGAAAGGGAAGGGAAAAGATGGGGGCAGGCTGGCTTATTGAAAGGTTGGTAATACAGTGCAGGTCCCTTTGGGACAGTGGGAAGTGGTCAGAGGTAATTCTGGGGAAGGGTGGGGAGTGGTGGGACCAGTGGGTTTCTCTCACACCTGCACCACGTACTCTGGTGCTGATCCCAGCAGGACACAGGAGGTGCTGCCAGTCCTCTTCCAACACTGTTTCTGTGGGTGATCAGCTGTTCCAACAAGCTGTTTCTGTGGACATTAAAATGGACCAAAACAAGGGGCAAGCAATAATTATTTATGAAAGTTTTGCAGGCCAAGACAAGGTGCCTTCTCCAGCTTCTGCACTCCCTGACTCCAGCTGGCCCCAGAAGCTGGTTGTCATCGCTGATGTCCTCAGGGCTTGGAGCAGTGGCATGTTTTAGGCAGCACCTGCACCAGTTCACTGGCACACCAGGAAGCTCAAGCTCCACTGTGAGCATGGGCAATGGCTAACTCACTGCTGGAAAACACCTTCACCCCACACAGAGCTCCTGATGGTCAGAGAAAGAAGAGAGACAGAATAAAACTGCTGCCGAACTCAGTTTTTGAATATGATTAATCAAAGCATGCTGGGACACCACTGTGAGAAAACGGCAGGAAATTTGACCAGTTCAGCCTAACCAGGACAGCAGGACAAATCACTTCCCTCTGATCTGTCCTGAGTGCATGGCACAGCAGACAGGTGACTGGAAAATAACTCAGCTCACCATTGCTACAGAAAACAAAACAAATTGGTTGCTCTCTTCTCTATGTGCAGGAGAGTCCTTTGTTTCCAACACCTTTACTTCTGAAGTGTAGAGGCCCCCCATCTTTAGCCCCTTGTCTTGCTGCACACCCAGCATCTGTGACTACCTTGGAGGGTGCACTGAGGGTGCTCAAGTAGTGTGTTTCTATAATAACACTCCCAGGCTGCCTGCCACATCAGGAAGAAAAGAGTACATTTCTACATTAATGATTTAATTTCCTTTTTAAGACGTTAGTGTTTCCCTGATAAGCAACGATTTATATATCTTGTTTCAGGACTAAAATGATTCTTAGTATTAAGGACTGAAGTACCATATAAAGGAAATACAGTTGCTGAAGAAATGACTGGTTTTCTTTGCATTTCCCCTTCAGGCACAGAATACTATTTGCTGGTAGTTTACATTGATGGCCACTGCAATGTGTCCTTCTAAGTTCTCAGCTCATGATAAGGACATTTTATATTTGCATAACACCTTTCATCCTGCAAGAGCAAAGCACTTTAAAAAATTAATTTAACGTTATAATCTCCCAGTGGTGGTGATTCACCCATCGTGCTGGCAGCAAAGAAAACTCGGAAATTGTCCCTGTGCATCAGAGGCACTAAAATAGTCTGTAACCCAGAAGGGCTGCTAAGTCCTCTGATGGGATGTGTGTGTGTGTGTGTGCCTGTATCTGTGCACGTGTGTGTGCTGAGGAGGGATCTCCACGTGGCCAGCTGCCTCTGGATGGACGTTGGGTCTTTTCCTGCATATGGCAGCAAGCTGAGATTTTTGGTTGCACAGAGGCAGAGAGGAGAGCTCAGGATTCCTACTGTGAGTCCTAAAAAATCTTTATTCTCCCATTAAGCCTCAGGGAGTCTGAAAGATTTTATTAACCTTAATTACGTTTTGTCTGGGATCATGAGGTCGGTGGGCTTGGCGAACTTTTGTTTTTAAAAACGTAACTTGCTTGCCAGGCGAGTTTCCCAAGCTCTCATTTTATTGTGGCTTCCAGCAGGGGATCTTGTTTCAAGGGATATGATCAAAGTAAAGGACATTTCTTCTGGGACTTATTTTACATAGATTAGATCTCATTATGCAACTTGCTCTTTAGTCTATATTCTTTTTATAAGCTTCTGGCTATACGAATGAATTTTACATAGTAAAGTGTGAATTTATTATAATGAATACACTTTCTGAGTGAAAGGGAGGCAAAATACAGCATAGTGTAATACATTTAAGCTTCCTTATCAACAATAAATTTCAGCATTACAGCAGTTTAATCTTATCTCAAACAAGGTTGCTGCACACTTATTTCAATGCAAATTTTCAGCTGACTTTTATTTCATTTTTAAGTTAAAAACTATTTTCTGGAATTGTGTCAAATTTTGCATTTCCTTCCTAAATGCCTATTTCTAAGCCTTGTTTCAAAGGCATGCATGAATTTTTGGGATTTCAAGATCTGCGCTTGATTAAGTCGTTACAACTTGACACCTTGAGAGTTCCATGGAGGTGGGGATTTGTGATGATGTCCAGCAGCTACTTCTGAGTACAAAATGCTTTGGATTAGTTCTGTTGGGTAATCTCTAACAAGACTGAAAATTGAAGAAATTAAAGGTTAACAAAGAACAGATCTTAGCATACACAGGAATTCTCATGAAGTATTGTTAAGGTTTAGGGACTAGCAGAAGTGGCAATATTTGTTAAAAGCTTCATTCTAATAGCATACAAATAAGAACAGATTTTTCAGTTTTATACTTCTCCGCTCTGCATCTATCTGCAGTTCTGTTTAATATGAAGTTTGGGTCAATGCATGTGTGAGTTCATCCAGTGTTTATGTAAATGACTTGCTTTTACTTCCTGAATTTCCTCATGTTAGTGAGCAGGTATGTTTTTATTATCTCCTAATCTAGTCTGATTTAAAGCTGAAATTATCAAGTGAACTAGAATTTAATTGTCAAATGGAAGAGTTGTATGCATTTTTTTGTTGGTCGAGTTTTATTTATATATATATATGTACACCTATATATGTGTATATATATATACACACTCTCACCTTTCAAGTAATCTACTTGATAAGGTTTTTCTATGCGAGTGATGACCTTAGAAATAGATTCAGTCATCTTGACTCTTTCTTTATTGTATTATGTAAGTGGGGAAAAAAGCTTTTTCTTTTTCTGTCAAGGGCAAAATTTAGCTGCACTTGTTTCTGCCAAGCCACTAAAACTGGTCATGGAGCTAGAAGTCTAAGCAGTCTTAGGATCTGTTCTTATAACTGTGAAATTTGTCCCAGGTAAAAGACTTTCTTCATTTTAGGCTGAAATACTGAGACCAAATTAGAATACCTAGAGGGTTTACATTCCCACTGATGCTGTAGTCAAGACATTTCATGAAGGGGGAATGGGATTTTCACAAGAATTCAGCAGCTACCTCCCTCTGGACCCACAGAATTCAGTGCACCATGAGCCCTTCTGAAAAACCCACACTTATTTTTGCAGGGACTACTGCCCTATAGCAAATATCCACATGTGAGGTCTACTAAACATACACATCATGTATTCACCACTTCTTCTCCAAATCTGGTTCAGTCTCAAATGAAATCCATGTAAAAACTTGTGTACAAAGGGCTTAAATTCATACCAACATATTTAATTACAATCTTATTTACAGCCTGTAAGCAGCTATTATATGTATTTCCCAGGTTATGATTCAGAGTTTACACATCTTTAGTTTATCACAGCATAAAGCAGTGTCTCAGGAAAGGAATGTTTTTCAGTTAAATGGTTAATTAAGACTTGGAGATTTTTTTTTTCTGATCAATGCAAGTCAAATTCTCGGTGCAAGTGGTTGAATCATCTTCAGAACTCTGATCATAATTAAACCACAAGGAGCCTGTTATGATTAAATGTGGGAAGCTGAAAATACATGAACCATAACAAAGGATCTGAATTCGCTTCAAGCTTTGCATAAAATGCCGTTTCAGTTTTTTTTATCTTAGTATAAAAAAAGCTTTTATCCTGTACCTTTCATTTTTTTTCCAGAATTTCTTCCAAATTCAGTTACATTTTTCCAAATTAATAATAAATCTTGGATATGTAACTGCTATCTGAGCTTCCTAATTTGTAAAAATCCCTATGTCTTCTGTCCAAACAATAGACTTCTCTTCATTTGTTATTAAAAATACAGAATTCTAAAGGATACTCTTTGCCTTTAACAGTTACACTTAATGTATTGGTAAGTAAATATTTCTCCAAATTACTTCCTCACAGCTGTATAATCTGTACACGGTGTTGGTAGACTACAATAAATTTCTAAAATCTATATTCTTTACTGTGTTCTAATTCTTTATTGCCATAATGATTTTTGTTTCTGTCTTTCTAATTAGACTATATAGCTTTTACAGAATAGCTTTTACACAGGATATTTGTTTTTCTGTTCATGTAATTTAATCTTGAATGCTTGTAATCACAGCACACACATATCTAAAAGGGACCAAATTCTCTTGTCTCGCCTTGGTAAATTTCTCTTTTTAAAACAAGGAGTAGGAAATACAGGATTTTGTGAAGGAATATCAGAAAAAATGTCTACTGCTAAACAAACAAACACCCAACACCCTGCCCCCGCCACCCCCCCCCCCCCAAAAAAAAAAAAAAGAGCCAAGAAAGGTGGTCAATGTTAAATTCTTATAGTTAGATCAACCTTTCCAACTTTGTGAAATTCAGTGTTGGAGACTTGAGTGAGATGAAGTTGCACAAAGTCTGAACAGGGGCTTCATCATCTACAAAGCAGAAGTGAATGAACCTGCATGGGATTTTGGTGTTCATATCTCTCCCTAACAGCAACACCAAAGAAAGCAGGTTGGAAGACATCTCATCTGTGTGCACAGCCAGAGGAGAAAAAAATCCTCTTCCCTCCCTATTTCCCATCCAGGCTGGAGGGGAATGGATGTTCATAATCTCTACTGACTGGTGTTCACCAGTAAAGTCCAGAACCAGGCGCAAAGGTACTGGCCTAAGGTCCCCATACAGCAGCTTCCAGCTGGCATTATTAAATTCATGAGAATGTTAGATCCTCCCTCTGATATGGTTTTTGGTGCTTTTATCAGTTTTGGTCAGACCTCTCAATCCCAATTTCCTGAATCCAAACCCTGTAGTTCTCATTTAGGGAAAACAGATACTAATATTAATGGGACTTTTGTCTTCATCATCCTATCTGTGAAGGGATGGTAGTCTCTGTGCCATGAAAGTTCCTGAAACAGCATCTCCCATCCACCACCACCTTCTTACAGCTGAGGGATGTGCTACTTCAGCACAGCTGGCTTTCCTCACTTCAGGTTCAGGAAGTGGCTCTCTACAAGCCAAACTAGTAGGGCTTGTTCACTGTATTTTATAGCATAATGGACAACATATCAAGGGGGAAATAATCGTATTTACATTTTTTCTGCTAAGTGGAAGGAAAAGGAAATGGCATTCCAGAGAGCGATAAAATGAGAATGAATTCATTACAGGAATAGAGTGGCTAGGAGATTTTTTTCACATTTTAATGAATAAATGACATTTTCATCCACTAAAAACACAAAGTACGTAAGAAGTATTTACCTACAGATCATGGCATAGCATGAAATTCTTCCTTTGTAAGAATCTTGGTGGAATGATCCCATTTCACAGGAAATTTTTCATCATGCGCAGGACTGCTTACCTTTTGAAATGAAAGCCAGATCTTTTTCCAGTTAAGCCAGTTGCAAACCTTCTGTTTTTTCAGCCATCATAAAGATTCTCTAATCCATATCACAAACATGCATCCTCATTTAGCTGGCTCTGGATGCAAAACTGGTTACTGTCACACTGAGTGCTCATGGTCAAGGTTCAAGTAATGGCTAATGCTCTAAGTGAGGTTACACATAAGTGCGTTTTAGTTTGGAATGCATTGTCCTAGTTGGTGAACACAAAACAGCTCCCTAGCCATTTAATTATCTGAGGTTATAATGATCCTAACTTCGAATAGGATTTTCTGCCACACCTTCTGGTTTCTGAAAAGCAGTGCCCTGAAGCAAAACCAAGTCTGTTCTCTTTGATTTTTTTGTGTATTTTTTTTTAATATTTCTAATTCAATTCAATTTTTACAGGTTTATTATAGTGGTTTATATCTTATGTTTCTTCACGATGCTGGTTTATAGTTAGTTTCCCTTTTGGAAGCATTAAACATATGAAAATAGGGTGCACACACATGAGGGGATACTTACTCATGCAAATAATCCAATTGAACTCGGTGAACTTCCTGAAGACAGCATTACTCATGCAAGTAAGTGATTACAGGACTGTGTCACACAATGAACAGTGTGGGCCTGATTATCTTCTCACCTACACTGGTTTTACATCATTACGGTTTTGCTGGCTCTAACGGAACTACTCTTCATTTCTCCTAATGTAAGAAAATTGAGATTCACACACCCACTCAAAAAACTTGATGGTAATAATAATAATAATGACCATGAATGAATGATGACTCATTTAGGTACAATGCAACAGAAGCAGATCCATAAGTGCATTTCTGTGATGATCTTACTGTTATCCAAACTCATTGTGGAGCCTGATCCCTATCTGACTAGGGCTGTAGAGGGCTTAGAGTTTGACATACAGTGCTCATTATCAATTCTTTCTGACTCTGGAGAACAAATTTACCTAAAGTCCCAAGAGAAAGGTAAGGAAAATGTTACTGCATTCTTCTTATACATAGCATAAGACAAGCATAAATGGGATTAATTTAAAACATTTTCTGATACTATAAAATACATGTGTTCTCCAAACACTCACAGCTGGTCAAGACCAAAGATCCTTGAGAGAAATATTGACTTGATCATAGAAAACCTGCAGAAGTAGCACACAAGGCCCTCTTTAGACAATAAAAGTATCCCAAAAACCAGCAGTGAAGTGCTGCAACCCACCAGAGAGCTCACTAGCATCAGTTTTCCTCAGTGGGCTTCTCCATGGAAAGACTTTGTACCCCTTCTTCCAGGCAGTTCCATACACCAAAGAGAATGGGCATTTCCCAAAAGCCACACAGGAATGATTCTGATTCTGCATTCACTTCTCAGAATTCTCCATTTTGATAACTTAAAAATTTAACTTCATGTATTTGCCAAATTAAAACTCCCTGGATCTCCAGCATGATTGCTTTGATGAATTGAATCCTTCTAGTCCATTTAACATGAAATAACAGACTTGTGTTGATGGTGCTTTTGTTCTTGATAGTAGGAGAACTTGTTACTGAAAAATTAGCTACTCACCCTTAAGTAATTACTAACATTCCAGCTCCTGAATATAAAAATGAAGAAAGAACAGATGGAAACAAACAAAAATTGTATTAATAATACATAATGAAGCAATGCCTACAAGTGATATTTCAGCAGGGACAAAAAAAAGGAAAACTATGGTTTTCATTGGGTCTTAATGTATGTATCCCTCTCTAATGCTTCCATCTTCAAGCAGTTCTGTTTTATTGACACAACAACACAAATTGCAGAAGTAAATTGAATCACAGGCTCAGAATGTAAAAATCAATGAGAAATAATTTTGTAGCACTAAAGTGAACAGTGTAATGCTAGGTATTCATTTAATTAACCATGAGCCTTTCCACATAATGCACAATCATTGCCAGCTTTTCAGCTCACGGTTATTCCAGGAATAATGGGTTTGGGATTCATCTTTAGAAAACCTGCATTAATATTTGAAAGCATTTAAATCCATTAGTGGGTCATCTGAACACTGCAGGTCACTTTTACATTGCTAATTGAAACAATAGTAATGGGTTATAATCTACTATCTAATAATGCCTGGAGTGTTTTACCGCTTTTATATCTGCAGATTCCAGGAAATATGTAAATTTGTTGCTGAACTGTTATAAAATATGGAAATTTAAACTGCAAACATGAAACTATTTCTTTTTATAAATTAAAAAAAAACCCCACAGCATTAATAAACTGAAGAGTTACACTATATTTTGATGTCAGGATAAATTCCTTTCTATAGACTTTACAGTGTTCATCGCTTCTGCGCTGTAGGCTTAACATCTGGCATTCACATTTTCAACATTGCCATTAGGAGAAAGTGAATATCATTAAACCAGTGAGTAAACAATCATGTCATTGTTTCCATATGCAAGCTATACATTGACTCAGTCTGCTGTGTTCTGACAGCAATGTGTTTTGTTTTGGTTACGTTTTTTCCCTCCATGATTTGATGCAAACATTTTTTTTCATGGGATTTTCTGTTTCTCCTACATGTAGAAGTAGCCATACCATATGGAAGTATGAATTTAGGGTGGCTTACTGTCAGTTTTGTGCTGGTTTTCTTTTTTTCTTTTTTCTTTTTTTTTAATTAAATGGTACTGAAAAGTAAAGTTGCTTTACGAATCTTGCAGGTAATTGAATAGAACACAAATTGATACTTAAACCCTCATTTTAGTTTTTAATTAAACAGGCATCTTGCACATTTACCTGCATCTTCATAGGCTTAATTACAGTCTGATTGGGCAAAAAGATCCAGAGAAGAGCATCTCATTACGTCTAGGTAGGCTACACTGGCAGGAATGTGTGGCATGTGTATAAGAGGAGGCATGTGTGTTAGCGAACATGTTTAAATAATTTACTTGGTTAATAAAATATGGATTGCATATTTGAGGGAAAATTGTGGATCATTGCATCACCTTTGCCCTCACTAGTGGAAAAAAAATCAGTCTGTAATGTGGTTGATGGGAGAAAATAAAAATATATATATATATATATATTGTGAGTAACATTTTAACACAAACCCATTAAACTGGAAACAATTCTGTATTCAGCAAGGTAAACAAACTTCTTGCTTCCTAGTGACATGTATATTACCCTTACATGTGCCATTCTGTTTGGAAAATAATGGCTTTTGTGGGTGAATAAACTCCACAGCTTTTGCAGCTTATTCCAGAGTGGTGTGACATTTGGTCCTCCAAGAATACAAAGCATCCAAAGCTCCCTTCTTGCTTTGTTTTATAAGGGGAAAGGGGGCTGCAGATGGGATCATATTCTGTAGATTCTTTTTTGAGGAGACAGCATTGTTACAAGAAAACTATAATTTCATTAATATATTTTTTAAACAATAGCTATTGATCAGGGCTGTCAGATGCTGTCAGAGGCAGAATCCTTCCTGTTCAGTATCTCTTGGCATGTGGGGAGGAGGAGGAGAGCACACAGTGGTTCTCCCCAGCTGACTGGTATGCCTCTCCCCAGGAACTGTCCTGTGATGGAGTCTGTCAGGAAGGGCTAGCAGAGGCAAGAGGGTTTCAGGAGACAGAAAGCCTCCTTCTACCCCAGCAAGAAATAATGCATGAGTAGGCACACCAGCACTGTAGAGTGAGTGCCCTTCTGTGCTCTGGGAGGGCTGCTCTGCCACAGTGATATGGCTACAGTGTGAGGTGGGGTTAGTTCATCAAGATAAAGAGAATATCACCTGTGGTTTTCATTGCTATGCAGGGGATGAATTAAAATAATCTCCACTGGGCAATGATAAAGATATTTAAAAGGCAGTTGTTAGATGAATTTCAAAAATATGCAAAACCAGAAATAGCAGGAGATGCTCACTGATAGTCAGTCTCAGCTCTAACTGGCCATACTCTAGAGTGGCATGAGAAGCACCTACTCTGAGCCAAGACTAATGTTATCCACAGAGATAGATTGCTCTATAAATTACCTAGAGCTGTAGAACATGCAAGATTCCCAAGATACAACCTGTCACTCTCTAACCTTTCTTCAGCATAGGCCAACCCTTTATAAAGCCACTTGTGATTCTACAGGCCAATGGGCAATTAGGGAGCCCATACTCACTGCCTAGCACATATCTTCCCTAGGACCACCTTGTATTAGCCAAAACCTCAAAACCTGGGGTACAGTGATTGTAGACAACATAGGTAGATGCTTTGTCTAGAAACAAGTATATTTCCCCTTGTGCAAAACAAATCATGAATCATGCATATAGGCAGGAACTGAGTGCTAGTGGTGGTTGATAGAGGCCTTCCAGGTTATACAGTAAACTGTCCTTGAGCTCCAGGTCTGTGTGCTGGAGAATAAGCTGCAAGTGAGTGCAGTGTTTCCAGCCTATTCTCACATTTGTGCTTGGTTGAGGTTTTATTTAACATCAGAAACCCTAAACAGATGACTGTTCTGGATAATATGGTTTGTGCTGTTGGCAAGCTTGCAAAAGAGCACTTATTAAACAAACAGTTTTTATTGTTTTTAAAAGCTTTAAGAAGGCCTTTTCCCCTTCTTTTCTTGGAAAGGAGAAAGACCTGTAATTCCATGGCATGGAAATATTTCTGTACTTTAACAAGGGCTTTTTCTTTTAAAAATAAGTACTCTGCATTGACTGGATAACCAGAACCTTCCATCCTATCGTACATATGACAGGTTCAAATGCAGATGCAGCCATGTCTGAACACCTGGCCTTGAGACAAAGAAGGGATTTTTCTTCTGGAGAAGTGTTTGTATCATAGGGACAGTCAGTGTTGGCAATCTCAGCAGAGGGGCAACAGGCAAAATGTGGAGACAAATCTCATAGTTTCACCCCAGAATATTTTTCCATATGCTGCCATGGAGGTATTCAGATAAACAGTGAATTCACACACTGTGGGCCTTTCTCCAGCAAAATTCCCCTCTGAACTAAGCTTTGCTTGAGTGATGACAGTGTTTGTTGCATAATAAGGTCTTTAATTTGCTGCAATGTCAATAAGGCACCTTGTCAAGGATATTACACTTAATTAAACAATACATAAACCAGACCCACCCTGCCCCAATCAGATAAAACTTGCCTGGCTGCCCAGCTTTGGAGGCTGACAGGGTTCAGGGACTGTTTAGGTGAGTCTGAAGCGAGGCAGGGAAGTCAAGAGTTGCCAGGCTGTAACCCCCAAGAAACTGCTGGTGACAGTCTGGGTGAGATGTGTGCCCTGCCTTTGGAGACAGGGAGAAACAGGTAGCTGAGTCCAAAAAGAATTGCACAAGCAGCAGACAGAATCTCAAGGGAAGTGGGTACCTGTTGAGAAATTTTCCCTTGGTAAAATTAGCAAGTTCAGCTTCAGCTGTGCAACATGTTGGCCAAAATCTCAAGAAACCCTGGAACCAATTTATTCCATCTGGAAATTAGTTTCAGCTTTTATTACTTTCAATTTTTGTTCCAGAGCAGATTCAGTTCCCAAAGAGAGGTCTCTGGTCCTGTCCTTTAGGATTTTTTTTTTTTTTTTTTTTATTTCTAAAGCATATTAATTAGAAAGTTTTGAAGAAAACAAAAGAAGGAGGAGAAAGAAAAAGGAACAACTTGATTTTCTTCTTAATATTAATTTTCTGTGCAATAAGATGTTTCAGTGGAAGCTCCTTTGCAGGCACATCACAAATATCAGCATCTGACATGAGATCCTGTTGGAAATCTAAATCATTTCCTCCACCAAGCAGGTATTTTTACCTGTTCTTTATATTTGTCATTTAATGAAACTGCAGCTGAGCCTTTTATTTAACCATTTGTCATTAACAGGCAAAAGGAAAAGGGGGCAGGAGTGGAGAGGTACCCAGTGTCTGTTAAAAACAATCTGTGTGCATTCATTGCCAAAGTAGTTAAATATTCCTAAGTCATATCTGAACATCTGCTTCTGGTTTAGTGCTTTGATTGAAATTATTTTAAATGTGCTTCTACCTGAAAATGATTTCTTTTAAAAGGTGAAGGCTGGTGGTGATTTTCTCGCTAAGAATGACACCACTTCATCAGTGGAGCATCCCTGCCTCTCAGGAAATCCACCATCTGCTTACTTCCCCACTTTTTAAGGAACAGAAAATCTGAAAACTAAACAGTAACAGGAAGAAAAAAAAAAACGTGAAACCTGCAAGTGAACAGTCCTAATGGATTTCACATGCAATGTGTTTCTCCACATAGTTCACCAATTTTCACAGTAACTCATTCTTCTAAACTGGTAACCCTGGGTTTTCTGCTAATAGTTTTTCACCCAGAGATGCAACCTGTTCTGATGAACGTTGACAAATGAAGTAAAAAAATTATGAATGAAGTCTGTCACCCTGGGCTAACTTGTTTGTAACTCAAAAGTAGTTATTAATAAAGATTTTGAGTGAAGGGAGGCAAGATGAAGGGAACATGGACACAGCTCCCAAATCTGCATTTGTTCACAAGGGTAAGATTGAAAGACATCTCTAAGGCTATGAAATCCAAACTTTCACTACAGACAATGATACAATTACTTGTGTAAGTGATGTAAATGTATCAATGTCCATCTGAAAGCAAGCTATGATTTCACTCTTACTACTTCTTATTCCAGATCCTCACTCCTTTACATGCTTTTAACCTCTACTCTGCTTTTAATTTCCAAATCTAGTCATTCATGGACTCTCTATTCAGCATTCAACAGCTTCTTCCAGCAGAAACCATTTATTCTACGTCCTGTCTGTCCTTCTCCCACCTTCAAGAGTGCAGAAAGTGGTCCTGTTCCCCTGACCTTATTGTTTTTTAGATTATAAGAAAGGGGAAGCAACTTGTTTCCACTCATACAGGAGGCTTTCCGCTTCCACTTATCCTACTAATGCACTGTCTCCGCACCTTTTCAGTTTGAATTCAAGTCCACTGCACATTGGTAATCACATGGAGATATGGGTCTTGTTGATATCTCTTGTGGAGGTACTTCCAGTTCCCATATCTTTCCTAAGCACACCAGGTCTAAGATGTTCTTCATATTTGCCTCGGCCAAGGCCAGTGATGTCACTGGGATGACTCACATCATAGGTTTGTGAGTTTAAGTGACATTCATTTAAGTGAGTATAAGCCATTGCTGGGGGCCAGAGAAGACCTTTTAATGATTTAAATGAATCTGCATGTGAGGACTTGCATGCTCACCCCACACCCCAGTGGTGAGCTGAGCTGCAGTTTCTATTTCTTATGCTGCAGGAACACAGCCTATGTCTCTTACGCTTCTCTTCACACTGGTTGGGGCTATCCTGCCGAGAAGTGGGTTGCACATCTTTCACCTGCCCAAGTCTGTGACTTCACACTTGCTGTGATAAAAAGAAAATTAATCCTAAGTGCTCACAAAAATCCTCCACCACTGAAGAGGTATCTGAAACCTCTGAATAAGAAGTAGATGTCACTACACGTCTCCTCTATAAACAATTTCTTCCATTTCTCAGTCTAACCAAATTGGATAAAGTATGATAAAAATAAGGACCTGAAATAGAGGGAAGCAAGAAAATCAAGCTGCTATTTGGCTGAAATCCTCTAATCTCTAATAAACTGGGTATTATAGCAAAATTAAAAAGGGAACATATGATGGCAATATTAAGACCAAAGGCCATTAGTAAAGAGAGTCACTGCCAAAGCTCACATTCAGTGATAGCTCTGTGCTAATGGACATAACATTCATTAGCACACCCAGGCTCATTCTGGCTCCTCTTAGCAGTACACTGTTTGCTTTATGGCTCTGCAAGTTGTCTTTCCTTTCCCGTTTTCTCCATCACTAAACTGAAAGCTATTTGACAGTTTCTGGCATCTCTATTAAATTGTGGGAAACATGGAAATTATTAACTTTTGAACCACAAAACTAAAAACACCCTTGCACATTCTGAAGCTGAAACAGGTCGTGAATGAGTTAGCTTCTCCTGATAGAGCTCACGGGGGCAGCAGGAGGGCATGGGGAGAGAGGGAGGCTGACCCCATTGGCTGAGATTTGGGTTTTGCTGTTGTCATTAGAGATCAAAAGACTGTGATCACCTTTCTGATTGCTCCTTCTCTAGTAAACAACGTCGAACTGAGTTCATTAAATATTAAAAGGCCCTGATAACTATTAATGTTATCAGACACATGAAATATGCCTGATGGATTTATTCTGCTGTAAAGGAACCATATCCCAGTGTCCCTCCTGGGACCATGCTCCAGCTGTTTAAACTATAATTCCATCACTAGGAGGAATGGTTGAGGCTGACCTCCATGAAATGTACTCATTGTTGCTCAGCCTGTGAATTGTAAATGAAACCTTTTGTAATAATGTTAAAATATGCATGCAGAGGAATTAAAGCATTGGAGGTCAGCAGCAGAGCCTCGCAGTGGGGTCGCTGTTGGCTCAGAGCAGCTGGTGGCTGCACTCCAACAAAAATGATACCCAGAGGTTTTTTAGGGGGCTGGCTGTGTGCATGACTGGACTTGACAGATCTATTGCTGCATCTCAGTGAATCTCAATCTGGTTTTGATTGTCTTCTGCTTCAGTGTTCGTTGTTTTGAGCACCTTGCTCTTTTGGAGGAGCCAAGTTTCTGGTTACCTTGTCCCCAGTTCAGTGCCAGAGCTCTTTATTGCCCTACGTGGGATCATTACAACATTATACCACATTTTAAGCCTCAGCTTTCCACATATTGATTTTGCGCCTGCTTTCTAGTTATTTATGACATGAACACTATCTACATGTCCATGAAAGAAGGAGCATATGCATAAATTCCAGCTAATAAAAACTATGGAGCCTGGGACAGCCCTTCAGTCTAGAGTCTGAGGGAGAAAAAACTAGACAATGCCAGGATGAACCTTGCAAGTTTCTGAAGGGGTTAAAAAGTACCTTTGCTGAACCCGGAGCAATGACCAAGAGGTCCTTATGCTCTGGTTTCATGCTTTTGGGAAGACACATGTAATTCTATGCAGCGAGACCCTTGCGCTATTCCTGGTATTCTGCTTTCATGACAGTTTTTTTTCTATGCTCAACATGCTGTGAATCCTCAAATGCCTGAAGTGTTTTAAAAGCTTTACAAAAATTAAGTGCTCAAAAAAAAATCCTGATAAGGTTTAATACAGAAAGATAAGTGGCAGCTTCTCTGCTGGGCTTACCAGCAGTCAGCCAATGCCACGTCTTCAGTGTCAGCAGGTAATTGAATTTTATGTCCCAAAAGTGGGGCAAAGGCATCACCTTGGTATTTCCTATGCAAGGATTTCACCAATTTACCACCTTTGTTGTCATGTTCTTCAAAATCCTCATGTCACCTCAGATATCCAAGCAAAATAACCAGGTCTGCAGGGTTTTGAGTAATGATTTTCTGCACTCAGGGCTAAGTACTAACTATGGGAGAGAGGCCTTGAAAGATTAGCCCCTGATCTTTTCCTTTTGGAGATCTAAATTTAAATCATGAAAATGAATTTTCCAGTCTCATCTGAGTCATAATTTTCCAGAAAAAAAATCTTTATAGTATCTGGCTCAACATAATGTTTCCACTAAGATAAACTGGAGACATTGCTGTCCCAGACCAGTTACTGTTGAAGGATTAGGAGAAGCAGTTTAGGATAACACCAGCTGGTTTCTATTTTAACTCCACACCTGTCCATATACCATAGGAAGAAAAGAAAAGAAAAAAGGAAAGGTAAAAGGAAAAAATAAAAAGGAAAAAGGAAAAAGGAAAAAGAAAAGGAAAGGAAAGGAAAAGGAAAAGGAAAGGCAAAGGAAAAGGAAAGGAAAGAAAAAGAAAGAGAAGGACTCCACTGTCTGAATAGACTTTACATATTTCTTTAAATGACTCAAAACTTTCATTGACTCTTATAATCCACTCACCTGACAGAAATAGATGAAGGTTTAGTTATATTATTCATATAAGAAAAATCTGAGAATTTTGTCAGGTCTTAATCAGGTGTTGACCAAAACAGGTATAGAAGGAAAAAATAACCAACCAGCTTATCTTTAAAGCACTGGCTTTGTTCTTCATAGAGATAATATTACTGTACAATATTCCTGTTGCAGTTTCAAGATTGGCTTCCAAAGGCATGCATTAAAAATGTTGAGAAGACTGTTCAGAACGTACATGTTAAGATTGCTTTTGATTTTGGTTACACTGGCTCAGGTCTGCAGCTCTTTGTGCTGAAGACAGTGCGTCTGAGCCCATTGTGCAGTTTCCAGCACCCACTGCCTGTGAGCAATGCCATGAACAGCCTGTAAAGGTGTGGAAAACACTGAGACAACACCAGGTGACAGTACACTAGTACCTCCCGAGTCTGTCACTGACTTTGGCCAGAAAGGAAGGGAGCTGAAACACTGCAGGACTCTGCATCTTTGCAGGCTTTAGACTAAAAGAAACAATATGGGAGGGAAATGGATTTTCTCTTTGATGTTTTTGTTTAGGCAAAACATTTGAAAAGGGAATCTTTAAAAAAGAGAAAGCAATCCTTGATAGTTATTAGCCCTCTGCTTAGCTTTACCCTTTCCCAGATGTTTTTTCCCTGGAGAATTCTAGCAGACAGACCACGGATCATCACAGCTGGCATCTGAACAGCGCTGTGCAGTTAATAATGATTCACAACCACTGCTCCCAATCTTGCCGGCATTTGCCTCTGTTAGGACAGAGCACAAACGTGCTTGCAATTAGAAAGGAAGGAAGAATGTAGTAGAAATGCTGTTTCTTTTTAAACAAGTAAGTGTAATTTTTCATGTAGACTTGGGACTGTGCCCGCAAGTAATTTGCTTTTGTCAAACAGAACATGAAAACCATGCACCCAGTCCTGCAAATGATTACTCACAAGTGCAGCCTCTGCTAGCACAAATGCTGGCACTGAAGTCAAGAGCAGTCTGGTGTGGGTAAGGATTACTCGTATGAGGAAGGGCTTTCAGGATTGGCCCCAGGAGAGGTATGTGAATACTCCTTCATGGGACATAAGCTTCAGGGAACTCAAAATAGGTTAATTCCATGCCTGATTCATTCCATGGACCATTTAACGAGAGCCTCTGGAATTGTGCAGTCAGTAATAAACTGCCAAGAACCAAAAGTAATCACTGCTGCAATTATTAAAATTTACACTTGGATTCTGTTACCTTTGCAGCAAGTATGGGTCTTGAATTAAGTGGTCCAGAAATCCAAGGACTTCCCACAAAGAGCAGTCCTTTCAAACCCATGATTCTTTTACTTGCTTATTGCCCAAATTATTGCACCAAAGTGCTGTTATGATTGTTTGTTTTCTTCCATCTTTTAACAGGGTCTTTGCATACTGGCAATGTATGGCTGCTGTATCAGTAGTAATTATGGGCTAATAGGTCATGTAGAGGCTTCTTTTTTGTTCTAAGCATAGTGGGTCTGCGCATTCCTCCTGACCTGAAAACAGCTTGGCATTTTCCCTTAGGGAAATACAATGCAATGCTCTATAACCTTTATGTTCTTACACTGTGCCTGAGCCATGCAAGGTGTGGGCACATCCTTTTCGGGTAGTTCTGTATTTCCATTGCCAATCATGAAAACTTAAAGCAGCTTCGTCCTGTAAAGTGCTGAGCTTTCTGGCCCTGATCCAGGAAAGCACTTGAGTACAGGCTTAACTTTGCACATGCATCTCATTGGAGTTGATGAGACTACTCATTAGACGCTTTCAGATAGGCTGAGTCTGATGGGCTTCACACTAAGATACTTAAAAATCTAGAAGAAAAAACATAAGCTCTGCTTGTAGATTTAGAAAGAGGGATATTTTCAAAATAGCAGCAAATGGGTGTAGCTGGTGCCTGTTGTTACACATAAACTGTCATCTCAACTTCAGTTCTTACCGAACGCTAGAGCAAATAATCAAATGATTTGTTTTACAGACCACAGACAAAAGAGAAGTACAGCAAAGTGCTGGTGTGGCTTTGTCAGGAACATCTGATTTGCAGTAGTTCTGCACGAAATGCTCTGGGGATGGCACCGGCTTACAAACAGAACGTGAGTCAATGATGTTCAACTACAAGAAAAGCAAACACGTCTTACTGAGTTTAGCAACTAAGAGTATATGTATGGGGAGACAGATGAGTGATCTGTCCGTTCCCCTTGCCAGAGAAGAGTGGCCAATTTTAGACATCTTGGTGTAGGAGTTAGAAGAAAATTATAAAATCTTAGAAAAAGAATTACTTGGGAGGAAAGGCTGAAAGGATTCGTGTTACTTTTGCTGGGGGCAGTTTGAGGGAAATTCTGATACTGGGACTGAGGCAGCTAGGACAAGAGTTGGAATAATGACACAGAAGATTCATATTAGACATTGGGAAGGATCTTCCAGTGCTAAAAGTAGCAGAAGAGTCTGAGAAGACTGTGGTGCAGTTTTTTGAGGTAGGTTATGTAAAACACCTGCCAGTGATGCTCTAGGTAGAGCCGCTCCTGCCTTGGGACTGAATGAGTGATGGAGCAAGCTCTGAGGTCCCTTCCAGCCACACCTTGCTTTGGCATTGTGCATTTCTGGCTCTGTGCACTGACATGACACTGTGTCTCACCTACTATGTCCGTATCATATTCTCTGGGTGTCACACATGCAGCCTTTTACAGGACTGAGGCCCCAGATCAATGAAGTGCTCAAATATGAATCCTATTGAAAAATATGTCCTTTTACCTTTTGAGTCAAGTATGTGTTGAGACTTTGCTATACTGGAGGTTTAGGGGCAGGTTATTAAGGGTTCAAATGTACATAAAGATGGTAACACTACACACAGAGTTTGAATTGAACATATTTCAACTGTCTGTTAAAAACAGGGACAAGAGTATAGATGTGTGCAGCTATATCTGCTTTGAAATACGCTCTCTTTAGCCTGTTTGGCTGTTTGAAGGGGTACACACAATTTGAAGGGTTAAGCTGCCTGTAGAAAGCCAATATACCCCTGGAATCATGAAGCGGCAATAAATGGCAGAAAACATCTAGGCTGATTCAGAACTTCAGCATTTGGAGTTGGACCTGCCATCTCCTGAGTTTCTATGGCAAAGATAGAGGAAAGTGTGATTAAAACATCATAGAAATCCTCTCTGACGTGCTCTAAGACATGATGAATCCTCTACGAGGAATTCAAAATTACAGATTTTCCCACTGCTATGAGTTCAGGTGGCAGTAGCAACTTTGTTGTCCAGCCACAGCAGGATTGATAAAGTATAGCATGTATGTACAGTTGAGTATTAATTAATAAATTCTTTTTGTTTAAAACTTCTAACTGCACACTTTAAATAGTAAACATTTGTGATAAGACATCTAGAAAAAGAGGGAGTGGAATTTGTGTGTTGTTTCAGTTACATATTAGACAAAATATGACCATACTAACAAGTAACATAACTTGATAAGCAAAATGTTGAAGACATCCCCCAATACAAAAACCTAATGATTTTGGTATGCCCCATGAGCATATTGTTCATAACATTCTGTTTGAAGCAATTCACATGAAGTATATATATTCTCAAAGTAGACATTACCATGAGAGAATTTAGCTTTGGTTTTCAAACATTCTGATTGAAAGGCATCCTTTGAGAAAACAAAGTTCATTTCACACAATAGTGCACTTCTGGTTGAATAGTAAGGTTCAGTTCAGAAAAATGAGCAGCTGCTGCTACCTGAGCTCTCGTCTGCCTGCTAAGGAACTCCTAGAACTCCAACCACCACTTCTGTTTTCCTTAGAGAATGAGAATAACATAAAGCATAACATGTAGCCAGCACTACATGTTATGCTTCATGTTATTCCATTGTCCAAAAATCAAGCTGGTTTGCTGTTTTTGTTTTTTCCCAGATTTTAAGACTGCACATCCTTAGGAGAGGAGCTCTGGTCCGTCTCCTCAGGTGATTTTCTTAAGGTCTACTGATTGCATTGGATTTTTGTAGAGGAGGCACACTTTTGCTCAGAATAGATGAAAAACTAAGCACAACTTTGTAAATAGATACAATAAGAGACTGATAATTTGATGTGAACCAAGCTGCAGAGGGTTGTGGATCTGTACCCATGTTCCTTCACAGGCCCATTTAGTATTGTTCCCAGGGTAATAAATTGCTGCATGGATCAAAATGGTTTTCCCCAGATAGGTGGAAATATGGACAAGGGGATGTGAGTTAATTTAATAATTTTGCTCATTTACAGCTGCCTAGTATTAAACCACACAGTGCTGGTAACCTGTTGTTTCCTTGCTCTTTCTTCTCCCTTCCAGGCTGTCCTCACCTTTTTGAAAAGTCCCATCTCCCCACACAACCCCACTGTAAAAGCTGCCTCTTCACCCCTCTGGGGTACTTTCCTCAGGATCATTAGAGATCCCCCATCACTGAATTGTCAACAGGGCTTGAAAGCTGATAAAACCCTTTGGCATGAATCTGTGCTGGGCTTCTGCCATCAGCTGATCTGCAACAGTTTGGTATAACCTCCTTCTTTACACAGCTGGGTCCTAGGTCAGCTTTGATCAAGGAAAAAAAGTTGGAAAATCTTACCCATTCTTTAAAGAAAATATTATAAAGACTGCAGCATTCATGGCTTTATAAGACTTGAGCTGGCTAGCTTGGTGAGCTGAAACTGTTATTTCTGGGGATGGAGGCATGTTTCATGTTGTTCTGCCCTTGTGCACAGCTATCGCTTCCCTTTGGACCCTGGCTGAAGGACAACTCTCTTCAGAAGGGAGGTGGTGTTTGTTTTGTTGTTCTGGGTTTCCTTCCTTGAAGACAGAAGTTTTGCCCTCAGATTCCAGCCATTCTCAGATAACTGTATTAATAAAAAAGTACTGGTAAAGCTTTAAAAGCTTTAGAGAAAACAAGACCTCTTGATATCTATGAACATGTGGGCCTTAGATGAAAAGATGGCCAATGATTCCAGGGGATACTGGACCACACTCTATGTGAACAGCATAAGAGCTGCCCTCTTGCCAAAGCTAGGAAGAGATGGATAATTTTCAGGTGCTTTAGTTCATGCCTATACCTATATACCTAGCCAGATGATTTTTGTTTTCTCTCTCTCTTTTTAATTTTTTTTTTATTTGTATCCATACCTACTCTATTTTGTACATTCAATGTGTCTATTGAATGCAGGTGAAGAACAAGTCCCTTATTGCTGCCACAAATCCTTATTTACTGGCTAGGCTTTGTGAGGAGAGTGCCCTGCAGTACCTTGTCTATGAAAACAAATTGTTGGGGATGTTCTGAAAGACTGTTTTATTCCTAGTTTTCTGTTATAAGACAGGATCTAAATACATTGTGATTTTCTCTTGACTGACGTGGGAAATGCAAATATTTATTACAAAAATTTAATGGAAAAAGATTGTTCTTTTCCCTGTTATAACCTGGGTTCTTGCTTGCTTATTTGGAGCAACATGTGCTTTTTAAAAAAGATTTATTGTGGAGACTGCATTCTGTATATGCAATAGATTGCAACAGATGTGCGTCTTCAGAACATATTTCAGACAGTGTTTTATTGTTAATATTAAAAGAATCCTATATGTTAAACAGACAAAAATAGCTTCTATTGTGTGTTACTAATATGCAGCAGACAACATACACAGATAGGCATTATGTCCCATTTATTGCTTACCTACTGAAGCTACCTCCAAACACCTCTATAAACTACTACAACCAAATTTTGTATATGACACTGTGCTTGAAAGACTTAGAGCATTATTATCAATGGGGTTTGTTGTATGTGAGTAAGGTGACCTAGAGGGCCAAATCCAGCTGGGCTGCTGGTGTGCAGGATACAGACTGGTCTTTATGTTGTTAATCTGCTAACTCAGGGCCCTGCATTATTTGATTTTTGATTTCTGGTGTAGCATTACCTGGTACAAGTGGCACTAAAGAACTAGTCATCAAGTTACATGACATGAAATTTCCTGTTATGAATATGAAGAACCTGAAGCATTGCAGTTGACTGGGCAAAGAGTGGTTTTTTTCACGCTGATTCCAAGAAAGATTCTACATATAAAATTCAGTTCATTCTCTTTATCTGGAGAAGACATGTTGACAGTGTAACATATTTTAATTCTTTACATTACATGTCACAGGAAATTATTTTAATCATTCCTTCCTTAGAAAATATTCTCAGAAATTCATGTCTTTCCGTGAAATAGATTTTATGTCATTATGGCTCTACAGCTTCCACTTTGTATAAACATTCAGAAGCTTTACTAGCCATGACAAGAACTTGGGAAGATGAAATTATACACCACAGCTTCTAATTGCTTCAGACAAATTAATTTCCAGTTATATTCTGGATCTTAACATTGAAATATTTGAAATTCAGGCAGCCGATTCCAAGAGGAATCAATCAATATAGACACAAAAATACATGTGAAAGTGAAAAATTAAATCTAAGTCTCAAATTCAAATTACTGGATGTTCTCAGAGTTTCTAACAGTTTATAAGGAAAAATAATTTATAAAGCACTTTAAAAACAATGTGAGTAATGAATCCACTTGAGATTTTGTTGATTGACAAACATTTAATGATCACAAGTGGTAGTGCTGTGAAAAATGTATTGTTCTCATATCTCTATATAATTTGGTTGTCCTACAAGCTGTCCTTTCCTCTTGCCCCTCCCTGCTGGTTTCCATGAATCTGAATTCTGCATTGGTATAATGTTGTTTTTGGAGTTTTGCCCTTGACAACAAGGTTGTCACTGACCAGCAGGTGAAAATCTGGTCATTAACAAACCTGTGAGATTTATAATCATAGCAAAGATATCATCTTAAATATGTATAAAATAACTTGGGAGATGTTGCCCTCTTCTAGCAGAGCTGGTAATTCTGTAATGTTTGAACCTCTACATGAAACTCCTGAGTTAGTATTTCCAGTCATTCTTAAAGCTTCACTCAAAGTTGCTGTCTATGCATTCATTCCTAAATTAATTAATCTCAAAATTACAGCAAATGTTTGATTTCACATTAACCATATGCAATTACTGCCTAGGTCAACGCTGAATCAGACACAGCTAGCTCATTCTCACGCCCTTAATGTCCTGCCCTGGATCCAATTTTGAGCTAAAATAAAAAAGGAGCCCAGAACACAGATCTTCTGGGTGCTGCCAATTCTGATGGAAGAAACAGATAACAAGTCAAATCCTTAAAAGGACACCAAAGGAGAAGATGAAGACCTGGGACTCCCAAGAAGCGAAGAGCTGCAGACATCAGCAGTATATTTTACCATCAGGGAGCTCTTGCAAATCAAGCAGTGTCAGACAAGTGACAAAGGGAGCCTTTGCTTATGAGGGTACATAAGCAGACAAAGGATGGGGATGGGTAAGGGATTTTGTTCTGGAGACTGATGTTTTTAGGGAGAATTGGTCATAACATACATATCTAATTTAGTTGGGAATATTAACTAACGTTCCCCCAACCAAAAATAAAAGCTGCTGAGGAGTGACTCTACCACCAGGATGCTGGACAGGCTTCAGCCTCTCCTCCTGCAGAGTGGTGCTGTGCAGGGACTTCGCGGCAGCAGCTGCATTCCTGATGCACTGCCACAGGTGGAGGTGCCCCAGGTTTGCCCACTGGTGCACAGGTGAGCCCTTTGCTCCATGCTCCACCCCAGCTTGGGAAGACGAAGCCCCTCACTGAGCAATGGTCTGTCAGGGAAAGTCATCCCTTTTTTTCCCGAGTGACAAATGCGCTTGTCTTCTTGGGCGCCATGTGACAAGACAGTAGTAACTGTGCTTTAGACCAGACGAAGGCACAGCCATTCATGATTTTCCATTTTTTGTCACATTAATTTGGGGGGGAGGGGAAGTAGGGCAGAGAAAAGGCTTTGAATCCAGACAGACATGTGTGTTTTAAATTATGTTTTGTGAATTGAAGCAAGGCAGATGCTTCCAACAAGCACACATTTTGCTACTGTTTGCAAAGCAGACACACACTGGCACATGGTTGTAGGACATGAATTATACTTCTGTGCTTCTGATTTGTAACCACACCTGTATACCCTTAGAAATGCTAATAGAAAAAATACGAATTTAGGCACAAAGGAGAATCTAATAAGAGGAACATTTGAATGGGTAAGGAAATGTCTATTCCCCCCCACACCCCCCAGTCATTAAGACTGGAGGAACATGCTTATAGTAATTAGGTAAGATTGATTTAGAGGCTGAACACCACCCACAATTTGTGTAGTCTGGGGTCAGGCAGGCAGCTGCAGAAACCGCTCAGCTAATTATGAGAATTCACTGTTCGTTAATAGAATCTCTCTCCACAAACAGCAGCTGTGTGTTTGCTCACGCAGATTATTAATTCTGGCCTTGCCTCAGCTGCAAGTTTCTGCTGCGTCGAAAGGAATCCTCTGATAGAAGTGTCAGTTATCACCCAAGTGATGCCAGGGGAGAAAGGAGAAGCAGAAAAAAAGGAGAATATCTTCTAATCACAGGTGGATAAAGATTTTTTTGCAGATACCTTCCTTTTCTGCCTCTTACTCCCAAACAATTAAATGCCAGTTTTGGAACTCATTAATCTGTAGGCAACCTGGCGAGATCTAATTTATACCTGTCAGGAGCAATGGGCAGCAGCTAATAGGAAAATAATTGCAATGTAAGTCTACTTTCTCACTTGATAGTATGCTTGCTTTTAATGACAAATCTCTGATATGGTGCATCAGAACATTATAAAAGATATTATCTGCATCAATTCTACAGCTATGTGTATCCTCCTTGTTGTGTCATGTTTTTAAAAATACATCCATATTTGTAGTTTTTGCAAAAATTGCACAGAGGCAACTTAACAAATGTGGCATATTATCATTTACAGATATAAACTCCTGCTTCATACCAAATGAGGAAGTAAGGTCAGCTTTGTATGTAAGATACCATATCTTGCTACATAGCTAGATATAAAAGATGCATATAAATTATTTGCTGAAAAATCAAGACACAAATAAACCTTGTCTCAGTCAAAGTAAAAGCTGAAACTCATACTCATGTTAGTAAGCAGCAATGATTCCTAAGTTCTTAGATTTGATAACCATATAGAATATTAGGGCTTTGGGGAGAGCTGAATTTCCTCTCTGCATTGTGCCACTTTCACAGGACAAACTATCCGGTGTTCAGGTAAGGCCCCATTCAGAAACTGCAACATTCAGAAATATTCTCAGGAATGTTGACATATCTGTGAACAGAAGGTTCCTGTTGTGAAAGATAAAACATCCATATTGTGCATTTGGATGGAGATGTGTGAGAGGCATGCAGAATATCCCCATCTGCAAAGTAAAGGGGAGCAAAGCCCCACCTTTACATCATATTTCCTTGTGAAATAGGTACTTGTCACGTTTGCTTAGACCCTTGAATTAGGCCAAGATATGAAGGTTTTCTTTGCAGTGTTGCAGAGCTCAGTTTAATGGTAAGTGAGCATCGGTGTGGGGAAACACAACTGATGAAATGATTTAGTAAGAGCTGTATTCTTGTAATAAATGTAGACTACTGTTGACTGTTGGAAAATTAAACTGTTGGGTTTGTGGTAGAAAACCAGACCCAGTTAATCCCCCAGTGTATCTCTGTTTATTTCAACGCTGCTGCAAAGTTGCCCCAAATACAAACTTGGTCCAGCATGTTTTGCTGCTTTAAATATTAGCAGAGGACAGCATTGGTCAGTGGACTGTGATGTATGATATAAAGCCCTCTAACAAATGCTTTGGAAAAATTTCTTTTTCCTACAAAAGTGAAATGGAAAAAATGCTCTGCATAAACAGATTGGGGTTTGATTTTGGGGCTTTTGTTGGTTTGAGGTCTTTTTCACTAAAATAAATATTTCAATATTTAATTTAAGGCTTTTTGAGAATCCCTCACAGTGTTTTGAGAAAGCAAACAAAAATGTTCACGTTCACTCATCTTTTTTCATGAGGGAAAACATCATTTTGTGGCCAGCTCTTTCTCCCAGAGTCGTAAATCTGTAATTTTTCAAATATGAACACAACCTAAATTGGCAATTAAATTATTCCAGCTTCCACTGAAATCCATAGTATAACTGTTTCATAATAGGTCTTGCAGCTACATGCAGGCAATTGCTCAAGGAAATGCCAAATCTTTCTAGACATCTTCAGCATCTGGACACATCTGCTCCTTATTAGCAAAGACCTATTAACAGAGAAGATCACAATAACTTTTTCACTAGAAATTACCTTGTCCTATTATTCAACTTTCACTAGTTTGCACATTTAAACCATTCTTTCTCACCTTCTAAAGTAAAAGGTACTGATACTCTACTAATAGGAAAGAGGCATCAATCCTGTGAATGACAAGTAATTAATTTTCTGTGGTGCTTATACACATCACTGTGATTACTGTTGGTAAGTATTCAGGGATCTGTAATGACCACTGTGGACTTGTGAAAGTAATTTGTGTGAGGAAAGGAATAGATTTGATAAAGCTGCAATAGATTTGAATGCTTTTTCTATTACTGAAGGTTTGCCATTCGTGTTATACTATGAACACTTCCTTAGGAGATTTGCAGGTGTATAAAATGTCTAAGTTAATTCTGACTGTGAATTTAAAGTGTGTCAGAACACCTATGCTCTGGGATAAACCACGGGTTTGGGCTAGCAAACTCATTTAGTTACATTAAGACGGGAAAAGAGAACACGGGATTTGAATATCCCATGATATAAGGTATAAGCCAACTGAAAAAAACAGCAAATTTTCTGATTTTTTCCTTGCATTGAGATAAACTACAAAATTAAATTGGATTTTTGTAATGATTTGCAATTTGATTCTTTTAAAGCAGCACTTAAGGGGGCCCACATGGCAACAGTTTTGCATATTTAAAGGACTGGGAAAATTGCATAGTTTAATCACTTAATCCTTACCATGAACTTGCAGGCAGAAGTGCATTTAGAAGGGCATTTAGAGCTCTCTCTCCCAGGGCTTGTTCTTGCAGTGGTTTGTACTCTAGCCTACTTTCCCTCCCCAGCCATTCCTTCTTTCTCCTTGCGCGTCTTTCCATGCAAACTCTCCGTATTTCCCTATTAGAATCCATCTTGCTAATGAATTAAACTCTTGCTTTCCTATATATAGCCAAACTACTCAATGTATAGCACATAGAGCAGTTTTTAAAAGATTTCTAAGCAAGTTTTTACAGTTGCACTGAGGTGGAGTGGGAGCTACTTTGAGTTGTTTGGCAGAGGGAGCAGGCAACCAAGGGTTCCTCTTCCAGCTCACTTTTCTGTGACTCTGTAGTAGAAAGTTTAATGGCTTCTTTTTTCTACAGCCTTGAAATATTCCATCAAGATGTCACTGAGTTTTATCGTCATCACTCCCATGTAGATGGTCAGGGACTTGAACTGGCTGCTATTACGTGGTTTGCAGGTTTTGTGCCAGCTTCTAAACACTGAAATATCTGTTTGTGCAGTAGTTTCTATATATCACTAATACATAACATGAAATGTACGTGAGCTATTTTCCCCAATAGGAACTTATGTAAATAAGTTTATGGGCATATCATACTTTCAGCTGTAAAAAAAGGAAATAAATACTGCTGAATTATGATGCTCTGGTTTTCCTATTCTATTAGATTTTTATCAAGTGCTCAAGACTGAAATGTTCTCAGAAAATCTGAGCCTTTTTGTCATTAACATGTTATGCAATTTCAGCGTAACTCATTCCTATTGGAAAAATGTTGAGCAAAGCAAACTTTGTCTATCGCTTCACCATGAAACTCTTCTTTAATTCTATTGCAGTTCTGTTGCAACTTTGTCAAAGTTACTCCTCCCTTTACTTTCATTTACACTTACAAGCACTTCTACTTAATGCGGTTTTTCTAACACCAACATTTGTTGTTTGTGCATCAGGTTGTCAAGCCCTTTATATAATGGGAATAATTTCAAGATTATAATGATATCCCCAATAAATTATTGAATATATTTCTTGAAAAAAGAAGTAAAGGAACTCTTCTGGGTAATTGGTGTGCAGTAAACCACAGTACCAGTTGTATATTCATTTTTCTCCAATATATGCAATTATCCACTCAGCCTGTATCCATTAATATTATTTTTCTTCCTAAGCTGGAAGTATATAAAGCCATTAGAAAATAATCCAAAGAATTCTATTTGCTGAATAAATTTTAATTTGCATGGCACCAGGAATTTTTTATTAATTGGAAATAAATTATTGCAATCTTATGGAAGGCGACAAGTTAATAGCTTTGTGAAAAGTAATGGAGAGAAAATGATCTTGAAAAGGTCAGGTCTCCTGTCACAATGTCTTTATGCACAATTAAAACAAGTCAAGAAAGTGGCTATATAATCAGGACCATGAATATGCATTATATCCTAATGAGAGTATGAAGATAGAGATGGGTGAGTGCTAAAGTCATGGTGAGGTGGTGACATAAAAATGGTAATTTGTGATGTAGTATTTAACTACGTGCTTCTGTTTCCTTTGGGAGAATTAACTCGTTGCTACCTGGCTATTCATTATTTTACTTTCACCAGTATACTAAGTGAAAAGATATTTCCCTGCAGAAGCACACATACCCATAGAATGTGTTTTACTCTTCTGTAAAAATGCTCCCTGTAGTTATGTAAATCACAAAATATCTCTTCTCTATCGCTGCAGGAAGACCTCAAGAATGTTTGTTATTGCTACATTTTTAATTATAGAAGTTGAAAGGCATTTTCACATTGCATAGCAGGCTTAATATGTCATGGCTCAACCATGCTAAAAGCATTTTATTTCCTGAGGTGCTTCTGTGCCAGGGAAGCATCCATTCAAGGTGTGAGGTACTGTAATCCTCCATGCCTCTGGCATTATCCATTCATGGAGGAAGAAGTTCTGCCCTTCCATGTGCGTGTTTTGTGCTGCTCCCCTTTACTCCTTCTCAAACAGAAGAGATGGGACTTTTCAAAAGTAGAAGAGGAGGGTCATACCCTTGTTTGTGACTACATCTAGTTACTGTTAGGAGAGCTTTTTTGAAATATGCCTGGCTAGTAATAATCATCTACAAGAAGAGATTAACTTACCTTCTTAAGCACTGAATTTCCTCCTGGTAGCAGCGGTTTCAGTGGTCCCAGTGCTGCTAATGGGTGCTATTGAATCTTGGCAATTATTCCACATTGTAATTGAAAATCAGGAAGAACATCCTGATTCAGTGGTCATTTAATAAAATACAATGGTCACTGAACAATGATTTTGATAAGCTAATGGCAATTTAAAGGTTTACAACACCTCTCACAGCATTGCTTATTTGGGTATGCTATTACAAGTTACTCCCTAAGAGCTTGGTTTATGCTCAAAATAGGAATAACTAGGAGGGGAAGCAGATGCAGTTGGCATCCTGTAATGCTCTGTTTGGGTGGCAGAGTCGTATTCAGTCCATGTTGATTAGATTTCCATAGATGGGCATTCAGCCCACAACTCTTTCCATATATTGGCTCACTTAGGCTATAGTTTTCTCGTTTGCTGCTTGTTTCTTTGCCCACTATACTATAGGTTTCTTAACTGTATTATCATTGGATTTTGTACATGAGAATAGAATTAGGTGCTCTTGTGATGAAACTCTTGTCAAGATTTTTTAATGTTTTTGGTGTTAAGAGATTAAGCTTGAAAACGTACTCAATGAGCAGAGAATAGGCTACATATAAAATTTACACTTTAATGCCTTGTCTGGTCACCAGGGGTCTGTGAATTAAGGAGCCCTGAGCAGGCTTTGCCATCTTCCTGTTGCCAGCTGTCCTGTCAGTAAGAAACTAGTTGGGATGTTCCTTATCTGGAACCAACAACATTCAGCCTATTTGTTCCCAGATAAGATGTAATACAGTGGCCACAATTACCTCCTACCACAATTATGAGAGAGTTACTTCCCTGGGATCAGACCTGGCAGCATTTGTGGATATGTGAAAACTGAGGCAGAAGGGTTGCAAACGAAGTCCCTGTAGTTCTGGTGGTTTGTCACTACGGGCACTCAATAGGCATTTTACTGACGATCCAGCTGTGCATTTCTGCTTTGATGTTGTCCCATAACTGTGTGGTTGATCATGGTGACTGTGGCCTCAGTCCATGACCTCAGACCAGGTTGCAGCATCCAGGCTTTAAGGTTTCCAAACAGGTACATGGAGGATGAGCTGCCATTTTACCACGTGCTTAAAGACAGAGGGCAGTGCTCCTAATGAAGCAAACAACGAGTCAAGGAAAGTGGTAAAAGTGAAGTGCACAAACCTGCAGAGTGAACAATGTTTGCTTGGGTTGGCACTCTCCTAGAGGTCTGTGCAGTTATCTGAGGCTGATCTGCAGCTTTCCATAGAGCACATCTTCATGGTACAAATCAGCTGCAGAGGTTCCTGAGCAAGTTAATCTTCAAGTTGTGGGTTCTCATCATTTTACCCAGGTCTGGAAATAAGGCTTTCACAGTCAGAGAAGCAGGTGTCCTTAACCAGGGGTAGGAGCCAGACGAAAGGCGTCTTGCAGAGTCTTGACCCAGGCTGGTGTAGATGAAGGCATGCAGGCAGACATGCACTGTGGGTGGCTCAGTACCCCACTCATGCCAGCATTCTGCTCACAAATTGTCACAGGCAACGCGGCAGAAGCGCCTCCTCTTTCTCTGTCTATAACACCCCTTGTCTTTGACTCACATTACTGATATGCTTCAGGAGGTAGAGAGGGTGGAATGGCAACTTACCCTGCCAGCCTCTTCCTCCTTCGAGCAGGGCAGGGCAGGGCACACACTGGGTCCCTGACACATTATCCCAGCTTGAAAACCAAGTTGGAGCACTAAGATATGATGACAGATTTCTGGACATCAACCAGTCACTTCAGCAGTGAGTCCAAACTTGCTTGGAGATGTCTCTGCTCTATGAAATGGTATTAAATATGCTGATGAAGGTCAGTTGCATTTCTCATTTTCTAATGACCCTGCACTTTTGGTTTATGTGCTGTTGAAATACTTGGATGATATTTCCAGGTACCTCAATTTTACTGTAGAGAAACAGAATTCTCATCAAGTGATGCTGATGGGAAGAAATCATCTACCTCATTCACACTGCTGGTTTTGAAATTAAATGTGGTGACTCAGAGGGGAAAAAAAAAGTTTAAATGAATAGGTCAAGGAAAACTTTCTGGCTTAGTACAGTTATAGTAGGAAAAAAATGAGGAGAATATGCATATAGAATGCCACAAAATAGGGGTTTTTTCTTTGCAGTTATGATGGCTTTCCCTCAGATTAAATCTCATTTTGAACTTTTGCCAGTCTAAGTGGAAGAAGTGATAGAAAGAATCCAGAAGCGGTCAGTGAATATCTCTAAGAGGGTGGAGAGTCTTCTGTAAATTCCAAGTTTGTTGTTGCTGCTGTGAGTGGTAGAAACAGCAGTAACATGCAATGCTTGAACATTTTCTGCTTGAAACAGAAAACGAGCAGATTAAAAAAGACAAATAAAATGCTCTGAGGAGTGGATTGAAAAGAAAAAAGTAAATTAAAATGCCATTGTAACAAAAGGAGGAAAGAGCTAAAAAAATTGTAGAGAAAAAGCATTTAATCTAAAACAAAAAAATATGATTTATGCAATATATGTGCTGACCTTGTGAAACTTACTGCCTCAGGATATTGCTTACCTTAAGAGTTTAGTACGGTTTTTTAAAATGAAGATTCAACCTCTATATAGGTAAAAGGGAACGTGTGTCCTTTACATGGGTGAAAGAGAATCAGAAAAGAACTTTCCATTAGAGAATCTTCCACAAAATCTTAGAGTATCTTCCACAAAATGATGCCAGCAACTGATGCCAGAAGGAACACAACTGTGAGCTATTTCAGTACATCAGCACCTATATTTCTGTACAAAAGAGCTATTCCTCATTCCGTGCTCTCTCTTTTCATTTGCCAATAGTCCCTCTTCAGCTTTCCTGGTACCTAATCCCCTACATTTTTTGAATGTACATGAGGGGTATAAGGTGACCTGAAAATACAGAGGGCTAGAAACCAGAACAAGGCTGATAGCCAGTTATGTTGATAAAACAGCTTGCCCTATCTCTATTTCAGTTAACATTGAAATTCTGACATACTGGCCTGCAATTTCCACTCACCTTTTTTTTTTCCCCATGTGCAAGAATAAAACAACTGTCCTTAAGTCATGTCTTTTCCCTTTAGATGAATGCCTTTCATGTTGCTTCTAAAACTCCTCTCTCTCAAGGTGAATATGTGCCAGTTAGGCAGAGTCAGAGGTAACACCACTAGAGAGAAATTCTTTTCAGGGATTTTAGCTGTCAAGAATGATAATAACCCTCTATGACACACAAACATAGACTTTTTCTTTAGTATAAAACAAAGTGTAGATTTATTCCAGACTAATCAATAGCTTAGACTTCTAGCGTTTACTAAAATTTTGTTAATATGCCCAGCTATTTTCTTGTGTTGAAGTAATGAGAAATTCCAGCAAAATGCAGTTATGAAAACAGTATGCACAAGCTGAAAAGGAAAGTGTCTGTGCTTTTATGTATATTATGTGTATATACATATATACATGCATGTATATATGTACGTGCTTGAGTGTAAGAGAGTGTATCTGTATATAAATACAAATTTCCAGTTCCTGCTTCTTTGTGAGGAACTAATTTGGTCTAATAGATGAAGTGTTTGAAATCTGAAAACAATGTTTTGATGGTCAGAGCAGCAAAAGGGGAAGGTGTTAAATATGGCTTATTAGCATTTTATGGAGAAAAAGAAATTCAGAATCCTCATGAGACCAATAGAGAGAGGGAAAAATACAGTACACATGTAAATTAACAGCCAGCAATCCTCGTACCTAAGGAAATATCCGCAGGACATCTTAAATCATCTAGAATTTGGGTATACTCATTAACCCATGGGAGTTAACCATCTGGCAAGTAGAATACAATGCCCTAACTAGTGTTGTTGTGTTGTTGTTTTATAAATCAGGCTGGATCCAACTGTACTGCTTGTCTAATGGAAAGTATATTGTCATTAACACGATGTCCATTGCCAGATCACGATGCATAAAAATTATATGTAACACAAACAAAGAAGTCATCCTAAAAGCAGTATTAGTGTCCATAGCTTTGATTGAAGATGTGATACAATAACTCTGTGTTTAAATACACTCCTGTGAAGATTTCCCCTTCTAAAAAGTAATGACAGTATTTATCAGCACATGTGCACAGATTTATATCTGATGTCAAATACTGCAAATATAAAACAAATGCAAATGAAAGCCATACAATGCCTTCTCTCTGTAGATTATTTTTTGACTAAAATCTGAAATGTAAATACATTTAAATTAACTCAACCCATTTAAGTATTATACTGACATTGACACAGAAAGATGTATTTATTAAACTTTATTGTATTAAGAATCAATGTTATTATTTGGACATTAACAGACAGAAACAACAAACATTTTACATTTTTGTATGTGAGACATCAAGGCATCTTTTTAAACAAGATTTGCTGGCACTTCTGAGCAGCTGAAAACCAAGCTGGGAGTGCCCACTGTCTTTCTCCATGAGCTATGATGGACTTGGAGGAGGCCAACGTGGTAGCAGGCCTGAGACCTACTTCAGTCAAGCAAGCAATACCTGAAATAATGCTCCATTGTTTAAAAATGCCTTTTCAAAGAATTCAGAGAATTCAGGTATAATTTGAGTTTGTGTGTGCATGTATATATGGGTGTGATTAAAGACACAGCAGAGCGAGACAACCCTAAAGAGAAAGAAAGTCCCCCACACCTCACTGTCTCCTTCTCTCCTGCTCCAGCAGTGGGGACTGGAAGGCCATGATGGGTCTTCAGCAGGAGGTGAAACAAGCCCAGTGGAGCAGAGTCTTCCCTAAGCACAAATGAACCTTGCTATGGCTTTGCTTGCTGTCATGCCTTGTCTCATACTGTGTTCCCTTGGTGCCACACAAGCATGGGATTAAATGAGCTTCTTGGCCCCCTGGCTCAGACTCTGAGAGAGGATGCAGATAAATCCAGATGGATGGACAAAAGAATATATAAAAATAACGGGAAAGCATTTACCTGAATGATGCACTGTTAGCATAATACACCAACTGCTGGAAAAAAAGGGAAAAGCTGAATACAGAAAGTACTACTGTGAAAAATCAAGAACTTTGTCCCGTGGTGAGTATACGCAGTAACTGCATGACTAGAATTTCATTTTTGACACTGTCTGTCGTCTTGATTGGATTAAATTTATTTTTAAAGACTTATCCAATTTTCCCTTTCCCCATTTCCTTTCCCTTGTGATGTTGCCACTCTACTAATAGCCTCCCTAGTGAGATCCTAGGGCAAGAAGTGAAGAAAAGTATTGAGCCAGATCCTCATTGGTATAAATTAATATAATTCCAACTGACCTCATGTTATTCCACTAGAGTATCCCAGTGTATCTAATTATAAAGATAGGTTAACTTTAACTAAGCAGCAAATATATTACCCAAATTGGAATTTATCTAGGATGTGGTTTTGGATATTTAAGTTCTTAGTAAATCTACACAGTGTCTTCTGTTAAAATTTATTTTCTAAAATAAAAATCCCACTTTATCAGCAAAGTAGCACATTCAATAGGAATATCTATTGGAGAACAATTCAAGGACACATGCTTACTATTAATTGAGGTAATAATTGATGCACCTTGGAAAATCCTGAAAACTTTATGTTCAAGCACTGCTGTAGCATTCCCTAACCTACACCATTAATGCAGAGACTGCAGGCTCCTCACAAACTGATTAAAAGCAAACAAGTGCAAACTGTCTGATTTAGTGAAGTGTGACTTTTCATACCATACAACTTACTTGTTATAAAGCTATGGGCTTGCTAATAGGATCATCACTCCAAACAGCACTTACTAGAAATCTCACTTTCCATATGTCAAAGCTGCAGCGACTTTATCTCGCAAAGAACTCACTTACATACTTTACTTGTTTCGTAAATGTAGTTTTATGGACCCTCTTTAGTATCTGACAGTAAGATCTCCAAACTCTGAAACACTCAGATGAAGTACATTAGAGTTCATTTTTCAGAAGTATTTATCATAAGCTATTAGGAGGAGAATTAAAATTGCTAGTAGAGTTGACTGAGCTTTTAAGATTTGTCACTAATCTATTTGTGTAAAGAAGGATCTTGTAATATTCCCTGCCTGCACAAATATCAGTCACCTGTTCTTATTTTAATCTGTAAAACATATGATTGAGAAGACAAATAGAAGCCGTAAAATGAGAAATCGCTTTTCCAGTGAGTCTGTAAAATTAAAATTGTTACAACATAAAACTCTTCTTGGAAAAATAGGTCCTAGGATTTAAATATCCTAAAATATCAAGTGCATTCTTCCTTGCACAAAATGAAAGGTCTAAGGTTTCCCTCAGTCTTCGGATGTATCAAAGTCCTCATCTGATTCCCAAAGTACTAAAAACTGGATACTTTGGGGTGCCATCACTCTTCTTGCACTACTGCATAACTGTTTGTGGTTGAACTGACATGCCTTCCTATGAAGACAAGATAATACACCTACTCATCTCAGCACTGAGAAGGCAATGTTCCTACCAGCTGTGGTTCCCAGAGCAAACACTGAGCTCAGAAGCAAAAAATTGCAGAATCAGTTTGGGTGGAAAAGACCTCTGAGATTGTAGAGTCCAACCTTTGACTGATCTCCACTTTGCCAACTAAACCATGGCACTAAGTGCCACATCTAGTAATTCCTTGAACCCCTCCGGGGATGGTGACTCCACCACCTCCCTGGACAATCCATTCCAATATTTCACAACCCTTTCCACGAAGAAATTCCTCCTAATGTCCAACACGAATCTCCCCTGGAGCAGCTTGGGTCCTGTCATCTTCACTCGTGTTGCCTGGGAGAAGAAGCAGAGCCCCATCTCGCTACATCCTCCTTTCAGGTAGTTAGTTGTAGAGAGTAATAAGGTTTCCCCCAAGCCTCCTTTTCTCCAGCTCAAACCACTGCAGGCTCTGATAAATGCAAGAGAGAGTTCCCCAGTTGGGAATGCAGTGCTCAGCACAGCTAATTGTGAAAATCAACACTCTGGTCAAGATCATCACTTTTTAGCTCACGTGGTATTGGCTAAGCTCAACAACCTTTTTTACAGGTTTGTTATCGTCATGGATGAATAAGATCAGTTTACAGGAGATGTCGTTTCTGTAATCTGTACAATTAAATGTGTGCACCAGGAGTGGCAGAAATGAATGCACCTGAATCCCTCACGGAAAAGAGCATGACAAGTAAATGTATGAAGAAGGCTAAGAAAAAGGTTTTATAGAAATCTTCTTTAAACCCACCAGGGCAAGAACTTTCCCTTGGGGTAGATTTTAAATTAGTTCATCTTTTCTCTTTTTCTCTCATAACTGCAGGGAGATTCAAGAAACCTTCCATATCCCATGCAGATTACAGAGAGAAGTTGAAAGAATAGAGGAATATCTGTTCATCTGTGCATGATGCCAGGCTCTAATTTTTTATATAACTGTTCATAGCATTTCTGAACTATTAAACTTAATAAGGTCTCATGGGTCTGTATGTGTGTGAACGTTTTGCCCCACGGAGCTCCTCTAACTGCTGTTATGACCGGGGACATATAGTGAGAAATCAGCAACCAACACATAATCTCATTTTATCCCAGCTATTGGTACAGACACTACCTAGTAAAAGTGATGGGTATCTGAATTTTATAGATTATGAGTGAGTTTGCAATGGTCTGTAAAGTGACTGCTTGAGGCAAAGTGCCTTCTTGAGGCAAAGAGAGGGGTTGGCTAAGTCTGTTACCTGTTTTCTTAATCTTCTAACTTTGCTCTCAAGATCAATCAGTTGTATTAACTCTCATTCCTCCAAGGAATGGCAGAAAGATAAAGCCCCAGATTTTTTCAGAAGATTGCCAAAAGCTGAGACAAGAGAAGAGAGAAAATTCTTGGAACATGCTAGTTTCCACATACAATGGATATGAAATTCAATGTACTGAACAGATATTTGATCTTTAGTTTCTAACTTTCTCTGTTAAAATCTAGCTCTAAAGGTTATAAAAAGACAAGATCTACAAAAGCCTGTGTATTTACTTAACAAAATATAATACAAATATTACTAAATCCAGCAAGAATTATGGCAGAGCTGTCTGGTAATTTTTTTGTATCAATGCTTTTCCAGCATAAAATAAAATATTCATAGGAATGTTTCCTAAAAAAATTCCAGTTCTACCAAAACATTTCAGTTTTTCTACTTAGAAAAAGCAAACTCTTCCACTGCAGATTGAATCAACCTATATCAAAACACCTGCTTCTGAGCACAACCAGACATTTCATTTGAGATTGGTTCAATATCAATTTTCAGCCTTTCTTTCTTTCCTGTTAAAGCAGCAGACTGCTGCTCTTTTCCTTTTAGGCCAAATATTTGTTTGATTATAAGAAGCACAAACTCCATTCTACCAGAGACAATGTGCTTAATTCCAAATAAAATAAATGTCTGCTAACTGTTTAGCATGTTTTGTTGAATGCAACATAGAAGTTTAGTCTGTTCAGTCACATCAGGTTGAGACAAAACTGGACAAGATGCCAGGGGGCAAACCTCCAGCAGGAAAATACCTGTTTTTTTCAGATACCCTTGAGTAAAAGGGTGGTCTTAAGTCTCTGATAAGGAAGTAGCTACTCTGTTCTTTTGGAGGGTTCAAAAGATAATGTGATAGGAGTTTAATTCAAACTGGAAGTTAATACCTGTGAAATCTCAGCTTCAGTTGCACCTGAACATGGGAGACATTAATGTCTGTTACATCATTGCTGCAATCCTCATGTCCAGCCAAATCCATCTGCTCCAGCCACCTTCAGATTTCCCATCAACACTAACTGCTCCTATGCTTTCCAACATAAGTCCAGCCAACTCTCCAAGTTCCCTTATTTCCCTTTTTTTGGCTCCATCCTGTTTATGCATTCATTTAGATACACCTAGACCATACCTACTCTGAAGCATGTAGTTCTCTTGTTAGTTTGCACTGTGTGAAGAACAACATAACCTTGTTCCTTCAATAGTCCTCTGGGAGTTATGTAAAATTCACAGATTTGAAAATGTATCAAGATGCTCCCAGATCTTTGTACATTTGTAAAAAGTATGTTTGCATAAATTATGAGAAGACTACTTTTCATCAGCCCCATAATTTCACATATGAAATCCATATTAGAGAGTAATCTCTAACTGTCTCCAATGCCAAAATATTTTGAAGTATTATTTCCCACTTTTTTCCTCTCTGTTCAAGAGAGGTTCCTACTTTTTAGTCATCAGATCCACCTACACACTTGCCAATCAAGTATTAGATCTCTTAATTTAATTTACTGAAGAAATTAAAACTCTCCTTCCCATTGAAATAACTGTTCAACATCTGAACTTGATCTGATTTCAGAGAAAATTCAAGCTGATTTATGCATTTCAGTGATGGGAGCATTTATGCCTATCTTCATGGTTTATGAACTGACTTTCATAACAACCCGAACAGTAACCGCCTTCCAGGACAGGCTCCGCTGAAAAGCAAAAGCAAATCAAGAATTCCTTGTGACTGAAACTCCAGTCTACTTAAGGGGTTTTAGTTAATTTACTGGAAAAATACATAAAATATAGCAGTCCACAATCTTCATTCAGGCTTCAATGAGAAAGATCCACCATGGATTTTATTTTCTTACAGATATATATTTGAACTCATTTTAACATGACTCAACAAAGATGACTTATTTTTCTTTTAATCCAATCAACCTTTTATTCCGCCAACAAAAATACCAGCTGAGAGAGAGCATCTGTGTATGTCTCAGTTGCAGTTTGATATATACTTTATTGATTCACTTCTTCCCTGTAGCTAACAAATACATTGCCAGTTTCCCTAAAAAACGGTTTGATCATATCGAGCAAGCTTTATTTCCATTGTCATCAATTGGAAATGGAATATTCCTGCAATACCTGTTTTCAGGGGTGGTGCCATAGGTATTCTTACAAATGAGAATTACTTCACTCTTTTCAAAGACATTGATTGGTTTTGAAAGACTCAAATGCAAAATGCTTGGAATGAATCATTAGCCCAGGGCTGTGTATGCATGTTTTAATTACAATCAACCCTGAATAAAGCAAATAGTCTCAAATATTTAAGATGTTGTAAAAAATAGTCAGGATTTCACTCCTACAAGTGATTTCTATTTAGAGAAGGAATCCAAAACTGGCTGAATCGAGATCCTACTTTCTTTCCCAGCCTGAAGAGCACACCATTCAAAATACTGATGGAAGCACAACTTGAGCCCAAGCTTCTTGGGCAATTAATTCTTTGTATAATTTTATTAACCTCATTTCAAGGTACTTGAAACTGACACTTTGTCTGCACAGAATATGAACCGTCATGTCTCATACCAAGAGTGAATTAGTGACACTACAGTCTGGGTACTGTCCTCATTTTCCAGTATCACCATAGGTAACTAACCAAATGGAAGTCAAGAGCTGTGGCAGTAAAACACATAATAAAGTAAAATCAGCATGTTTCTGCAAAGTCAGGTGTTTGATCTGCATTATTTCTTTAAAAATAAATAAATAAAAGGAAAGTGTTAATATATCTATCAAACCTGACTGTCACCTAGTGATTGCTGAATCACTCTGTCTCCATTCTAATCCACAGACACCAGGGAAGAAGAAAAAGAACAACCCCCCACTCATTCCTCTTACAAAGGCAAATTAGCCAGATTGAAGTCAGCCGCTGAAGGAGAGGGAATATGCTTTTGCCATGTCTTCCTTGCTCCTAGGTATGGGTCCTGGCAAAGATCACATCAACAAGATCGGTCCTTCCTGGGGTGCTGGATTTTTGAGTGGTAACACAGAGGAGTTGGTAGAAGGAGGGCAGTGGTCACATATGCCTAACTAGCTAGCAGGAGGAAGCATATGGCCACCATTTGTTCCACCAACAGTGGTGTGCACACACCGCAAGCCCACAGAAGGAATGCTATTTCGCTCAGCCAGACTTCCTCGCGGCTCTTCCAAGACACCCGCTTCTGCACGCTTCCCAGGAAACAAAGCATAAGCTGGCCAAAACACTCCTCAGAAGAAAGGTTTCTTAACAGTGCTAAAGCCTTTCTCTCTTGTCCTTTACTAAGTCAAGTAAATGCTTTGTGCTGCATCGCACAGATGGCTCGATGCTGCATGTGCACAAGTACAGCTGTTAGGTTTGGGGTGGGTTACATGGAGCTGGCAACTCTGCTTTTCAGTTGATATCTATGAAATTAACCAGCAGGCGGATTTTTAGGGAAAGGAGAGGAATTGCTGTGCAATATTTTAAAAATAAGATAGATAATCACATCTTTGGCACTGGATATTAAACAATGATCTACCCCTCTAACAGTGCTTGCGGCAAAGACCCTATTTTTTCTCTTTGGTTTATTTTCCTGACTCTGTCACTCACACACTGCAACTGGGTGTCAGATTGTTTAGTCTAGTATTGAGACAGCACAAGTGCTCTCATGTAGAGGCTTTATTTCTGGTTGGCTGTAGATCAGCTGGTCTTTTTAGGAGTTATGTGAATGAGATTGGGCTGGAAAGCACGCAAAGGTCTGCAGAAAGTGGGCCATTCTGGCTGGTGTCTGCCTTTATGTCAACTAACCTAGAGAGGTATTTGCATCCTGCCCCAAATCTTCATGTCTGCACACCAGGGTTTGTCACCCCAGCCTAGCACTGATTTCATCTCAAGCAATACAGGCACCTGGAGCTGCAAGTAAGTGAGACTGTGTTGCGTGAATGAACTGTGAATATCAGGGAGAGTATATACTAGGCCACTTGAGTGCCATTAGTCCTTCATTGCCATCCCCACAGAACCGCTTCATGACAAGAGGATCAAGTTCTCCCCACCCAACTGAGAAAGAAACAGAAAGCTGTTCAGCACTTCTGAGCCCCCAAAATTTAAGGCACATGCCTTCAGATGTTGTAATGTGGCAGTTGCTCTGTATGTTAGATACTGAATTTGCAATGTGTCTGCTCTCACGTGGCCTTGACGACCAGTGGTCAGGATTCACATTAACTCTGTAGTGAAAGAATAGGTCTATTAGAACATTTTATCCCACTGATATTTAAGCACTACGTTTCACTACAGCAACTTTGTAACTGATCACAATGGCTTTTTCTAAGTATTGATGTTTTAAATTACCTTTATCATTGCGTTTGAACAAACCTATTTTCCCTTTGTACCCGTACACTGATTTAATTGAAATTAGATACTTTTTACTACATTATTTGGTTATCTATTAACTTGATGTAGTTAACAGATTCTTTATAGGATCTCCTGCATTCGTGATCCTCACCCCGATAATTCATGTAAGGTCATTACCCGCTTCTAGTAACTGGTAAGATGTTACTTGGGTAAAATTACTTCACACAAGTCTATGCTCAGAAAAAGCAGCATTGAAACAGTTAATTCAAACATAAATATGGCCAAGGTTACAGTAACGCTTCTGAACTTTAGAATATCGTTCCCAAATCTCAGTAAAAAGAAAAAACTGAAGGAGCATACCCGCAGGGCTGAACGTCAGTAAGCAGACATAGAGAGAAGATTGGCATCTACAGAATATAAAACAAGATTTAGTACATAAGGTGAAAGAGGTATCCAAGGTTCTCAGGGGACAGACTATTTCAGTCTTTTGAAATAAGTGGTTTAAGTCTTCAGCTCAGCTCCCTTTGTAATATAAAGCCTATGTGTTCTCTTTGAGTTAGACCATGCAGTATTACAATTCAAGTACCTCCACTTCATATGGCTTTGTCACCGTACCTGAACATAGTTATAATTTTATATTTCTTGTATGCTTCTACTTTAAGAACAAAAATATTTTAAATTGTGCATATTTTAATGGTGTAATTGAAATTATATAATCATGGGGACAATCAATAGATAAATAAGAAGTAAAGGAATATAATTTAAAATCATAATTGAAATAAATCCTTTAGTTTGACAGATAGCAATGAATTCACAGGAATTGCTTCTTCCTTGCCTGTACCTTGGATATGCATCATCACACAAAGCTATGTGGCCCTGCCTTTCTGACTTGACTTTGCAGAGGCAAAAGTGCAAAGTGACTGCTCCCTATTAACACGGGAAAAAAAAGTCATTGGCTTTGGCTGGAATTGGTCCATATCTTTGGTATCATTATTGCAATGGTGACTCAGCCAAAATCACTGTGTAGAGGGCAAAAAATATGTGCTTAGTTGGATTCACGACTATTATATTTTAGGTTTTTAGTGACTTAACACCTCATTCAGGGGTTGGAAGTTTTAGATTTGATGTATAAGTGAAAATTCTAGATTTTCTTGTATCTTAAAAGGGAAAAAAATAATAAAGTGGACAATGCAATTTGCAAGAACTGTACTTTTTACCAGATTATTTAAGAAGGCCAGAAAAAGCACTGTTTCTATGTTCTTGAAGAAATAAAGGAAAATACATTTGAATCTCTACAGCAGTCATGATGTGCCATGCTGGTATGCTGAAAGTCAAACATTACACACTGCCTTAGAAACCCAGCCACCATGAGGATCAAACTGGGTCCTGAATCAATAAAGATGACAGGACTGTTCATAGGATGACTGAGTTCAGGATGACACCCTTCCAGTATAGAGTGAAGAGGAGACATTTGTTTTAGCTGACAGGAAGCCCCAATTAAAAAATCTTCTGTCTTTCTTACAGCTAGCTGTGGGAAGTCATTAGTCATTGCAGGCTTTAAATCTGACAGTCAGACAGTACCAGCTTTATACAGGAGCAGGTAACAGGGTGAACTAGTAAATATAGTGGAAGTATATGTACCTTTGGCATCCATATGAAACCCAGCATGGATACAAAAAGAGCAGCAATTATCAGTGGCACCAAGATCAAAGGAAATATATGCTGTCGGTGAAATCCCTGTTATCCCCAGACATGACCATAAAGGACACTGATGGATGGCTGTTTACCACTGCATGTTAACCTTTCTGGGGACAGGTTGCTCTCAAATCTGGTGTAGGTTACTCACAGTAACTGATGTGAAGGGTAGCTCTTGACACAAATTGTCAAACCACCATTGTTTCCAGCAAAATGGATAATGATGAATTACATCTATCACAAATTCAAAGGTATGACAATATTTTTGATAACATGTGTCTAAGCTCTCTCAGTTTTGCTGAATTATCCCATCCATCTGAACCATGCTGGATGTGTGGTAGCCAACTCAGAGGCATCACAACCATGTCTGAAGTCTTTGTGTATTTTGCATTGGAGGTGCTTCATGTACTGAGGAAGAAAAAAACTGTCGGTCCTCGAGCAGGCTTCAGGGATATGGAGAAAAGAGGGCTGGGCTTTGGTTTTATTTACAAGCTGAGGGAAAGAGCATTGCTGAGGGAATCCTTGATACTTTTCCAGAAATTTTAATCTAAACATATGAAATGGGATATTTTGCTGCAATGTCTGTGACATACAGAAATTGAAAGCAGAATGAAAGCAAGCAGAAGGCTATGCTCTGCTGTGATCCAAGCAAGTGACATCACAGTTGTACCTGTTACACAGAAGGAAAGCTACCCTACTGACTTTTGAGTCTGAGGGTCATTCTGTGACAAGAAAAGGAAAAGAAGAAGCTGGCTTTTTTCTCGGCATAGTAGCAACTCATTTCTGCTGCCTGTCTTGAATTTAGACAGCAGTTTGTGTCCCAAAAGTACCTCAGAGACACTCCTTAGCTAGGCATTCTTATTTTCAGTATGTTTCCTCCTCCATTTCCTCCACTTGCTGCAAAAATATTCCTGTATACAGTCTGTTTCTGTGGGGATTTAGCTATAGCTATAGAAATTATTTATCTAGTGCTATAGTTTTAGTCTACAGTAGTATATATATGGCTTATAAACTTAGGATATTTTAAAAGTAAAATGTAGAGAGTTTATTTTACTACAGACTTTTTCAGATACTCCCTTTCTCATGACAGTACAATTTTTATGGAAATAAATGTGACAATATAAGTGTATTTTGTAATAACTGAGAATCAAACAAAAGGAGCTGATTCTGAAGATATTGAGACACTGTTTTCACAGCATTAACCAAGAAAGAATTTCAATTAAAGCAAAAGTAAAATCATAAATTATTTAAATGGTGTCTAAATCAAATGTTGTTTTTCCCATTTTATCACATAGTGCTGATGGTTCCCTAGGGTCAGTAAGTCCCTTTCTAGCTCAAATTCCCTGCATGCAGGTATCTGGTAAAGGTTCACCAAGATGTGCCCCATTCCTTTATCCAGGGTTGAAAGTCACCAAAGAGATTTTTGTAATAGGGGAAACAGAACTGCCACAAGAAAACTCTGTCTGTGACAGTGACTCTCTGGGGTAGTACTGTAAAGTCAAATGGACATTGAGTGTGATGTCTTTAACTGTTTATTTGCACAAGACACAGGCTGAATTCCTTTCTGATATATTACTTTCTTCTGTAACACACATCTATTTATTTCAAAGACTTTTGTGAGGGTTCAGTGGCATTTTTCCTTCTACTTACGCAGCAGTGTGTCAGATGTGTTAAGAATGAACAGAGAAGAAGGTATAAGCAGTGAAAAATACCCTGAACAAATGAATTCAAAGTATAAATGAACAGAAATAGGATTCAGATTGCATAAATTGTTGTGATTAGTTATTAAGTTCCAATTAACGTTGAGATCCTCTTGACAATGCTTAAAAGTCAGAAAAGGCACGATTCTTTTGTCTTTAATTTTTAGAAGATTACAACAAATAATAACTAACTGCCTTGGACATACAATTACTGCATCTTCCTGATTTAGCAGGTTTTGCAAGCCCGGGTACCTGACTCTACTGGGAGCTCACAGCAGATGTGACATCAGACCTGGAGTGTGAGCATCATTACATGGGCCCAGCACATATATGGGACCTTCAAAGCACTTTCCAGACTTGATAACTCATTTCTGAGTCATAATTACCCAGCTGCTATTTTAAGCATTGTGGCACTACAAAGTTTTGAAAGGATAAAAAAAAAAAGAAAAAAAAAGGAAAAAAAAAAGAAAAAAAAAAGAAAAAAAAGAGGCAAATCTAGTGTTCTATGAGCTAGTTGTATAAGGGACAACGAAATTCAGCTTCAGAGAGAGAAGGTGACAGACTGACAAAGCCAGCAGGAGAAGTAAAAAACTGAATACTGAGGTGTACACGATGAAAGAGAAAAGTGGTAGGTAGGAAGTCCCAGAGTTGGTGAGGCTCTAAAGGCTGGGTAGATTTTCTCTGACGTCCATTTGACAAGAAAGCCAAATAATGCTTTGTTTTCTGTCTCAATTAGGCAAGAAATGCACAGTCACATATCTGATGTGCATACTGTATTTTATACATATTTCACATGGACTAAGCGCTGGCAGGTCAGCAGTGTTTAATGTCTTTGGGTGTTTAAGTTGCTTTTCTTTTACAAACTCACAACTTGAAGGGCAAGTTTGACCTTGTACATGCATAAAGCCAAGTCTGTGCTTAAGTTTTTATGGATTTTGAAATCTTTATTATTTAAAAAGCAGAAGTCTCATAGACAAGTAAATTCAGTTTGCATTCTCCACATATTTTAATGCAGAAATATTGTAGAATTGAACCTTCAAAAATACTCTCAGACTTGGAGGAAATATTTTCTGTCTAGATCAATGTTGACCTAACAGCTTTATTAATTTATCAAGAGAAGAGCTATAACTCTATTGTAACTTGCCTGACAATAAATACTATGGTAATTTCCAAGGACAATTTTTTTTTGTTGATCATGAAATACTAAATTTTTAGTCACTTCTCCCTCTGGATTAAATAAATACTATTAGATTTTTCAGTTGTGTACAGTAAATATGGATTTCAAGACTTGTTTGTCTGCATTTCTTAAAACATTTATGAACTTTGAACAGATGAATTTGTTTTAAGCATATTTTTTCATTTGAACACTTTTCCCTCTGGTTTTTAATATGGAATTCCATTCATCATATATTGAATAAAGCAACTTTTACTTTATTTAATGCCTTGACCCAAATCACATTGTCTCCATAAATATTTTACAGTCTGTGTGCAACAAAAGCATGATTACTAAACTCAGGTCTGCGCTTGTAGGTAACATACTCTAAAAAAACCCCAATAATTTTCTCTTCTCCTGATTTTAGCAGAGAATTGGGGTTACTAACTGTCCAAACTGATTAGAAGGGATTGCATGTGCATATATATATATATGTATACAAACACACACATACATATACACATATATGGCAGTCTATGTATCTCAGTATGTATAAATGTATGCCTGTGAGTGTATACATATATATTTTAACACTTAGTCTACAGGGATAGGCTGTTGGAAATGCGTAGCAGGTTCTTTTGCCAAGTTTCTGTCTATATTAAATCCATACATACACAAAGCAGAAAATATTACTCATTGTATGTCTCTCCAGTAGATTTTTAGTGAGTCTGGAAATGAATTTCCAGACTTGAATCACGGCTGCAAGTACAGCTGCATGTCTGGCAGAGGCAGAGTCTTTGCTGGTGGTTGAATTGAATGGGCAGATGTAGCTTAAAAGCTACTTTAGAATTTGAAGAAATTATCTTCCTTTTTTTATTTGTCCTGAATTTTGCTAAGCAAGCACAATAATGCCAGATGGATGTTCAGAAAGAAGTAAACTGAACAGCAAGGAGCAAAATGGGAGAAGTGGTGAATCTCGGCCTGTTATCCCAGGGATGACAAGAGGTGGAGAGTTTTACTGGCACGGGTCTCAGGTCATCATTCGGATGCATTCAAGCTTCCACTTTTCAGAGTTATGACTGACTGAATTAAGTGAAATAACAGACTTTTTCTCATTCTGAATACAATGAATAAGATTAGAACAAAGCTGGACAGTGTACATGCAAATCCAAATTTGATTTCCTTTACTAAGCATTTCATTTTGGATTATAAAGGCACAAAAGAAGGCAGTTCAAAAAAACAACGAGCTGAAAAAGGGATCATTTCAGCTTAATCCTGCTGTCAGTCATGAGAGGTGGAGCATCATCGTTCAGGGCTCAGCCTTCCACCACAAGACCTGCCTTCACAACTCAGTCCTCTCTGTTTTTCCCTAATTAAAAAAAAAATTATTTACTGCAAGCCATGGATGTCAGTGACAGACATTTTTTTGTACCCATGAAAAGTACATCCAACAATTGATTTTTAATCTGAGTGCTTATTATTCCTGACTCTCTTCTAACAACCCAACTTTGGGAAATTGGCTTCACCAACTCAGAGTTATACCACTTCCCACAAGCCCATGTGGAAATGGCAACTTGGTGTAAAGCCATTTTGATATAAAACTATATATTGACATTTTAGTCTAGCTACAAACCTGGCTTGGTCAGACATTCTCTGAAGCCAATAGAAGCCAATAGAAGTTTTCAATTGACATATTTGAGGTAAAATCAGGACAGAGCTGAACCTGGAGAGTTTGTTAAGGACTCTTATTTTGACTTTTAATCTTCCTGCTATTTGCCACCAAAAGTACACAGGTGCTTGCCCAAATGTGGCCTTAAGGCAGCCTGGAAGTGTTCCTGATGGGAGTTACTTCTCTGAAACTGCTGTGGCTGTCTTCTTCGGTGCTACACAGGTAACTTCTTGAGTCTATAAGGAATTGTGCAGTCCATTTACCAGGGTTAAATGCAGGTATCAGAGGCCTCTATAGTAAGTTTGGCATTTGGTTGGGGATTTTTTTGGTCTGTTTTTTTTTTTTTAATAATAAATTATTATTACTAAAAATTATCATTAAAAATTAATTTCATTACTAAGTGTTAATACCTAACTAAAAGCAAAACAACAAAATAAAGGACAAAAAAAGCCCTAAGGCACATTTAATCCCATTATACACAGTAGCACTAATGCTAATGTTTTCTCATGAATCCAGATTTCTCTCTACTCTTCTTGCTGTGTTCCAGATCCCAACAGCAGGAAGCCTTCATCTGCTTCTAACAAAAGGTAAAAAGCCCTCTTCCCTCACCAGACAGCACTGGACAAACTGTCCACCAACAGGTTTTCTGGAGGGGGAAGACATGTAATCTCTTCTTCTTCACTTCCCTGCCTCAGCCACTTCTAGTAATGGGGCAAGCCAAATCTCTTTTCAAAACCTAAGTCTCACAGGAAAACATCACAAGGGAAAAACCATGCAGAGAAAATATTTCAAAAAGTATTCAGCTACCTCAGATAAATAAAACTACTTCTGTGATTGACGTGAGCTGAATAATCAGGCTGCTTACAGCAATGCATCTCATAGTCATCTCTGTCAATAAAACCAAAGTGAATGTGAATAGTAAACTGCAGATCGGCTGCAGTAAGCATTTCCCAAACAGTGAGTAAAAACACTTAATTCCCTTGCAAAACTTGAAAACCTTCCTTTGAGTTAACTTCTACAGTTATTGAAATAAACAAAATTGAATTTAAGCTAATTAGATAAAGGTGGCTTAAAACACTTAGATATCCTAAAATGAGGATAATATTGTAATGCAGTACAGAGTACAATGAGAATTATTACATTGGACACTGCACAACAATTATATGGTATGTACCATGGTTTAAATATAAGAAGAGTGGTGTGTCTGGATGTTATTCCTAAGATTTTAGCAATTTGTACTCATTCCGGTTCCACTTTAAAACATGATTAAAATTTTGTAGTGAACTTGGGTGAAAAACACCAGTTATTCTTAGTTGCTTGTCTGCAAAGCTCTGTCATATAAAAGGCCACTATTATTAATTGAGGTGGTATGATTAAGGAAGATGGGAGGAGGAAGGAGTCCCTACAAATGGGTCTCATGTTTGCACATGGTTTGTTTATCTTCTCTCGCTTCCACTTTGAGCTGTGGGGTTGGAGGGGGGGCTGGCAGCTGGCAGCTCATCATTACAGGCACACACTGTCCCATCTGCACCACTTATGCTGGTGAGGTCGCATGGGGTTTTACCCAAACAGGCTCTCAGGGGTACAATAACATACCTCTTGATTCGGCTGTGAAGTTATACTTATTATTAATAGACAAGATAAGAGGCTGGGGCTCTATTCATCCACTTTAGTGCTAATTATTCAGTTTGATCTGAGCCGATTATGATACTGATAGATAACCACACCACATTTACAGCTATAGCAAGCACTGGCCAAGAACTTTGGCTCATGCTGCTGTTTGGTTTATCTGATAGGAAGGGAGGAGAAAAAAAGAAGCTGCTCTGGTTGATTAGCAATGTGTTGCATGGGACCATTTATAATGAAGCATATCATTTAAATTTTCCTTTACAAATGAGTCCAACTCTCTTTGCAGGCTGCAGGCTCTGTTAATTGTCACAAACATTGCTTCCTTTTTTTTTTAAACATTATTAGCTCTTTGGCAGGATCTCCATTGTTGACTAAAAACTTGGCATGATCAGGGCTTGCTGAATAATTTAGGTTGTTGGCAGCTGGAGCAGGAGAACACACACACATCTAGGCAGGCAGACGTGCTGCTTGAGCTCTTTATATAATAGCATTGTATACAAAGCAGAGTATAGTCAGAAATGACTTCTGGGTCTGTTTATAGGTAAACACTGATGCTAGTTTTACAGAAAAAAAATTGAGGGATACTTCAAACTGTATATCATATGTGAGACAGATGCACTGCTGATTGTTCAGATGACTCCCCTAATCTCTGACTTTCACAGAATATGATTACTGCAGATTCAGAGGAGCAGCACTTCAAGTATGTTTCTGTGCACTTTGGCACTTTGAGTCTTGCGTATAAACACCACTGAACATAATAATGAATCTGCGAGCTTAGCCAGAAAGAGAACTCCTTACACTTTTCCTTCATGCAGTAAATGTCTCCCAATTGTACTGTCAGTCACAGAGAAAATGTGCAGCCTGAGAGGTGCCCATTTTGGAATTACCTTTGTGCGCTGCATGAACTCCCACTTTTATCAAAGGGCCTAGAAGAGAAGTAAAATACATAAAACCTGCTGCCTGCACCTCGATGCAGGGCTCCCAAAGAATTAATGATGAGCACTGGGTAGGTTTTTCCAAAACAGTTGTCTCCCCCCAAAGTTCCTCCTATAAATTTTTTTATAAGAGACGTGTCAACATGCACTTCTTGTCTCGTTCATGTATCTTTATGCTGTCACTATTGCGACACCTTATGAGAAGTTGTCTTGTTCACGTCAACGTTTGAGCACTATTGAATGATCAGGAGGGAAATCGAAGAAAAATAAAACATGAGGGCCCAATTCTGAGTGTTTATTATCCTTTTGTTTCCTAAGACAAAGTATGCACTGCCTCCCTATTTTTCCAAGTTGCTGCTCTCTTCCCAGGAAAGTCTTTTCACTTCCATGGTCTTTACTCCTTAATTCCACTTTAAATCCTTCGAGGGCCTCTGCTTCCCAGGCCTTTTTCTTTCTGCCCTCAAGCCTTCGTCCCTAGAGAGGGAGGACTCCACTAGAAAATGTCTCATGGATTTCTGTGACAGCCACTTGACAGATATGATAGAACATAATGAGAAATGAATAATACACTCTCACAGCCGTCTTAACAGAGGGAGGGTAACTGAGTTAGGCTGGGGATGAACAGGCTCTCCTCCTCCCTCACAAGCATCTTAGTCTTGTAATCAGGACACAAGGTGGGAAAGGTGGCTGCAAGGACACAGTGTGCTCTCTTGACAATTTTCATGGTTATTAGCTAAGAAAGACCGAGCATTGTTAAACCTGGAATGTCTCCCAGTTATGCTGTTACACTTCTGCACTAAACAAGAAGGGGTATCAGGGTATTACCAAAGCACTATAACACAGACTCCATTTAGAGATGCACAGACCTACATGTTTCCCAGAAGAAGCACCAGATAACTGTCAGAGTGGTCTTCCTGCAACATGACAACCTCTGCATCATGTGTGAAGCGTTTCTGAATTGTACCTAGGATACGGCATTCCAGTTATTATTTACTGTATAGGTTTTACTACATAATAATAGCCAGGAGAAGTACATCTATAAATGTCCCATGCAGCTTGGAAGACTGCTGATGAACCCATCAATCATCATAAAGAATCTATTCTATGAGACTCTGTTACAATTACGTACTTAAAAGATTATAAATAAATGAGTGTACCAATAACTTCCCTTTGTTTCCTAGAAAACTGCACAAACATCCGAATTATTTGTTAAGAAATTTCTAGGAATTTCTTCTGTTCCAATTAATTTTGGGTTTGCACAGGAAGTGCTTGTGTTTGCCACTGGCATATTAAGGCATATACCAGCAATACCTATGTGTGGGTATGCAGGAAAGCATGTGACAGCCCGATCCACGTTGACACTAACACCTGAACTTTAGGTATATGGAAAGTCTCAGTGACTTTAATCTGAATACTCACCCTGCCAAAGCTGAGCACATGCCAAAGTGCTTTGCTGTATTGAGACCATATTTAGCAGCTGGTTGTAGTTAGCTGTGTTGCAGCTTAGGAAGTCAGTGGGCTCAGCAGCTGATAGACTGTTAGCAACTGATAGCAACTGATAGACTCTCTGCACAAACAGTTTAGGGGTCTCCTTTCATGGGAACAAACTGAGGAAAAATTTCTTTCATAAGTTCAGAATTTTTGCAGGAAAAAACTGTGTGCCCACAGTTTGAATTTTCCGGCACATGACCCAATCAATTTGCAGTTAGAAATATCTGAGTTTTATTCCTCAAAATGTTTGGAAGTACTGATGTGCACAAGACTTGGACTGGAAGTTGAAAGATCGGGTCATCAGATAGTGTTAAAAATGTGCCCCACTATGTTTTATAACAAAACATAGCCTTAATATTTAAAAAAAAAAAAGAATGATAAATACAAAATTCAAAAACTTTACTGGTAAAACTATGAATTTAGTTTTGTGCAAATTAATCTCCAGGAAAGATAAAAGAAAGAAAATCATGAAATGCCAATGACTGATGTACTTTCCTTGCTTCCTTTGTCACACTGAAAAGCATATTTCTTCTAACAGAACAGTGGCAGCTCTTATCTGTATAAGCACGAGAGCCTCTAGAGCATGAGAACCTTTTAATAAAGAAGTCTACTCTTTTGTTATAAATCATTCATTGGGCAAGAAGAGACTCTTACATTAGCAGTGTTACTTAGTTTGATGAATCTCATAATGTTAGAGTTTTAACAACAGACCCATAAAAAGGCTGCTGCTCGTACTTCAGCCCAAAGCACAGCAGTTATATACAAGCACACGGCTACAAAATGTCCAGGATGAAGAATTAAAAGGCTGGGATTGATTAGCATTTGCAAGAAACTTAACAACCAAAGGCTCTGTAATCTGTATTGGAGTAACACAATGTTGAGCTGATTTTCTATTTTTTAATGAGTACTCAACTATGATCCTCGTGTCACTGTGACAGAGATGTTTGATGTTGGGGTGGCATAAACTGAAAGTATCATTGACTGTGTCTGATCTTTCATGTGTGTCTGCCACAGGAATGGTAAATAGAATTCCTGAAAATGAACTCTGAGGTGAGTGCTGGGCAATAGAGGATCACTTCCTAGATAAATTTCACTGAGGTACAAATGAAAGAATTGTCTACACTACTGTGAAAATTTTATTGCCAAAAACATAGACAAGTTGCACAAGTAATTCTATTTGGTCTGGGTTTGGTCATTATTGGGGCTTTTTTGGCCTAATGACTATGTATATTTAGCCACTCCAGCATAAATATCCACATTTGACATCCACACAAAGTAGCTAAATATATATACATATATACTAGTGGAGCAGACCTGGTCAAAAAAAAGTATATTCTTGCAGAATCTTTGACTTGACACCAAAAAGGTGAGGACAGATGCTTTAAATACACTATTTTATACAAAGACAAATAGAAAATTTCCTATTGGCAAAAAAAGTATAATCACAAATGTCTTGAACATGTCCTTCAGGTCCATTCTGAGCCAAGCAACATAGGTACCAAATACATAACTCCTTTTTTTTTGTAAGTGTCAAACTGCAAGTGTGGCCATAAGTTTCACTGCTAATACTTTAATTAATGGACTAGAGAAAGACATTTGTTATTGTCCATAACAGACTCCAGGTTGTGAAGGTGAAGAATAAAGATAGACTTCACTGAAGAATAAGATTACATTCTCTCCCATCTATCAATCCCTAGGGGTCTAAAGTCCCATTAAGCTCCGCAGGTATCAGTCAGCATCATCAAGGAGACCTAGAGAGCTGGTCAGATAACCAGCCAGAAACTCAGCTGAGATGAAGAACCACTCCAGATTCTACTGATTCTACTGCACAGGAGGGATCTCCCCTGGCCATGATGGGAGACTGGACACCCTGTGGGAGCTCAGGGTCCACGTACCTAAGCCAGGCACCTTTAATGTCAATGGCTGAACACCATCTCCAGATTTAGCTGTTTAAAAATTGCCTGGGATGAATCATCCTTTGTCATCTTTTACCCAGTATTTAAGATGGGTACTGAAGCCACTGAAGTGCAGGGTCTTAAAGACTTCTCTGCTTCAAGCAAGAAATAGGAACATGAATGGCCACCTCAAATGCACCAGGGGCTAATTATACACCTGGATTATAAAATGGCAGAACAACTGTGCAGTATATAAATATATCATTATTATTATACGATTTGGGGGCATAAGAAAGGGAATAACTTTGGATCCCACCCAGAGATGGATCTCATCTCTTCAGGCTTTTATTGTCTTGCACTCATACTCCTTAATAACACTTTGGAAATGCTGAAAACAAAATATATCAACATGACCAAAGTTTTTCAACAGAAACTGTTTGCCAAGTCAGTGAGTAATTCTGGCACTGCTGAAGCAGCATTTTTAGTGAACAGAGCTTTCTCCTTCTCCAAAGCCACTTGTCTTTATTGTTGCTTCACTTCCTAATTTGCCATCTACCTCTGCTCTTTCTTTCTTACTTGAACTTCTTACTTGACATCAAAATTTACTGTTTAATTTCACAGTTTAAAGCAAGGCTAATTCCATATTAGTGCTAGACTATGTAGGAAAATTCTTACTCTTCTAAAACTGTTCTGCTTCAGACAAATGTCAGAGCCTGCAATCTTTTCCTACAGCATGGCACAATCATTTCACTCTCTTTAGCTCATCTAAATTGAACAGTTTACGTAGTGAAACCTTTAGTACACAGGCCACAGCAGCACATCAGGAAACAACTGCAGATCTGGCCAACAAGTGGAGTTCCCTGCTCACAGGAAAAGATTAGGGGCTGGTCTTGTTTGTGTATGAAGTTAAGGGCAGGAGAGGGGGTAACTACTATTTTATTGTGGTCTGGATTGGGCAGAAGCTTGAATATTTAGAAATTTTTGATAAACAGGGAATCACAGAGGTGTGAAGAATATGATGTGTAGTATATGCAATAGTAGTTTCCAGAAGTGGTAATTAGGTCTAGAGCCAGAGCTGGGAACATATAATAGAATTAAGTCTAATAAAAGACACTAGTAATTGCATCCAAACAGAAAAACAAAATAAAACAAAACAAAAAGACAGAAATAATTTCCCTGTTTTCATTATGCTGGATAGAGTCCAGTATTGCAAATCAGCAGGCTGATCTTGGAGGCTGGTCTGCAGCAGGAAAACTGCAAACTGTGCTCTCCATGCCCTGCTAAGGAAAAGAAAATAAGTAAGGTCTTTCTAGCAGTTTGAAGTCTACTTTTCGTTTGTTTGGGGTTTTTTACCTTTTATATCCCTTCATGAAGGACCTCAACACACTTAATTCAGCCTGAAGTTAATGTAAGAATGAGGATTCTGGGCAGCTCACAGGTTCAAGAACTAGTTAAACAAAACATGGTTTTGATATTCTTTCTCTGTCCCTTGGATAATAAATCTTAAATAGACAACGTGCCATGACACAAAAGTAAGTAATAACAAAGTCACACTACATCAGCACATACCACACAGTTAATACTGTTATTTAACACACCCAACTCTAGAAACCATAGTTCTAGAAACTTTGGTTCAAAGTGAAGATAGAAAACACTCTTCCAGGTAACCAGCCTCCCTCACACCTGCCTGTTTTCTAGTAACAGCACCTACAAAGGCTGAGATAGCAATAGATCTTGTGCATAATCAATATGCCTGCTAAACATTGCTAAAATATCGGCAAAAATATGGCAACTGTCCAGTTGAAATTGGCAATCAGGAGTTTGGTTCATGTTGATCTCAGCTGTCACATCATTTAATTCTCTCTTGCCCCCATGTTATCAAACTGTAGTATCATTGTAGGACTTAAGTATTCAGGAGCTGACAAGAGGTTCTACCAGCAATCTTAGGCGACTGTGGCCTGTATTTATCTGTGTACAAACTTTACCTAATGCAGACAATTGTAACTCAGATTTCAAGTTTTCTTGGTCATTAAATAGGGGATGATTCCCTGTATGTCAAAGCATCAGTCAAAATATGAACAATGCATTATTTTGGTAGTGTGGTATGAGCTGAAGATTGTATCAAGTATTTGGAAAATAACCAGTGTTTCTGTCAAATAAACATACAATTGTCAGGAAGGCAATTCACGTATTAATAATGAGAATGATCACACCAAACACCCAGAGAAGAAAGTCTCCTTGTGCTTTAGTTTCTACTTCTTCTCTTCCTTTTATTCACTAGCTCCTCTTTGCCATCTCCTTCATGCCTCTCGCCATGATAGTTTTGCCATGTATGTAGCAGACCTTTCTTTAAAGAAAAGGCTGCAGTGACTCCAAGTGAACATGCTTTTTAGATTAATTGGGAAAGGAACAAAACTCATCCAATCCAGGTCCTGTGCTCCATTTTGTCCTGTCTTTGAAATGAAGGTTGTCTTTCCTCTCTGTTATTCTCCATGAGATACCAGACAGAGGAAGGGAGAATAAAGAAGTGAGTGGGGATCGGGGGAGGACAGCCCCTTCCCCTCATGTTCTGTGTGCAATGTTATTGTCTCGCTACTTTTAAAGCTCTCTCCCCTGTGTGCCTACATGCTTTAGTCTCCCCTCTCTTTACTCAGAACTAAATCAGTAGGCAACCTACAGCATATGCTGATGATGGGTAGTCTTTCAGCTGGTCCTGGGCACTGGTTTCAGAGCAGAGCAAACTGCTGGCAGCAAAATGCTTGAACTCCTGGGTTTTGAAGTTTCAGGTTCCCTATCAAAGCAACAGATATTAATCATCTGCTACGAGACTTTCAGCAGAAGGCATACAGTTTTCCCAGTGGTATCTTCCTTTTAAAGGGAGTGTAAGAAGAGCAAAAAACCATTTCAAAAGATTTAGGATTGAAGAAAACAGCTAGATCCCAGTGGATAAAGAAAAACAGAAAAGTAAAAAGTTTTTCAAAGGCTTAAAAGCAAGCGATTCTTTAAGTCTTGCAAGATTCTTGTTTTATTTTATTAAAAGGTGTAAGTAGCCAGAGACCTAGAGCTCCACACATTTGGCATTTGTAGACATTTCTCCCATAGTTGTCATGTTTTATAAATCTTGATCCTTTCTTGTTATTACTGCTGATCATATCTTCATCTAGATAAAGTGGATTTCAAGATATGAGACTAAAAATGCTTTGGGTGGGAATAATTAAAAAAAATGTTGGGTGTGTGCTATTGTGGGAGACAGAGGAGTAGAAACTCCTGCAATTAAAGGAGGCTTTGATTTACAACCCCGGAAGAGACTGGGTCTGGCTTAATTGACAGAGATTTGTGGACTTTAAGCAAAAGGATTACAAACTTGTGTTCCTATCATTATAAGTAAAATTGTACACTGGGTGTTTTGGTGAAGGGTTTTAAAATATAATAGTGTGATTTTATATAGTTTAAGTTAAGAATGTAGATGGTATAAGAGAGACAACTGTGTGTACGTGACATGAGAAGTTATTGGTCAGGACATAGCTGCATTGCAGTGAGAAGTGCCACAGGTGATAGGTCATTAATCTAAAACAAAGTGTCGTTTTAAGTAACTATTGGATTAGAAAGTTATAAATTACGATGTAACCCTAAATCTTGTGACTAGTCGCCATTACTCAGAGGTGTTGTGAAATCTCACGCCTCGACTGATGCGTTTGTTATTTTAAACAATAAATTCGTGTACTTGCATAGTCCCATCCCTGAAAGTTATTTTCCTCCGACATGTGAAAGCGCGGGAAACGGACATGCTATGAACAGCAGAGACACTCTATTTAAAATTATTATTGAGCATAATTTGAAGAGATTGAGATATTGCTGCTGTTATGGAAATTGGTATCTCCTTTGGCAATTCTCATCATGAGAATCCAATTCACATATATCCTTTAGCTAGATAGAAGATGCTGTATAATCCTTTAAACACCTTTCAGCTGATACAAGCACCACTTTTTGTACAAGTCAGAATACTGTCTTCAGGGGGCCAGTGGTATGTATTCACTGAAAAAAAGCCTAATGAAATACAGCAACTTCCTTCCTTCATGGCAGAACACAATACTGGGTCAAGTTAAAACATGGATCTGATTTATTGTCTTTCTCCATTCTACAACAAATCAAAAGTAACTCTTGAAAGTCCATGGACTATTACTGATTGAAATATTTATAACTGTAATCAGTTCTGGACCAATTAAATTATTCAAAATTTAAACTATAGATGACATTTTTGCAAGAGTCAGAAAGAGATATCTCTGCTCTACAACATCTCTAGCAGAACTAATTAGAGCCAGATTTTTACTTGTTTGTCACGAATCTATTATTTGCTACAAATCTGCAGAAATAACTACAGTACATGAAAAATAGTGAGCCTTGTCTGTAGATTGGCTCAAAAAGATTTGAAAAATCTCTCTCCTGTGTAATTGCTCAGTTTTATCTTGGAACACCAGAAGGCATCAGGCTAATATCCCTGGTTTTATCACAGAAAAATTGCTATATTGTGAGTTTTATCAGTATGCTTTTTGAAGTACCCAGGTGTTACGGCGTTTTGCCCAATTTACCCACAATAGCACCAGAGCCAATTCCGGCTTTTTTCTTGTGTTATTAACTAAAGTCTTGGGTGTTTCAGTCTTTGGAAAGTTTTTGTTGCCTTTCTATGCCTTTCTGTGAATAATAACAGAGTCTTTTCACAACACTAACAATTTACAAGCAAGATTCGTTTCTGACCATCTTTACTGCAAGACACCTTAGGAGAACTTCTTTCAGTTAGTAGGCCATCAGCTAAATGCCTGGATCCAGACCTTTATGATTTTAAAGGAAAATATGGAAAACTTGGCTGAAGTGCCAAGGGTGTAAATGGTCCTACATTGTGACTGCTTCAGTTTTAGTTCTTGGCTTTCAAGTGAAACAGGAAGTTGAAACTTCATGGAAGAATTTGCCATGTTCACAGAAAATGAGCATAGGGTGAAACGCAGCAAGTCACAGCAGTAAACATGTTCATTAAAGGAAAGTAAACTGTGAAAAGTTACTTAAAAGCAACGTTTAAACCTTTACAAATTCAATATGCATTGAGCGAGCAAGTGCACCAGGCCATAGAGTACTAATAAGCTTCTGATTCTCCTGCCTAAGCCTGAGTCACTCTGGCCTTTTGCATTTGAATGCATCATGTTTATGATGCTGCTGTAAACCTTGGACCTCAATTACTACAGGATAACAGGTTTTTATTGCATTACCCTTTCCAGACCTGAGAGCTTGGATTTCCCTGCACTTAGGCACTGAGACACGGCTGGGAGATGGTCTGCATAACCAATTAGTAGATCACTTCTGAAAATATATATTCTGCACCACAAAGGCCTAAAAATGAACCATCAGCTCCAGCTACCTGCTGATGCCACTTGAGAGGAGAGAAAGAGGGAGAGAAAAAAGATTTGGCTACCTCCCTATAATTGCATAAACAATGCATCATTCACTTGACAAACTATATTAATAGCACCCTAGAGGACATGCTCTGAACATGCAAAATGCTGCAAAGCACTTGTATTTTATGGCAAATCTTTTTAATTTTTCAGTTAAAATGATAATAAATATTGATTTTCCATGTACCATTACTGTATCTAGAACACTTCCTGGCAGTGTCTGTGAAATTTAAGTCATTTGGTTTGAGTTTTTAGGCATCAGCTGTATCACATCAAAACAGAGAGGTTGCTTTCCCAGAATCCTGGCTTGTGTGCTGTATCCAGAATTTCTAAGAAAATGTTTTATTTTTCTCTCTGATGTTCCTCACTTTTATGAAGGAGCTCTGATTTTAGGGTTAGCTGTGGAAGAGACACTGCCAGGGATCTATCAGCAGAGATTTCCAATGTGCAAGGATAAAGGGTTCTCCCCCAGAAAAAAAGGTTTTGGAACAGAGGAAGCATGAGAAACAATAAGAGTGTGGTCAAATATATGGCACTTTGGATAGGATTATGGAGGCTTTGTCCAGCTATGCGATACCTGTGAAAGAATTTCATCTGGACTACTCCTCTTCCCCAGTGTTTGCATTGTGAATAAAGCTTACTTCACTTGTAAACCCATTGGAGACCAGGGGATCATAAACACTAAAGCCAAGAGCCCATATTTCTTGTAGGTATTTAATGCTCAGTTGGTTTCAGTATCACCTAAAATCCTTCTGGCACCACAGCCTAGGAGTTATTACTAATAATGATTATCGTATGAGACACACCAATTCTGAGAGGAATCAAGGGAGACAATTAGCCCAAATATCACTCAACACCACGCCTCTCCCCAGGTTTGAAGGGCTGTGGCAGAAGTCTCTGAGCTCTTGCATTCCCACAACAAATTAATTTTGTGCATTCCAAGAGTATAAAAAAGAGGCAGGAATCCCCAGTCTTCTGTCACCCCAGGCAGAAAGGGGTGAGAGAACAGAGTAAAGGGCAGAGCACTAAGAAGCCCAGAAATTTAGTGAATGGAAGAAATTGGGTTGTTTGTGCAATAGCCCATTTTGTTTGGGACAGGCAGCACTGCATATGTTCATGAAATCAGCCCTGTGGCTGGGACACAGCAGCACCAGTGCACATTCACCTCCCAACAGACTCACTGTGACTCCAGCCTTCTCACATAGGCTGGAATTACCATTCTCCTCAAGACCACCTGTGTAGCACACACTCGGCAGGCCAGTGCTCCTGGGATCTGTGCAATAGCCTCTACATGTGCTGGAGGCATCATCTGCATGTGGGCAGAGACACGTATAAAATTTCCCATCCTGTTTCAAATGGATTGCCAGATGTCCAGAAATCCCTGACAATTGTCCAAAATCTCTGAACTCCACCCAGACAGGATTGCCAGGTGGAAAAAGTAGACACATCCAAGAAAACTCAGATGGTAGCACAGGAAAAAAAAATCTGGCAGCAAAGCAGAGAAGAAGAAAATGAGAAATGTGGAGATGAGAAGGGAATGGGAGGAATGAGAAATACACAAAGTTTTAGAAAAGAATGAATGTAGTTTGGATAAGTCAAATACTTTGGCTCTAACTCAAACCCTTAATTTAAACATAAAGAAGTCCTATCAGTAGCATGAAGACTCAAATAAGACAGCTCAGAAAGTAATAAAAACAGCTAGATAAGAAACCAGTCAATATCTGTGTGGGTTTTTGTTTTTAAAAACATATAGAACCAGATTAATGTATAAAAGTTGCAGATGGTCAATATTACATCACCAGCAGTCAAAGTAATATTCCTTCCTTCCTTCCTTCCTCTGAACTACAGCTTCACCTCCCACATCTTAACATGTAAACTTTACTGTCAGAGGAGCTGGCTGAACAAGCAAAAGCCACGGATTTCCACAAATAATTAAAGCATAAAAAATAAATAATAAATGATAGCTGCCAGAGAATATTCTCTCGATTGCAGATATGGAAGGAAGGTACACAAGAGACCTAAGATAATCAAACATGCTCTTTTTTTCAAGTCACAGACTCATTTTGCTTTCTCCATTCCCACTCCCATATATTCATCGTATGTTTGACTGATTCTATAACTACATAGAACTGGACCCCAGGAGGGTCCAACTCTGCCTTCCTTTTGCTAAGCAACGCTTATGTGAACAATCAGTGTCTATAGTGGGATGATTCTCATGAGTAAATTACTAGCCAGTGTCAGAAAATACTGCAGAATCCTGTGATCTGTGCATTGTTTCTGTTGAAAAAATAAGGCACATGAATACTAAATTAAGAAGAACTTGAAATTCTCATATTTTTGTTATTATGGGAATGTGCAAATAAGGCAGAATAATTTTTCAGTTACACTTTTCTATTATTTTGCTGTGTTCGGTTTTTTTGAGTTCAATATAAACCTATAAGGTGAAAAAGGCCAGGAGAGAAGTCATCCATGGACCTTTATAAATATTTAGGAGGGAAAAGATCAATCTCCAGGACTGAATTTTCCTTGGGAAAAATATTGGGAGACTTCCTTCATTTTATAGCATATTTTCAGTTCTTGATTTAAAGCATGCCTGAACTTGAATGTGATACAGTCCTACATAATATGTTCTTACTGTAATTTCTTTTTCTGCTGAACCCTTGCCTTATTCAGCAGTCAGGATAAACAATGTGCTGGGGAGACATCAGCTGCAATGGTCATTATTTTTAATAGATTCCCTGAATCATGTGGAACAAAAATAAGATGATTAGTGAATAAACCAGAGGACTTCAAGAAAATAATTTGAAGTTTATGTGCAACTTTCATTTCTTAGATCAATTTGAATACATGCTGTATAATTGCTGAGGTTTGTCACTAAGCGCATTAGAAATTAGAACTCCCATTTCTGACACACAGCCTTTCATCTTCTGCTCTGCTGCATTCCAGGACTGGGAATATCACTGAGCTCTGCACCAAGGGAGCAGCTTACAGTCACAACAGGTCTCACAGAAACAGCACTGCTGGGTGGGTACCCCTTGGCCAGCAGGTTTCACCGATGCTGGTGGCAGACAAATAGTGAGATTCAGGACTCTTGTCTTCTCTTTGGGGCTTTAGAAAGAAGTCTGGTCAAAAATACAAAGACCCAATACAAACACTCCCAAGTACCTTTTATGCTCCTATTACTCCTTTAAGCTCAGCCAAAACCTCCAGTTTGTCCCTGGCTCCACTTAGCTCTTTTCCCCCCCTCCTGGCTCTTTTTCCACTTCCACTTTCATCACTTGTTTCCCAGGTTCTCTCTGCAGACATCTGAGTCAAATGTGTCTCCCTGTGAGCTCTAGTTTTACCCATCAGATCTTTCTCATGTTTGCTCCTCGTATTCCCATAATCCACTGACATAGCCAATTGAATTTTCATTCTACTTAGCACCCTTCTTTAGTTGGGTTTCAGGGACTCCTTCCCCTCCAAAACCTTAGCCTCAATAACTCTCAGCCCCCATATGCCTTCTTTTTTCTGCAACTAGACTCAGCTTTCTTCTCCTACCCCACTCCATGTTCTCCACTTGCCAGCTAGCTGCATTTCTTCTCAGCCTCCTCTTTGCTGCCCCAGCCCACTCTCTGTTTCTGTTTCTTTAAATACATTCCTCATCTTCAATTTTTTCTGCTCCACTTCAACATCCCCCATCATGTCCTAATCTGCATTTCTTCACACATCAAGACAAGATGTAGTTTGTCTTCTTTAAAATTGAGTGAGGCAGTAATACTGCTCTGCAGTTGGCACCAGTAAAGCAGGACCAGCAATGAAAAGACAATCTGCTTGTCATTGTTACCTCTCCAGGGTCAAACTCAACAAGATACAGCCCAGAGCTGAGATGCAGAAAAGGGTGTTTTCACCCTGGGATGGGTGCAACTGGACTGACATTTCAGGTGTTGAAATATTAGCTGTGAAATATCTGCTGATAATGAGGAAACCTGCCTCTTTTCAAAAGTTTGTGCAGTTGAGGGGTCCTTGGCAATTATTAATTAGGAATAATAAAAGGTATTGTCAAAAGCGCATTTCCTTGCCCAGTTGTTAAGTTCCTGGTGTGAGCATCCTAGCACATGTTAAAGAAAAGGCTGAAAGTATGACTCTACAAGTTCAGCATTTTCAACAAATGTTACTTCTATTTAGCTTCCAGTTTTAAGGGATGAATTATTCCACAGTAGTGATAAGAAAACTGTTATTTAGAGCTACCCTAGGATACCAGTCAACCCCATTTTTCAACCAGGCCTCTCCAGAAGTGTCTATGTGGGAATCATATACTCATAGAATCACTAAGGCTGGAAAAGATCTCTACAACCATCAAGTTAAACCATTAACCTGACACTGCCAGGGCTACCACTACACGAGGTGTGTCCTAGCACCATTATCTACATGGTTTTTGAGCACTTTTAGGGATGGTGACTCCCCCATTTCCCTGGGCAGCCTGTTCCAGTGCCTGACCAACCTTTCGATGAAGAAATTTTTCCTAATATCCAATCTAAATCCCTCCTGGCATAATTTAACGCCATTTCCTCTTGTCTTATCTCTCGTTAACTTGGAAGAAAGGACTGTCCTCCTCCTGGCTACAACCTCCTTTCAGACAGTTGTAGAAAGCAATAACCTCCCCCATCAGACTCCTTTTTCTCCAGACTAAACAACCCAGGTCCTTCCATTGCTCCTCATCAGACTTGTGCTCGAGACCCTTTACCAGCTCCATTGCCCTCCTCTGGACTCGCTCCAGCACCTCAATGTCATTCCTGAGTTGAGGGGCCCAGAACCGGACAGAGCACTGGAGGTGTGGCCTCGCAAGTGCCTGGTACAGGGGGACAATCACTGCCCTGGTCCTGCTGGCCACACTATTGCTGATACAGGCCAGGATGCCATTGGCCTTCCTGGCCACCTGGGCACATGCTGGCTCATGTTCAGACACTGTTGACCAGCATGTGCAGGTCCTTTTGTGCTGGGCCACTTTCCAGCCACTCTTCCCCCAGCCTGCAGTGCTGCCTGGGGTTGTTGTGACCCAAGTACAGGACCTTGTCTTATTGAACCTCATGCAGCTGGCCTCGGCCTTGGCCCATCGATCCCTCAATGGCATCACTGTGTAAGAAAGTCATCTATATTTTCTCTACAGTTCAAAGAACAGAGTTAGGGGATTGCTCCAGGAGCAATTTATCCCTTTTGAGGATATGTGCCCAAGGGCCACTTGAAATGGTGGCACTGTCACTGCTAGCAGACATTTGCACTGATGTTGCTTTGGGTGATCATGGAAACGAAATACAAGCATCAGACCAGTGGGGTGACAAAGTGTTAGAAGACTTGGCACTGCATGCAAAATGTGGATGCAGCCTAGAACTTTGACAGATGAAGTTCACCAAGCACCACATTACTGGAAGTGGTCAGAAGTCTAAACATGCCTCCTGACCATCTGCCTCATACCTCGGTACCTTGGAAAATGTGGTACTGAGACACAAATCCAAGAGCCCACGAAATCTGTGATAAAATCTCTAGCTTTAAATGGACTCTGGTCCTCCATCCTCAAGGGAAACATTTTTACCAGGGTAAAAAAATATATTTTTTATATCAGAATTTTTCTTAATTTTTCCACAGTTCCATAGTCCCAGATGGTTAATTAATGAAAAGAAAAAAAAAAAAAAAAAAAAAAAAAAAGAATGTCTCTATTACTTTTTCTCTCCTTTCTTCCAAGAGGCACAAGTACAGTTTAAAGTCTGGAGAAAGAACAAAAACATTAATTAAAATTTGTATCAAACCGCTTAACTATTTAGCTGCTTGTTGTGAGTGAAGTGCTTTTGTTTTCCTACCTATTGTGAGCTATTTGGTCTGCCTGAACTACTCAAGCAGCGATTAAAACACCTGGGTGCTGCAGCAATCACCTCCTTACTGACGGTCCACCCTGAAATCCCTTCCTCATTTCCATTCCAAGGAAGTCTGAGTCGGTTGACCTTCAGGGCACATTGTAAAGCTTAGTAAGTAGAGGAACTTCAGATAGACCCTGGAGAAAGCAGTTTTGCAGTGATAGGTTATGCCGGTCTGAGATGGCCCAAGGCACTTGCAGGAAAGAATTGCAGACTGAATTGCCAGCCCTGAGGGCTGCAGAGGACAGGAGGCCAGGGAAGTAACACTGCCTGTCTCTGTCAGCAGAGGCCCTGTGCAGTCATGGCTGGACATAGATACCGTCTGGTCTGTGCACAGAAAAGCTGGCAAATATGACTCCGACTGGATTTCTGTATAAGCCCTGGGATTCTATTAATTGTTTGCATATTGCATTGCTCCTAAGGCAAGGTTTTCCCACCTGCACTTGACCCTCATTTACCATGCTGAACAAACATTTATACTTAGAGAGGAAATCCTCCATCTTATCTACCTTCCAGTTAATCAGCATCTTGTCCTTTTCTAGCTTTGCTCTTTACTTTTTACATATGACTACTAAGACTACTCCCTTCTTAGGTATTCATCTTTACTGGGGCTATTTAAGAGAGGTTGAATTGCACAGCAGTGTCTCAGCTGTTTATCATTCAATCTCCCTGTTTAGGCAACTGGTTACTTATTTCACCCAGAGGCATCTGCAGAAGTATAGAAATTACTCACCGGAGAAAAACTCACCCATCCAGTTTCTCAGTAGTTCAATTCCTTAAAGAACCCTGGTATGATAGAAATTTACTGTACAGAAGGAATCCCCAGGAGATGCCAAACTTGTCCACCTGCTTTCTAGAGCTTGTGTTCAGGGTACCACCTGGTATTTACTAGGACACAAAAACCAGTTTAAGCTTCTCCCCAGTTTTATAATATCTCCATGTAAATTCTTTGATATTGAGTACAGGTAAGTTCACCACCCAACTTTTCCCCTAGCAGCGGCGCTGATATGCCATTTTTCTTCAACCTGACTACTTATGCAACTTTATATCTGAACTATATGCATATATAAAAGTTTTAATGAAACTTGTAAATTCTTACTATACTTGAGACCTCTAGCCATTTATCAAATTTGTCTGAGATTGTGTCAGTGGAGCCAGCAGTTAGAAAGCCGGACACACACAGAGTATGACTCCATAAATGACATTTGTTAGGAGATCCATTTGAGAATGGATTAACAGCAATGTCTGGCATGATACCAAATGCCTCCTCTCTAGTGCTGTCTCTTTCTTCCTCCACTGGGATGAACACATACCCTATAAAGGAAAACCTTTCCCCCTCTTCCATAAATCTGCATGTTGTACAAAGGCCACCTTTAGTGGCAGCTCCAAATCCTATAATGTCCCAGTTGGATTCAATGAGGTGCTTTTTAAGAACCACAGTCTTGTCCAGGTCTGTTTTTTCTAAGGTTCAATGTCCACACACACTATACAGAAGTAACAAACACTGACAATACCGTTCTGATACCACATGAAAGAAAATACCTTTATAGGCTTCCTTTCAATGTGGGCACTGTTCTGGTTTCATCATATGATAAACCACACTCATTAAAAGGTAAGCAAAATTACTCTCAGACTTATTTTTCTTACAGAAAACAGAGAAAGTCGCAGAATGGCTTTTTTTACAATTCTGCTGATGTTTGTGTGGCAAGCTAACAATGGGTGAACTCTTTTGCCCAAATACTGAAAGCCTTTATGGGTCTCTCATGTTTAGAAGCTGCCACTGATCCTCCTTCCAGGTTCTGCATCAGGAGAGATCAGGAGGTAAATGATAGGGTGTCATGTCTACCAGCAAAGGAAGTGGCTGTTCTTATCTTTCCCAGGACTGCACAGTTGAGCCTCTTTCCTTATGCTGTCTTGCGTGTGCAAAGAACAGAGATTCATTCAGCTGAGAAGTAATCTTTTTCCCACCCTAGTTAGTCTTTAATTGGATGAGCTCCTTGATCCCTGTACCTGGGTGCACACAGGAGGGGAGACCCAGAGGACACAGCAAAGGGTGTGGGTGAGGTCCCAGGCAAGGCTGCAAAGACAATAGGCAATTAAGAACTATTAATGCACTGAGCACCTGAGAGTAGCATTTACATTTTTGTTTAAATGACAAGTTTAACCACTGCTGTTTTTCTTGTGCAATATCATCTGCAGTTAATTACAGGATATGTAATTCCACCTCCTTCCTCCTCAGTAGGAAGATATGGAAGTCACAGTCATCGGAGGGGGCATGGAGTCAGGTCCCCATCACTGCCCGAGGGCCAGGTGGACACGTGTTGTGAGACCCTTCAGTAAAGTGACATGACATTAGTGGTCTGATTTGGAAAAGCCTGCCAGGAAGAATGACTTTCTGCCACAAGCACAAAGGTGACCACCTGGAGGTTGTGAATGAATAGCCAGATTTTTTTTCTCTTTCAAAGAAACAGGTGTAGTAATGATTGTCAGGACAAGAGCTGACAAGCATCTGAAAAGTCTTTGCATGCATTAAACAGGAGACAACACAACACTTTTACTGATGGTGTGGTGAGCAAGGTATCATTCCGGTCACTGGATTCAGACATTTCCCCTGCAAGGCACTGAAACTTGCTGGAGCGGCATAGCCAGGCAAAGTGACCTTTTTTATATATTATTTTTTACTGCATAGCTTGCACTTTGTTGACTTAGCTGGGCACCTGCTGTAAACTGCAAATATGTTCCTGTCATCCTGGCTGAAAACAAAAACATTGAATAGTGTAGTTCTTTGGTGGACTGGTGCTAGCAAAGAGCAAAAGTACCTGTGCAAAATGCTGAGGTAAATCTTCCCGTCCTATAACCTTTCCCAGCTTTGACCGTGGGCTGTGAGCGATTTCCAGTCATCTGTATGGGGCTCTGTTGGTTTTTCTTTTAAACAACAAGTGTTCCCAAATACACAGAACAGATTTCTCCACTAGCTGATCCCTCAGCATTTTGCCCTGTGTGGTACCAAATTCACGTGCTCTTAGAGTAGCTAGAGTTGACTTTGCATAGGCTCATTTATAGCCTGTGCTCCAGCTTTTGTGTTTGTGACATTCTCTAAAACCATTAACCATCATTTAAAAGTGTTGCCACCATATTTTCAGTGCAACTGTACACTCTGTGTCAGTCTCTGCAGCTACAGCTGGCTGTCTTTACAGTAAATTCTTTGTCTTTTTACCCCTAAGTAATGCAATAAAGTAGCTTTCTTGTCTCTCAGTTAAATATTCATCTCCTCTGATAGATGTGTAAGTAAAGTTGAAATACCTTTTGCTATTGCCTATGTAGTTTGGCAGAGGTACAAGCCCCATGTACAACATAATTATATCTTTGGGTTTGGACTGGAGTAATTTTTGGAGGAAAAATAATGACCTTTGCTCCTAAAGCTTATGTCTTCCATCTTTCATTAAAGTAAGTACTGGGAATATACTTAAGCTGAAGGAAAAAAAACCCTGCTTTATCAGGATTATTGTAAGAAGCCCCTTGCAAACAGAGAGCACAGTTCTCTGCTGCTGGTATTTTTTGTATTCAGAAATCAGAATTTGAGGCTGGCTTTGTATTTATAGGAGAGAAAGTTTGTACTTCAAACAGGTTCATTATAGCATGGTGCCACTGAGATGCTTGAGTGCTCAGAATATCTCAAAATTTCCACAGTAGCTGTCTTGTAGAGCACATGTACAATCAGCTTCAGGATTCAAGAGCCACAGAAAATCAAGTCAAGATACTGAAAATTTAAGAATTTACTAAAAAAGTATGAAGAATGAAACAGATCTGAATTTTTCAAAGAAATGGAGACATAAAATCCGTTTTGATAACATTCTTCAGTGCTTTTAAAAATGTGTAGTTAGTGTTTTAAAAAAATTAATCCCACTTTTCAGAACAAAGACATTGGCATTTGGGATCTTGGGTGAAACCAGCACTCCCGTTTTTGACCAGTTCCAGATGCAATTTACATCTCATTTCAGGGAATTCACCTCCATTGCAGAAAGCATCTCTTAGTAAGCCAAGTACTTCCTCAAAACCAGAAGATGCTCATTACTGGTACTGTCCCAGATCCAATCCCTGCTTCATAAATAGTGTTTAAATTTAGTTTAAGTTCAAATTGGCTAAAGATGTCTGACTTGCTTTAATACTGATTAATGTTCAAAATTCAACTCTGTATTGGCATTTATTATTATCTTCAAAAATTTTCACACTTTCATTTGGGTTCTACAAGGTATTTTCTGTGATTCCAGAAGTCCCAACAATGGATCAGAACACTGCCTTGTGATGAGCAGCAAAATCTCATAATAAAAGATTTGCTTTCTGACCATATTAACTTACATTCTACACAAAAAATACTATCTGGTTAGCGAGATTGATGAGAAAATTTAATGAGTTCTTGCTCATTGATTGTTCTTGCTCAGATCAGCAGCGAGACAATATGAAATTTTGACAGAAAGAGCTCAACTGGACTATGCCTAGAAATGGTCTCCACAAAATTTAGCAACATTTGAGTCAGTATCATCTCAAGATGGTTTTGTAGACAGCACTGCACCAGGGGTATCTGTCTGAAGAAGGAAATCATGTAATTTCCCAAAGAAGCAAGAAGTTAAAAATAAACAGATGAAAGGGTTCATTATTAATTTCAGTGTAAGGTTATGCAATCCCAGACTAATTAGTTTTCCTGCTCCAATCTTGAGTTCATCAGTTGAAACAAACAAGGATGAATAAGATGAACTGCTATTACGAGCCAGAAAGATGCTGCAGTTAGGGAAAAAGGCAAATGAGATCCTGTATGTGTCAGGTGAAGTATTTCAACTGGCAATAGGAAAGTATTTGTGCCCTTGAGCAAGGCACCAGCAAGACCTCATCTGAAATACAGCACACCCATAGAGGCCATCCATGTGCAAGATTGATGTATTCTGGCTGGAACTGCTTCAGAAAACTGTTATGGGGGGAGTGGGGAGAAAGAAAAGCCTGTCTCAAAGAAGATAAATTAAAATATTTTGTTTGTCATCCTATCAAAGCACAGCCTAAAAGGATATGTGAGTGCTATTTACTATGGAATAAATATCAGGCAGCGATAAGAGCTATTTAAAAAAAGGACAGTGTTAGGCCAAGGATAAATTTTGACTGTAAATAGGAAAAATGCGAACCATAAAACCAGTGAGCTTCTAGAACAGCTTTTCATGGGAAATAAGATCAGAAAAATACAGATACATTTTAAGATGCAGTTATTCAGTTTATGCAAGTTTGGCAGAACTGCCTATTCAGTTATCCAGTCCTAAATTCCTCTGTTCCTAAAATTTTAGAGACTTACTATGATAATAGCTCAATTAACCCTTTAACCATTAAGATTGAGAGGTTGCATTCAATATCAGCCATAAGTAAAAACCCTGGCAATGTCAACATTGTGCTATTGTCTATTTGTTGAATTCAAACTGGAACCTTTTTGTGTATTAACAGGCTTGAAGCAACCTGGTTAACCCCAAGAATTAAGGCTGAAATCTAAATGAAGAATTAAAATTAATTGAGAAGAAAGGTACTTAGCGTCAAAGCAAAATGTCATTTTTTTCACATTGAGAATCTGAGTTCCACATAAGAAATATTCCCTTTACAACAAATACACCAAAATGTGCTTTCCCTCTGTAAGTAGTACATAAGAATGAATTCTTCTGCATAGACACTGATATGTCCTGGAGCCTAAGGAGAACTGAAGCTATATCTCTTTTTCTCTTTGTTCTATTTTCCTTTCTTTCCTTATTTTTCTTGGCACTCTTAGACGTGAGACATAAATATGCAATGGCTGCACAAACCCCATGTGGAGTGGCAGCAGGATGGCAGTGGCAGGCTGCTGGGGACACTCATGGTCCTCTCTGCGAGAGCCAAGAGGACAGCACCAGAAGCTGCAGCTCCTCACCTCTTGCAGCTCTCACTTTCTTATCCTTTATAATCCATCACTGGTCCCAAGAAATGCATGACCAGCTGTCTGAATAACTTTTCTCACTTTGAAAGCTATTCATGAGCTATTTTTTTCATAAGGGCCTTTAAAATGTTCAATAGCCACAATGCTTTTCTTTTATTATTAATCTGTCTGCAGGAGCCAACTTCTGTACATTTCTGCATGTGCTTTAATTCTCTCACAAACTAGAAAGAGAGCTCTACTGAAATCTTGGCTCGAAATTTAAATCCCAAGCTTGTTGGTAGTGTGGAACCTCTGTTAGCAGGAAGACCATGTTTACATCACACTGTCTTTACAGTAAACTCTCCAAAGAGAGGGCAGAGGACAGCCCAAGCAAAAAAAAATGCTAAAAGGCATTCAACGGGTTAAAAGGAAGAACAAATATAGCATGAGGGATTCTTTATTAAATCTCTACCAATCTTGAGGAAAGGCCAGAGAAGCTGAAAGCTGAAGAAATATATTTGGCAGGAGGTTCAAAAAGCATTAATGATTGACTGCCGTGTTCTCTGGCAGAGGTCAAGCATGGACCACTCACCATGTCTTGACTCTGCACACTCAGACTTCACTTAACTGGGGCAAATCACAGCCCTGCTCTGTATATGGGGCTGTCTGCCACTGCCAAGGTAAAATTTCTCCCTGGTACCATCCACAGAAGTGACATTAACAGTTCTTTGGCCACCAAGATCATTGGTGACTATTTTGAGGCTCCTCTAGTCTCAACAGTCTTTCTCAGAGATCCTGCCATAGGTGAGCCAAACTCAGGTGAAGAGCTCAACCTGGTCACTGCAGCCCGATGGTTCCCCAGACACTGCTGACACCTCAGCTATTTTGGACCTCCCCATCTGGGGCTCTGACACTCCATACTGGAGGCTGGTTACCAGCCACTGTGTTGTCCCAGGGGACTTCAACATCACCAAGCTCTAACAGCAATTCCTACCTGCTATTTTACCACTCACTTGAAATTTCATTCCAGTGCCAATGCAACTCTCAGGGCAAAATGAAGCCCCTGTCTAAGAAGGGAAGACACCCCGAAGATATCCACAGCACTGCAATGTGAAAAAATAGCTGTAAACTGCACAGGGTCAGGGTGTAACTGGTCACAGGAACCTTCATAACCGTGGGAGGACATGAAATGAATGAGGCAAACTGAAGGACCCTAAGTATTTCAGGCCTTTCTTTTCTTTAAGAGTGGGGCCGACTGCTTGGCAGGTTTCACAGAGTTCTCACACAGCTATATTTAGGACTGGAGAGATGCCAACTCTCCATTGTTCAAGTTCACATTTCATCTGACTTGATGGAAATTCACACTTTATGAACAAGATTGTTCTATCAACTGAACCTTGTCATGAGACTTTGGCAAAAAAGGCCATAAAGCAAAGGAGAGTTCAGAAATGAGAAACTATTTGCAACAAAAAAACATTTTATCAAGCAGATTCAAGTGTCTTTTTAAGAGTCTTGGGGTTTGAAATTTTCTTTTTTTTTTTTATGGACAAATGGTAAATCTCAATTTGCTATGTGTTCCTACTGTTGCTTCTCACTGGGGAATACAGGATGCAAGGATGCTCATCAATTAAAAAATAATGTCTAATAAACAACTCTATTCAAGTTTTTTTAAGTCTCTGGAAAGGATATGTAGGAACTGTTAACAAAGGGACTTTCTCACAAAGCATTTGGTTCATCCTTCAAGCACACACATGGCTCTGAGCAGTTTTGTGTGGTTTTACATTGGTTTATGCAGCATCTGAAGCAGGGCAAGAGAGAGCAGACAGTGGTCAGGAGAGCAAGAAGAGGTAATTTATTCCAAGCAGGCACAATGATGGCTCCTCATACATGCAACTCCCTCCATGTCCTGAACTATCAGCTGCAGTCAAGCAAGAAGGAGAGAAGACAGGATTTCTCAGGCACTTTTCCCCCCTCCCAAGCATTTTAGCCAAAGGAGCTAAGAAATGAGGCCCATGTGTAACATGAAACCCCAGAAATTTCCAATATTTGGATTTGGGTTCATTTCAAACGATTATTCTCATACTGGTTCACTAATTTATTATTGTTTTGCACATTTATTCCAAGCTGCATGAGACCTTTTATGGAGGTATTGGATATGTTCTCCCAAGCCCCTATTAACACTAATGGGCATTATGCAGGTGCTTTAGCACTGCCTTCACCTTACAGCGTTTTTGTTACCTTAACTATTGGAAAGTGCATTGCTGTGTACACTGGGTGCCAATTGTGTTTGCAAGAGGTAGGAAATTACCAAGTACAGAATTAGCCCCCATCTGAGCCGCATGTATGAGTTATTTGGAAAATATTTGTTTAGTTGCCTTGGAAATAAATAGCTCAAACTTCAGAACGGATTTTTAAGAGAATTCGATAACATGCTCCTAGAAGTCTCCTGTGGAAGCCTAGTAAGAGAAAAATGTTTTTCCTCTGATCTGCTGTCTGATATGATTTGAAGTGAATGTGTAAAACTTCCCAGCACATCATTTTGTGGAGAATATTTTTACTAAAGCTCATTAGATTTTTAAATATATTTTCTTGCTCTAATTTTCCTGTAGCAAGCTGAACTATGAGTCAGTCCAAATGAGATTTAAAATAGGTCTCAATTTTCTATGCATGTAACTGCTCTTAATTGCACAGAACAAGTTTAGACTGGCTCTATCCAATTAAGACAAAAGGAGAAAATGATAATTAAAAATAAATCATAACAATCAAAAGTTGCATTTGCAATTTTGCTTTAGATGCTCCCTCCTCCCACATTTTTGAAGTAATGCTTAAAAGAAATGGGACAATATCTTAAAGATGCATTGTCCTAGATCTGGCAAAGCAAATGTACCCATCTTTGTCAGGCTAAAGGTACCTATTTCGCTGTTCAGATCAAACTTAATTGTGCGTAGAATTTAAATAGTTCTTAATTATAACTTTGTTCTCTTTTTTTTTTTTAATGACCTTGTATTTGCTTTTGTTATTTAAATATGTTTTACAGAGACTGTCTTCAGGTATAACTCACAGATACCTGCTTGGTATTCTTAAGTTTGTGGGGGGAGGAAGGAGCAATTTCTGAAATAGTTAGAGTTTGCTTTCAAAAGGCAATGTTTTGCATTATTATTTCTTCAAGAGTATTATTCCTGTGATCTCACCGCTGTGATAAGAAGTCTTTTTGAATAATGTATGTTTATATGTGTGAACAGTGTGTCCAAACCATGCATAGAACAAATCAAAAGCTATTGACCAATGTGCAAGGTACTGAACTGATTTTAAAAGAGCAATTTACAATTCAGAACCGTTCTGTCCAAGTGAGATTTGTTGCAAAATATTCCATCAGGCTGAAGTGCTACAGTACAGACTTAGGAATGAATTTTACAGAGGGAAACCACTTGTTCTTCATTATCGATGTGTCATTGATATTGAGAGAGCCAGAATAAATCAGTTTGATTTCTCTCTGACTACAGTATTTGGTATACTTGAGAAACATGAAGGTAAGTGGCACCAAATACGTGGAGTTAAGCACAGCTCCATTCTGTTTTCCAGGGGAAGGCTCCATCTCACTTCAGAATAATCACCAGGAAATCACGTATCTGTTGTAATTTCGTCAGCTTTTCTGTCTGAAAGGAGAGAGAGAGGCCCCATTCTGGAGTCAGTATCTAAAATAAGTAACTGATAAATCAATAGATCACTGAGGTTAGATAAATCCCACTTTTTGGCTCCATAAAATAGTAAATGTTTCAAGTGTGATTTCTGCAAACAAATGCCAGGATGTCTGAAATGAGTCAATTTATCTTTTATGCTTCCTTTCAACTTCTGTTAAAACTTCGATGGCAAGGAAGCTCCTTCAGAGAATGCAGTCCATGTGTAGGTTAGAAAGGGATCTATAAGATCTCTATTTCCAGCATTTGTTTTCTTATAACTATCATTCTAGCTCTAAAACTTTGCTGGTCATCTCACTTCCTATAGCCATACTAATGAAATAAATATTTGGGAAGCAAACAAAATTTATTTTGAGGAGCAGTATTTGCAGTACAGACGTGAGCATCTTGTATCAGTCCTCCAGAAAACCACAAGAAAAGAAGATGCTCTCACTTCCTTGAGAAAGCACAACTTATACGAGGTCTGTATTTTTGTCTATTTATTCCTGTGGGATGCATTTTCCCCTATTTTGCTTATTGTTGTGCTTTATTCTTGCTGTTCTCAGAGAAATGTATAGCTCTGTCCCTTCCCTGGGCAGCATTATCCAGTGCTGAAGATAACAGCATCACCTCTGTGACAGTCCCAAGCTCTGTTGGCCCAAGCTTGCTCCTGAGCTCGGGTCTACCATGTGGTGGGGTGTTACACTATGATACCAGCTGAGCCACTGAGCCAGAATAAACAGAATGCATTTTAACATAAAGGGATATAGTACAAGAAATTTATTCTCAAGTCTTGGAACTGTAACCATGTGTTACCATATTGTCTTCCTTCTGCTCCTTCTGTTTCTTATTTTCACACATTGCTCCATTCTTTTGCAAATCTTTCCTCACAGAATGTTAAGAAACTGAGATCTACCTTAACTAAAAGCTGTTCTGCTTTACATCATATTCATGTTGTTGGACTGGCTGCTACCTTTCATCTTTCACTTTTCTCATGCCTCTCGACATTTTAAATCTATCTCAGCTTAGCTTCATTTACTATTCCTTATACCTTCTTTTTGCCTGCTGTGACAGTTCCCTAATTATTTCTTTGTGCTTGACCATACATTCTGACTTAGACTGGCATTGCAATTGATAGAGCTATCATATATCTCTGCAATTTTGAGACAGAAAAAGATCAGGCTGGATTCCATTTCCTTGCCAATATATTATTTCTTTGGCTTTGTTTCTCATAGTGTTTTCCACACTTCATTTTAGACAGGTTCACTGAGTGGTTCTCAAAGCATGGTCCACAAATAACAGTTTGACAGCAATGCCATGGTATGTGGTCAATGAGCCATGTTGCCTTTAACAGTGTTTTCAGTTAATATTTTGATGATAAACACGCACAGAGGTACTTGGGAAATTTAGAGATGGCCAGTCTGGAGCACAGAACTTTGCTGAACTGCCAGCTTAAGCAATGTGAGCCCATAGTTTCCTGCTGACTGATTTCAGCCTGGCATATTCTGCTGATGGAGTATATGCTGATGAGGGTGGCATTTTAAAATTAGAACAGAGAACACCTCCTCTGCCACTACAAATCTGCACACTGGAAGTTTGTTTTGCATCTGGGAGACATAAGGAGAGATTCCTGGTGGTGTGACCACATCAGCTCACTCAAAACCACTATATACCTGATTCTTTGTGTTGAAGTCTGACCCATGTTCCCAGAGAAAAAAATATCCTTTTACACAGACATTCGCTTCTGTAAAATCCTACAATATTGAAAGAATTACCTTGTCTATCTAGTGACATCACGATTTTTTGGCGAAGGAGCTGTTGCTCCTTCCAATCTCATTTTCATTCTTTAGGGAAACACAGTAGGAATGAAGATCCAGGTGATGGAATGGGGTAGATGCCACCTGGTTGTTCCCCAGTCATCCCAAGGATGTGCAGCTCGCCAGGTAGGGTCCTGTTGTGGGATAGAGTGCAGCCTCAGGCCAGACGAGACCATCGGGGTATCCTCACCAGCTCTGCAGTCTCCAAACCCTTCCAAAGCAAGGAAGAAATACACAATTCCATGGAAATGTAAAACATAGATATGCCTTTTGTCAAGCTGTTGGGCATGAAAAATAGCTAAAGAATAAGAGCCCAGAAACTGTTATTTTTTCCTCTCGGAAATCTCCCAAGAGCATCTTTGCTGACTTAATTGATCTAAGGGAAAGCTAAAATGGCTTCTGCTTACCTCCTCCCCACCTCCTCTTTTTTCATAAAAGAAAAGTCTGCTTATAAAAAGAAAAAAAAAAGATCAGCACCACGCAACTTGGAATATGATTTCATGTGGAAAAACTTATCAGAATCCCACCAAAAACTGTTGTGAAATTTCTGTGAGTGTTCAGGAAGGGTATAGGGGGAGGCTGCATTCAGTTTCAATGTAATTCATACTTCAAAGAAAAATTGTTCACTAAATGCCCTTTAAAAAATCACTGTGAAATAAAAAAAAAAAAATTAGAGAGGGGAACTCTAAATATTTTTTTCTTTCTCTTCATATCTATTGTTGATATTGATTTCTTCCCATAGTCATAAATTATATGCTGTATTTCTAAGATGTGTTCGTTCTTGTCCTGACTTATGTTAATCAATGTTTTTGTTACCACACATCTTGAATATTGCATTTCTCTGGTGGCTGGCCTATCATCATCTATAATTATTCCAACTTCCAATTAGGTCTGAACTCTTCTGCAGCATTATTTACTTGCTTCTAGCAATGAGACAACATGCTATATCCATTTATGTTTTTTTCTAGTTTGGTGCTCAAAACACATTTCATTTAAAATTCTCCTGTTGATAGCAGAGTCATTGTCCAAGTCATTGAACCTGAGGCTTTCTTGACCTCTTATTCTCCATTATATCTTTTATATCTATATCAGTTATACAGTTGTGTCTATACCCAATTCAAAGTTATCTAATAATCAAAATAACCCCCATGCATACAGTGAGTGCCTTATTTGACACAACAACCCCACAAACAATGTCATTTAACTGCATAGCCCATCAAATCATGGGTTTAGAAACCTTCCAGGAGATTTCTTTTGTGAACGTTTTTTGAGTCATATTGCCTGAAATCCTGATTACCCAGGAGTATACTTGCACTTTCTAACATCCCAATACCAAATATGGAAGCAATGTAGAAAAATCTAACAGAATGGAAGCTGGAGAGAGACACAAATGGTGGAAAATGATTAAACAAGCCCTGTTGGTGGCCTGCGGATGTTTATGATTAATGTAGATTTAATCATCAGCATGTAATAAAAATTCATCTCTTCTAATTGGCTTTTTTTATTGATGCTTCTGTCGCTGAGAAAAAAACATGAATTTCTTTGTATTAAAGTTCAGAATTCTGCAAATACAGTACAGCTAGGATGTATGCAAGGTAACACATGCACTCACTATCTATTTTAAAATGCTGCTCTGACAAAAACAGTCATCATTTTATGGTCAAAAGATCTAAGGAAACGGAAGAACCTGCAACACCTTTTTTGTCTCTCTAATTATTTTGTACTGCATTGATTTTAAATGAATCTGAATACAGGCTACAAATCCTGGCTTTGGGGACTGTTGAGGAAATGAAAGCCTTCACTGATCTGAATGAGAACAAACGTGATAAAGGCATGAGGCAGGCTGATAAAAGACAACACCACTCAGAAAGAAGCAAGCCTTTTAAGAAATGTCAGATGATTATTTATTATTTCAACTGCAGTATCCTAAGCACTCCAGTCATGGTGCCGTCTCACCAGGTATTGTAAAAGTAATTAACAGAGCAGAAAACCCTTACTGAGAATTCAAAAATAACATAACAGTTTCTGGATGCTTTATTCCTACTTTCTGGGTTTGGGGTTTTTTTTGTTTTCTTGTCACAGAAAAACTTCAAAGATTTGAAGTTTCAGACTTGCTCTCTTCTGTATAAGCTCTGTGTTTTTTTCTCTGCAAATGTCTGTGAGCTGTTTTTGTGGCTCCATAATATATCATGTGTTTCTTTCTACTCGAAAAGATAATTTGCAATAATAATAAAAAGTAAGAAAGGAACATTAAATGTATAACAACTCTAATCGGTAAACATTATATAATGTGCAACAATCAGTGCAGTATGTCATTGATGTACAAATCAATGTGTACATCTCCTTTCAATTACCAATTGATTCTGTACGGCTTTCCCCTCTAACAGAGCTTATTTGTTAATAAAATGAAATGTGAGCAAGTGTTTGAAAATCTCTCTGTGGGTAGTGAAAAATAAAAGATCGCAGGGCAGTTAGAGAAAATGATGTAGGCTTGGGGGCCTCTTTTTTTCCTACTGCATAAGCATGTTCTTACGGGCAGAAACGAGAGCAAACTGTTTTCAAGTAAAGATGTCTGCTAAAGGACAGGATTTGAAAGCAGGTATTTGGCATTATGGGGTTCCCCAGCCTCTGATGATTTCTGGCAGATGTACATTTTTATAAGCGTTACTGGCATTTTATTTTCCTCCTCAGTACCCAGCATCAGCTGTGTGGGGGGGTCTGAGCACTGCTAACACTCATGTCTCCAGTGAAGCCAACGCCAGCGTGGCTCCTTGTGCCCAGGCTGCTTCACAGCCACGCTGACCCCCAGCCCCGCCCTGTCCCCAGCAGAGAGGTGGCCTGAGCAGGCGGGTCAGGCCACTGCAGCGGCCGCACTGTTCTCTCAGCGTGAGGCAGCCTCTGCAGAACAGCCAGGACGGATGGATGGCTCGCAGTAATTGCTCTGACACAGACTGATTACTACAGTAACAACAGTCGCTCCTAGTTAAGGAGTAGCTTTGGCATATGGTATGCATTTGGGGAAGGGGGGGTACGAAAGCTTTTTTAATTTTACAGATTGCTTTACGTTTCAAAATGCTGGCGTTTTCTTTTCCTTGGCTTTATTTAGAAAATATCAACAACAGGCATCTGAAGCAAAAAATTAACAAATATTGTTACAGCTAAATGAATTCAAAGCAACATATATCACAGCTGTTAGGAGACGCCATACAATCGCAAATTAGTCATCGTTGTTATTGCAGGAAATGCAACATTTCACCTCATAAACTTTCAGCTAAATTTTCCCTATTGGTAAAATACAATTGGAGCCAAATTTCCAGTTGAACCTGGAACTTCTTTTAAATACTAAGGCCTGTGAGTTTGTACAGACTAATTCAGGGGGGTTTTTTTCCACTGAAATGCTACTTACACTGTGTTTGTGTTTTTACATGCCTGGTCCTTACTCACAAAAGCAGTTTCTGCTCCAGGTGGTGGTGGTAGATGGGCACCTGTTGGTATGGGCAAACACAGCCACCCAACCATCTAAACTCCCTTTTTGGTTTTGTTTTGTTTTTTTCTTTTTGTTTTTTTTTGAGGTCCACCATGCCTAGATACACAAGGTGAGATTTCACCCAAATTAATCCTTCACGTGAAAAGAAAGAAAGAAAGAAAAGAAAGAAAAGAAAGAAAAGAAAGAAAGAAAGAAAGAAAGAAAGAAAGAAAGAAAGAAAGAAAGAAAGAAGCTTGATGAATAGCCATCATCTCCTTAAGAAACGGTGTTGAATATAGTGAGTTATCAGTCTAACTACACTGCTGTATATTTTAGATCACTTTTGGTTAGCAGGAGGAACTCCAACAGGCCTCTTTCTTTCTCTTTTTTAATACCTAGAGATTAACTGTTCTGTGCTGAGTACAGATATGACCCTCTTCTATCTCTATTCAGATCAAAATATGCATAGACCTGAAACAGAAAGGTAAAGAGGCTTTTATTTTTGTAGTTTATATAGCACTGCATGAAATAATATATTCTAAGGCAAATTTTTGCTCACCCCTTATCATGTAATATAATGAATATTCTGGAGGTCCTTTTATTAAGGCTTCCTTTGAAATGTAAGGTAAGTGAGATAACTCAGAAACACTTTCACCTTCCAGTAAAAGGATATTTTCTAAACATAAAAATGTTCAAAAATCTGATTTTACATAAGACAAGACAAAATATAAAGGAATAAAAATAGAGTAATAATGTCACAATCTGGGAGGAGGAAAATAAAATAAAGGAAATATATATCTGAAGGACACTGGGGGTTTTTTGTTTTCTTTTTGTTCTTCATGTGACTGTTATACTCGTCTCAGCCTCTTTGGATAAAGTTTTAAACCAACATTTTGCAAGCACTCTGAAATTTATTCTTTGAGAAAGGTAGCATGTTAAAATTTTAACTCATGTGGGGTTGCATGATTTGAGTCCATTTCCAGCCTGCTTTTTTTCATTCTCAGACAGTGTTGTGAAACAGTTAAAAGTAGAATTAAAGCAATTTCTATTGTAGATCATTAACTTTTATTAAATTAGACTTGAATTATTTATGATCTGAACTGTTTGATCTATACTATATCTGTCACGGATGAAAAAATCTGGATGGCTGAAACGTTATCACTGTTTTAAAAAAATCAGAACTCTCTCCAAAATGTAACAAGCCCTCATGCTGTTTGAGTGTTAAGACTTCTGTGCTAAATACCGAGACGAGTCTGTGTTGTTTCTCAGATCTGGGTTCTGTGTTTGGATTGCTGAATTAGGTGCAAAATAATTGGCATGAAATAAAATTGAGTGTACATCTGAAGAGCCTCCTGCTCACATTTTATAAGATTAGTTAGTATATCTGGAAAAATATATGAAATGAGGGGGGTTTTCCATGTCTGGTGAACACTATTTCTTGGAAAAAAAAAACCTTCTTGTGATTCATAAAATCAGCTATGTAATTGTACACCTGTGATAGGTCAAGTGCAGGCCAGGATATGCACTTAATAAAATTCAAATATCATTACATCAAAGTTAATTATATACATTAGAAATTAGTCTAATTTTACTGTGTGATTTCAAGATGTGGTGAAAGAAAATAATATAGCCAGAATCACTTATACAATGGTATAAAAGCTTGAGTAAGTCCATGTATCATTAAATATAATGTGGAATAAATATGATTACCCATGAGATATGCTCTGTGCATTTCATTAGTTTGAGATAAATTCAATAAATGACATGACAAATTAAAATGCTTAAATTTCTTATTTTCATTCTATAGCGTCATCCTGGACAGATTTCACATTCACCCCCAAGCTGATGTTCAGGGTGAATTCCTGTTCTCAGGGAAATCTCTGTCTCCTCTGGGAGTTCATCACCAGTGTCCTGAGTGCAGCCCCTAAAGCACCCCTCTGTCCCTCTAAAGCCCCTGCTGAACACCAGACACTGCCGAGTGCAGCAGCCCATACCCATCGCACAGCCTTAACCAGGAGATGCTGATGGCTGAAAGGATATATTTGAAAACTCAGTGCCACCCAGAGCACACAGGGAAACTTTAAAACGCTAACCTAAGAAAGCGGGAAATAACTCCAGTTTGCAGAGGAGCAGGGTCTGCAGCCCAAAAGCTCCTTCTTGCAGCAGTCGCACCCCGACACCATCGCACCGACTGCGCGCTCGGCTCTGCGTAGGGCCCAAGAGCTGTGACATGGCAATATTCAGGCACTGAAAGGGAGGCTAGCAGTTGTAAAGCTGCAAATCTTTTCCTGTGAAAAAATATTTTCTTGTGGGAAACTGGCTCTCCCACAGATTATCCCGTACTTGGAAGAAAGGAATATTAAGGTATATTAATTGCAAAAGACTCATTTGGGGGTGAGATGAAGTGTGCTCCATTTTACTGAAGGTTCAAGTTAAAAGTCACATTAGATTGTTGAAAGTTAACTCCCCTTTAGCTGGCTCACTAGATGATTTTTTTTTTTCCAGTTACCTATTTAATAACGCATCTCTGCATATATCACCCCTATTATTAATAGTAAATGTGCATTTCAACATGTCAAGTTTTCCTAGCCCCACTTTTGCGAATTTTTTTTTCCAATATAAAAAAGCAAAGGCATTTCCTAGGGCACATGCTGCCAGACACCCAGCATTTATCTTATCTTAGTTGATGACTTTCCTTTTATCCTGAAATGATTTGACAATGACTCTATGATTTCCTGTACAAATTACCCTTTGAAAGTGGCAGTGGCGCTTGGCAGCGATCTTCACTTAATTACTGAGTGGATTATTAGCATACGGCTTTTTTTCACCCCTTCATTTCTTTATATCTTCTAGATTGCGCTGACAGTTCCCTTTCATTGCGTGCTTTAACTCACTGAATACTAAACATTATGCAGATTGCAGCTGAGAAGTACCCTGTCTACTCCAGCCCTCTTCCCCCACTGTCTGTGCTCCACATCAGCCCTCCTTGAAGGAGAGTAATTTGTAGGTCAGAAATCAATAGTGTGTCTGGGAAGCGCATTTGTGGGTTCTCTGCTTTGAACTGAGCAGAAATTAATGTTTTAAATAAGTGCTCATCCTAAAAGGTAGCAAGCTGCATTCCTTCTTTTTGTTTAATGTCTCTCGAAATTGTCTTCCTTAGTAGGTGCTTTTTAAAATTTATTTCTTATTTAATTCATCATGCTAACTGTCCATCAGGTAGCAGTGATTCTATGGATAAAATAACAGTCATTTTTCCTCCCAACCAACAAATCCGCAGAAGGTTGCTGTTAAGCTGAACTCCTTTGTCAGACATACATTGTTATTTATTATTTGTCAGTACAAGATAAATGTGAATGATAAATCACAAAGATTTCCCCCTCGCTTTCTCCCTGCAAGGATTCTTTGGAGGCACGGACACTAAGTAGCACACATGCGCATACATGTGCAGACATGTCAGGATTTCTCCAGACACCTCTGCTTCATGCTGTTCATCTGCTGGCTGTAGGGTAGTCCACCCTATACTCCTTTGCTGGAAAAGGTCCAGAATGCCTTCCTTGGTTTTAGTTACGTACCAATGAAGATAAATCACTTTTTCTGGTTCTTCTGGTACCTTGGTTGTGAAGGCAGGTGCTGCTGAAGTCACACAGGTCAGCATTCAGGTGATCTGTTAAAACAAAACGGGCTTTATTTCACTTCTGTGAAAAGTCTTGGGATTTGGAAAAATAGGTCTTCCTGAAATAAGATGAAAAGCTAGTTTCCTCTCAAATGGAAATTCAGTCTATTAAACATTTTAAATTCAATATAATAGAATACTGATTTACCTGAAAGCTGTGAGACTTACAACTCTGTGCTCTCTAGGAACGTCAACAGATCGAGCTGGCAAAACCCCAAGGAAGCAATGTGAGTAGCCAATAAAATCCCCAAATGAAGAAATCACATAGCACGTTTTACTTATAATTTTTCTTCACCCTGTGGAAAGCTTTGTGAAAACAGAAATATACTGATTAACTATTTCCATTTCAGTAAATCTATATTTTCAGAGGCAAAGACTGCTACTGAAAATGCTCTTTTAAGTCTCATCTTATTCACACTCACCGTCTTTAAAGCTGTGTACTGCAGATAGCCAAGCTACCTGGCCTTCACGTAGGTCAGCTCAGCAGTGCCTGTCTCTCTGCTTGTCCTCACTGCACAGCTCACACGTGCCCCTTGTCCTGTCCATGATCTCTGCACCACTCTCTGTGTTGGTTTACTCCAGCAGTGTACTGGCCTGGATATAACACCTTTGAAATGATGTTGTACCCTTGGAAATCTAGACATGGTGGACTTGGAAATCTAGACATGGTGGCTGCTTACATGCTGGCCCATATTTCTGCTGTCGATATTACCGTGTCCTGCAGCCGTAGGGAGGAGGAGAGAAGATCCAGCAGGCAGGACTTGTGCAGCAAGATTGATTTATTTGATTATTTTACAAACTCTTTCATAGACTTTTTCTTCATAGTCTAATTGGACAAAGGATCAGCCACCCCTTGGGGATGATTGGCTAAAATCCTAAAACATCCATTATCAAAATATTTTTCTACTGTACCATAAACATAGTTCTACAAGGTTGCAGGTGTTCTTAGTTTACAGAACTTCTGCTATTATCTTCCATGAGAGAGAAAAGTATCCCACGGTTTAGAAGAAGCAGGAAAATTCCTTGCTAACAGCACATTTGTATCCACAGGTCCACATATTTGGGTTCACCCTCACTGGACCAGTGCTTCTGGGGCTTCCCAGGTCCTTTGTAGGTCTTTACTCCTATGCAGGGACTGGGAAGCAAAAATACAAATATGGTAGGCAGAACCCTTTCACCAGTCTCCTCCTAATGGAATGGGTGCCCTGAGCAGCAGAAATAACTGAGGTAATTGGTCCAGTAACAGGCATGGCTACATTTTGGTCACTTGGAGTATTTTCTTGCTTCAGAGGATACCTCCATGCATCTCAAGAATGAGCTTGTCTTCAGCCACATGTGAGCACCCAAGCAAGCCTTGCTTGAAGTCCTACCTGCTTGGAGAACCCTCAAGCCCGAGTGTGGTGGGGCTTCACCTTGTGCTAACACAGCGTCACTGCGGACGAGCTTCGTGCAGGACCCACCAGGGCTCCAGCTATTTCCATCTGCATTCAAGCCCAGAGTGAAGAGCTGTTTAGCCACGAGCAAAAGGAACCCATCCACTGCAAGTGGGGTGCAAGGCAAGTGCTACAGTTCAGAAGCCCTAGGATTGTGCTGTGAGATCTGAGGGGTCGGTGCTGATCCCCTCGGTTTGGGCACTGACCCACAGAGCTGCCGCAGCAGCAGCAGCAGGCTGGGCATGTGCCGAGACCCCAGCGGGGAACCAGGGCAAGTGATTGTGTGGTTAAACCCCCACTGCGCTGTCTCCTGCGGTGCCCCGGCGCTGACCCAGCCGGGCCGATCAGCTTAGGGCGGCTCAGGTGGGTTCTCAGGGCACGCCAGCACGGCAGAGGCCCGGGCAGGGGCCTGGCAGGGGCCGTGCCGTGTCTCCGGCAGAAAGGCGCCGGTGCCAGCGGGTCACGGGCTGCTCGGCAGTGCCGCTGCTCTCCTGCGTGGGAGTCCAAGGGAGGAGCTGGGAAACACGCAGCTGCAATTTACTCTGCAGTCGAATTACACCTTTGTAACTGTGTCTGCTAAACCTTTTGGACCCTCAGAGTTTCCTAATGGCCGGTGCATTTTCACACATCATTTGGCGGGCTGATCTTCCACCTTTTAGTTGAATATGCTGTAAAGGCAAGGTGAAAACTACAGTGTAAAGCCATGCAGCACTTTATCATAATCTGATGGGTGATAAACATTTTGGGAGCCACTGCCTTAGTGCATATTTCACAACGATTTTAAACTCCTTTTAAAGAGTAAGCCAGACCCTGGAGGTCTCTTAGCTCAGTTCCCATTATAAATGAACAGAGTTGCCAACACACTGTGCAAAAATCACAAGGTAAAATCACAAGATATTAGAAACATGTATGGTTCTCTTTTAATTCTGCTTTTGTGAGTCTTTTGGGAATGTTTATCAAGCTTTTTCCTTTTTTTTTCTTTTTTGCAAGTATGAGGACTAGATTGTTTTTAGTGAACGCTGATATTCTAGTGTATGGGATTGAGCACTTCAAGAAAAGCACGATTTTTCTTGAGATTTACTTGAGTTTTTTTTTTCTTGAGATTTTTCTTGAGATAATTATGACACTTGGCAGGACTGGGTGCTAGTGGAGTGTAGTCTGCCAAAAGGCTGGAACCAGTAAGACCATGTAAAAGGTTATGAGCCCTCTGTATTCTTGCCAAACATTTTATCTTTGCTCACACCTGATCTCTATGTCCAGAGGCTGTCTTTTTTTTTCCTGCAGGGTACCACACATTGGTGTAAACAAAGCAGTGTCTCAGGCAAAGGTTTTAATTTCTAGCATTTGCTGAAACAGCTGTACCTTCAAAACACCATGCATTTCCAGCACTGGAGTTGCTATCAAGAGATGCTCTAGTTAAAAAGTACACTCTTGGTCTTTAAACCAAAGCTACAAAGAGTTTGCTCAAAGCAGCACAAACTAATCTTTGAGGACATACTAGAATAAACTGGCTCCCAAATTACCCTTTACCTCTCAGTCCCAGCTGGTTCTTTCCTCTCACAAGACAAACCCATTTCAGTCTTTCCCATCTTAAAACAGAACCAAACTGACACACCCATCCCTAGTCCTATATGCTTCTTCTGCACACCCAGACTCATTTCTGTTCAGCATCCGAGTTTGCTGTGCGCCTGATTCAGGACCTCTGGTGGCACCTCCCACCACCTCCACCCAGTGCCTCCATGCCCCAGTTCCTCCTGCTCCCCTGAAAGTTTGAGGTAATGGCATCCCTCAAAGTCCACTCTTCGGTTGTCCTCACATGCACTGAGTGGAGGCTCAATGTCAGTGGAGATTTCCCTCTGGATGTCTGTGAAGATGTCACCAAGATCTAGACTCGGTTCTCTGTTCTTTACTCCACAGGGCTTCAGTAATTTCATTGACAAACTCACACCGAACCCCTGCTGTATGGAGATCACTGACAAATCTTCTACTCCAGACCCTGACACGTGGATGGAGACACCTTTCTACCTTAGGCCTATCCCAAATCAAAACCTTGGCCTGTTTCTTAGAAACTTTTTCTGAAATCTTTGTCTGTCACTTTCAGCTCAGGCTGGCTAAAACAGAGATTTCCATACTTCTACAAAGCCCACCTTCTACACATTTTTTTTTCATTGCCTTGGATACCTAGCACTTGCCTGTAACTCAGGTCCAGCTCAGCTTGGATCATTTTCTGAACCCTACAGCTTGGGCTAAGTATATATCTCACTCACAGTGTCTGAAGAATATTCCCCAAGCCATGGCTTCTCTCTGTGTGAAAGAAATCCTTTTGGTCTCATAATTTTGCATCCCCTTTCTCTTTTTTTCTTATTTTTTCCCCCCTGATAAATGAAACACTGTCCCAATGGTAGTCAGTTGCTCAGAAAATTTTCCCAACCCATGATTTGGGTTTCATCATCTCTCTTAAGAATCTCTCTAATGTCATCTTATTTTCACCACAAAATCACCGCAGCTTATCTCTGCCTATAATTTCTCATGGTGTGATTGTTAGGATGCCAGCCCCCACCCACATTCAGCTCACTTTTATTTCTGTCACTTCTCCAATATGTAAACAAGCATTGTCATGCATTTTCCCATATTGTTCCTCACACCCAAAAGAGGGTCACTGTACATATCTACTCAGTGTCCTCCTTCAGATCCTTGCCCTGTAACAGTCTATTGTCATACTCACAGAACCCAATAATGGTCAAACAACTGTTGCCACTATTGTCTCATTTTCTTCTCAAGGATGGCTAGAAACAATTGTCCTCCCACTCCAGTTCTCATTTTCCTTCTCAGTCCACTCACCCTATTTTCTGAAACTCGAGTACTTAAAGAATGAGGGTTTGGATTGTCCTTACACGTGGGGTTTTCCTCTAAGGAATTCTGGTGAGGCAGCCTTGGTGGCTCCCTGTGCCTATTCATGTGCCTCTCATGATGTGTGTGTGTGCCTCCCCGTGTTACAAGTGCACTACAATGAGCCAGAGCTACTGTATAGGCAAGCCCACTTCAGAAGCAGCACAAAGTGCTGAGCCTGGCTGGTACAACCTGCTGGGTGTCACTAAGAGTTAATGCTAGGATCCCTGTATAGCACTGGTCTATGCAGAGTAAAACATACCTTTAAACGTCACTTTCCTATACGTTTTTGCTCACTTTGAGTACTGAAGAATCTCATTTATTTTCTTCATGGAGGAAGAGCTCTTGTTTTGATGAATTTCAAAAACAGTATCTTCTGGTGGCTGGCACACATCTGTCTGTTCCCCGGTACTTGATTGCTGCTTATTGTCAGAGTAGAAGTCAAATTGCTGGAATATCTATTAAAATGACCTATTAAAAGACACTGCAATTATCCTTATTTCTTTAGCAGACATAAATTAGGAATACTTTCAGTGTCACATCCTATTGTGTAAATTAACAAGTGAGCTTGGATTTCACCGTTCTCCATTAAAATCTCACAGTGGTTCATAATGTGGTGAAGCACTCCTTCCCCCAGGTCGTTCTGTGGGCTAATCAGAGAATCACGCAGAGCTGAGTGCTTGCTGAGTGCTTGCGATTTTTCCTTTCCTCTTCCTTATGCAACAGACAAACAAGTCAACCTGTGACAGAGTGTTGTGTTACAGTGAGAGCAAACTGCTGAACGGGGTCTTTTCTGTGAAACACCAGGCATTGAACTTCATCAGAATGGAAAATGCAGGTTATGCTCCTTAGTCTCCAGTTCAGCTGAAAGAAGTTATTTCAGCTCCTTTTGGCACAGATTTCTGCTACAGCCTGAAAGACCCAAAACACATCTTTACAGTGACATTACCTACAGTGTCTCTGGTAGGTTCCTAGAAAGTGAGGGTCAGAAACATTCTGCTGCTGTAACATAAAACCAGAGGGGTTATTGAGGAGCTAAAGGCATGAAGTGCAGACTACATCTCCAATAGATTTGTCCCAAAAATCAGGTGCAGTTCTATCAGGAGTTTTAAACAATTTCCTTTTAATGCCACAGAGTTGGTTTTTAAACAGCCTAGCAGATACCATATGCATCAATTACAGTTTTATTGAGTGTTGCTTGCTAGCACTGCTGAATTTGGATTGGCTGCCATCTGTTTAGAAGCCCGGAAAAAATGGCTATTGCCTGAGATACCATTGCAGGTTAGCAGTTTCTGGGATGTTCTTCAGAACCCGCCTTAAAATATCCTGGAAATGATGGCTGAAATAGCTGCGCTGTACCTGAAAATGTATCCTTAACATGAAAGGATATTACTGCAGGGCTGAAGAGATAACGTAATCTGGGATCAATATTGTAGATATAAACATTTTTTCCTATTATTGTAATTATTATTTCTATTATTATTAGCATAAAATATACAACATGATAGTGGTAGTTTATTGTGCCTTTTGGAAAATGTCAGTGTAAGATATCAGACACAAATTCCAGGCTAAAAGGGAAAGGCTTCCAACCTGGAGGGGATGAAGGATGAAGATGACTGTCTGGACAAGGGGTAGGTAAATGAATATGAATAAGAAGAGACCTTTCAGAAGAGTGCATATGGCTCATAAACCAAACTTTCAGCAGAGAAGAACTGCTGAAATGAAGAACTTTGTGTTCTCCATTCTTCTCTGTAGATCTCATGACCCTTTTTGCTTCCTAGTCTTTTGGCCCATACAAAGTTGTTTGGGAAATTATGTTATCTCCGTGGCTGAAAACAGAAGACATGAAAATAGATGATAAAAGAGCAAATTAATTTGTGAGACAGAGTATTTTACTCATGAAATCAGATTGAGATGTTGAGCAAATGATTCTGAACCAGCCAGCGATGCAGTGTACCATCCCTGCTTTTGGACTTAGATGTGAGAAGACTGAAACTATCTTCACTTGATTGCAGCAGAAAACTATTTTTTGCTCTTTTTTTGTGCATTTTCTTCTATTGTCTGAAAGAACTGCAAATGCTTGCCTACATTGCTTTCACTAAATCTGAGGTACACTGACCTAGATAAGTTCCCTGCAATTTTGATTTTCTTGATTGTATGGCAAATGCAGAGGGTTCCTAGAATTTGCTATGAATGGTGATATAGTTTCCTTTTTTGAGCTAGACACACCTTTCCCAAAAACCACTTTCAGTAAAAACCTGGGCAATGTGAGGAATTCAAATGTTCAAATTCTCGCTTGGCAGTTGGCACAGCTGAATGGATTCACAATACAATGTTATCATGCATTTTATTCCAGCAAAGAATTTAGGGAAGCTCTGAGTTCCCCATCCCAGATAAACTCTTCCAAGGGTATCATCAAATTTCCTGCTGTGCAATTTTCCAGCTCTGGCATCACAGAAGCCAGATGGGTTGAAGTGCTTGCCCTGACCTGCATTCAAACCCACAGTCAAGTATTTCTTTGGCTGGTTTTGTCCTTTCTCTGCCAAGGCTGTGACACGTGGTGGGAGGGAACACTGTCAGCTGGTGGTTCCAGAGGTGTGATATCCTACTACAAGAATTCCAGTGTAAATATTTGCATATACAAAGATCAAAATCACAGGTCTTCAGTATTTACATAAGTAAATGTTGACAGTCACTCATGTAGAGCACACATGTAAAGGTGTAAGCATAACCAAAGCAAATTTATTTGTAAATGCAATTGAATTTTCATGTGCATTCTGGGGAAGCAGGGGGAGGGTGTTTGTTTTTCCTTTTCTGACTGTTTGTATTGGCAGAACTTGTGTCCTCTCCAGCCTTTCTTCATATTATTTTGCCTGCTCTTATTAGTGTTTGCCTGGGGTATCTTAGCAATGGCCAAGATTATTTTAAGGCCTTTGTGGTAGCAGCCTTCTTTGAAAATATCTGTTTTGTCTTCTGGGGAAAAAAACCCAAAACAAAACAGAACAACAAACCAACAAACAGCTAAACCTTTTATTATGTAAAACATTACAAAAACAAAAATAAAGAAAGGAATAATAAAAGAGACAGTGCTTCTGAGTCCATCAGCACTACACCCTCTTCATAATAATATTCCCAAATAGTGTCAAAATGGTGAAATAAATACACCTTGAAAAGATAAAATTGTTACAAAGCACTAACTCACCATGGCTGGGGTTTGAATAGTTTGATCTCTGGAAGTTAGCAGACAGCAACTTCAAATATTTGAGGCTTTACTTTTAGCACATTCAGAAAAATCAAGCTTGCTTCAATCAGCTTGTCATGGTCTTTCAGAAGTGGAGGCATACCACATCCCTGCTGTCTTGGACAGCTAATGGTATGTGGTGCTTACTATTGCAGATAGATGTTCCCCATCCATTTGGGATGACAGCAGTGGCAGCGTTGCACTGCTCTAACAACAATATTCTATCCCAAGTGTGTCCTATATTTTATAGATTATATTATTTATTCTTCCAGTACTTCCAGATCCTGAAGTTGTTACATACTATTCTAACTGAGATCACCACAATCAGTTATGTAATTCAATAAGTTTATCAAATATGTTCTGTATTCTGTGAGGTTTGTTTTCTTCTGGAAAATGCTAGACTTTCAATGAGAAGAAATTTAGCTTAAGTTTCCCCTCTGTTCTCCCTCTGTGCTGTATCAGCAGCACTGCAAGAGAAATAGGGTTGCTGTGTTTCATAGGCATATTAAAAAAACCCTCTCAAACATTTCAATAAGAACCAGGAGGCTGAATTAACCATGAACAAAGAAAAAATATTAATGTAAATAAGAAACGAGTGTCACAGAAAGGTTGTGGTGCTGGATCTTCTGCTTAGTGAAGCTAAAACTCCTCTGCTAGAGCACTGTATTGCCAGATGAGGAATACAAAGCAAAGGAAGTGCAGGCAGAAACTCCATGGTTCTGCACATGCCTGACTGCAGGCACCCATGGCCACCTGGCAGGATTTTCCTCATTGTGCAGAAAGGTTTGGAAAACACCTCTCAGCCGTGGACATGACTAGAGGCTGGATGTAAAGCTGCAGATTTCCCTAAGTGTGTTATCAGCATCTCATATTTTCTCCTGGTCAGCTCCTGTGAAAGGAGAGTAGTTCTCCACTCGATGCTGGGACTTTGGAAATTGGGAACTATTTTTCTGAGGTCAGTGTTAGCAGCAGGAATCAGCACAAGGCAGCATTGCTAGCACAGTCCTGCACCCCTTGGTGGGTGCTGATGTGTGAGGAAGGTAAGCACATCCCCCACATCAGTTCCTAAATGCAGACAAATACAAGGTAGGAATTGCACAGAGGGAAGGAAGCACATTTGTTATGCAGTTATGCATTTCCACAGCCTTAGGCAAGGTCAGGTGTAGTCTAAGGCAGCTCCTACAATGGTTTAAATTGTGGGGCAGTGGGGCACTCACAGGTAAAAGTTTCAAGAACTACACTTTGGTCAGTCAATCATGATACAGTTTAATTCTATAACTGTGGCGCTCAAGTCGCTGAAAATGCATTAATTTCATGTGGTTGTAAACCTCTGAGACCAGTTAAGCTATTGCCTTAATATATACTAAAGCATGAGTATTAATTGGTAGGGGCAAAGATCTGGGCATCAGACCTCACGAGGAGTAGTTCATGCCTGCTGCAATCCTTCGCCTCTCATCAACTCCTGTGCAGAAATTTCCCCTGTGGCTCTGCTAAGCAGTGCACCTGGTCGTTGGGCTTCAGGTTTCATCTACGTGTTAGATGGGTATCATTGCCGTCCAATTCACAAAGAAGCTTTGAAATTGGATAGTTTGAGTCTGAGTTGGTATCACTGGATGACATACCAGTGACACCAGTTCATACCAGTGACACCAGTTCATACCAGTGACAGGAGATTGTTCAGAGGGGAGGGTGACAAGGGAAAATGTTCAGAATCTGCTTTAATAAGGCACTAATGCTATTTATAAACACAGGGGGGACATACAATTAAATCCTAAATGAAATATCAGGTGTAAGTGCAACTACAAATGAACCATTGATTCCTCAGACAACTATACAGTGCTTCAGATCTCCTAAATGCTCTGCCTGGTATTGGATTTTAGGCTACTTTATTACTAGATTTGGTTCAGTTTTTCTCCTTAAGTCTTTTGTGGAGATGGTTTGTTTTAATGCTGCTTCGTCCCCTTTCCCCGGCTTAGACAGTCCCAGGTAACAGAAAGCAGACAAAACCAATCCATTAAGCCATTACTGACTTTATAGTGATAAAAAATTGAATGTAAGACAAAATATTGATAAAGCAAATCAAAATTATGTAATGACCTTTTAAAAAGGTCAAAATTAATAGAAAATAATTCTTTTTTTTATTATTATCTCATGGAAATCAGCACAATGAGAAATTGCAGAGGTCAAGATCTACAAGCAGCAGCTAAAATTGCACAAAATTGTTTTTACAGTGCCAGGCTCTTCAATCCAAGTCAGCACCAAAGACTCTTTCTTGCTTTTCCTTGGTGCTCATCATTCAGTGACTCCTGCTGAGATAAACCCTGTGGGCACTAGCTGAGCAGTCCCTGGCTCTCCAGTCACACCTACACTGTAGTGCTGTGGGACTGCAGGCACACAGCACACGTGTTCAGGATCTGTTAAGGGCTTTTGTTACACAGTCTGTCAATTCTGGAATTTATTACGCTGTCTTTATCTCACTCCTTCATATAATACTTTTGTCCAAGTGGGCAAAAACTGATTTTACCAGACCAACTTTGAACCAATCATGTTCCTCACTCCACCCAAATACATTATCAGGAGGCCAGAACAAAATAAACTGTAAGTGTAGAGAGAACAAGCTTCCTAAAGTATCCTTATTATTTCACTGTGGTATTCTACTGCTGCCTACATCTTATTCTAAGTAGCTTTACTAAAGCCAAAGTAAAAGCATGCTCAGTTTTTCTTCAAAAGATTATAGTAAGAATGAGTAAAAGCTGTATTTTAATTGACATTAACATTGACAAAAAACTATCATTTACTTGCAGATAGGTTAAGAGTGATGATGGTTTAGAATCTGAGCATGTACAGTTAATGCACACACCAGACTATATTTTTTATTGTAGAAGGGCAGAAGTTTGATACATGACTTAAATCTTCTTCCAACACTATTAGCAGCCGCTTCCTTGGCCAGTCAAACAAAAGCATTCTGTCTGCATCAGTCAGAGGGGATTGGGAGGAATTAAGCTAAGCAAAATAGGGGCTGTTTACTTCTATTCTCAAGGGGGAAGACTTAACATTTCCTCATCCAAAAAAAAAAGATGGCCAAAAGGTGGGAGTAGTAGGAGCTTTTCCCTCAGCTTTCACAGAGGATTCAAAGAAATGAGCCCACGCAGGATGTGTTAACAACATTCATGCATGTCCTATAACCAGCTGGGAAAAGGAAACAAGGGAATCAGAAAAAACTAGTTTTTTAGAGAAGACAAAATGACACAGGAGTCAGGAGAAATGCTCATCCCCTGGAGGTTTGGAAAGGAGAGGCAGAGTTGGAGAGAACCAGCTAGGAACACCTGACATGTATGAAAACATATAAGTCTTTTGGGACAGCATTTTCCTGCTTGGGCGTCTGGGGTTTTATAGACAAAACTTTTCCTCTGCACCTAGAAGTGCACAGATAGCCCTCTCCTACTGGGAGATAGCAGAGCTCTAGATAATTCCCTGTGATTTTGACCATAGTTTTATCAGACTGGCAAACCACACGTAACTGTAAAGTGAGCAGTTTTTTTAGAGCAGTTTTTCCCAAAAGATCTTCTGCCTTATGCTTGCAATAATTGTAGCATAGATGACACAGCAGCTGCATATCATGGAAACTTTACTGAATGGTACCGACGAACTTCAGATCAACAAAGTGTTCTGTGTTGAAGAAAACTGGGAAATAATGTCAAAAGCTGTTTGAATTATGTTCTTTGAAATTAATTCATTTTGTATGTGCTTATATTTTATCTTGTATATATACATACAAAATAAAGATAAGTATATATGTAGATATACACCTATACATATACATGCATGCGTAATGTAGTACTCATGTATCTATAAACACATATTTTGTTTATTAAAGATGATAGTTTTATGGCAAGATCTCTGGGTGGTGATTTGACTAAATGAGCTTTCCATATCTAACAACATGTTCCTTGTGTTAAACAAATTTCTGATAAATAAATCCATTTGAGTTTTGAATCTTAGGAACTAAGGCAAAAACAAAAAATTATTCTAACCACATAAATAAGAACATAAAACTTTAGTGTTAGTTCTATTTTTGTTTAAAAAAGACAAAAACTTATTTTATGTTTTAAAGATCAATCATAAAATATCTGTTTTGATACTTTCCTTTTGCATCTGTGCTTCTAGTCATTCTTTAGTAACAAATTCCTAAATAAAAAAGAAAACATTTTATTGTAGAAATAGAAAAATTCAACCCCAGGAAAACTTGGTCAGATTTTATTCTTGGTCTGAGTGACTTCACAGGCAAATCAGCTTTGTTTTTCTTCAACTTTTGTATGGATATGAGTCTTTATGGCCTCTTTCACTACCCATGAATAGGGTCCATGAACAACTGCTAGTGGTTCTAGTGTATTTGAGCTTGACCAATGTGCAAGTAAAAGGAAGAGTGAAGTTATTATTTATTTTACATTGTGGGTGCCAAAGAGTCACTCCAAACCTATTTCTTCTCAATCTTAAATAAAAGATATAGATAGAAAATACTTGTTGATTAATACAGTCTTTATGAGAGAAACTGTGACAACTGAGGCAATTTATGTTCCTAAACATTGTAAAGATAAGTATCTAATAATTTGCTGTATTTATTTCTTACTAGGGAGTTCTACTAGGAGGAGTTAACAAGTATGGTAATTCTTACAATAGCTCATGGTTATAGCCAAAACATCTTGTTGTCCTGCTAAAACTAATGTTGGGGTGATGGCTACTAGAACCAAATGGCTGTAAAGTTTGCCTCTACTTAGAGTAGGGTTAGGGATTCAATTAGAATAGTTTTCTCAAATTGAAAACCAAATGCAATATGCATCGAAGTAATAGGAAATATTTACATCAAAGGGTACTCAGTGGTAAGGAGCACTAGTTTCTCACTCCTTCACCCGGGCAAAACATGAGGAGAGGAGGAAAATGCCCTGGGTGGTGCTGGGGAGGGCTGCAGTGGGTAGCAGATACCACTGAAGGCACCTTGCTCCCGTGGATTTTCTGCAAGCCTCAAAGATGCGTGCTTCCATTCACAAGCTTCTTTGTGAACTGAGCTCTGTGGGGTTCAGACAGCCTTATAATGTACTCCAAGGTATGAGCTGGAGAGCAGCCAAGGCCATAATCAAAGGCAATATTATTATCCCAGTGCCAGGTATGGAAAAGGCTGGAAAAGTATCCCAGAAAGGAACTGTGGGCCTTGAGCAAAACCACAAAAGCCAGGCAGTCAATGAAAAGCTGGCAAAATGGTTGTTTAACACTGTCACTAAGCCCAAGTTTATTGCAGAAAGAACACTGCAAATCCTCAGCAGGCGTCTTGGCCCTGGGGCTGGCAGGTTTCCCTGGCTAGGATGCTTGCTGCCACACCAGAGCCTTCATGTCGGGCCAGGCAACATGACCCCAGATCAGCTGGGGACAGGCACTTGTCTACCAGCCAGGGTGGGGGCAGCTCTGCAAACAAGACTCACAAGAGAAATATGGTGCCTCCCCTTACTGTATATAAAGGAATCAAAAGTTTGGATATTCAAAGCTTTTCTTTATAAATTTTGGAAAACACCTACTTGTTCACAATTGCTTGTCTTTAAGATTGTGCAAATATTTTACTACAGGAGTAGGAGTAAACAAACTATTACTTGATGCACAGATTTTAAATCCTCTTAGTTGATAAAAACACAGAAAACACCCAGGCTCAATACTAAAGGAAATGTTTTTATCTAGGAAGGGATTTTTCTACTTTCTCTGAAAATGCAGCAGTTATCAAGAGGTCAAACCACACATATCTAATCTTCTCTTTGCAGACCCCTGGTCTTCTGAAAGAAAACTGAGCTGATAGTCAGAGATGGAGGTTGGTCTCTTCTCCCACATAAAAAGCAATAGAACAAGAGGAAAGGCCTCATATTGTGCCAGGGGATGTTAGCTTGGCTGACAGGATTTTTTTTTTCACTGAAGGGGTGGTCAAATATTGGAACAGGCTGCCCAGGGAAGTGGTGGAATCACCATCCCTGGAAATGTTCAAAAAACACATGGATATGGCACTTGGGGTATGGTGTAGTGGTGGACACGGTGGTTCTGGGTTGATGGTTGGATTCAATGATCATAGAGGTCTTTCCCAGCCTTAGTGATTCTATGCTCACACACACAGCACATGGTGGTATCACTGGTCCCTCATTGCTTTCCACAGAACGGCAGGGCCTAGGGGGCTTCTGCAGCCTTGTGTTCTTCACAAAATGCTTTAAGCCTTAGAAAGCTTGCGAAGATAAGGACAAAAAAATACTCTTTAAAAAAATGATTGTGGAAAATAAACATTTTTCATGGGTAGGTGTGTTTCTTTGACAGTTTTCATGGTTTTTCATGGAAAAGCTAAAGCAAATCAGCCCCTTTTTCAATAGCTGAGAACCAAAAAATCTACTTCTTATCAAAAATGTTAAATATTTCTTAAAACACCAACAAAAACTGTTCCTCTAAAATGTCCACTGAAAACTGAATCTCCTTGTGATCAGTATTGCTTCTGTCTTTCTTTATCACCCATCAGCTGGGTAATAGCTCCAGTCATTACCTTTGCATTGTGTTTGTTTTCCTAAATCAAGCTATTTCTTCTTCCCACCAGCTGATTGACTGCTTCAGGGCTGCTGTTACTCCTATCTCTTCCTCCTCTGCAAGAGAAATTTTAAAAGGGATGTAATCATTGCTTACTTACTTACTTACTTACTTACATACTCAGGTCCTCTGCAAAACCATGGAAATATAGAATGAACACACTCTAAGGCTCTTCTTCTTACTTCTTTGTATATGTTTTAATCAACAGCATTAAAAAAATCACCCCACACTACAACTCTAATCTTAACTCGAGTCTGTTAATCTGTTATTAAAATTGTCACTATAAAACTGAAAATGTACATATGCATCTTAGATATGGGGTTTTAAAATGAAATGGAAATAAAGATCAGGGTTGTTTAATTTAAATTCTTAATTAATTGTTTCTCCTGTGTCTATTTGAGCTGTGATAATAATACATGCTCAGATTGTAATTCATAGATAAGAATGGAGCAACTGGTTTGCAAATAGTATTGCTAGGTTAGAACAAAATTTGTGCACAGAGACCTGATTTCCCAGTTCTTGGAAATGAGCAAATATTGAATCTTATATGGGTAAAATTAGCCTATAGCTATGTTGACAAAGTGAAGTCTCAAAAAACTAGAAAACTACAGTTTGGGAACCAGGTGCAGCTATCATCTTATTTTGTTAGATTTTTGTTCTTGTAATTATTTCCCTTGTTCTGAGTAGTACACTTGGGCTTTTTTAGGTTTAAGAAATCTTCAGGGTGGACATAGCAAAGATAAAATGAAAAATTTACATTCTAAACATGTGCTAAACATAGCTGATAAATACCCCACATTGACTGGAAATGTATTATGTATTATACTAGACTTCCTCTACCTTTGGTGCTTGCCCTGAAACAGAATCAGTTGTTCCCAAGAATGATAAAGGACACCCAAGACTACAGGAAGTTGAGGTCAGAAATCAAAAATAGAAAATAGCACTTTATGCAGACATTATTTTGATGTTTATTAACCCAAAGAAATATTTCATGTAGGGGTTAGAAAAGCAGTAGAAGCACTTGGAAAGGTTTCAGAGTTTAAGATAAATTATACTAAATCAGTTGCATAGAAATATAGTTACCAACCTGCCTTACAAAGAACAAAAGCAATTACCACTTCTCTATATATCTAACCATGCTCATTATTCATTGAAATACTTGGAATAAATATACTGCAGCAACCAACCAATCCAGACAAGTTGTCTGTACTTAATTATTTTCACATAAAAGCAATTTTTAAAAGGCAGAACAAAGTTAACATCTCTTGAATAAGAAGAGTTTATATTAGTGAGGAAGTGAAGAAGAGTTTATAGTTGTGAGAAAATGTTGTTTGAGACACAAGATGCAAAAACTTTTATTTCAAAGTCTGTCGTGCTATCTGAAAATACTCATTTTGGTATTACAATTATAAAGTCATAAGCAAAGTGACGATTATTTTCTACTACATGCAGATGGCTATAACTCTGGAAAATGTTAATTCGTTTGGGCTTAAATCTAAAGACACCTAAACCAGATATTTACACTGCCCAGGTATTTATCTTTGCATATCTAGGTCTTAAACATGTGCTAAGCACTCTGGTCACAAAGACACTCAAGTGCCTAACTTTAATATATCTTTTAAATACTATGTAAAAGCCAGTAATGGTAAATATGTGTGTGTGTATGTGTGTGTGTGTGCGTGCGCGCGTAGGTATGTTTGTCGCAGTGTATATTTGCATACACAAATTTATTTCATCTTGCGTATTAAGCTAAACCTCATTTTGGCAAGAGAGGGAGAAGGTAAACTGGTATCACGGGTCAAGAGGAACAGAGGCTACGCCTGCAACAGACTAAGCAGAAATCCTGCAAATAGATAGCCATTTTCTCCCTGATGAGCCATATCTACCCAACAACCCAACTTCCATCTCCATTATCAGTTATCGAACAGATGGCTGTTCACAGGCCTGGGTGAATAATGCAAACCAGTGTTTGCGAACATTGGTTCAAAGTCTGAACGGCTGTTTGATTCACGCTTGTTCATCCACTTGTTATTCAGTGTTCTCAAACATTCATGCTGAATGGGTTTCCCTTCACATGGATGTTTGGCGAATGGGTCTTTTTCATACAAACCCCCATATTCATGTGCAAACAAGGGCATTTGTGTGTGAACAAGAATGTTCCTTATTCACTATTGGTTATTTGTGCTTCTCTACCATTATTCTCCTTTTTGAAGTGTTTGTTGTCCACTCAAGGTGCATGACCTAGGTGATCAAATATAAATCAAAAATAAGAGTAACAAGCAGTCAAATTAGGCAGTTCATCACGGTCTAAAAATAGATAATCATCTGTTAAATGTAACCTTTTCAAAGAAAAGACAACTTGTAGATAGCCGAGAAAAAAAAGGACAATGCGTGAATGGGTATTTCCCCTAAATCTATCGGCAATCACTCTAGAGAGCAGTGCATTTAGTGCAACTGAAAAAGAGGAATCCCCAGTCTAGTGTAAGGTTGCTGCTGACCGGTGATCAGAAACAGCTGTGTTAGTGCAGCAGATGCCAGTCGCCTGCCTCCTTCTGCTGGACGTAAGCTGCAGAATGAATTGCCTGAGCCTGCCCTGGCCGAAGTGAGCACTCACTCCAGCTAGGTCAGAGCAGATCCAGCTGGGATCCAGCTGTGATCCCACACCAGGTGGCCCTGAGCCCCTGGCAGGCAGATCCCATGCTCGGCTAGCTCATCTCGGTGCCTGCGATGCCCTGGGATGATAACTACTGACGGAGCTCAGACTGGGTTCATAAGAAGTTTTTGATTGTGGCAATTTTAATTCCTAAAATAAAGGGGATGTCTAGAATATCTAGATTAAAGTGTTTGTCTGGAAGTGAATACAGAATTGGCTTCTCACCGTAACACAATTCTAGAGGTGCGAGACTTTAGTCAAAGAAAATAGCATAAGCAAAATGATCACTATCCAATAGCAGTGTTTTAGGTCATTCATTTGGCTATTTTTACCTTCTAGAGTTTTATCAATATTAATATTATGAAATCAAGATTCCTTCTGTGAGCTAAACTCCTTTTGAGAATACAGATGAGACTGTGTTACATTTGACTATCCTGGGCTCTCTTAACCATACCTTTTATTTTTTTCCCCCCAGTGTTTGAGAAACAAATGTAAATTTGGGATGAGTTCTTTGACCCTTATCTGAGAAAATATGCTAGTTGTGAAAAGCCTGCTCTCACACCCTGATACCACCAGACCACTAAGATACTGCACTTTATTATGTGGCTGTCAGTTATATGAGATAATTATGAATTATTAAACTGTAGATCTAAAGCTTCAGCAGATAGCAGCGGGCTATGAAATCTAGTCCCTTCTGTGACCAGGACTTGGTAAGTGTTTGTTGTGTCTACTGCATAAAAGCTTTGTGGGTGACTGTCAGAAATTTAGTATAGTCCTGAACTATAACCTTTGTACGGTGTCATCCATAACCAAGTGACCTGCTGCAGCTCATTAAAGTTAATGTAATGGATCATTTGCTTCTAATTATATTCATCAGCAAATTAGACTCACTTTTCAGCTGTTAGAGAGAAGAATACAGTTAAGTAGATTGAGTGAATAAAGTATGTTATTCTGCATGTTCCTCTGTTCAAACTCATCTCTTACATGAGCAGAACTAGGATGGGATAACTATTACAGGAGAAAGATTTTTTTACACATGTAGATTGAAGAAGTTTAGCACGTTAGAATTTTTCTTTTTTAAAGCAGTTTAACATTTTACAATTCTTCTTTTCTAAAGCAAGTGCAAGAAAAATGCTTTTTAGCTTATATTGCTTGAATTGCTTTCCCAGGAAAGACCTACACTTCACCAAATACTGTGTTCTGCTATTAGAAGTTAGTCACAAACAAGTCATAATTATTGTTTGAGTACATGCTGCACAGTATTAATAGCACTTGCCTCCTAAAATTACTTTATAATCTAAAAATAAGTATTAGTAGTTATTGTTTTCTGACATACATCAAGGTCATACAGGGTAGCACATGTGTTACTTAAAAACCACATTCCAGAAAGGAAAATATTCTCTTGATTAAAGCAGCCTACTTGTTCTAAAATCTTGGGAGGGGTAACAAGGGACAGTACTTTTGGTAGGAATCCCATATCCTCTTTATTCAGAGTTTGGGGTTTTATTTTTAAACCCTTGTATTAAATACAGACAATGTATTGAACTTATGTGTAGTCAGAATTGTTCTCCATGCTACCTTTTGGAAAAGGGAAAATATTTATTTATGCATTTTTAATATTTACTATTGGTTTATTTTTACAAAGTTAGTCACTTCATCAGCTTGTGGTCTTAATGCTGACATATCTATTCTCTCTGTATTCTCACAACATGGTTTCAGCTTCTGGGGCACAGCATCCCATGTTGTGGGATCTGCTCTTGTAATGATAGCCACCAAAAGGCATGTAATAAGAGGTCATCCTTCATCTTAATGCTTCACTGGCCCCAGTAATTTGTGTTGGTATTAAATTACTGATGGACTCAGGAGGCCATCTCAATGTACCTAACTTCAAAAATAAATTTTAACATGACCGAATATCTAAGTTACAATATAGAGTGTTTAGCAAGTAGTATAAAAAGGAAATGGTCAAATCTACTCTGTGCATATATTTCTTTTCCCCCACTTTCACACATTGTTTTAGCCTGCTTCCTTTTATCTGGTTCTGAATAGTGCCAAGATTCATGTGCAGATACAAATACCAGATTTCTTTCTAGGCGCACTGCATGAGCAGATTTGGCTGTTATTTATGCAGCCCCCTGTATCTGTGGATTGGGTCCTGAGAGGCTGTAGAAGAAAAAGGAATTAAGGGGGATCTGAAGTGCTGCAAACTGGCCATGGTTCTCACACCATCCTGCCATCCGTGATGGGCATCATCCAACACACCAGCAGTACTGGCTGGGGAGGGTAGGGCTGCCCCAGGTGAATGCCCCACGGTGGGTTCTCCCCTGAAAAACAAAACTGAAGCCCATAAGAGATGACAGTACAGGTGGTCTCTGGCAGAAAGATCCTCTAGAGCAGTGCATGTTATGTGGTTAAAATAGGGCATTTCCTTTTCCATACCTCTGCTTCAAGGGATGAATCAAGTCCCAGGAATTTACAGAGGAATGTGCTTCAGTATTAACATGCTCAGAAGTGAATACTGGATGCCAGGATTCCAACCCAAGGCTTCTCATGTTCACAAATTTTTATTTATAAATGTGGTAATGACATATTTATTAAGTTTGGAGTTACAGCAAGGGTCAAAACAGATGATCGAACAGGGACTGAACTGAATATTTTCTTAAATACTGAGAAATCTGAGCTACACTTATTAAATGTTAATAATATGTAGCATTTCTTGCCAAAGACAGAGAAAATCAAGAAGCTAATCTCAGGTATTTCTGACCAGCCAATACGACAACTTACCAGAGATCTGATGAAAACATCTCCTGAGGAGATTTGCTGTCCAGATTTTGATAAAGTCAGAATGTTTATCCCAAGTGAATCCTGAGTGCTGATAAAACTGCTGTCCACCAGCAAAGCAGCCCACACAAGTAGTGAGAGCAGGAAGCGGGCAACCTCTCACTCACAGGACACCTAATGACATTGCCTGATTTTTTTTATTCTGTTGACTCTTTCATTCTTCTTGCAGTATGCCTGCCTAAGGGTGGACTCCTCCCTTAGCAAGCACTGATATACATATTTTAAAAATCAAAGTCTGCTCTCTTTTTTTTCCCACTACACCAGATTCAGCAGTGCTGCAGAACTTGGATCAATATTATCTGGGGGAAGTGAGCAGACAATAGAGAGTGCATTTTTGTATGGTGTATCAGGGTCTATTTGCAAGCTGTTAGATGGCAAGTTAAGGCTAATATTCCTTTTTTGTAGTAGCTGAAAAATGGGCTGACTGGAGAATTTTCCATGCAGTATTTTGTCCTTCTGTTAAAGTGTTTGTCTTGTATTGAATGCTTCAATACTGAAAGTTAAGCATCTGCTCCAGTAGTTTCCTGTATCAAGGCCTGTATTTCCAGCTCCTGGAGTTATTTGGTTTCTGGTCAAGTCACTTAACACCCTTACAATTTCACTTTCTCCATCTGTGAAATACGGAAAATTAAAACTTAGCTGTCTTACAGTGGTATGGAGAGTAATAAAAAAATGTTTGTCAAGTACTTTGAGATCATAAATTGTACTATTGTAATATTTAGCAGATGTGATTCTATCACATCCCAGAATACAGAGTTATCAGAGAGATGCTTGTGTGCCTCCACTCAGAAACAGGTTGCTGCATGAGATAGACAGAAATTGGGAAACTTGCATGCAGTTGAAAGACCGGCAAGAAAGTTTGGTCTAATTTCCCTTCTTACCAAAGATATTTTCCTAATTAAGGGAAATGAAGGGGGAAGCCAACAGCATTTTCTGTCCTATGTGACTGGCAGAAGGATGCTGCAGTGAAAGAAGTCCTGCCATTGGTGGGTACCAGCAACTGGTGGCCTTAGGCTGGGGCCATGCCTGAAGGCTGGGTGTGAGCCACCAGCTTTTGGACAGACTGAGCAGGGTGTGGGGCAGGAGGACACCCTGACACCTCCCAGCTGCTTATCAGTCCATTAAGCTCAATAACCACCATTCTCCTCAAAAAAACCACCATTCTTCTATTTCTATTACAGGTCTAGACCAGCCAGAATAACACAGAGTGATGATTGACTTCCTACTATGTCCCAAATATTGAATACTGTATTGAATTTCCCCTTTTCTAAGAAACATAAATAAAACCTATTTTTATTAGCGTTTAAGAATCTGAGGTACCTTTTAGATGCAGTAGTTTCCTTTTTTTTTTCTCTCTTAGGCAAGAGTTCATTGTCCTTCTGAGTGAAGAATCTGTCTCCAAGGTTGTTTTGGAATAAATTTATGATGCTCTGCTGAGATATGCTTGGTGAGACTGAAGAGTCTACAGCAAGCTCCTTACTTGAATCTCTGCCTGGATCTCTGCTTCATCCTTGGGAAAACTAAAAACCTAGATCTAGCTGGGAAAAAAGTTGATTACTTAACGAAATTGAAAAATAAATGTTTACGCTTCCTGCAAGAGAGAAACCATTTCTTATTTTTCCATTGGCTGTTCATGTCAAAGCAATTTCTCAACAAACAACCATAATTTCTAGGAAGACTTGGTGGTTGTTTTGTTTTGTTTTTTAATTATCAATTTATCAATTGATTTATTTATCAATTTAAAGTTTAGATACCCCATTATCAATTAAATCTGTTTTACTGTAAGACTTCCAGTGAACTCCGCCACATCAACATCCTACCTATATGAAAGGATAATTTTTTTTTCATTAAAAAGTATTAACATTTATGGAGCGAAAAAGCTTTACTTTAAATTTATATATCTAAGAGTATTGATATATACACTGGACTTAAACATATATTGTCACTTGAACACCCATTTAACCTACTGTAAAATAGTTTACAGCTGTAAATAATGATTGTTTAATTTAGATGCCCCATTTATCCCTAATGTTGCATCTAACATAACTCAAGATGGTATGATATGATGACTTAGTAGAATCATTTGAGAAAGAAAAAGTCATCACAGATATCAGCCTTCAACTAGTGAAGAAATTATTTTTCTTTTCCATGTTTTTTTTCAAATGTTCTTTTCTGTCTTCTGGTTCAGTGGGATAAAATCTTCAAAACAAAACACCAGGGCATAAAAATGCCATTAACTTGAATAAAAATAGCACGGGTAACTCCTTAGTGACAACTGACTTCACAGTGTCAAAATCACACGATTTTATTGACCTAGTTGAATTTCTTCCCCTCAGAATCAGAAACTTACCCAATTTCCTGCAGGAATGTCTGTACAGTTTTAGTTTAGTTTACTCATTAATGTTTCAAGCCTTTCTACCACAAAGGAACAGACACATGAAAGTGAAAATGTACCTTTTTTTCACAGCGGGGAGCCTTCATAATGAAAACTTGGCATGCACACCTGAGGAGAACAGTAAAGCTTATAGAATTTACATATGAGGCTTGTAGTGTGCTTTTTTTTTTTTTTTTTTTTTTTTTCCCAACTGCAAAAGAAAGGAGAATAAAAAGAGAATGTGACATTCTGGCACCAAGGTTATCAGCAAGACATGCATTTTACTTCTGTGTTAAAGATGCAGAGAAGACATGTAAATATGTAATTTTAAGTGTTCAGGATGTCTTCTACACATTTTTTTGTACATCCATGACAACTGGTCTTATTATTATTGGATTTTGTTATTATATTTTCTCCATGGTGTGGTATAAAAAGAACTCAGTTGAGCTTCAGGATTCAGGGGGAAAAAATATTTTACTTCACTGAGAGGTTGTTGAAGATTCTAAAGCTGTGAGAAATGGATTTGAAAACCTTGGATGTCTTGTGTTTAGAGACATCTAGTTACAAGCCTACACGTTTTTCCTGTTTTGCATGCTTCTTAAATTTGGATTTTCACTTCAATACCTGATGGTTTTGGGGAGATTTTTTTATTTATCAACAACAAATTAAAATAATGAAGACTGAAATGAAATTAATTCACCTATTTGCTTCTAAATAAATGTAACACCATACTTAGGCAATTAAGGCACCTAAAGATACCCATACAGTAAATAAAAAACTAAGATGATACTCTTTTGAATACTTGTGCAAATTTAGATGGAAAATAACCCTCTATCACCATCTACCACTTGCTGTCACTTATTTTTCTGCTTTGTACTTTCTTCACAAATGATCTGTACACCTGTGTGTATTATTTAGCTGCTATATTAAAACTGAGGGAGAAAAAACAACACCAAAAACCAGAACTTTGTTACAGTTTAAAACCAAATCTAAGTTCTGACCATCACCTGATTTAATTCTCACAGGGATATAAACTCACTTCATCTGTCTCAACTTCTCCATTTTTATGCTGGGAATAAAGGCATGCTTCCTCTCATAAAATAGCCTTGCTATTGTTTGAAGTTGCTCATTTTTATTCTATACATGTATAAAAGCAGTTGTCAACAGAAACAGATTTAAAGGTATATTGTCAGCATAAAACCTTTTGTTTCATCACTAAAATGTCATGAAACATTTGTGCTAATGAGCCATGGGGCATTTTTTTTCAGTAATTCACTCTCAGGTTTCTGCTGAACTTTTCTGCCATCTCTGCTTGAAGGAAGGATCTTTGTGTAAGTCTGCAGATATCTGACTAGTTCTCAAAATTTATATTGTTTCCTATGATCCTTTCATGAGTTTTCACCTTTTTAATGCTGTATCTCTAAATACAATTTTTGTGTGTCTTCTAAGCTTTCCTCATATCTGAGATTAGTCCCTACTATCAATCTTGGAAAAATACATTCATTGAAATGGAAAAAGAAGCAGGATTTGTCTAACAGAGAGCAGCTACAGAGTATATACATAAAAAAAATCAAAGTAAGACAAAATAAGGCGTATAATAAACAAATTACAGTCTTTTAACTTGCCTTTCAGCAAACACTGTACAGCTTATATCATTTGTCTCAAACATAAATTATAGTATCTCTGATGCTTTTAAGTGTCTACAGCTGGGTAATGAGTTTTTGACAGAACAGTGTCCCCTTCTCACAAAAGAACTTAAACATTTCACACTGCAATTGCAGGTTAATTCCCATGGGGAGATGAAACCTTTTAAGAAGTGAAGTGGGAATGTCTCCTTTGAAAAAAAAAACCAAATCCCAAAAAACAAAACCCCCCAAACCTTAAACTTGCATTTAATTTAGTTCACATAACTGTAACAAAGCCTAAAATGAAATTACAAAAAGAAGGGAACAATTCAACACAAAAACTGCTTCAAGGGCATGTCTTAATATCTGATCAGAACTGAAAGAAATAAATCTTTGCACAAAAGCAGATCTCTAACTGGCAACAATTTTCAGGAAGGAAAAGGCACAGTCAGGGGAAGAATTTTGCATAAGCAATTGTTTTTGAGGGAAAAGGCATACATACCCTGATAATACACATCTTGCATCCTGTCCTTGACCATATGTATCCTCCAGCAGGGAGAGTTCCCTCATCTCCATCCTGAAGTAACCAACCGTGGCACTGACAGCTCAAGCAGGTTCATGAGTTGTTATTCCTTGGATGAAGCAGCATTGGATCCTGAAGACCAAGGGGCACTCAGTGCTCTCAAAGATGTTTGTCTTTGGATCATTAGGGGAAGGACATGGTTTCCCTATTGTTATAATTTGAGGCACATGGAGAGAGACCTGCCTTGGAGCAGAGGAGCCCAATTCAGCCCACAGCTTGCTGTAGCAGGGTGCCAGTCCTTCCACCAAGAGGTTGTCCACCAAAATGCTGTTTCTGGTCCTCCACACCCAGCAGAGCTGTGGTGCAGCTGCAACATAAGGCTGTGAGGAGGAATGCAGAGGCACGTGCTCTGAGGAGAAAGAATGCCCCTAGGATGTGTACACCAAAAGGGGATCAGCTGATACACACTTCTGCAAAGAAAGTTGTGAGGTACTGGAACATGTTACCCAGAGAAGTTGTGGAAGTCCCATCCCTGGAAGTGTTCAAGGCCATGTTGGATGGTGCTCTGAGCAACCTGGTCTGGTGGAAGGTGACCCCGCTTATGGCAGGGGGTTGAAACTAGATGATCTTTAAAGTCCCTTGCTACCCAAACCATGCTATGATTCTATGATTCTACAGTTCTATGAAAGAAATGCTGTTGTTGTGATGCCCCCAGGGAGGCTGGGGAATATTCCATTTGGGCAGAAAACAAGATCACTTTCTGGAAGTTACCCTTACATATTAAAGCCATTTACTGTACCTGTAACACTGCAGCAGAGAATCTCCCCCAGAGTGGTTGTCCCAGGAGGGACTTACCTGACATCAAAGCCATGGTACCTGATGTCTGAGAAAGGACTTGCAGTATCACTCCAGAGGCACTAAAAGACAGACCCTCAGAGTCATTTAGGTACCTACCTCCTTTGAAATCAGGAAGATCTGAGCATTTCAATAGCTGGGGGAATTTGAGCAATGGGACTGGCTTTCAGTAAGCATCATCATATTTTGAATTTATAGTACTTCCTCCCTATCTTGCCAGACTTTTGTCTTGCTGAGAAAAACTAACAGGATCTGTGACCAATTTGTAGAAATACACTTTTTTTTTTTTTTTTAAAGAGACTTCCTGGTTTAAAATGTCCTTTGGAAAAGAAAGTAGAAAAAAAGCTGTATTTCCAAATATCTGTTCTCTCTTCCACATTAGAAAACAAAAGGCAAATTACAGTATTGCCAAGTATCCCTTCAAAACCCTGTAGGAAAATGAAGATATGTCAACATATGCAAGAACCTATATTCTCTGTATTACATCGTGGATGGCCTTAAATTTGTTTGGCTCAAGGTTGTCCTTTGATTGGTATTCAAGTGGAGTGGTAAGTGTGTGCTCTCTAATCCCTGCAACACATGGTAATTTTTTCATTCTCTCTCTGTCTCCACCTGTTCCATGGTCCAGTGGAGGGCTGCAAATCCTATCAGGGGAGTGCAGCACTGCTAAGCCTGCTTCCCTGGCTCCAGTCCATCACATGTGCACTCAGGCTGCAGAGCACCGAGCCAGCTGCAGCCCAACGATCATGTTATCAGATGACGGATGGCTTCATATCAGGTGTTTAAACTGACGAGCTGCCCCATCTGGTAAATGATTTGGGAAGTCTGGCCTTGCTTGATGAATGGGGAAAGTGACAATGCCAATCAGTGTGACCCCTGCAGCTTCCCTGCTGCTGGCCCAACAGCCACAATCAAGTATATCCCACTGGTTTACTTTTTCAATCCTATTGTCACTCTACTGAGACCTAGTGTCACTAAATTGCCACTAAATTATATCATTAATCCAAATATTTTCCTTGTAAAAACCTTCACAAAATGCATACCACACCTTCAGCAATGTTGGAAACCAGATGAAATTGACAGAAGATGATGCAGTTATAGATGCTGGGCAGGTCTGTTACAGATGACTCTGGTGAGCAGGCCAGTGACACAATTATTGAGGCACTTTTTCTTTCTCCCTTGAAATTCAAAAATCATGAGTCTGAGCATCAGACATCAGGGGGAGATGTAATGTCTAGATTCCCTCCTGGCTCTGATTCAGAAAATCACATACACTTAAAGCATGTGACAAATTCTCTCTAACTTCAGCAAAGCCATATTAATTGCCATCAGCTTGAGACCCAGTCCTCAGTATTTTATTAAAATACTCATTACAGAATATGTGATTGAAAACTAACACTGTTTAAAATTACTACTGAAGTACCATTTCATAATGTGGTATTTAATATCTATTCAAAAAAATACATCCTGTCTTTGTTTAAAATATTATTATTTTACTACTTAAGTATGTGAAATGTAAATTACATAAACACAGGAGCTTGCACTTGAATTCAGTGTTAAATTTTCATCCATGTGCTGTATGTGTTCAGCTTAGTTGCACAGTGAATTGCAAACTGGCTACTTATCATAATAGAGATCAAATAATGGAGACAGGGCAGAATACAACGTGACTACGAAAAAAACCATGTAGGTATTTTAACAACAAGGTAAAGATCAGCAGCTACCTGAAGTATTTATCAGCCTGTGCACCTTTACATTTACTGTCAATCATTCTTGATCATTCCTTTGTGTATTATATTATGCTTTAGTGACTTTGTATGCTTCTGGATGTATGGAGAGACTGTACAACATGATTTATGTTTTGCTAAGTTGTACAACGCAGTTCTATCACTGAATCAGTGGCTAGCATTTCAGTTTCATTGGTTATCTTTGCATATATCTGCCTCAGGTAAAATTCTATCATGCTCATGGCATAAGGAATGTATTGGGTTTTATTCCGTTATTAATCACAAAACTTGGGAGCAGAAGGAGATAAACTTTCATATGTCACAGACCAGTGACATGTACTCTTCCTATTGGCATACACACATATTCAAGGGTTTATTGTATTTACCTTGACCATGTAATATGTCATAATCCTATGAGAAGACAGACTTTGCATGAAGAAGATCACTGGGATTTAAAATTTCTACTAATTGAGACAGGTGGCAAGATTCAGTTGTTATGCAGCAATCAGGTGTGGTTCTTCTTGCTTCTCTCTTGAGACCAAAGGACAAGTTTTGGTGTTCTGATATCCTTTCTTCTTGTACTGTGTCTGTCCTTTTCTTCCTCATAGAAACATTGCAATGCGTAATGGCAAGCCTAACACTTGCCTTTCCCCAGAGATGGCTGAAGGTACTGAGTAAAAACTTGCATGAATTAACAATGGGAATCTCAATATTTACTGGGAAACCCTCAACATATTTTCAGAAGGAAGTTCAAAGCCAAATGAGGAAGAAAAAAGAAAGAATGTTATTTTACCTTATTCCCCTCTCACCCTCCTTTCCTTTTACAACTTCATCAGACTTTATGAGATTTTAAGTGCCATAAAACCTGGTCTAGGATTGCTGAGTCCTGAAAACAGGCAGAGATTTCATTTTGAGTTTTGGGTACACAAGGAACACGGAAGCCTCTGCAAAATTATTTTTTGTAAACAAAGACTATGTAAGAGTCAAAAATAATATATAGTTGGTTTTAAACTGATTTGTATGCACAACACAAAAGTATAAATGACTTCTGCAAGATTTATTGATTTGTGTCAAGGCATCATTACTTTTCAAAGTGTGAAAAATGATCATATATTTATGACCTGCCGACTGAAGCTGTTTTGTGAATTAGCAAAAGCTCTGGAGAGGAGCAGCCTAATTGCATTATCATAGAATCAGAGATGGTTGTCAATTTTCCCCCATTTAGCTTTTCTCCTTTAGTTTGTTAAAATGAAGGTGCCATACGTTGGTTGAATTCACTAATACCCTGATGAATGAGGTATTTTCCCAATAGGCTCACTACGAGTATAAACAGTGAATTAGGGATGATAGGTCATCAATCATATCTCCTTCAAACAGATCTTTGCCCTGAGATTATTTGTTATATATTAAGAGCACTTACAAAGTTATCATAGAAAACACTCTGATGAAAAGACACTAAGTTGACCTTCATTCCCTCTTATGTGGTTTGTAAGGCAGTTTGTTTGTTCAGATTGATATCCCTCTGTGATGGCATACTAATACCTAGTTTTTATTTTCTTGATTAACAACCTTGGTTCCCTTTACCTTTTGAAATATGCATAATTTTCATAGTATTCCCTTTCAATATATCTATACTCTGTGGCTGAAATTCAATATCCGCCCTGAATTTTAAGTGAATACTTTCATGAATTTGAGGGTGTTTCTGGATTTCAAGAGCTATGCTGGTTCCATTTTTATAGGAAGCTGTCATTTACGCTCCTCTTTGGAAAGGTATTTAATCATCATCGGGGTAGTGTCTATGTACACACTGTACTGTAAGCAAGTGTTTCATCTCCATTGATGAGCACCAGCCCCTGGTGGAAGTTAAGCATATGTTGAAGCAGTGTCCTGGCTGGAGGCACTTTCCTGGATGATATCCTTAATTTAAACCAAAAAAAGGTCAAAGGCAATCTATAATTCACAGTACCTTTCACCTCCTGCAATGTGACTATGGCTGGCTCCAGCTGTGATGCTGAGTCAGTGGGGGAGGCAAAGCAGGAATTCATCTGTAATTGCGTCCTGCGACCAGGGCTGCATCACGTGAGGCCCCGTAACAAGCTGTGCTAATAATGTGCTAACAGATGCGGGAGGGCTCCTGCTCCTACTCCCAGCAAATCTATGACTTATCATGCTTATTAAGCTGGAGGTAAATTTGCCCTTCAAAAATGCACATCCAACACCCACTGAAATCATCAGGAGCACGGTGCAGCAAGGCTGGCGTCAGCGTTGGCTCAGCCTGTTCCTTTCCCTGGCTGCTTAGGAAGCTCTCCCATCACATCCCTTTGGTTTCCAGCCAGGAAGGTAGTACACTGGGCAAGAGTGGAGGAACAGAGTGTCAAGTGATGCTTCCTTCCCCACGTACCAGGTGCTCCCAGCATACACAAAGTGCTGCTTTTTGGGAGATGCTGGGCCAAAAGCTGTGCTACATGTTCTGCAGTCCTCAGCAGACTAGCTTTCCTAAGAATTTGTTTGGATCCTCATCCACCAAAATGAAATGTATCAGGCACAGCAGCATGACAGTGAGGGCACAGCAGGTAGACTGGAGCAATTATAACAATCTGAGTGCTGGATTTGTAGGGTATGTACATCCAAAGGTTGGGAGCTTTACACAGTCACTCTCTTTACCATGGAGCAATGCAGCCAATACCTCCAACAGTGAGCTGTCTGTACTCTGGAAACTGGGCCAGAAGGGAAAGGATCCTTCATTTACCTCCTTGATGTGCAGTTACTTATGTTGATAGAAAACTTTAAAGCTCTGACACTTATTTAAGAGCTGAATTTTTGTTTCAAGTTATTTTTTTCCCATCACATGCTTTCAAACATGGTTGTAGCCTGCACACTTATGGTTATGTAGTCTTATCTTGAATGGTATGGCCTAATTATATTGCCTTATTTAATTCCCTGTGCACTGACTCTGGCTGGAATATTTTCAGAACTTAAGTACATGACAGTCTTTTATAAGTTGGTTACATTTAAGTGCACTTATGAAAATCTTTTTACTTGAATATTAGGAACACAGCTTCCACTGCTCTTCCTAATCGCAACACCGTGGGCATCTTTCTGAGAAGTCCCAAGGATGCTGTGAAGACCATCAAATTACAGACATGCATTTGGAATCCTATTAATAGTTGTATAATAAAACATTCATACACATGCTAAGGAAACCCAAAGGAATGCTAACACAGTGTGTGCAAGTTCTGACTCACCTCGATGCTTATGGATATTTTCCCCATTAGACAACAGCTAACACCTTCAACACATGAACCTGTGACTACCAAAACGCTAAACGCTGTGGAGAGAAAAAAACTGATTCCTGGACTGAAGCAAAAATCCCAAGGAAGGCAAATTGTTTGTGAGGTTTTAAAGACAATTTGTCTAAAGAAAGGTGGGATCTTGCATAAATAAGATTTTCTGTAGACAAATATTATCACGGAACACATACGTGTGACTGCATGATCATGGGGTTTCTTTTTGGAAACAAATTCTTAAGAGACGTTGCTGCATTCGTATTTCCACCACTGGCACCTCACGTGTTGCAGGGCCGGGGCTGTGAACGGGGTTCAGATTTGCTATTCAGCAGCTGGAACTCATTGTTATTATTCAGCAGGCTAAAGGATGAGTCAACGAGGTATGATAAGGTCTAGAAGATTAGGTAAATGCACAAACAAGCTGAGGGAGGAGATGGCACGGTGCTGGCTGCCCCTTTCCACGCTGTATCTTCTGTCGGCTCTTAACAGCCTTTAACATTCACGGTGAAACTTTAAAGACAGAGAACAGCCTTAAGAAAGGGAAGAATTGCAGGTCTTTCGTGAGGTTAGTATTTCCTCTGAGAAAAAGCAGGAAGATTTAGGATAATGGAAAGGTGTTACTGTAATAGCAACATAAACTAAAGTGGGCGATTTCTAATTGAACAACGGGTGGTCCTGTTTTTATCAGTGTATGGTACCGCCTGTTTTTGTCTCCATGATCACTCTTCTTTTGTCATTCAGCTATATAATCACCACCTTTTGTAAGATAATCACAGGTAATTAACTTTGTAACTGTTCTTGTCCTGTTAGACTAGTAATTGCCGGTCTCTGAATCACAGATCTAGGAGGCTTCTCAGATAAAGGAAGATATGATCTAGCAGCAATTTCAAGTTTTTGACAACTGATTGAGGGCCGATTGTTTTACACATGGTGATATATTTAACGGCAATTCTCTTCTCGCTTTGATAGTGGGTCTGAAAGGTTAGACTGAAATGAACTACACTTCAAAAAATGCATTGCTCATAATAGTGAGATCTGTGCAACCTTCCCAGGCAGAACATTTAAATTCTTCTACTGTTTTGTTCTTCATAACTTTGATTTACTCTTAGATGTACTGCACTGTGGGTCAAGTGGAACAATTCAGGTCTGAATAAGGAAAATAGCAATTGCTTTACCAGTTCAGAACAAAAGTACATCTTACCCAGTCAGCTCCTGAGAGTAAGGTAAGCACCAGCAGTTGCTTGAAGAAGTAAAAATAAACCATAGCAAATGCAGTGATGTCTTCTTAGGATATGTTCCTGGCCTCCAAATATCTGTACCTCAAGGGCATTTTGAGATGCAGGTATAGTACTTTAATTAAATACTTTATTATTAGTTTTTAATGCATCAGACATGGATGAATAGGATGTTTTCACATTCATTCTGTGATCTGGAATTCTACAATATTGAGTGAAAAATGCTGTTCATTTTTTTGCTTTTAACTTGCTGTTTAATGTGATGCCTCCATTACTGTCCCTCACAATATATCCTATCTGAATCAGGGAATATTTGAAAACAGTGCCAGGTATCAGGGAAAATAAAACAGTAACAGACTATTTGAAATGTTTATAAACTGCTGTAGTTATCAAGATACATAAAGCTCCTTGTTCATTGGTAACTAAACATAAAAATAATTTAATTAATTGTTAGCAACATGGCAGAGGAAACATGGCATGTTGAAGCATTTTATATTCAATAACTGTGGCTTAGTATAGGTTAATAAAGGTTTCTCTAAAATATGTCATTTGTATTCAAACTTTTTATTATTACAGACAGAAGTAATTTTTGTCAGAGCCCATAATGCTGAAGGTAAAATCAGGAATACCTATATGTCATGTTAGAAATTATCACTTTGCTTGAGTTCCATTTTACTTGAGTTTAATTGAATATTGGCAGAAATGGCTCAGGTATGTGGCAAGTCTTCATCACATGGAACCTGGTCTGCATGTCTTAAGAGAAATAATATAGTCTGGCTCAGCTACACGTTACTGAGCTACACATGCAGTAATTATTTAGTGAAATTCTGGTACGTGTGTAATGCAAGAAACTAGATTAGATTATCATGATGGGCTTTTGTGGCCTTAAAATAAATAGGATCTATAATATGAAACTGTCTTCATTCAGGTTAATCGTCATCAGCTGAATTTTGCCATCCTACACATGGTGAGACTCATTTATTTCAGGGGAATTGTTCACCATTCTGTGCACTGGGAAAGATTCAGACCCACGTTGATGAATGTCGTGCAAAAGGGGTTTGAATAATGAGAGAACGCACTATTTGAAATAGTATATTAAATATGTGAACTACCAAGGTAAAAAAGGCTTTGCTCCCCTCTATGGCCAGTATCCATAAAGCTCAAAACACTCTTGCGAGGAGCAGAACAGGTCAGGGAAGGCAGGAATAGAAAACCTCTGCCCCCTCCCCAACATGTATCAGTGCCCACAGCATCTTTCTCCATCCTCCACAGGGACAGCACGGTGGCAACCAGCGCAAGAATTAAAATCACACTGACATTGCTTATATGCCTCCAAATCCCAGTGCTGTTCAGATTATGGTTAAATGTCCCAAGACAGAATTCAACACCTGGCCGAAAAGTTTTGCATCTGGCTTCAGTGCTTGATTCTCATATGAAGAAGAGCTGAAGGAACACAGCTTGGACTTCTTCCAGCACTGCCTTTCAGAGTACTCGTGTGTGCAAACAGAAACAAGAGGTCAGCAACTGAAGAAAGCATCATTGCCACCACAGACACTGCCAGGTGGGGTGATCCTGTCTGCATCTGTCAGTGGGGCTGTCACTTCATCACTGCTGACTTTGGAGGCAATGCTAATGGCTGAAAGCTTTTGTGTCCCTGCTGGACCCATTTCCCCATCCCACAGTGGGCTACCTTGGTTGTTGTGCTAAGGCAGTGTTTTGGGAAGAAGGCAGACCTGGAGATTTGCAACACAAAATTCTTTTTCTAAAAAAAACCCCCATATTTAGGATGGAGGCACTTTTTAACACAGATCAATGCACTGATCTCCACCAAATGGCTGCCAGGAAAGGAGATTACATTGCAGCTGGAGAGAGAGCAAACAGCTGGAATGGGAGGGCTAGAGGGAAACCTTACAAGCTTGCCCCTGAAGGAAAGAAGTATCCCATATCCTGTGGTTCTGCTGTACTTCAGGATAAACAAGATGTCTGTATAGCAGAACATTGTCATAGGATCAGGATTTCCTATTTCAAAAGTAACCATCAGCTTAGCCCCATATTTCTTTTAAGTACCTCAGCTTTGCCCTGGTGTTCATGTAGCAGCAGCAGCAGTTAATTTTCCTGTGACAATATTCTATTCTGCTGACATTATCTCTTAAATATAAAACTATTCTATTAAGGTGGATGAATTGAATTTCATTTCCTCTCACTTCAAATAATGGCATTCTATTCACATCACTTTCAGTACATCATGGCAGACTACGGACTTTTGTTAGAGGTTGGTACCTGCTAATGCTGTTACAGCAAGGGTAGAGATTTCCATTATAAATCCTCTTTTATGGTGTTTTAAATCTGCTAGAAAAGTTCCCTCCAAGACGAAACCTTGCACCAGGAAAAAAAAAAAATTAAAAAATTGAAGTTAAGAACGATTTGGCTTGGTTGTTTTAAATATCTTTCAATTGTATAAATAAATGGAAAGTTTATCAGTTCAAGACATATTTAAAATTTCTATAAATCAGCATCTCTTCAGCTCAAGGATATAGTTTGACATTAGTTCATAATGTATTCTAATTGCTTTTTGTACTATGAAAAATAACAACTTCTTAAACTTTGGAGAGTGTGTCTTTTACATGTCAAATAACTACTTTACATAAGGGGTTTTGCTGCACATATTCTAAATATGTTTTTATCCCAAAGAAATGTTAAAAATAACATATTCATAAATCTGCCTTAATTCATGCTTTAATGGTAAACTTTTAACACTTATGAAACAGCTGTTACAGTCAGTATTTTTTTTTGTGTGTTATAACAACTCCCTGTTTAAAAGTCATGATGTAACCTGATTCAGAAAAACACTTAAGCAGGGTTCATGGAGCAGAACAAGGAACATACAAGACAACACAGAAAAGCAGTCTGTTCTCTCAGGCAAAGTGGCTGGGCTGGATGACCACAGAGTCTGGAGAACGTGGCAGCTGTTGGCTCTCTCATCTCTGGCTCTCCTGTCATCTGCATGTCCCCTTCGGGCTTTTGTCTCTGAAGCATATGCATTCTTTAAAACACAATTTGCTGCATCACCCCTAAAGAAATCCCTTTGTAAGAGGCTGTGTCACAAAACAAGAAAGAAAATTCTGGGTATAGCAAATTCTCCTCGATTCTAATTCTAGCAAAAGATACACCGTTTTACCAGTAGCCACAGTGTAGAGAACATAGGCATGATTTTAACTTTGACAGTTCTGTTTTTCAGAAAAAACACTCCTGATTTTCTTGTACCTCAGAACTTTCTGAATTATGTGTGCACTCGTTATTTATTAAATATTCATTGATCAATAGAAATGCCTACCTACTCTGCTCTTATTTTCACGAACCCTTTCATTAAACCCACAGCTTTCCCTGGACCTCAGCAAGCATGGAATTAAAGTCCAAGCATACACTCTTTGAATGCACACACATTACATCACACTAAAACACACACAAGAAGCATTAATAGGTGCATGTATTATGACAATTGCACATTATTTTAATGTGCTGCAATTCTGAGAAAAACATTAAAACATGTAGTGCTCAGAGATTTCACCAACTTCCAACCTGAAGGCTGGCAAATGCCTTATTCCATGTTTCTAAGTGGTAACTGACTTGAACAGGCATCTTCTTTCAGACTAGCAAATTCAGGTTAAAAGTCAGTCTTTTTCCACCAGTCTTCTAAGTGGATGTTACATTATTTTACAGAGATTTCAGATGTCTCACTGAGGTGACCAGGAAAGTCACCTCCAAGGAAAACATATCTTCTAAAAAGGTTGAGTGAAGAGCAATACACATATGGACATGGGGAAAAAAGTTTTCATTTCTTATTGCAGAAAGTATCCAGTAAATTGAAAGTGATGAACTTTACAGCAGTTCCTATCGGTATGATTGGCCTCTCCAAGCAATCATTATCCTGGCTTTCAAATACTGTGAAGAAGGAACTCTTTCCAGTTATGAATTCACAAATGTGGTGTGAAGAGCAAAATGAGACATAGATAACTCATGAATTGCCACTGAACATTTTAGGAAACCAAATCATGAAATTTTATTCAAAACCTTCTGTGTGGTTTCCTACCTTTCGGTTCAGCATTGTCTTGCTGAATCCTTTACATCAGTGTCACAAACTGTTCTACCTGCATCGAACTCCTTCCCTACATAATGAGCTAGGAGAAATATCAAGCTCTCAGAGAGCTGTAGCAATGCGAGTAGTTTTCATGTGAGACATTCACTGCTTCAGGAACCTGTAAAAAAGAACGCTTCAGCACTCAATACTTCTGTCACCAGATGTGCTACGCCAGCCACATCAACCCTTTGCACTGACTGATGTGCCACCTCAAAAAAAGTTGTGTGTGATTTTTGACATTAGCCTCCAGTTTTCAAGATCATGCCTGAGCTCTGCAATCCCTTTTATAACTTTTTGATATCCTTGCAGAAGCCTCCTTTTGCTGATCACCAGAAGAATAACATACTAGTCTACATGGCTACACAATACCTGAATAGAATGAAAGTTATGAGAGAAAAACAACAATAATTTAATTTGATTCCAAATATGTAATTGGAATTCAGAGTATATGCACTAAAATACCTCCACGCTAAGCAGCTGTCATATGGCAGCAGGGACAATAGTGATACAGCATGTGTACTACTACCAGAGTAATTCAGTGTAACAGATCATTCTACATATTTAAGAAATACCAGAAAATCACACAGAAAATTGAACTGCAGCCATGCCCAAATGTCTTAATGTCCAGAAGAGGGGGACTGCACACATGGATAAGAGATGCCTAGATGCAATTCCAACTCCTAAGTAATTACACAAAAAATTATTCCCTCTTTAGGCAAAAAGCTTGTCTACATGGGAAAGCAGACTGGAAGAGGTGTCACAAGAGAGTCACACTGCAGACAAACCCATAGAATGTTCCCACGTTTGTAAAAATTTTCTGACCTGAGAATGTCCACAAAGGTCCCCAGGGTAGGTTTTAGGAGAGTGAGCAGTGTGAGCTGAAGTGCTTGAGAGCTTTTGCAGAAGAGAATGAGCATGGCTATGCCTCTTGGGATAATAAAGAGACTAGAAAAGAACATTAACCACCCCCTCGGTGATACTGAAGTTCAGGTATTGCAAGAAGGACTAAAATCGAAGTCTTTAGGTGTCATTCATAACAGTCATACAACACTATAAAAGACATGGGGGCCTTTAGTCCCTTTTCCAGGAAGGCGAATGATATAACAAGTAACAGGTGAATATATATATTTATATATATATACATACATCTATATATATAACTAATAATATGACTACTTCAAGGATGGTTTGGATCATCTTGATTTGAGAGGGCATATGTGAGGGTGTGGAAAGGCAACAATTTCTTGATCTAAGAAAATGTGCTAGTGAAAGCGGAGTTAGTATAAGAACACATGCTGCTGGTAAAATAAGATGTTCATGGGCACTGGAGGTCAGATGTGCTGACACTTCTGAGATAAGTTGATTGTGAAATTGCTGCATTAAAATTTTAGAAGAAGATGTGTAAAATTAAAAAAAGATAAATCTATCTTCACTTTCCTAGCTTGAGCAGTTTAAGAGATGCTCAGCTGTGACTAGAGAGGAAAGGATGCCAACTTTCCAGCGTGTGTGTGCACATTTCTTTTGCTCATAATTAATAGCCCCTGTGCTTGCTAAGTTTTTGGAAAGCAGCTCGCGGCTTACCTAGGTAATGCCTTCTGACAACGTTTTGAAGATCAGTTATGTCATATGGCTGCCTTTTAGAAAAAAAATTGTAATGCATAGCAGTGCCATATGGCATCTCTGAAGAATCAGCCGGATTGGACAGACATTCATTGGATAAAGTCCCACAGCACTTGGAAAAGAATGTAGTCCTGTTGCCAAAATGTGGCCTTTGTTAATCTCCTAACTATTATTGTGCAGAAACCAATTCATCTGTATTAATTATAAACAAATTTTAATTACTTCAGTAAAAGCTCATTATACAAATATCTAATGCCAAACAAGCTGCCTTAACCCTTTGTGAGACTCCAAAGAAATCTTTAGATGTTTGATGGTAGATGTTCTGTGAAAAGCTGAGATTTCAGCAAGAGTGCAGAGTACAACTGTGTGACATTTATGTTTTCCTCTCTTCATATTTCATATTGTATGTGTGTTTTACAGACTCTATCAAAATAGTGTGTCTGTGGTTATAAAAGGCCATTTACAACTCAAATCTCAGAGCATATAACTGAATCTGACATTTTCTATTGTTTAAGATTTCAAAGTAAAATATAGTCCGTTATAAAATTGCAGTGACTCTCAATGGCATGAATAATGTGACAAACTGTGACCTGTTCATAGTAAAGCATTCACCACCACCCAAGCTCACTTGCAGTTTCTCTGTCTGGCTTGTAGCCCTACCATCAACCAATCCACCTGAGATGCAGGGGAATGGTGTTTGGGGGTAGCTCAGGTGCAGCTGTTGATTCTGTGGTCTGCACCCATGAAGAAGATTTTGAGTCTGCTTTCTCTCACAGGAATATGTGTTTTACAGTAAAGTTAAGCAAAACACTGCAATTATACTCACCAAATCTTTGTGTAAAATTTTCATTTTTTATTCATGCATACAGATTTGTCCTCTTTAGCTTGGATCCTTCCATTTGTTGGAGTCACTTTTTGTGCAGTGTTCCTAAATACAGCATAGCCTGTCCAAGGCATCGGACACCAAAAAAGGGCTTTTCTAATCTCAGTTTGGGACGGGTGGGTGATAATGCTCTTCCTTGTAACTTCCTTGTAACCTTGTAGGAGTCTGAGAGGTTAACCCATTCAGACTGCTCTGTCACACGACATATTAACACAACAGGCCCAAGGTCAAGAAAACACAAAGCGGGACCCTGGAGTTTTGCCATGAGTTTCAGCTGTGAATGAAATCCAAAACTCAGAGAAAAAAAGAACAACTTTCTTAGAGGTCAAAACCATCCAACCTGTCTTAACTATCCATCTAACTTGAATTATTAGAACATACATAACCTTATAGTATGAAACTCTTGCAGTCTTAAGTCTCTCCAGACTTGCTGAAAAATTGACCCACCTTAATGAAACCTACAGGAGTTTGACATACTGAGAGTTACAAAAGACATTTTGCAAATATATATATTTTCTTATTTCACAGGACTTTTACTATCAGACAGCATAACCTTAAAAATTTATATTTGTGAAGGAATTTTTGAATAATATGTGAACTTGGTTGCTATCTGTGGTTTTATTTCACCACATCAACCATTTTGTCTTAACAAACATTCCCAACAGTATTCAGATTTGGACCTCAATAGCTTAAAACCAATACAACCAATTCATGCCTTCTTTCTACCTTAAACTTTGGAATTCTCACTTAAAATATAATTCTGTCTCCCTCTAATTTTAGTGGTTTTGCTGTATTAGCACAAATATTGTCATGAAAGCTAATTCCACGGTAATTAATACATGGTTTATCTCTTTGTTTGAGACTTTTGGTAATGTTATCTCTAATCATCAAAGTTAACTACACCTTCTCTATATTAAATTGACAGAAGCACGCTCACGTCTCTGTACGTAATGGCCTTATGACCACTGAGTGGCCTTATGACCAATAAATAGTTTTATACTCAATGAACAGTCTTTAACATTAAGGACCATGAATTCCAATGGCCCGTGCAAACTGTTGAGCAAAGATGTTCTCTGGCATAACATTCTGTTTTCCTGGAAATTACTGACTGAAATGTTGTGTAGAGAGCTAATTTCTTCTCCTTAGAAGACAGAGGGAAATCACAGAAGGAGAAATATGAAGCGGACAGTTTTTGCTAAAAGCTTGCTAATCCACTACACTTTTAGGAATCTATATCTCATTTTACATCCAAATGCACTGGCATCTTCCAGTAAAAAAAATGAGTAACAAATGCTGAAGTCCAAGGACCTTCAAATATTAAATTGCCATAGATAACTTCTTGGTTTTCTGTGGTATTTATGGGAAATTTTCATGTGAATAAAAAAATAACATTGATATTGATAAGTCAAAACTAGAAGCCTAAAATTAGATACCTATGACATCCTGTGATACCTCATTAGTAAGTGGGTATTCAGGGATCTACTATGGAGTCCTCACTGAAGTAATATTAATATATTATGTATAAATTTTATACATAAAGCAAGCAAGCTGTCAGTATTTTTGAACACAGATTTATGTACCTTTAAAGCTAATTTACGTAGCTTTAAACAACCATGATGATCCTACTGATATAAATAAAATGCTCTAGCAAGGGGAAGATGAGAAACAAAAGATTATTTTCCAATTCCCTTCCCAGAGGTTCTGTCTTACTAGATAGCTCATTTTATTTCAACTAAGTTATGTAAAGAACATGTTTTCATTACATCCAGAATAAAAAGCATGGAACCAGAAATTCTTATTACTGAAAAATCAAATATGCTGTAGAAAATGTATGCTTGAAAGTCTTAAATTACATTTTATGTTTTGCCTACTTGGTCTTTTTTCCCATTATCTCTTACAATTAGGCCTTAGTAAATTGAGGGTTACAGTCAAAAACAGCAAGGAAGAATCATGAAGCTGGCAGGACTGACTGTGCAAGTAGCCAGAGCATCTGTTTCAAAACAGTGCCATGAAATGAAACTGCAGGGAAGAAAACGCATCAAGGAAAGAGATGCATTATCAAGAAACCAGTGGCAGTCAAGAGGAAAAAGCCAGAGAAACTCAAATTGAAAGTGATACAAAATTTGGTGCCACAAATATGGGTGACAGGTTATGCACTAACTGGCAAGGTTAGACTGTCCTGGACTTGCTTGGAGAATGTTAGAAGCAAAAAGCACCTATCATACCACTATCAGAGCAGGCATGTGCTGAAGCAGCCAAAAAATCCCTTATTATTAAGCTCTGCCTGTTTTTTGAGCCTGCCAGACCCTGACCAGAGCAACATGTAGGAGTTGTATGGAATATGGTTTGGTGAACTTATTTGTGTGTTTGTCTTTGTACTATATTAACTGTGTAATAGGCAAAAAAAAATTAATCAGGAGAAATTAGGGGCAGGCCATCAGTGTCTGAGACCAACTTAAACCTCATCAAAGGTAGCAGGCGAAGCTAATCTGGGAAAGTAGAAAGGTACTTACCATTTTGCATGTCAGGCCCAGACTATGGTTCTGTGTATAGTCTTGCTGAGAGCAAAATACCAAGGGAAAAATCTAAAAAGTAGTAGGATGCTGTGCTGCCATGTTGTATGTGTATAATGGAGCCCAGGTACAAGTAGGGATAATACCCTTCTAAGGAATACTGCTTTCTTTCCCTTTATGAGCCTAAGGAGCTGGGGCTTCTAATGGTAACAAGCTTCAGTATTTGTGTCAGACCACATACGGCATGCTTTTATTCTAACAGCTACAGAGCACTCTATGATGGACCTTTGTGTCCTAGGTTAATAAAAACTTCAAAAGGGAGTTGATAAAAATAGCAGATGTCAGTATTTTTTCTTGGGGAAAAAAAACGCCATGCCTAGCAATGTGAACCACTGTACTTTCCTGGGCTTTTAATATTAAGCAATTAGCATTACTCTAAAATTTACCACAGCCCAAATTAATAATAGGTTCATTTTAAAATTCTTTAAGGCTGACTGATTAATACCGTGGAAAGAAACCATTTCTGCCTAGTGCATGAGACTATTTTAATTTCTGTGATGTTGCAGTTCCTAAGCTTATGAAGAGGTTTGGAGAAGTTTCCCAATGTTGATAATTTTACAGTAGGACAGGTTCAATCTGAAGGAATAGCTGCCAGTGATCCCTTTGGGTTTATGGCTCTTGTTGATGCCCTTTCCTTACAATGATGAACTTGCACACGTGTTGCAGTGTAGGTTTTGGTTTACTGGGAGTTACAGAAGGTATGTAACTTTGCTGAGATCTTCTTTCATTGGGAAGAAGAGCTGGTAGTTTGTGACTATTAAAGTCTGTCACTGAGAGAAGAACTGGATTCCTCCTCCATGATTTTTCCTTGGAGCTATCATTAGACTGCATTTGTTGGGTGGGGATGGGGTGGGAGGCCAGCTATGCTGCCTGGGGCTGAGAGCACTGCACTGGTCCAAGGCTGATCCCATGCCAGTCACCTTCTGGGTGTTGTGGCTCTTGTTCACACTGTGCTGCTGTTTTCTCGCTTGGATCTTTTTATTTCATATGAAGAACCCTGGTGAAATCCACTAGGTAAGAGCAGAGAACTATGATAATCACTAGAGAACCTGAGAAAATATTTGTAGTGTTAAATACCACGATCATGCACTTTATGACATGGTACCCTTATAAACACTTTGTTACCTGAAAGTCTGTGAATCATTTCCCCTCATTTTGTTCTTTACCAAGAACTACAGTTGCCACAAAACCAGATCTATTCTTGATTCCTTTTTAAAGAAACTATGTTTGCCAATTCTGCTAGTGGTTGAAAAAAGCACACCACTCAAAATAGTATATTTGATAGTGTGAGTAACCTTTGAAATGATCTGTGGTATTTTTGCTACAGATAACCATCCTATAGTGTTGCATAATGATATCCAAATAGTGAAACCAGTTTTCCAAGAAAGACATTGAGTTAGTCTGGAAGAATGACCCACCCTGTGTAGGAAGCAAATACGTACAGAAATAAAAGAGGCAACAGAGTTTTTCTTCTCTCTTGTAATTTTAAGTTCCATACTTACACAACATGAATAGAGGAAACGATGGAGGGAAATGAAGGGAACTCCCAACTCCCTCTACTGGGAAGACCCAGAAGACCCGCTCTGGACATCGTTCCTTGTCCTTCTGTTATTTTTGTACATACATTTACTGTTGCTTTCTCTGAAGGTTTTTTTTTGTTTTTGTTTTTGGGTTTTTTTTGTAATTGGGTCATACGTCAACATGCACAATGGATCCTATGTTGCTATCAGCAGCTTATTTCTGTGTGTCTGCAGGTGCTGCTGAATGGTGAGTGCTCTGGGTGGTATAAATCTTGATAAGTTGGCTTTGCTAGGATGCTGAAGTCTGGCTCTCATCAGGGAACTACTGTTGGAAGAATGGAGGAGTGAGGGCCCACAGAGCCAAGAATAGCACCCGGGCAGAGCAGAGGTAGCAATGGTCTTTTGGAGCCTCTTTAAAGGTGTAAATCCTATAAAGGAGCAGGATCCCCTGACAAGCAGTGGTAGCAACGGCACTGAGCTCCAGCCCATCTGACTGCAGACTGCAGAGCTGAGAAACCCCACCTGCTCTGAGTGGATTCACACTAGAGTATGTTTTGGAAGGACATTTCTGTGAGAGCAGTGGGGTCACTCCTGAGTATTCCCGCCTGACATAGGAAATAAAGGGTTTTGCCACATAGGTTTGTTCTGACATCCTTATGACCTTGATACTGAGAATCTAGTACAGTCTCTGACCAATATGTTGGCATATAAACTGGAGCGGATTTTATATTTCTGATTAAAATACAAGTATGACTTTGATGACTGACAAGAGACACTTTTTTTATTCCCCCAAATCTTATATTCTCTGTTACTCTGATTCTCATAGGAAATATAAGTGATTGGTAATATGGAGAAGCACTTGCAAATACAATGAAGTAAGTTTAATTTCCTAATTCACAAGGCCAAAAGTATGAATATTATTATAGGAAGAGATGTAAACCACATGATAGATTTTTTAAGAAATACTGCCATGGCACACTGAACATTGTCCCCATCATAGCCACTCGCCTCTAGAAGTTACACCTGTGAAACAGAGTGGCTCTTTCCCCTTTTTTGTACTGTTTTATGACATCCTATCAAAACAAAATGCAATGCTCTCTGTATTTCCAGACATGAATGTAATCAAATGGCATGTGTGAAATTAATAGTACAGAAAACTTAGCACAAGGAGTGATGAAATACACTTTAGCATGAAGAGTGGTGATGTACATGTTAGCACATCAATTTATCCAATGTGAAGTCAAGCAGAAATTATTTATAAATCATTTGTCTTTTTAAAGGAGGGCGATGCTAAGATGTTGCCTTTAACATGTTTGATAAGCACATTCTGATGTGATTTAAGTCTTTAGATAGACTCAAAATGAATACAGAGAGCCTTGTGGCTTTGATACCAACAAGAATGAACACATCAGAGAGTGCCTGATATGTAGAATTGTAAAGAACTGACAAATATGACTCACAGAAATCTTACAGTTAAAAGCTAAGGTAAATTTAAAAAAAATGTAGGATAAGTGGCACAGAAATAATAACTTACAAAAAATGAAAGCCTCTGTGAGGAAAGGAAGACAGAGAAAGAGAGGGAGGGAGGAAGAGAGGGAGGGAGGAAGAGAGGAAAGAAGGAAGGGTGGGAGGGAAGGATGGAGGGAGGGAGGGAGGGAGGGAGGGAGGGAGGGAGGGAGGGAGGGAGGGAGGAAGGAAGGAAGGAAGGCAGGAAGGCAGGAAGGCAGGAAGGCAGGCAGGAAGGAAGGAAGGAAGGAAGGAAGGAAGGAAGGAAGGAAGGAAGGAAGGAAGGAAGGAAGGAAGGAAGGAAGGCAAACTTGATCACCCCTTATCAAGGAAATGGGACAGAACCAACACATACACAAACCAGAGATCACAGGGTGACTGTGTGTCCACATAGATGGAGGAAGATGACAGCTCTCACCTGCAAATGTGCAGAAGGAGTGAATGCTCTCAGGCATCCCCTTATTTTAAGGTGTGCTTTACCTTTACTGTGGATCAGGAACCTCAGTCGCCAGTATGAAGTAACTGAGGACAGGTAAGCAGATGAAATGTAAAGAAGCCAATGCTGCCAAGCCCAGTTTTGATTTCCTTGTCCTGACTTCCCTGAGGACAGTGACAGTAGTTCCCACTTTGCTTTGGTGATGAGGGATCGGGCTGGTCCTGAGAGTTTCAGTTGGACACTCTGGCTTTAAGCAGAAAAAAGGTGAGACAGGTCTAGGATATGAGCACTTTGAAATTATTTACAGTAGCCCAGGAGAAATGTGGAAGCACTCTGGAAAGTATTCCTTATGTTTTCATTAAGAACAAAGAAAAATAAATCCTCTCTCTTACATTTTTGTTTGATTTTTCTTTCTACGTAAGTCTAAATATCTAAGGCTACACTGAAGAACCCCACAGCAGTGGTCAAAAGCTCAGCTGGATGGAGACATACCACACTCTGAATCAAAATCTGCTGCAGTTATTCGGGAAAAGATTATTTTCCCCCTCTAATAATGTCACTATTAGGTAAATCTTTCAAAGAGGTTTTGCACAGTGAACAGAGCAGATAAGGCCAGTTTGGTGAAATATGTCAAATTCAGTAAAAAGTTGTTTAACCCAGTTGAAGTGGTATATGTTCCTCTCGTGCCAAGTATCATGTAAAGTTGTATTTTCCACAATTTGAAAGAAATCATTTAGGATGAACTACAGATTAGAGCTCGGATCTGAACTGTTTCTTTTCTGACATCAGTTGTTGTGAAAATACCCCATAAGTAGACTTAAAATGTCTTTTCTTACTCTTTTCTTGTCAGCAGGAAGTTGATTCACAATCAACCATCTTCCAACAATCTTACAAGATGCAGGTAGAAACTCAGACAAGATCTACTTCATCATGACAGTGCTGAAACAGTACATAATTTAGAAATACTGTTTTGATCATCAGACTGGCATCACAGATATCTCAGAATTATTCCAAAGGACTTCCTATGAGCCCTAAAGGGCTCTTTACTATATAATTATAGTAATAGGTTATTGGGAGTTTGAGAAAGATTGCAACATTAAAGTTAACACAAGTTGTGAAGGTCATGTAAGCTGCTGGACTTAAGCAGCAGGAAATACAGGCTATGTCAGTCAGGATATGTGACAGACGTGAAGTAAAATGGAGGTAGAAAAAAAAATCAAGACTATATTTGAAATACTACCATATAAAAATATATCAGAACTAGCGCAGTTCATCAGCATGATAAAATTTGAAGCAAATTCATACTTAAACTCTCATTAAAAAGGCCAATCTTTTTTATTAACTGCTTAGAACAGACACTGAAAATAAACAGGATGAAGAACAGGAGTGTGTTTTTGAGAGTTTAAAGACTCTATTGACTACATTCTAAGTTCTGGCATTTTATGATATTTCTCTGTCTACAGCTGTTTCAGCAGATGCCAGCAGCTATGGTCCTGGTATGGTGCTACTCCAATTACATGGACATGATTGGAAACCTGTAGCTTATTGTTCCAGATAGATTTCAGATGCCAAAACCAAGCACAATCCAATAGAGAGAGAATATTGGGCAACCATATGGGCACAAAAAGAATGATATAGCATGTTCTTGGTCTTGATAATGTCTAATGACAGGCCCATGATTCCCATGTTATTAATAGGGTACTCTTTAGACTATAGAGATAATTCACTCATTTGAAATACAGACTAATTCCCCTGCTGCAAAATCTGTTCACATTAAGCTCATCTGGAAACTCATGGAGATGACTCTTGCCAGTAGAAGTGGTCATGAAAGCCAAAGTGCAAGTTGCTGTCCTTTTGATGCACTGGCATCACTGCAGAAACCAGATGTGTTAAACTAATCACATGTGGTTTTCGCACTATTGCTACACAGGTTTTAGTGATCTAACTCTGCTAGCTCTGGCATTTATCAGTGGTCATCCATGGCTTCAGCAGGCAGACAAAGCCCAAGACTATTTGCCCATAACTAACAACTCTTCAGGTTTCCTGTATCTCTTTTCTAAGAATTGTACTTTGCCCTTTAGAAGTGAAGTTATTACATTAAGAAACATTAGTGACGCTGATATTTACTCAGTTGAAAAGCAGTATATAGGTACAAGAGTTCCAGGTAAGTAGCTCCAAAATCTTGGGATAAAATCAGAAATCTTGTGATATCTAGGGGAAAAAAAAATCTGAGAAATCTCATACAAAATGCGAGACTCAACATTCAATGGGAGACTTCAGGAAATAATAGTGAAAGCAGCGTCTGAAGTAGAAAAATGCCTGGTTGGTTACTTGAGGTTTCTTGTTTTTAGTTTCTTTCTGTTTTTTTGATTTTAAGATGTGTGACTATCCTGCTTCTCACTCATTCCACACAGAAGTAAAACACTGAAAAGTTCATATATATCTATATATATAGATATGATCATATATGTGCATGCATATATATATATATATATATGTGAGCTAGATGTTCTGTGAGCTATACAAAGCCTGTGAGCCCTAATTCAATAGCTTTTTTTGATGTGGAATAACCCCCAATACACAACAACCAACCTGATAAAAATCTGCCATTTTTTATGGCTCTGCTTAAAGGCCTTCAGATGAACAGATGTTAACTCTAGGAATCCTCAAAATTTCTTCTTTAGCTATTGGAATGAATCCCAAAGTTTATGCAAACTCATTAGGAAACCTTGTTCTGATATATCTGAATGGGCAAGTATATTAGACTCCCTCAGTTTTTTTCACTGCCTGTTACTGACCTCTGAAATGCTGATCAAGTGACAGTCATACTAATAAGGAGATAAATTTTGTTGAGAATGCTAAATTTAATAAACAGAAACCTCTAGCTTTGAAATCGTAAATCTGAAGGAATCAATTTCATAGAAGTCACAGAAAACAGAGAAACTGACTTCATGTTGAAATCACTGAAGCCTACAGTTCATCAGGAACTGCAATTTGCTGTCATGTAGCAAATTTCACTAGAAGATTGTTTATGGATTGAGAAAGTAAAGGGAGGGCCTGGGGAGATGTATGCTGTTTCCTCAAAACTATACGAGAAGACAAACAAGCAAAACTGGGAAGCTTCCAGGCAAAAAATGTTAAGAAGAGAAATAGGCTTTTATTAAGTAAAGTTTGAATAATTACTCACTGTGACAAGAGGGAAATATTTGTTCACCTTCTCCCAGTGATCTGGTCAGTATAAAAACCTTTTCATTATACAAACTACAGAATTTTTAAAAGGACAAAGTGGAAGCTCATGCCACGTCGCCAAATAAGAAATAGAAATTATTCATTAACTCTAATTTAAAATCTGAAACTTTTTAAAAAGTTTTCCTTGCAGATTTGTTACATTAGAGCTGAAGAACAGAACCAACTGTAAGTTCCTCCTTTGGCTGCATCATCCAGGGAAGATGTCACAGCCTTGAGACTGAGAGCCAGCCACCACTTACATGGCTCTGTACAACGCAGGTATCAATATCCTTCCCCAAACTAACAGACACCACAGTGACATCAGAAATGAAGATATCTAATCAGAAGTGCTCATTTCTGACATGACACCTCTCAAAAAAGCTTATTTTCTTGTTGAGATGCTTAGAAAGTGGCAGGGGCTGCTGTAAGCTGGACCTTTTGCAGCACCACATCCTGTAGGTGGTGAAAGCGGCTCTGAAGTCACAGTTTCTTGGGTCTCTTGGATGATTTAGAGACACAGTTTATAAGTTGTGTCATTGCTGCCAGAGAAAAAAACACAAGTCAAACCAGGGGAAGTACTCCTTTCTATATTTGAACATGTTTTTGTATTGCAGACTAAAGATAGTTTCTAGTTTTGAAATTTTTCAAAATGCCTTCTAAATTTGACTTACCTGGTTTCTGTTATGTAGGACACAACTATCAAATATAATATGGGGTTTTTTCTTCACCATGGTTAAAAGGAAAGTAATTATGTAAGAAGAAAAGAAGTTTGAGCTAAAAAAACATTATTTGAAAAGAACAGTATTTTTAGTAATAAGGTTTGTGAGTGTTCTAGTTCAGCTCCTTTCCTAAGAAATCAGTGGCCAAACATGTCAGTTATTTCAGGGAGACAGAATCAGGTTGTTTCTGGAGACGGGCAATAAATTATTATGGCACTTCACATGAGGTTTTGACAAATGCAGCAGCACCTAATTTCAAGAAAAGTTCCAGCAAACTGATGGAGCATACACCAGAATTCAACTAAAGGTGGCTGAATTTAGCTCTTTAACCATACAACTTGTGGATTTTCTTAGATATTCTCATTGCTACTTTCCCTTTAAAATGTAATTTTGCACATTGCACCGTGTAGTGTTAAAAGTGTTATGTTTATTTCCTCATTTTTCTATAAATAATGTCTCACACTGTGCTTTGTTATTTCTGAATATTTCTGAATTATGTTTTATTTACTTCCTATGTCCTCTTGCATTTTTAAAAGTTTTCAAAAAGAAAGCTTTTTCCAGTGAAAGGGGAAAAAAACACTTCTCTCTTCTGTAACACATCATTTTTTCATTACTTCTACTTTTCCTGTTTGTCTGAAAGGAGAAATAATAAGTGACTGATGTATCAAAGCATCTTCCCTGTAATGACGTGCATATGAGACAACATTTTAAGTTGTTATTGATCTGCAAATAACAATTCCTGAGAAAAACAGATTTCATCAGTTTCTTTCTAAAAATAAACTAGGCTTTAAATAGAGTCCAACAAATGCAGTAATATCAGACTCAATTATCTAGCTGAGTTTTTTTCACAGCAGTTTGAAACATTGAAATACCATCTTTGTTCACTATGATACTTGATTTTTAGGTTTTTTTTTTAAATAAAATATCTACTTTATGTTCATATGTATTTTTCAGCTTAAGCGGCGAACTACGTCCTCATTAGTACTTGAGTTTTTAATAGTTATTTTGTGAATTCTAACCTAGCCATGGAAGCCATGGACTATATCTAAGCAAGCTTTTGATTCACATATGAACAGTTATAACATATGAGTGTATACACAATACAATGTAAATACAGTGTAAAGGGAAATAGAATACCAACATATCTAGGTGGCTTTTAGAGTATTTCTGGACCTCTGTGAGGAGTTTCTCAGGTTATAGAGACACATGGATTTTTAAACCCACCACTACAATAAAAGTTGTCTTCAAGAAAAGACTTTTTCTTGTTTTCAAGACAGCAGCTTTAAAACCTACCTTTGTTTAACTTAGTTTGATGCAAATATAAACAGTGGTTAGGGGGGATGTGGAAAATGCGGTTTCAGTTACATCATACTGAGGTCATGATATTAATAGAGTTCCCAGCTTAGACCAGTTTGTTTTTATTTACAGCTGGAGACATGGAGATCTGATATACCAAGAGAGGACTTCAGCTCTCTTTATGAAATCCGAATGGGCCAGATTTTCCATACAGAAGCAGGATTAGTATATTGGTTAGTTACAGCCAGCAGGGAAATGCAGTTTTATTCCCAATTTAAGCATGTATGTAAGTGGAATAATGTACTGTCCACATGTCAGTGAAAAAGATAAGAGAGTTATGTTGTTAGCCTTCCATATACAAAATGTCACTGTACTTTTTAGGGGACGTAGCACTGAGGGACTATGTATACACAAAAGGAAACCTGGAACAGATCATGCACCTTGGATCCATTACCTCATAGTAGCCGTGAACCATTATGTACATTACAGATGGTTGCTGTCTCTAGTTAAACAGTAGGTATATTTAAAAAGGGAACGTGCTGGCCTTCAGAGATTGTCCTAAGAGAAGTCTCCCCTCCACCTTGGAGGAAAGGGTCCCTCAGCCTGTAGCTCAACTGTTGAGGGACTTCTAGTGGTGTTTAGGAAAGCAGCTTCATGGCTGCTTATTTTATTACTGTCTGATATCAGACCACTATTGTTTATTGCAGGTGGCTGCCCGGCAGGTGGGAAGTTGAGGAACTGTATGCATGTGTGTTAGGGCAACGGTTTCCCCTTGCTAGGCGAGGTATCCCGTGTGCGAGTGTGTGCGTGTGCTGCGTGGCAGTTAATACAGCACTTATTGCTTCCAGGAACCTCAACAGCAAAATGCTTCCTGCACTGTGACAGTGATGAAAAACAAATTTATTCTTTCTATTTTGGTGTTTTTGTGTTTGTTAAAGAAGAAGCACCAAGCCTGTATTATTTCAGCACAATCTATTCTCTTGGTTTCAGCACAGACAAAAATATCTCAGCAGGAAAATAAATACTTTATATTTAAAAATACATTTAAATATTAAATTGATGAATATTCAATACCTATTTGTTTGCATAACTGAAACATAGACAATGGATTCAGACAAGATAAGCTTTTTGCTTCTGTAAAAAAGAAACTTTTCAAATCATTTTTTGTCTTTTTTTGCTTGGTGTGCTTTATTTAACCAGGAGAATTTTTTTTTCTTGAAAAGATCTGGGTTTTAATAAGAAGCCATATTTCACTGAAAATGAGTGACAAAGCTGGCATTCCCACAAATGACTGCCAATATATTATTTTTGTTTATGTGATCTTTCCAAAATAACCCAGCTCCCCTTTTTCTGTCACTGTGCATATATTCTTCTGCAAAGTGCTTCAGGATGCTGCAAAATTAAAGCAGTTTTAGGACTCCTGACAATGACAAAAGGCAAACAAGAACTCAAAAAGTATCCTTAGCATATAATTTAATTAAGGAATATCCTGAATAAGTATACATGAAGCAGAGCTAAAATCTATCCCATTAGAAAAGGAGAAGATGTCAAAATGTACATCAATGGAGTTTATAACCTCCTGAAAGCAGATAGCCTCTCTTTTTTTTTTAATTTGGAAAGAACTTAATATATTTTCCTCACTACCAAAGGGTAAACAGTAGTGTGCACAGAAAGAAAGGCAGGTAATATGTCAGCTCTTGCAGCATGTACATCACCTAGTGGACATGTTTTGCATACTAAAGGGTGGGGATCTATTCTGCTACTGCATATTTTCTTCTCATGTTATCAAGTGTTAGTCCTGGCGCATGTTTTCCACATATGTGGAGCTGCAAAGCACACCCAGCAACTTGCAGCTCACCTGTCCCAGCCCTTGCCAAGCCCTAGAGAGGCGGCAGCATTTCTGCAACACAGGACTTCTTGTGTCTTTGCTGCTTTTCTGTGCAGTGGTCAAAGCAGGATTTAGCCTACACTCCCAGCTAAACTGACAACGATTCTCTGAGGAAAGTCTATGCAACTTTGGTGTAATCCTGCAGCAGCCTCCATCCCACTGCAATCCTCTGCACTGCACAACCTACAAAAGGTGTGCAAACAGACTGAGGTGAAAATGAAGCGTGACACACACGAATATGTAAAATATACTTGCAAATTAGAAGGAAAATTGGGAAGATATGGTTAAGGGAAAGGTTTGTGAGTTCAAGCTATCAATGATCCAGCTGAGCTTTCTATCTGACCGTTTAGTTTTACACGAATATTTACGGCGTCACACCATCCAAATGACAGCTTCTCAAATGAATGCTGCAGTAGCTACCCACAGCCCCGATCCGGATGCCAAGGCCCAATCCAGCTTCAGCAGAAGCAAATAGCGAGATCCTTGTGCACTTCATGGACTGTGAAAGAGAGCTTTTGGAAGTGGAAGACACATTTACAGAGAAACATCTCTGAAAAACAAGGATGGACTTAAAGCCTGCACAGTGACTGGAAAAGTGTTTCAGGAACATGAGCTCTGGATGGGAACATGTGACAATATGTAACACTCCGAGCTGCAAGGCAGTGACAATTAGGAGGGACATACTTGTCTCTATTTTTAAACAGAAATGAGGTGAGTTGATATTTAAGTTCTCTTCCAAGAATTTCAGTGCAGATGACTGCCCATAGTATAATTATTCACAGTAAAGACTGAGCCATGTTTCAGCTCTGAACATTTGATCGGTCTCTGTACAATCAAAATATAGTCAGATTTGGACAGCCTAGCAGGATATTTCTGACTTCCATGTGCAACTATACTTTTACCAGCCTTTCTCTCACACAGTGTCACACAGTGATACACAGTGTAAATCCTTCATATGTCAAATCAGACATGGCAACTACAGTCTGCACAAAAAATCTGCAGAGTGTAAAGTTACCAAGTATTTGTGAGGTCTACTGTGAGGCTGCATTTTTTTTTCCTCCCTGAAACATGAATTCATCTTCCAAAGAACATGTTTATTTTTCCTTTTTCACTAAAACTCATCTACTTTCTCTGAGAAATAAATAGAGAAAAGAAAAAGGTATGGATAAGAGAAGTTTGCAGTAAGCCAGGCTTCAATCATCAGCTTTGCAATAAAATGATAAGAGTCGATGGTTACAATCTTTTATTATTTAGGAATCATGTCAATTCTCCCAGCATGTCTAAGAAAAATATAGTTGCCATGAAGTAGTTGGCATTTAACATTCTCTACTACACTCCATTATCTGAGAAGGTTTTGTCCTTACTGGGGACAGTGGGAAATGTCATACAAGACAAGCCACAGGTTGGGAGTTTAATAGTTGATTTCTGTATTTTTCTCATTATGGAAAGAGACCACAGAAGTCTATAAACTTCATGGATATTAACTTGCTAATAGTTCAGACTCGATTTTCCAGAGTTTTTAAATCTAAGTTGATGCTCCTCCACTAATTTGAACAGTAATGCCTAGAAAGTTGATTGATCTTCTAGAGTGACGGTACATGCTAAAGAGGAAGCACTGCAGGGTTTTTTTTAAAGCTGTAAACTGAGAATTAGGAGTCAGTGTTCAGTCCCTGACACTTCATCAAAACATGCTCTGAGACCACTGGCAAATCTCTTCTTTATTTTTCACCTTACACATAGAATAATTGGAATGAAAGTATCATGCCACAAAGATTTTCAAAGTTTCTAAATCTGCTGTAGACAAAAGAAGCCTTGTAAAATTTGCTATCTTTAGATTATTTTTAAATATTTGAAGATACTTTTAAAAAGATTCTTCCATAATTTTGGCCTTGAAATAGACCTCTGTAAAACAGATAGTTTTTAAATTAGAAATCAATGCCAGACTTGTGGCTGCTCACCATCTTTGTAAATTGAAATCACAGTAGATCAAAACATGTCCTGATTTATGATCTGTGGAGCTGAATTTACTCCAATGTAAATTCAACTGTGTATTACAAGATACTGACCAGTTCAGTAAAGTTCCATATTCTTAAATACCTTCAGAAAAGGTAGCTTTATCCAGATTATAAAATATATTTAAAACATATTTTCAAACTCAACCAAAATTTCAAAGCCAGCAACAGAGGCAAATACTGCTATAAACATGCATATAAATATACATAAAAATGCTTCCACCCTTTTGGAAATGTGTATGCCTTTATAATAAACACACAGAATGCTACTTTGCATCCAGTAGGTCTATTTATGTGTTTAAAATGAAGCATTTGTAAATTTGCAAGATCAGGCCTATAGTGTGTGTGTGCGTGTGTGCGTGTGTGCGTGTGTGCACGCGTGTATGCACAGGAATAAAAAAGGCAGCTTGATTAGAAGTTCTATTCCACGCTCAATCTTTTACTTAACATCTGACATTGGAAAAAAAATGAAACTAAATGTCCCAGCATTTCTGACAGTTCCAATCCATTATCTGCAATCTGAAAAAAACACATACTTTTTTACTCTGAAGCAAATGTAAGAAGTTTTTTTTCTTTTTTTTTCTTTTTTTTTTTTTTGTGGAGACGCCTTCTTTATATAGTGTCAACATGATAGCAGAAATACCAGTTTGCTGTAGATTGTGGGACTGACAATAATATTCTCTGCTACACGTAGAAGGGAATAACTGATGAATCGGAAAATATATGGATGCCTACTGAAATGATTATGTAATGAAACACGAAGTCAAACGGTGGCATGCTTCTATTAATTGTAGATGATAGTAATTAATTTTCACTGCAGTTGTGATCATGTCGCTGCTTTCAGAAGAATCCAGAATCCCCTTCCAGGAAAGTGTGAAATTGCATCTGGGTTCTTCAAGCCATGAAAGACTATAAATTTCTTTTAAAATAAAGAGAGGGAGGCCTTCCTGAATACTGTACTTTAGAAAGAGGAAAAACAAAGGGAAAAAGAAAATGATAATTGTTTTCTCTAAGGCTATTATCTAATGCAAAAGCAAACAGTCTGACTGGAAATAAGCTAACAGAAGGGGATTAGAGAGTAGATCTGAGAGTGGCTTGATTTCTAGCACTGCTGTCTCTTCACACAGTGATGAGACACAGGCAGAGCAGCCAGGAGCTCTCCAGATGGCTAGAGAAAGTGTTTGTCTTGGGTTACTGCAGGGCAGTCTGGACTCTTAAAGCCGGGGAGGCATCATTAGGGAGCAAGTTAGATGTCCACCCAGTAAAAGCGAGCGAGCGAGCGAAAGAAAGAGTAGGCAGGCTGCCCGAGAGGGACCACGCTCGCCTATTGTTAACATATACTTGACCCCCACTAACCTCTTCACGACACAGATGTCTCCTACCTCTATCACCTCCCACTGCTTTAAGCCCTCCCCCCCTGCACCTGGGTAGCGGGGCCGGCCCGGCTGCCGGCAGTATGCTGCCTGCCTCGCGCGCTGCCTGCTAGCGGGAGCCGGGCGCAGCGGAGCGGCGGCGGCGGCGCAGCCTCGGGCGGGCGGCGGGCTCGGCTCGGCACCGCACGGCACCGCACCGGCGGCTCGGCTCGGGTTCGCCGCGGGCTCAGCTATGCGTCGGCTGCTCGGGGACAGGCAGAGACCCCGCCACTGACAGCGGCCGCTCCCTGCGCTCCACATCACGTTTGTCTGAGGCGGCGGCAGCAGCAGCAGCAGCAGCAAGGAGAAGGACCTGGGCATTAACTATCTCGACTTGGAGACTTTGCTTTATTTTTGGTTCTTGTCCTTTCCCGTGGAACCAGTAGTCTCTCTCGAGCTGATCCTCCTTTAAAAAAAAAAAAAAAAAAAAAAAGAGCGAGAGAGGGTGGTGGGGGGGGAAGAGCAGCTGGAGTTTCTCCTCAGCTCGTTTTGACTTTTGTGGACGTGGATCATCTGGACTGGGAAGGGAAGCCGCGCGGCGCTGCTCTCCCCTTTCCCACCCCCTCGCCCCTCCAGCAGCCTGGGCTGCCGTCTCTCTCCCCCGAGCAGGACGGGAACTTTTATTTGCAGCTCGCAGCCCGTGGCGAATGGTGGGCATCTCCGGTCCTCTGCAGTGTGAGTACGGGCGCGGGCAGTGCTGGGCAGGGCGCGCCGGGGCGGGGGGAGCCCGAGCCCCTTTTCTTTCCCTTTCTCCTCTCCCGCAGGGCTCCCCGGGCTCTGAGGGGCTCCCGCGGCTGTGACTAACCCAGGCGGCCCGGGGCTGCTGCTGTGCCCGGGCCAGGTTAGCGCTGCATGCAGCCTTACACGCTCTGTCGCCGGCTTACAAACTAGCACCCCGGATACTGCTCAAGAGCTCAGAAACCAAATAACCCACTTTTGCAGAAAATAACCCTCAAAGGCGTTTATTATAGCAGAGCTTCAGATTTCTGTCTGGATTTAGGACTTGCCTTTTTCTTCCCTGCCTCCCCTCTCTCCAGGCTCTAGCGCTGGCCAGTGTGAGTCGGAGTGCCAGAAATATTTCTGATGGGATTGTTTCGTTTCGCTTGTTTGTTTCACTGCAAACATAGGTTCATGCAGCACTGGCAACATCTTTTCGGACTATTTTGAAAGAAATATTTTAGGCAGTGCACATCGCCTTTAGCTGCACCGCGGTCTTGCAAATAGCTTGTTTCCTAAAACGACAGGCTAACGTTAGGAAGTTCATTTCCAAAACTGCAATACAATGTAACTGTGTCATCTCGTTTGGCTGAGCTGAAGGGTTCGATTCCGTAAATCCGCAACAGACCATCGATAAGGGATATTGGAAGGATGAAAACCACATTCCCGGCCATTTAGACGAGCCTTTGACTTTTGCCGAGTTCGAGTCCTTTTGTTAGTGCCAAAGTTGAGAAATTTGATTTAGGGCAGGGAAGGATTTGCCACCCTAGCGGGAGTACTCGTGACTCCGTTGCAGAGTTAATTTATAGCGAACTATCTGTCGTTCCTGCGCTCTGCTCCCTTAGATGTTAGAGAGAAACCGAAAGTAACTAATCGGACGCAGCTCTTAAATCGCTCATGCTCCAACTAGGAGCTAAAATGTTACTTCCTTCAGTTCGCTGACAAGTTTAAAGGAGGGAGGGCGAACGTATGGGGACCCGAAGCAGCCTCCCCCTCCTGCGCCCCAGGTTGCAGTCGGAGCCGGGCGTAGCGGGACCGCCCGGCCCGGCTGCAGCCGGGGGCTCCCCGGCATCATCGCGGTGGGGAACAGCCGCCTCGGAGCCGCTCGGGTTTCTTTGGGAGAGCAGCCCTCCATCTCCCGATCCGCAGTAGGCTCTGCCCGTCACCCCCTCCCACCTCTGCCGCGCCCTAAATCACGGCACGGAGAGGATCCGTCTCTCGCAGCCGCCCGGCCGTGACCCCCGGGAGCCGGCAGCTACCGCCCCGCAGATAGCTCGGGAGCGGGCTGCAATGTGCTGAGCGCGCGGCAGCAAGCCTGCCCGAAAGAGCTGCCTAAGTTTTCCACTGACAAGCTCAGCCGGGCGGGAAGCGCCTGCCTTCGCTCGCCGGCGCGGCCCCAAGGTGCGCTCTGCACGGCTGCGCGCCCGACTGTGCGGGCAATGCTGAACGCGGTGAGGGCACAGCACGGCGCGGCAAGGGCTGGGCAAGAATGGGTATATACCTCTTGAAATCAGCCTGCTGGTGCTGCCGTGCTGTCCCTGGGAAAGCAGCAAGTGCCAAACGCTTGGCTACTGGCGTAGCCCTGGCTAACTAGAAGAATGTCTTCTGAGTCTTGGTATGTACAGCCAAGCGTTTTCTCCAGCAAGTACTCGTGTGCTTAATGTAACGCTGACCCCTTTAACTTTTAACATCGCTTCTCCTAATTAATCTGTTCAGGTCCCAGACTTAAATGGCTGTCCGCAGCTGCTGCAAATTGATTTATCCCCTGATGGTGGTCTGAGTTGCTGACCAAAGCAGGATTTTTTTTTTTCCCCTCCCCATTTTTGGTCTACTAATCTGTTTTGACTTATTTCCTACTTATAGTAATGCTTGCATGCTTTTTGAAGGACTTAGAGAATGTTTTCCATTGACATGTAGCTAGAAGCATAATTATTGTATTTGTAAACACAATATGTTAGGGCTAAGGGTGAGTATAATTTATTTAGCTACACCCTTGAAGCCTTACATTTCCGTCTCCATTTCTGCATCCTGACAGATGCAATGGAAAGTTTAAATAAGCAACTTTGTTAACTGCAGTTTGAGGCAAGATGTGAAAGACGTTTTTAGAGCTGAATTCTATTGTCCAGGTTTTCTGTTCAGCTTTTCTGTTAACGGCTTAGTGAATCTGGATAGCCAAGAGGATTGAAACTGGTTTCTAATGGTTGTTAAAGCTGATGCTTGACCTTTCCATGGGAAGTCTGAAAACCTCATTCAGTTTATTCTGGGCTGATTTCCTTAGGAAATCCAATATGATCGGGGAATTTCCTTCAGCTCTGCTGAATGGTAAAAAAGTTAGTCCATCTTGTTTATGCGTTCTGGTTTTAGCACTAGGTGTTTCTGTGGCTCCCCATCAATAGGAAGATAATATGAAAAAGACGTGAATATGGGTCATTCATAACTGTACAGTCTGTGAAAATATGAAGTTGGCAAAGGCTTTGTTAGGTGTGAGATTCATTTCAGATTTACTGTAAAGGTTTTTAATTAGGAACTTACACTATGTTTGATAATTGATAACTTTCTTAAGGTCAGTGTCACCGTATCTGAACCTTAAGTATAATTGTTACTATTTTCAATTAATGAGTAATTTCTTTCGCTATCATGGGAAGCTCAACCATGCATCAGTGCAAGAAAACACCAAGCTCCACCAAAAACCCAACCCACTCTTAATTCCATTGGTGCCTCTTGCAAGCTGGAGCCAGGCGAGGGCTACAAGAGATGATAGCAGGACTTCTTTCTGTCCTGTGCTTGCACAAGGGTGAGTGACTGGGTTCTTGAGCCATGAGCATGCTGTAGGGAGACAAGAACCATTCTGTTTGTAATGGAATGCAGACAGCAGTGTTAGGTCACTGCTTCCTGGCAACTGCTGCACAAGTTGTTTTTCTTCAAAGGCTTTGAGCTTTTAAATAGTTTCCAAAATCTTTTTAAGTAAAACACTGCCTTCTACCATTTTTGACCACCTTAACATTAACTTGTTTCATGCCTAAATAATGGACCAGTAAAACATCACACGGTGTCTCTCATCTGTGTACGCTTAACACTATGTATGCCTGTGTGCACATGGAGTTTTATACTGGGAGTATTGTTTTTGGAATAATGGAGGAGAAAAATAGCTCCACCTGGAGTGCTGGTCAGTGGATAGTCAGTTCAGGACATTCTTCCCTGTCAAATCCTGTTTCTCACTTCTCTGAAATGAAGTTCAGACGACAGGCGTTGAATGCGAAGCTCGCCTCACTGAGGTACTGTGCAGACTGCAAACTCCTTGTTGCCAGACGCTTTGGGTGAAATAGGCATCTGCAGTGTTTGCATTGGGGATGATGGGAGAAAGGGCTTGCAATCGTTATTTTCAACTTTCAAATCCACTTGCCACAGTCCATTACTGTTAAATCTTTAGCTAATTGAATAAGGATATCAGTATGTCGCTATTGCAGGAGCTTCAGACTTTTTATACTTGGGGGGAGGAGAAGGTCTTGTTCTTTGTTCTGAAGAAACTTAAGTTGTCATGCAGAGATCAAGAAGACTTAATAGCTGAAATAAAACATGAGTTTGGTGTTCTGAAGGGGCTATTTCTCATGGCTTGGCTAAAGAAATGTCAGAAGATAATTATTTTTAATCTGAATACATCAAAAAAAACTTGATCCATGTAGTTAGTAGCAGCCTGCTCTTTTTCATACAGCCTTTAAAAACAACCTATAATATTTAAAAAGTTGAAACTGACTCCTAATTTAGTATAAGTAATGAGAGTGTAAATCCTTGAAACATTGGCTTCCAGGTTACATTGTCTTCATGTTGTTTCACATCTAAAACAGTTGGTTTAAAAATGGAACTTTTAAGGCAAAGGGTCTTGGTTTTCCACATAGATGTTCCTCTTTAAAGAACTGCTTTTAAAATGAAGTTATCCTGTTCGTATTGCAAATTTTATTAGTTTAATATATGGTAGCACAAATACATCAGGAAGTAGCAGACTGTGTGGTTTTGTGGATAAAGAAAAATGAACAGCAGACATAAAATCAAAGTCGAAATACCCTGTTCTTTAAAAGCTTTTTTTATTTCCCCCTCCAAATTTTCATCTAAAATACATTGACTTCCATCTTCATTTTTTTTTTCTGCTATCAATATGAAAGTTTCCAAATAATGTTTAGACAACAGTGGACATTTTATTAAAGTAAACATTAGTTCAGTATAATGGAGGTAATTGTAAGTGATAAGAGCAGAGCAGGTTATCTGTGTGTTGTTTAAACAGAAGGAGCTATTTTGCACCATTTCCAGTAGCCATCTGTAGAGGAGAAGGGTTTGCACCTGTCTGTCCACACTAATTATAGATTAGGTCCAAAGAAATGAAATTCGAGTAGGCTTTCTCTTAATGAAATCCGTAGTGATTTTATTGTAAATGTGTTTTGTGTACAGACGGTGATGGTTTGCCTGTGAGTAAAATAAATTGCTGTATGGCTGTTATGTACTTGTAGTTGGGATACTGCTGCATTAACAAAGGTCCTGAATAAAAATGCAGAGCTCCATTTAAGTCCCAGGCTTCAGTGATGGCTCTAGCTATGCTTAATCAAAAAGGTTCACTGTAGGCACAGTTATTTAGGCGTATATTTCAGGGTAGACTTTTCAGTTATCATCACTTTCATGTCAATGTACTGGCATGTAGGTGGTCCTTTGGCTGAAATATGAGGCAGAAGTGGTTTCATGTTAAATATGTATACACATACATGCAGAGTGTGTCAGAAATACTTTCTTCTGGTTTAACCTATATTATTAAAATAAAGTGGAAAGAGTGAGAAATGCATTCTGTAGTAAAAGGTCACATGAATTTCTACCACATCTCTTTTTAGTAATTATGAACATAATTAACATAAGAATTACAAGTGAGGTAATGACAAGCTGAGCTATGAGATATTATGCCATATTAGTCATATGTTGGAATTCTCACATTATAGCACACTAGAATTCACATATTCAATGCAAGGAAGAAAATGTTAGATTTTTATCTGTTTTAATGCTTCAAAACTTATCTGCCTGGGGCAGATGGACTTTCTGCTTTAGAGGAAGGTAACCCATTATTACAAGAGAGTCAGTTGAAATTAAGATTTCTAGCCTGCAGCTTGGACTTTGAGACAGCTGTGCTTATGGAACGCCACTTCTGTTACACATTTGTATTCTGATTGTATTTATTTTGTTAATACACATTGTTTTATTTTTAAATGCGAGTGTTTTCACAGCAAACTGCTTACCTTAGGAAGGATACTGGATTAGTTTTTTTTTAGAGTTTAGTGATTTGAGTAATAAAAGTATGGTCAACATAGATACAAGATGCACATGGTGGCCCTGCAAGATGAGAATCTGACAGATCCTAAATTAATTCATGGCATGATATGTATGTATTTCAAGGAAAAGCTCTGTAACAGAAATACCAAAAAAGAGCAGTCTCTAATTTGTGCGTAATAGTTTGGAATAACATATGCAGAGAGAAAGCTCTGTATTACCTTGCAGGTTGAATGAATTAATAAGTCACTTTTCTTTAGAAATGCGTAGAACATACCTTTAGCAGCTAAGGTTTCAAACAAGTTCACTAACTTTTGTAATATGACCTGGCTGATTACCTCTAAATATGGTTGTCACACAACTGACAACTGGAGGAAGTTGAGGGAGAAGTGGCCCTTCTTCAGAGTAAAAATACTGGCTGAGGAATGCATAGTAAATTTGACATGTGAAAATCGGTTTGCCTTTATTGAAAAATCAAAGTCCTGGCTTTGTGATAAGAACATTTGCCCAACTGCTGTCTTTCCAAGGCTCAACATATAGAGTGGTTTATGAAAAATAAAAAAAATTACCTTGTGCTATGTCTCAGTGATACCAAGAGGTTTTCACATTATTGGATTAGTGGAGGATTTGTGACAGACCCCTTTTTATCTGACATTCATTGCGGTGACACGATTTTCACACACATGCCCTTCCCCCCATCTAGGTTCTGGTTTTCACTTTGTATTATGTGTCAAATTCCCTCTATTCCTTTTCTTGTGGAAAAAACTGCTATCTTGGACGAGTGATTTTGGAAGGAGTTTTGCACTGAACAATGGCAGTCTCACTTCAGCGCGCTGTCATTGTCCTCCTCCCTCCTTCGTGGTGCTCCTCGGCAGACGTGCAATGGAGATGCGTTTCCTAACAAATAAGTGTTGAGTCCCAGGGAGAAACATTTTGGAAACTTTAAAAACTGAGCGCATAGAGTACGCGGTGCTGGCATAGCTATTCAGCTGGCCGGCTGTGCTGTGGTAGGCAGGCCAGGCTGCTTTGCTGTCTCCCCTTTCTGTACCTCGTGCTAACCCCGTGCTCTTTGATGAATCCCGACAAAATAGCCCCTCAGTTTTCACAGAACCTGAGTTGTGAAGTGTAGGGACCTGCTCCTCCTTATCGCTCATCCTCTGGTTAATGATGCCACCACTTTGTGGCAGCAGTGCTGTGTTCAGGCTCTTATACCAATGGTGAGAAAGACAGGTTGGGTTAGGTAGGGACTTGGCCAAACTGGGAGCGGATACAGTCTGTGACTGCACTAGGCCAGCGCCCGTCGTGCTCCGTGCGGGATGTAGGCATGGTCTGTGAGGGGGGAGTCAGGCTGCAGGAATAGGTAAGGTCTGTGAAAGGGGAGCCGCGCTTGAGGCAGTCACAGGGACAATCGCCTTGATAAGAGTGGCGGCGACCTCCGGCAGAGGAGCCTTGGGGAGTCAGCGCTGCGCGACCCCTGGTAGGGTCCTTATCCCGGAAAGGTGTCGAGCAACTTCCAGGACCGGAGCAGAGCCGGATGCCGGCCGGAGGGCAGCCACACGCAGACCTGGGCACCGCCGCCTTCTCCCCCGGTGGGCGGCGCGGAGGTGGCGCCTCTCCTCGTGCCGGGCGCGGCCTCCCCGGGGACCCCGGGCCGGCCTGAGCCCCGCTCCCGGCCCCGCTGCCTCGCACAGCCTCCGGCCGCCATCTGGGCCGTGCTGATAAAATAATCGCCCCGATGCACGCCGCCGTGCCGCTCCCCCCGCGCCGGCGGGGCCGCGGAGCCGCGATGCTCCGTCCTTGCGCCGCAGATAAGCTGCGAGGCGCGTGAGGCGCACAAAGCCCGGGCCGCGCCGGCGCCTCCTCGTCCCTCCCGCCGCCGGAAGGTAAAATCTCCACCCGCGGGCGGGAGAGGCGGAGAGGCGGGCGGGCGGGGGGACAGCCCTCGCCGCCTCACACCGCCCGGCCCGGCCCGGCCCGGCTCCCTCGGCGCTGCACAAGTCGATAGGCGCGGGGAGAAGTGAAGATGTAACCACTTATTATCTCCCCCGGAGCGGAAGGGGGATTTACGGGCAGAGATTAGCCGGCGGGGAGACGGGATATGCCTTTTGTTGTGCTGCATCCCCCCCGCCCTCGGGCAGCGCCGAGGGGAGCAGAGAGGGGCTCGCCTGCCGGGCTGGCCGCGGGGAGGGAGGAGGTGGCCGCAGAACAAAGGTGACTAAGGGACCCCACTTTAAATACAGCCCACGGGAGCGGAGAGTGCCGTGTCTGGGTGTGTGGCGGGACGGGGTGGAGGAGCCCCGGCCTGGGGTGGCAGCGGGGCCGAGGGGCTGTGACAGCCCCGGCCTGTCACGCCTAGACACCCACTGCTCACTCCTGGGGTCGTTTTAATGAAGGCTCCTAACTTCCAGAATCCCCGCAGAGGATGACACCGGGCTTTAGGAAAAGTAGCCTCTTAGCTCTTCCTTTTCTGTTGTTTCGGATGGACTTTGGGTGGTGCTTTTTAAGTTCTCTCCCAGATTAAGATGACTTGCATGCTCAGTGTGTGTGCGCACGCTGCTTTATAAAGCAAACGGCTCTATCAGTGGTAATATCTTAAGGCAACATTAAACAATTACCTTTATATTTAAAAGTTTGAAATATTTATACTGCCGTTTCACTTTGTCAAGTGTTTGCACAGATAGATATATAGATATGATCTGGTAACTAAAAGCCTAATTAAAATTTGTTTAAAGCCAGGGGGGCATGTATTCTTGTTGACAGCAGCAGATCGATAGGGTAAGACAATAGAGCCCCATTATTTTACTTCCATTGACTGAACATATTGACATTTCAGGTTTGCGATTGCCTCAGTGAGCATGATGAAACACTGAAATTCATGAACCAACTGTCTGGAGTGGCACATATATTACTGTATGTCATCTCTGCCTTCAGGTTACCTTATCACTGAAGCAGAATGGTAATGGATGGCAGCAAAGTACTTCAGGGGGGTGAGGGCTCTATCAGTTAAGAAGCTGACACATAGCAGGTTTCAGGAGTATCTTTAATTGCACCTAGAATTATGTACAAAGGAAGATGGTCCTTGTTACCTGCTGCTGTGCTTCAGAGTTTACAGGCTCAGAAGCAGACAGGATAACAAGGTACTTATGTTTCATTTTTTATATCCATGATTTGATACCTTTAACTTTTGCAGGAGCCCAAGGATTTCTGGTTGTGCTGTTTGAATATTTGCCATGTTCATCAATGGCAGCATCTCAACCCTGTCTTGATGCTCAAGTTCCAGAGCATCTGCTAGACCTTCTCCCAGTCTGAAGACTGCAAGGGAAACAAAGAACAACTTAAAAATAAATAAATGCCCTTTGAATTTCTTTCCCCTCAACATGTTCTAACGACAATGCTCAGAGAATTCAATGCAGTGAGACTATAGCAGAATGATACATACATACATACATATATCTATATATCTATATATCTATATACACACACACATTTTTTTCCTTGGTATAAGCACCATAAAAAGAAATGTCTGCAATATGTGCATGTGAATGCATAATTGTATATATCAGTTTATATGATCGCATATAAATGCATATATAAAGAAGACCCCTGTTTGGACAATATGCAATGTATTTATTATTTCATAGGCTTTCAAATCTTTTTAAAATCTGGCTGACTGTAGAATGAAACCCATCAGGGTAATGCAGAGATAGAGATTGAAATTAATTTAAAGCAGACAAAGAGCAAATACAGAAGAGCCACTGCAATTTAACTAATTTTTAAAAGTAAGTGGAATGAAAATATAAAATGTATTTTGTGTGCCATCTACTCAGCAATTGTTGCCATCAAGTGGACTGCCGATGCCCTTTAAGATGGTAAAAAGAAAACTAGTCCTTTATACCATTTTCCTGAAAATGTTAGGTTTCTGTTTGATCAGCAGGTGCTGTTGAGATGAAAGCCATGTGTAAATTTTCAGAAGGCCAAAAGTGTCAATGCAGAAAAGGAAAGTGATAAGAGAAAATGCAATCAGTTTTCCTGTTTTCAATTTGTGCAGGATTTGAAGAGCTGTTTTGTTAAACTGCTACATCTGCTCCAATATGAATATTGAACTACTTCCACTAAAAATAACACCCTATAATTTGGAAGCCATTGCAATCTTTTGTTAATGCAAGTGGGTTATTTGAAAAAAAAAAATCTATTCTGAAAAATCTCCTGCCTAATGTGCATTTTTGTTTATCGGCACTTTTATCTTCAGCAGATAAAATGGCATTATGCAATTAGGAGCATATCTATTTGAACTGGAAAAATGACACTGGATAGCTGAATGTCACTATGTTGGTAAAAGGATTTAACTCCTACTTTTGAAATAATTTTATTAATAAACTATGATTGTATCTTAAAATGACATGTGGCCATTTCCCCATTGCAGCAATACAGCTTTACTTAATACTGAGGACCTTGAGCAGTGTAAAGGATGTTTAGAGTATGACAGAACATTCTTTGGCTTGTTTCATTCCTGATATACCTGCAAATCTTAAGTTTAGGCTCATCAAGGACATTTTAGTTAAAGGGGATTTTGGAGTAACTTTTTCCATGGTAAATGAAATGACTGAATCGTATTTGAATGCATATATACAAAAATATTCACAGTTGTGGAGCTGCTAATCCAAGTGAATTCTATGACTTGGAAAGCATAGTATTGGTAGAGCATACATTTTCTATCACAAGCATCTCAGGAGAACATAACATTGTTGATTTTTAATTTAAAAAAAAACAAAAAACCCCCCAACAACAACCTAAGAGAAAGGATATGTGTTTGTTATAAGGATCTAAATGAAGCAGGGATAGAACATGAGTAAATGTGCAGAATAGAATGAGAGCTTTTATTGCTTTATTTCAACATAGAGAATTATCTGGTTGTAGTATTAGAATGGGTTTTAGCTGTTGAATTCTAATCTACTCTGGTACTCAGGAACTAATTTTTTTGGTAAGTGTATGCATGGGAAAGGGCCTTGCTGATGCTTCTGTTTGGTTTTGCAATTGGATTTGTAAGCTTTTGACCTTGGGAGATTTTCCTCAAAGTGATCTGCAGATCAGAAATAATTAAAATTCAATAAACTGAAATTTAAATGTAGGATAGATTCTGTGTGAGCTCCGTGCTTGTGGTAGGTTGTCTAGAAGCATGTCTACTTTATAGCTTGTATTCCCCAGCATAACTGTGTGCACACATGTGCATAAATTTATGTTGAATGACAGAGGGATAATTATTTATACAGATTTTATCCAAAACTCTGTGCTCTCCTGAAACATAACAAAAAGCCTCCCTCCCCAGAAGAGTGTTTACATCCCGTGACAGTCACTAGATTCAAATCTTCTCAACATGAAAGTTGTTTCCTTTCCTCCAAACCTTCTTTTCCCCAACAAAGCTAACCCTGTTAAACCTCACCTTCTGTGGGATGTATACATAGTTATAGACATATGTACGAGAAGTAAATATTACAGAAAACATGGCCGATTGGGGCAAAATGTCCGTAGCCTTAAATAGCTTGTGATATCTGCCAACAGCAGGAGTGGTGCTGAGGAGGCCCTACCTCGGCTGACCTGGGGATGTGAGAGCCTTGGGGAGCCTCACGTTCATGCTTGGTGCCTACGTGGGGCTTTCTGCACGCAGATACTGCCGAGCAAATGCTCTGGCGCAGCATGTGAGAGCAGATACTGCCTACCTGAAGAGTTTTTAAACCAAGGAGCTTTTTACCCTGGTCGTGGGATTTTCTGGTACTTTGCACAGGGGTTGTTGAGGTGGAGTCCAGCCCCAAAGTAAAAATTATAGCTGGATGCAGGGTATCCAGATTTTCTTATCTAAATGTTCTGAACACATTCGTGGGAATGCTCTGTTTTCTTAATCTTTGCCAGAAGTGCTCCATGCAGTTTTGCTGTTCCTGTTGAATAGTTGCCATATTTAACGCAACGGTTGTGAACGGAAATGGGAATATGGAAAGAAGTACTTCAATGTTCCCTCTCATTTTCTGTAACACATTTTGGGATGCTTGGAAAGGGAGGGCATCCTAGATACTCAAAAGTATTTCAGAATACGTAAAAAGAATTTAGTAGAATTTCTGAAACTTGGGTTTGTTTATATGTCGTTTTTGGGCATGTGTGATATGGTGACTTATTTAGGGGATATGTTTTTATACTCAGTATTATTGGTTGAATGTAGTGTTCATGAATGTACAGTTGTGTTGTACAGAACTGTACAGCAACAATATTCCTGAATGATCCTGTATTGTAACATGCTGATTTGGGATCCTCATGGGATAGTTCATATTTTCTTTAATCGTTTCAGAAGGCTTTTGATTCATTTCCACTTTTATGTCTATCAAGACAGGTATACTCTGGCACTTATAGTAAAGTAAATATGCAAAGTTCACGAGGGGTAGATTAACAGGTTCTTTTGGAAATTAGGTTGCAGTCTGGAAAGACAGAAGACTCCACCTAGTGGAGTGGAATTTGTATGCACATGGTGGGAGGCAGCGGCGTGTAATAAAATAGGTATCGTTTATGGAGAGCCAAGTTGCTACAGAGAGTAAAGCCCAGGAATTCAGACAAGCATCTGAGGCGATGGTTGTACAACCATTACAAATTGTACCAGACTGTAGTTACTTTTGGAGCTCTAGGAGGCTTATGTATGTCTGCCATATTGGATGTTTATATGCAATTTGCATAAGTAGTAGGCATTACCACTGGCTTTTCACTTTTGTGGTGCCTTTTATTTGGAGATCTGCTGTCTACATTTTTTGATTTCTGACGGTGACCACACAGGTACCCCTTTTGGTTGTGGCCCAGGTATCATTTTAAATAGCTTGGGGAAAAAAAAAAAAAAACAAACCAAACAATTCAGCCCCCAAAAAATCACCACTTTTTTTCCCACATTTGCTTATTTTTTGGAATACATTTTCTGGTTTTTGCTTCTTTTATTTTTGTAATGGCAGTATCAGAATGCTGGTTCTGTGTGTTGCCATGACTGGTTGTGTGGTATGTTGAGTAAAGCTGTATGTGCTTTCTGGGAGTCACAAGGTTTAACAAAGTCTCTGATGAAGCATCAGATTATATAGGGTTTTGTACCTGTGCTTTGCTGTCCCATTGATTTGGTCATGTTGTGCTACTGGGATATAATAAAAGGAATTTTAAAGCTGGGATGTGAGTGAACACCCAACCTGAGCAGCAAAGATATTTTCCTGAAATCCTCTTGGAAAATTCATCCTAACATTGAATCACACATGCATTAAACAAGTTCAGGGAGAAAACTCCCCAAGGCTGACAGTGAGAGAGTGAGGCTTTTGCTAGAAAATGGGATGGTTAGGGTGCAACAAAGAATGCTGCAAAGGATATTTGGGAAGGGTGCTCCAAAGGAGCGCTTCTGGTGACATCCAGGTGGGGTTTGTTGCCAGAGCCATTAAAGCGTAGCAGTGCCAGAAAAAGCTGCCAACAAATGTGGGAATAATGGCACCTGTGGGTGGTGGCCAGGATGGTTTTTTATTTTATTTTAATGGTGACATTGCTAAAAGTATTTAAGGGTAATTTTATAGAAAGTGTTTCAGTGAGTGAAGTCACTGAGTTCTAGGAACCATTAAGCAAAACCTGTTTCATGACTCTGCTATTTATTATTTTAAAGCTTGATGGCGCAAACCACTTAATGCTGGAAAAGCAGGCAGCAACCTGTATTAAAGTGTGCTACAGGTGGACAAGGAAACCATCCTACTGAAATGAACAGCCCAGCGTTGTTTCTGAATGTTGTACACATTTCATGTGCACCATGATAAATTAATGGAACTCCATGAATCTGCAGAGCTTGTAAACATTGAATTAAAGTATTGGAGCTCATATTTTCCATGGTACTCCCATGCCCAGTTCTCAGTGAAGATAGTGTTTCTTTAGTTTAAATGCCAGTCTGAGGATCTGGACCTTCAGGCTTTCTGTGCTCCCATCTCACATCTGTGATCTTGACAATACTTTCTTGTATTGATTCTGAGACTTAGATCTAGATCTCTCCCTAATGAAACGGGCTAGCTCAGGTCCCAGTGTAAAGCAAGGCATTCTTTTTGAATTGTAAATCACAGGCTTACCTGATAAGACTTCTGTATAAAGGAGGCAAAAAGCCTGTTCCTTCCATAATAATACTTGCAGAGATTCCTGTTGAGTCCATTGGGCCAGGATTCTCAACTTTTGTATCCCAAGAGCTGTTTTAAATTGTATTTAAGCCAGCTGCCTGCTCTGGACTTTTTCCACAGAAATGCACAACTACAGTAAATAACAGCTACAGTAGTTGGAAGGGGGGGATCAATGTATAATTTTCCTTCCACATTCTGAGATTTATTGATCCCATCCTCTTCACATGGGGAGCTTCTGATGTTAATTTTCTTTTTTGTTTGTTTGTTCATTTGTTTTTAAGTCCAAGCCTAAATTTCACTATCTCTTACAGAGCTATTATTGGCCACTATTGTTTTTATTATTCCATGGCTCCTCTGGGGAGAGAAGGGTGGGCAGGACCTCAGTGGCATTACCAGAGCAAGTCATCAGTGGCCATTTCTGCCCCTTAGGAGGTCACAGGAAACAGGTGGCTGTGTTAATTGTCCTCACTCCCAACTCTTGTCCTTCCTGGAGGGAATTCAGAAGTGGTCAGGAAGTGTCAGCTCTACTGTGTCCCCCCAGGTTCACTACTTCAAGCATTCATAATAATTTGAGGTATGTGACAAGCAAGGGAAACTGTCTGGGAATCCTTGCTGTCCCTTTAAGCTGAGTGGCTACCTGGCTGTGAGGGCTGAATGCTGTTGTTGCAGAGTATGTTTGGGATTGCAGCTGGAATCCAGCAGAATAACAAAGAATTCAGTTAAAAAAAAAAGAAAAAAGTATTTCCCTATCATATACTGTTTTCCTTCTTTCAAGATACTCATAAAAGTCCTAGGTAAGAAAACTACAAAAACTCAAGAGGTGCATGACATATTTCTGGAAACTATGATCTGCTTTTATCTGGTGAGTCAAGGATTGAGAATGTCAGTGCATTTTCTGCTTAGGCCAGTTTTTATTGTCTTTGTTGCAACTGCACCAACAATAGTCTTGGATCTCTAAATGGCACTCAGTCCTGTGCTTTGGAAAAATCAGTTCGGGTCTTGCTACTTTATATGAGATTCTTCTTAACAGCTTGCTTGATTATCTTAGCAGTGAAGGTGCACAGCTTTGCAGAGTGTCTCACTGCAAATGTGGCGCCCAGTGCTGTAATTACCAGTAATGTTTCTATGAAGTATCTTTTGTAAAGTATTCACTCATGCTGGAAATGATGTGAGTTGAGTAATAAATATACTAGTTATTTATCTGCCATATGCATTTGGGGTGAAAACGCTAAGCTTCTGCTCAGGTGTACTCTTGATATTACTGAGACTACTTGGCTAAATAAGGTGGGCTGCAGGATTATGTGGCTGCTGAATCATACTGGTTTCTGAATCACTCTTACAAAATACCAGCCTGAAATACTAGCAAATAATGAACACATTGTGCTTGGATGGGTACATTATTTAAAGAATAGCATTTTTAAGCAGAATATTTTGTAAAATGTTAGTTCAAGAACCACTTTGCAATTTACTTCCATCAAACCCATTGTACCAGGAAAAATATCTCCTTCAGAAGGGAAAAGGTGTCAGTATTGTGGAAGAATATCTGATTTTTATCCAGCTATTTGCTCTTTAAATTCCCTTCTTTTCAGTGCAAGGAGATCAGCTGACAACAGCAGCAACCAAATCATGTTTGCAGCTGGGCAATTACAGTAGACCCTAAGATCTGCAACTGTCAACCATGAACGCAGATGCCTTCAAAGTTCTGTTTTTCTTCCATGTGGAAGTCGCTGGCATGGAACAGATGCCTTCATTTTGGAGAAACCAACCGCTGGATATAATTGGTTCTCTCTTGTCTTGTCCTCTAGGGACAGTCTCTCGCAGATGAAATTAGATGAGAGGGAAAAAAAAAAAGACACAGGCACACACACTCGCACATGACACAAAGCAGGAGTTTTCAGGATCCCTCTCTGTTTTGTCACGTGGAACTGTTTTCAGCTGGAAGGTTTCACTCCCTTTTTAGCACTCTACACACACACGTAATGATGTTGCTATATGAAGAACATGCAAGTGAAAATATGTATCTGGCCAAAGTTTATTATTAATCTAGGCATGCTTGTTTAAAAATAAGACAAGCATATCCAGCCCATATTACTTTAGCGTTAAATGTTGACTTCTGCCATATCTGTTAGTGCTGCAGTCTCAGAAATTTTAAGTCTCAGAAGAGACAAGATGCTTTAAAAACTGTTTTGTTGCAGTGGTGGAATCGAAGTATTTTCATCAAATGGTTTGGTAGTTGTTAACATGTGAGCAAAAAAACAAGTAGCAGACTTCAAAATTCACGTAGCATTACAGCCATTCAATCAAGAAAGCATCTTTACAGGAACTTCAGCAGAGTTAGTCTGATGTACACCTGTGATGTGCTGTTGTTGGGAGCCCTGTGGTAGGGTACTGAAATGACTGTGTCCTCTTGCTGCAGACACCTAAAATGAAATGATGGTGAATGGACTTAGAGGCTATAAGAGAGAGGGAGAATCTGCCTACCCTGTGCCTGTCAAAGGGTTTCTGTCATCCCCTCTCTGCTCCAGTGTAACAGCTACCAAACCATTGTGAGTTGTGTTACTTAATTATACTATTAAAATGAATTTATACCAACTGTAGGTTATATTAATAAGTGCAGTTGTGAACTGTGACAGTCAGGCAGTGGTGTGTATTCTTGGGTAGACTGGGTACATCGAGGAGGTGGGCACAGCAGGGATTGGGGACTGCCTGGAAGTAAAACTGCCACTGCTGGTGTCCAAGACCCTGGAGGCCTCTCATCTCTGAATGCTTTTTCTTTAAGTTTTATTTCCTAGCACAAGTTGGGGTTTTTGGTTTTGGTTATGGGTTTTTTTTAAATACATGTTGCAGTTTGAGGTATCAGTCCATATTTTACATGATGCATTTACTACTACTGTAGTAGCCTAAATGTCACCACCAGTGAAAACTGTCAGGAGTTATCTTGGTCCTGCCTTGATCTGAATAGTCGGTAGAATACAGTTGGCGGTTTAGACACTTGATGTGGCTGGATAGCTGCCCTGCGCAGTGGTCCTTTGTTTCCGGCTAACCCCCGGGAGCTGTGCCGGTGGAGGGCATTCACAGGGACTTTCAGCAGTTAGAAGGAAGCCCCAGGTAAACTTGGTTTCGAACTGATGACTCTCCAGCTTTTATAAAGGGAGATTCTTTGCTGTAGGACTCCAGTTGTGATTCTCGGAACTTGAGTGCGACAATGTGCTTGCTCTAAGCATTGTACTTCTGAAGAACCACATATTAAAGGGAAAATTTAACTGGGGAAGTGCTTAGGTGATGAAGGGATTTCTGGCAGTAACTAGGAAGTACAATAATGGTTGATTTCATTAGAGGCTGATCCTGATATTTGTAGTCTTTACATCCTATTAATTCCTTGAAAGATAAGCTGATACAAGAATGATTTGCCAGGGCCAACGGCTCTTCTAAAAATCTTGGCTCGGGTTATATCCCCCTTCTCTACACATACAAGATAAAAGCACCGTGAATATGAGGTTAACTGAATTCAAATAGAAGACTCTCTAGAGTTATTGCATTCCTTAGAAAATAAATACATTTCTCATATGGTTGAGATTGATCAAAAAAGTAATCTGTATGCCAGTGATTACATTCCCATCTGTGATTAAGGTTTTCTGTCTGCATCTGGTTTTCACATTATATTTCTGTAACAAGAATCCTTTATATGGCAGAGTTCACTCTCTGTATTTTCTATTAGCTGCAGCTTGAACTACTGCACAGATCGCAGATTTACACATGTGGTTTTCATTACTTCATACCATTGAGAAAAAGTAATATTTGTTTGGGAAAGTGTGTTTTTCAAAATTTCCATGGTAATACAACATGTTGATCCTTTTTTATAACACTCATGTAAGACTACAAATTGTTTGAGGCATTCTGCTTTCAGTGAAGTTCAGACATAGACAGTTTTTCATGTACATTCGAACAACAGCAGCAGTTTACAATTCAGGAAGCAAAAATACATTTAAAGAAGGAGATTAGTGTAGAATGGGTATAGCAAAATGCATCCATCACTTTGGAAAAATGTGGCATATAGAAAAAATGAACATGGGCCTGAAACAAAGGAAGAGTAGCAAATTGAAGTGATGTCTTCATTGTAAAGTGGATGACAGTTTTGTTTTTTTTTTTTTAATAAGAACTTTTTTACAGTAAGATGCTTAAAATCTTTTACCAGCCATGAAAAAGGAGTATGCTATTCTGCAGACAGAAATATTGAATTTTTATGTTACATAGTTTAACATATTTGACCATAATTGCTTCTAGTGGCCAAATTAGAAAAGGTTAGCAAAACATGAATACATCTTTACAGATGTCTGCTGTGTAACTCTGAATCCAAGATACGATGTTAATTTAATATACACTATAAGACAGTATTTAAACCAGATTGTGCTATCATCACTTGGTACAAATGTTTAAATGATCTCAGTGAAATTAATAGGGCCATTTGGTCAGTGGAGGATTTTTCAGTTTTGGTAGGGGCATGGGTTTATGACCATAAAAATCAGATCAAACAATAACAACAATTCAGAGAATGCTGTATGCATTTATGGAAATTTAAAGTGTTACACAAAAGTCTGGGCAATTGAGAAGTACACAATTCATGCTAGGGCACAACTGAAAAGTAAATTTATTGCCTATGTAAGAATATTATGACAACTAGAGAATTGCATACAAAATAAAAATAATTTTGTAAAAGTAGTTATTGTACCCAAGTTGTGGAGTCCTAACCACATTTTGGAGATTATTTTCCAAATGCCAGAGGCAATTGTGTCACTTTGAGAGCTCTACAGTTGCCAAATTCTGGGTAGAGTCCTGCAGTCCTTACCACTTGTTTTCACTGAAATCAGTGGAATTTTGGCTTCTCTCAGGACTGTGGGGAAATGTCCGACCACGAACACTGGAAATAAAGAAAGGACTTTGGTGAACTCCTTTGTTCTGTAACCTTAACTTGGGAAGGTTTGTTTTGATTTGAGAAGGGTGCTTGTTTGTGGGAAAGATTGCAATTCCTAGCACAAACACAAATGTGATCTTTTGCAAATGCCCTCGGGCGATGCATTTTTTTGCAGAAAGATCCTACTCCAGGGGAGGGTTGGGGGTGGATTCTGGGTTAGATGCATGAGCTGCGGCCAGATCCTTGTGCATGCTTAACTTTATGTCTCGAAATACTTGAGTAGTGGTTGCAGATTGAAGCATGTACATAACTGTGTGTGCTTGGCTCTGAAAAAAACTTTCTGTCTTGACATAATTATGAACCCCTGAAAAGCATATTAATGCCTTGGAAAAACTGACAACACTGTAATGCAGCCTTATACAAATGGCAGAGTATTTGTGTAACCCAAATAAACAGGTTTTGTAGGTGTTGGAGTGGGAGGGAAATTGCCTTTTGAAAAGTGGGAAGATAATTTGTAAATATATCAGTAGCTTTTTGATCTGCCTTTCTTTGTTTAAATGTGTTTGCTGTTATGACTTACAAATCCAAATTAGTATAGCAATGTGTAAATTGGAAGATCTCTATTTTTAGTAAACATTTTGATTTAATAAATGATTCTCAAGAGCTTCTGTTGAACCAGGTAAAGTATGTAATATTTTATATTATATGAATGTATTTAAACCTAAGCATTTTTACAGAATTACTAATAGGTAATAGGCTATAGCTAATAGGCTGCCCTTAATTTGTTGCCTTCTATATGTCAGCTGTTTTAACTGAGCAAGTTATGAAACAACCTTTGTTGAAGAATTAATACAGTTTTAAAGTACTACCATATATTAGCTAAGAAAATGTGGTTACTTGGTTTAGAATAATATTTCTTGTCTTCCCTTTTTATTTAAAAGACAACTATTATCATGCAAATGAAGGGGTGTGGTGCTTCAAACTGGCTGTGATATATGCTTCTTTTTTTTTTTCTTTTCTTTTTTTTTTCATTTTTTGTTGTCAATAGAAAAGATTGATCTCTGGGCTGGTGAACATAATATCTGTCCCAGTCAGAAAAGGAAAGAGGAAATTAGCAGAGCGATTGGTGGAGAATGATATCTGTCAAAAGAAACACTTGGAGAGCACTGAGTTTAGTGATAGGTGACTGCCGGAAAAAGGGGAACTTTGAATTTTGTCAAGGTAAGGAACAGAAAAATATTTGATTTTATAACGTGAATACCTTTTAGAAGTTATTCTTGTGTATATAATGACTGTACCTTGCCTTGTGAACTGTAATTAAAAAAAAAAAAATCTTTCCCTTTAGCCTCCAAAGAGTCTGCCTAAATCAATGAAGGTGCTGTCTTCATTTAATACCAATAAGAAAGAGTACTGCAATGCTAATAAAATCCATCACCCACGACTTTTAAAAAATTTTAAATACATATATGTGAAATTTTTAACTTTGGGGTTCTTTTTGTGTTTTTAATGACATAATTGCTCTTTATGTGTCGTGTAAATATTCCTTTGCTGGGTTGTGGAAATTATGAAGTTCAGTTTTCTGAACTGTGAATTGGAATAGTATTTGCAACCAGGTTAAGAGACAGTTGTAATCACATTGGCAAAATGGTTGGTTGTAATTCAGTGGAACCCTCTGATAAACTTATTGCATTGGGAATCCATGGTAAATTTGATTGAGATAATAATGAGAATAGATATTTCTGCTGCTTGTATGCAAAGATTTTTACTGTACTAGAAAAGTAAATCTGCTATTGCAGGACAAAATTTCTAGCTAACCTATGACAGTCGTTCCTGTCTTTACTGTAATTACATTTTTTATTCTAAAATGGTGTGTGTCTGGATGGCAAGAAACTGCTAAACTGATTTTAAATGCTTTCCAACACTTGGATAACTTTCTTTTTCAGTGTTGGACCATGTTGCCTGACATAACTTTGATAGAGTATGGTACCAAAATAAGATGAATAGTGTCTGAGTACTCTTGGCTTTGCCCTGGATAGTTTTAAAGGTAGCTCAGCCTTGATCATATTACTTGTTTTCCCACCTGAGACACCATGGCCCATGCTGCTCTGCCTGTGGGGTGTGGAGAGATGGAGAACAGCTGAGAATGCCAGTGGGAGCCTTGGCACATCGCCTTATGGCAAGGGCCAGGCCTGAGGTTTTGTGTACCAGTGTGAACATACTCTTGAAAATTAAATCCTAATAAAAATGAATTTGCATTCTAACTTGAGTTCCTAGCTCATTTTAAAACAAGTAAATGCTTTTGTGGGACCTTCGTGTACTTGGGCAGCATTGGAAGGGAATGAATATTCTTAGCAGGGTTTCTTCTTGTGTTTTTATTTTGCTAATTCAGCAGTGTATAGCTTCTGACTAATTTCTCCTTTTATCTACAGTCCTATTTTTCAAAGTGTAAATGTACCCTGTACAGGTGGTTGTTGGTTGGTTTTTTTTGCCATATGGATCTTCATAAAGGATTTAAAAAATAAATGAATGTAAAAGTAAAGATGTCATGCCTGAAGCTTGCAGTGCTGGCATACTAATAGGAAGTTTATTGTGGTTTATTGCTGTCAGAGCATGTGCAAGATAATGGAAGTTTCCTACAACTTGGGGGAAAGGCTTATTTTCTAATAACATTCATTTAAAGAAAGGGAATGAATACAACTAAAATTCATTTCATCTCTATAAAGTCCGAGGAATCTGCTGAAGTATTCACAAAAGGGAGGGAACAGCGCGTTATCGCTGTTGGTAACTGTGCGCAGGTCATGCTCTCTGTATCACCTGGGTGCAGACACACCCCTGTCGTGGTGAAGTTGCTGTATACTGTGTGATTCTATTCCCTGTGCAGTACCATCAGCTGTAACCTTATACCTAAATAAACCCATCTCTCTATGACACATCTTACAGAGTTAATGATATTGTATAGTTTTCACCTTGGTAATGAAGAATTCAAAACTGCTCTGTAGCTCTTAGAGATCAGTGCTGGTTAACAGTTCTTAGATCTTTGGCCGTTCCCATTTTGACATTTACTTGAATTGAGGTGACTGGGTAAGATACCTGCATCTGGATGTATTTGTTTGTCACATGCTCCAAAATTTTAGTCTTAAATGGCCAAAAAGCTCCAAATTTTCAAATTTTTTTTATTTTTAAATTTCAGTGAGTAATTAGAGATGAAACCAATGCTGTTTGAGCTTAACTTAATCTGGACTTTGCTGTGGCTAAGAAGATTTGACTTGCTATTTGAAACCTAAATGGAATAAAATGCAAAAAAAGGTGTTTTGAGTCTCTTGCCCCCTTGAAGCAATGGCCTCTTGTAGCAATGACTACCTCTGCTGATGTGACCCCTTTCAAGCATCCTCATCTTTATTTTGCTATTGCAAAGTCATCTTCTCTTGGTTTTCTTTTTTATCTTCAAAACAATTGTTTGCTTCCCATGTATCTTAAGGAGTAGAGTGAAAATAATTGAGTCCCCTTCTAACATACCATAGATGTAAAGGAGTACAAGTGTATTATAGACAGTGAATTGTCCTTCCAATCAATTTCATCTGTTCATGTGGCACACACCTGTGGCTTGCTGGCATTCCTCTTGATTGGAGTGTGAGAGAACTTAGTGAAAAACAAAGCCGGGATGACAAGGAGAGACTCCATGGCAAACATGGGTTACTTAACATGTAAGAAAGTGAAATTCAAAATACTGGTTTGGAGACAGCTCCCTGGTATGTGGGAGCATGTATGGGTAACTCTACAAAGGGAACTGGTGCCCTGCTCGCTGCTACCTTGCAAATAAGGCATTTTTCTCTCTAGGTCAAGTTGATTTGGGCCAGTTGAGAGTAGTGGCCGATTTCTCCAGCTTGCTTTCTGAGCCAGTAAGAGTATCCTGGGCAGCAATCCAGCTTTTGAAGTTCAAAGAAAATAACTCGTAATCTATATAAAATGCTAGCGGATGGGGAAGGGAGGAAATTTACAGAGAATAAGTTAGTTTGAGAAAAACTGTTAAAAGTAGAATGTAAGGGGAGTGTGTGTGTGTGACATCAGTATTTATTTTAATTTGAAAATATGATCTTTGAAACATTTGAGGTGAGCAGAGGACAAGCTCTTACAATATGATATATTTATTAGTAAACTGAAACCAAACACTCCAAGTTCCTTTTCCAAAGTGGTTTCTTTTTCCCTGAATTTGCAGAGTTTGGGTTCCTTCTCTGTGCCCCCCCCCCCCTCCACTCCCCCTGAATGTAATGTGTCTCTGATAACATTAATGGGCTTTGCCCCACATGGAGCAGCAAGTGTATTGTACCACTGCTCACTGATCCCAGGTCAGTGTGATGCGTGAAATCAATTTATTTGAATCTCTTTGCCTGTATAGGAATTTGGCAGCATGCCAGTTGTTTTCATTTAATGTTCTTTGTGTTGAACACAGACAAGCAGTCATGCTTTTGTACTCCTTTTTCTTCTGGGCTCTTCTCTTTTCAGCCAATATTCTATTCTGTGGATTTTTCAGAAAGAAGTAGGAATGTGTTACCTTTTTTAAAAATAATTTTTGTTTAAATAGCCTTTAAAGAGTGTAGAAACTAGGTCAGTCACAGAGCAGTCCTGTGTAGGGTTTTCTACCAAGTATAGGTAGTAACACCTGCCCTTTCTGATTTCTGAAATTTGGGGAAAAAGAGAGAGAAAACACTGGTCTATTTTTCTAATGCCTAGGTCTATGATTTGTGTCCTCTTGTAAGACAAAGACTCTTCAATAATGCTTAAATCAGAACAATTTTATTTCTAAATAAGTGAATGTCTGTCTGTTGGCTGGACAAATTGGCAATATGTTTCAGGATCTTTTTGATTTTGAGTAATGACCTTAAACTAGACATTAATTTGGGAATCCCTTGCCTCCTCTTTCTGTCTGTTCATCCCCTCCCCCCAGTAAATTTAATATTCTGAATGCCTGGCTGAAGAACAGCTACACCCAAGCACCCATTTCTTTCATTTTTTCCTTCTTTTTATGAGAAAGCAGCAAGGTGTGTTGAACAGAGCAGATAATTTAGCCCTTCATAAACTGGGGGTGGGAGGGAATAGCAGCAGATATTTCCAGAAGGATTTGTTTTAGAGTCTGGCGTCGGGAGAGGCAAGAGCAGCAGTAGAAGGCTCTGCTGATGCTTGGGGCGGCTGGTGCGGAAGTTGATGTGCAGAACCGCGGAGCCGCGGCACAGGGGTCAGACTCGTACACATCAGCCCCGTTTCCTTGTTTAATTACCTGAAGAGCAAAACATCCAGGCTGGGAGTGTGTGAAAACCCAGTATCTCGAACAGCAGTTTGCTGCTCTGACATCCTGCGAGGCCAGCCCCGTCTGTCCGCAAACGTCAGGGCTGGTTCCTGACAGGGGGCTATCTCTGCCGGGCCTCGGTTCCTTCCATTCAGGAGGCATTGTGTGGAAGAGGGTTTGGTCAGGAATTTGAGGTTCCTGCCGGTTCTTCCAGCCCGGACAACCCTGTGACAGATAGGCATGATTTTTTTCTTCTAAAGAATAATAATAATAAAGAAAAAAATTGGCTCTTTTTAGTCTTTCCTTCGTAATTCTGGCATTGGTGTAACACTGACTGAAACAAAACATTAACCCTTTTGCTTTTGAATTCGCGCCTTTTTTCTGTTATTTTGATTCTTTTTTCTCTTGCTTGACCTCTTATTTTCAGAAATCAAATATTCTGAGGAGAAAATTATTTGAGGTGGATTTTGTTTTATGCAGCAGTTAAACTTTAGAAAATGGTATATTTTTCATAGTTATCATTTATATAATCATCATGCTTGGCATATTAAGTTTGTCATTTTAAGCGTGCTTGGCAGCATTATTTTTCTTTCTCCCCTGGATTCAAACCAAGCTATTGTTTGTTTCTGGCCCATTAAAACAGTAGTGGCAGCTATCAATGCTTCCATTCTCATTATTCATGTGATTTTCTTAGGTGTCCAGTTTGGTGTTCAATTTTAAAGTGTTGGGATAAGGGTCAGTTTTAATCCTTGCTCCTTGTAGCTGCTGTTCGTTGAGGTCACAGGCAGAGTTCAGGTTTGGGTTCATAGATGGGAAGTGTTCATTGGGATGTAAAGCTCATGCTTGCAGCTGAAAGATACTGTATGTTTACATAGGCAAAGGCCTTGGATAGGTTGTTTTGGTTGTTTTTGTCTTTTTTTGTTTTGTTAGTTTGTTTTTGGTTTTGTTTTGCTTTGGTTTTTTTATGTGTATGTGTGAACAATTAAAGTATGACTTCTTGTTTAAATGGTAAGTGAAGAACATTACAGTTATTTGTACAATTTCAATCCTCGAGTTTATAACATAGTGGTGTTAATAGTTGTACTGGTAGAACTTAAGATTGCTGGCTACAAGTAGTAAAGGGAGGGAACATAATTAAAAAGGTCTTCCAGCAAAACTGAGTGTGTAGCATGTGACTATTGCCTTTTATTGTTGTGGGCAGAAGCTGGTCCAAGAAAGATATTTGTGGTTGCAGGAGTAGAAAAGGAGAGCTGAAAATTAACTAAGGTTTCATTTCCTTTCATGCTGAAGGCTTTTGGTCCAGTCTGTAGAGTTATGCCCACAGGCTCAGCAAACATTCATGTGCTAGGGATTTCGGGTACTTCATTGGTGAGATTGAAATATTTTGAGCAATAACTTAGATTTTCCCTGCTACTATTTCATTGGGAATTTGTAATACAGATTTAAGGGCATACTTTTTTTCTTGCATGCAGACATTGCCAGGTGAGGATTCTGGGGACCCTTGAGTAAGAGAGACAGCCTTCAGTGCATGTATGCACTCACAGGAGTCAGCTACAGAGCAGGCAGACCAAAAGTCATTGTCATCCATTGTGCTACTAATCCCCCATCTGAAAAGGATTTTCAGGGGATGGTGCAACGAAAGTGCTGTTACAGTGTTATCAGATGATAATTGTGATCTAATGAACTCTTAAATATGTACAATAATCCTTCACCTTTAGAATCAGGTTGCTTTCTTCAGTACAGACTGCCTAGGTTACTCTGGTGTAAAGGTGCCTTTAAGTAAAAGTGGATTACTTAGACATGTAGTTTTAAATAGCTGTCCTGTCATATTGTAAAGAAGCCATAATTTAAATAAGCATTGCTTTTATCTGTAGGATGAAAAAAAAGATGGTTTATGCATTGTGGTCGGTCCCATGTCGTATAGGGTTTGTACATATAAAGGAAATTATGTAGCTCTATAAAAGCGCAGTCTGTTAGTTAAACCTTTACAAGTCATGTAAGTTGTGTCCCTCTTTTCCAGTGTTTTAATTGCCTTTATTTTTTTTTGCAGAGTTCGTAATCCAATGAACTGTCCATGACCTCTAGCCAACTATTGCCCATCTCAACCCACAGTCCATTAAATGAAAAGTTCTCCATGGATGTGTGGTGACAACAACCACCACATTGTCTTTCCACCTACCCATGGCGTGTCTAGAGCCTCTTTGAAAATGATAACAAGTGATAGCCTTTACACCATGGTTGCCACTCAAAAATCCCTTGGTGATAATGGTTTTCAATCAGCATTCTGTTTAAAAAAATAGTTATCTTGGCCTTCTCCACCAGCCTCTGCTGTGACAATTTTAAGGAAATTTCTTACGGGTAATAGTTCCCAAGATAGTTGGGGCTTTCTTAAAACTGGCACCTTGCATTGTGCCCAAACATTTACTGCTGCTCTTTGCAGATACTCTCCTAGTGTAAAGTGGTGTAATTTGCTCTTGGTATGAAATTCCACTTTATAATCTACATTTTTCTGCTTCTCTTCTGAATGGCTACAACAAAGCACCATGTGGAGTATTTAGATAAAGTGAAGTTATATTTAGAGGCCTGTGTTCCTCAAGGCTCCTCCCAGTTCCTAAAGAAACAAAGATTTTGTATTTTAATTTTCCTCAGCTATGATAGGATTCATCTGGGTCAGACTAGAAGCACAGAGATTAGGTCAACACATTGTGCTCCAGGGAGCTTGATGTGCTCCTTCAATAGCACTTCAAGTGAATCCCATTCTTGATAAGTTTTGTAGGGGAAACCTAGCTGGCACAGTGTTTTTCCCTCAGTGTTAGAGTGCTCGTTGTTGCTATTCAATTTATGTGCTAATTTTGGATAATATTTTATGGTAGTACTCACAGCTTGAAATTCTGGAACTTCTTTTAGCTGTCAAGGTTAGTGGAGGTGGGAGAGGATAAATGTCCAAGGCAGCTGGAGCAGAGACAAATCATGTAGAGTTGGAGAAGAGAGATGTGTAGCAGAGTGAGAAGGTGGCTGGCCCCAGAGTCATGGATTTAGGAGTAGATGTGGTGGCAGAGAGAAGACAGAGGCCACTGTTTGGAAAAGTGAGAGAAAAATGTGATGGAAGGTGTAACTAAGGAAAAAATGGAAAGAAAAAGATTTGACTAAAATCAGCCACCTTCCTTTTGTCTCTTACAAATGATAATGCTTTTCTATCATCAAGGGTTGAATGAGTCTATGTACTGATTCTGCTGTGTTTCCAGATGCTGAACTGCATTAGATCGGTTCATTTGGTAATACTGCTTGGCATTTTAGCAATTGCAGGGTCTGGCAGTGGGTTGTCCTATTATAACTGTGAGAAAACTCATCCATAAAAGAACCACTGTTCCGTTAGGACTTAGTTCTCTTCATGTAAAAATGTGGCCCCATACCTTTGTTCCATTAGACCTCCTAATTCATCAGGGAAACTGAAAATACTTGATGATGAGGTGACTTTCTCACCTGGCACTGGAAAGCAAATAATTTAAATGAGGAAATAATGCTTAGCTGTCCTAGATATGCTGAAATATTTATTTACAGTCCTCATTCTCTTGCCCTCTTGAAATTACTCAGTAGTTGACAGATGTCATACTAAAATAAAGCATTAATAGTAAACCCCAACATGCTGTACCATGGCACTGCTGTGATGTTACAGGCACTACTGTGTGTATAAAAACATAACCAGACATGCAGAACGGCCATGTTTCCAGCCCATTACAGTGGAGGCCAGTGCAAAGATTTTACTACCTAATGTAAGAATAAGCTTTATTTTCTGAATACTTGTCAGTGTGTTCTACAAGCACAACCTTATATTATTGGGAAAAATTATATATATATATAGATAGATAGATAATTTTATATATATATTATATATATATATATATAAAATACTATTCTTGAATTTCCCTTGTATTTCTGATTACTATTGTGGTTTGCAAATTTGTATTGAGCTCATCAGGAACAATAGCTTTGTGTGAAGGCCCCTTTGAATGAAGGTTTTGTGCCATTATAAATGTAGTAAATAAATACAAATTGATCAATATATGACAAAAGGGTGAAGAAGAGAGGTCAGTAGGTAAGAATATTTGCATATAAACCATTTTCCCCTTGTTGAAAATGGCAGTACGAGCATAAATAAATGTTTTGTATTGCTGTGTATTTGCTCCACCTGGTGGATTTTCCTGGAAGTGTTTTTAATCTTCCTAATAAGGGGAAGTTGTCCTTAATATAGAAGACATTTCCCAGAGTAAAAGCAACTTCCTTCTTTCTCTCTTTCTCTCTTTCTCCCTTTCTCTCTTTCTCTCTTTCTCTCTCTTTCTCTCTTTCTTTCTTTTCTCTTTCTCTCTCTCTCTCTTTCTCTCTTTCTCTCTCTTCTTCTCTCCTTCTCTCCTTTTCTCTTTCTCTCCTTCTCTCTTGTTCTCTCTTTCTCTCTCTTTCTTTTTTTTCTCTTTTCTCGTTTCTTTCTCTTAGCAATAGCATTGCAATAGGCAGATTTGGGGAAAGAAAATATAATTTGATATTTGTCTTGGCCACACTTTGTCAGCACAGAGATCTCTATGAAGCATAGCATTCCAAATCCATTAGTAATTACAGTTTATTCTGGGGCTTATTTTGAGTATTCTTGGACTCATCTAGAGATTAGTAATTGCTAAGTCCAAGTCTGTGGCTTGTAGACTTATATGTGATCGGTGAAAAGGAGGATTTGCTATGACTTCCCCCCCCCTCCCCCTCCCAGTTCTGAGCCCCTCGATGAGAAGTAGCAGTGTTGTCGAAAAAGAGAGGTACAATGCTTAAGTGTTAGTGCGGTACATCAGCATAAAATCTGTCTGTCATTAAGCTAGCTTTGCAAACATTGTTTTCTTTGGAATTCTTAAGGACTTGGTTATGCTTTGATCATCTCATTGTTCTCCTTAGGTTATTTTTTTCCTTTAGAGTGTAATGGCTCCCTAACAGAAGGTGAAGTTTAGAAAATAGTGTCTCCATATGCAGGGGATTTGGAGACCTTTTTATTGTCTTTAAAAATGTCATTCATAGTCCTCATTAGCATTTATTGTTGCAAGCATACAAGCAGAAAATGTGAAATTGGTATGTCATGAATAGCTCCACAGAACTCTAGAGCCCTGAAATTTTGCCTGCAGTGTGGTGTGGGCCAGGCATTGAGAGAAAGCTGGCCAGATGGCTGCCAGCACAGAGCAGAGCTGCAGGTTTTTGTCTCTGGTGCTGAGAGGAGGGAAAGTTCACTGGAGCATACGCTATCACCCCGTGCATTTTAACAAAACTAACTCGCCATCAGTCAAAACGGGGAGGTGGTGACATTGAAACAAAAGTTTTCAATATAATGTAACAATCCTTGTCAAATGAATAAAATATGTTTAGCTAGTGTCACAAATATTGATATGTTGCAGAGAAAAATGCAAGGCTCAAATTTATGGCTAGTGGTAGATATGCTTTCACACAAATATGCTCCACATTATCTTTATTATGAAGGTCCTATACATTCAAAAGACATCGATTAGAGGTCAAAACTTGGGTTAATATACTACAGCAGGAGGAGTTTCCCTACCCATGTTAAATGAACAAACACCCTGAGCTTCAAGTCAAAAAGCAACTGATAGCTTGAAACCATTTTTTTCTTCCCTTCTTCTCCCCTTCCCACCCCCCCTTCTCCTTCTTTTTGTATCTTAAAATATGGCCATAGTTCAGCAGGAGCAGATATTCTCTTCCAGGCTTCTCCAGGTCACACTAAATGTGTTCTCTCCCTGTTGGTGAGACAGCATCATTGGTGTTTTCTTTCGGAAATATTTTCAAATCAATATCAAATTTTCTAAAGTGCTTGAGTGGTGTCTATGCACAGATGGTGTGGTAATTTTCTTTGAAGTCAAATGATGATAGAAATTAGCAGTCAATTCTAATTTACGTTACCCACATTATGGAAAACATAGTTTTTAATAAAAATGTGAGGCAAAACTTGTTTAGCCTAGATCTAGTGAAAGAAATAGACACCAAGACAGGTACACTTATATGTGAGTTTGTCCATGTGAGTGTTCTTACTAAAATGTATATAGAGAGTAAAAGAGCATGCAGTCATTAGGGCCTGAATGTTGTCCCTCTCATTCTGAGTCAGTTAATTTTTTGTGGAACTGTTCTTTGATGTTAGGTCTTAATGTATATTTTCATTGCTTTAAAACCTGAAATGCACCTGAAATGTCACTGGAATTTCTAAATGTTCAACAAGAATTAATTTTGGGGGTTTTTTAAAATCAAAAAGCAGTAGGCAGTCTAGGCTGTTAAGTCTAATCCACTATCGAGGCTGCCTTTTCTTAACATATGATTTAAAATACGCTTTGGAGTATTGTTGAAATATGGATATAACTTGCAAGTTTTCTTAACTGGAAAGACATGAATGCTTTCTCAATTCCAATGAATTTAATCTAGTACTTAAGGTAACATAATCAACAGTTTGTCTTAGACAACCAAGAATATTTTCTTCCCACCTTGGTGACTCTTTCAACTGCTCAGTATTTGATTTGTGTAGGTAATCCCAATTAGTCTATGTTTCACAGAGCAGTGTATGTTTTAAATGTCTCATTTGTCTTTTTTCAGAAGTCCAGAAAGCCTTGCCAATAAGGAAATGCTAAGGGAAATGTTTAGCGTTATCTGGCAAATGTTTTGTGTTGCATGCATAAAGAGCTGCTGTTAACAGATAAGCACATATCTTTTTAGAATATTTAAATTCCATCTCCAAGCAAAGAATTAGAAGTTTATAGAGAAGTGCTGTGGCTTTCTTGGATAACTTGAGCCTTTTGTGGTGGTGCAGTAGAACCAAGGGAGGCTAGGTACAATGTCATGAAAAAAGTCGCACTGAGGGTGCAGGCCCAGGTGGGTTGCCATTGCACCAGGAAATCTGAGATACTTGGACAGCAAGAAATTAGTGAGCTTCTCCTGAAGGTGTTGCCTTTACTGGACTTTGGTTGGACTGAATAAAGTTAACTGAATAAAGTTAAGAAAGCATCCAGAAGTGGTTGTCCCCTGTCCCCTGCATCAGCTCCACAGCTCACACATTAGGTGGGTTTGCCCTGTCAGTGGGATGCCTTAAGAAAACACTAATAGCTTCCAGCTGGGTGGAAAATCAAAACGTTTTGGGGCTGACAAAACTAGTAGATTTGAATTTGAAAGCCCAGCTAATGCCTCCATTTTTATTTACCACTCGCCCATAAAAGATTATTTTCCAATATGTCAGCCTCATTTGGTGGCTACTGGTCTGAAAGTGAAAGTGGAACAAGCAAGCGGGGAAATCTGGACATTAGTGAGTCCGCCCTTTCAAGCTGGTGTGCCACTTTGTGGAATGGCCTTCCCTGAGATTGGGGGGGTCCTAATGACCATTCATCAATGCTCGTTGACTGATCATTGAGTGCCTTCTCATTCAGTTTATCAAGTCTTGCACATAAAAAGTCAGAATAAGCATTATTCAGCTTTGTTAAAGCCAACTAGGAGTAAAATGCTCCATTTGAACCCATTTTGCCCTTGGTTTTTCACTTTGTTAATGCAGTCCTGCTTAAATGAGTGCTTTTATTGGGTCTGTTAGAATATCTGAAACTATTAATTCTCTTGTATTGAATAGCTGGTGGCAGGCCAGAGCAGATGGGGTAGAAAACTATTTGGTTGGGTGTATTGCTTTCAATTAGGATCAATGAGGTTTCAGCTCCTTTGAATTAACTCACTTAATACCCACTGTGTGAAGTCACAATGTATCACAACAGTCTGCTATAAGTAGAGCGGGAAGTTGAGAAGTCCTACAGAAAAGCTTTGAGTTAAATTCTTCTTTCACTGTTAATAGAGAGCTTTCATTAACTACAGATGTGTTTCAGTGGACTTCCAATCCCTGTTATTAAGCTGGGTTTGCACAAAAGGCAATATCTGTACTTTTAAATGATGGTCATCAGGAATTTCCCTTTTCCATCAGATCCATGTCTTGGCTACCTTATATCATCCTCTGCATAAAAATCTTTTTTCTTCCCCTTCAAATACAAGACTATGGAGACTGGTTTGCCTTCTCTACCTGTTTTCAAAATAAGGACTCCTAGAGGATGATTTAAAATGATTTTGTAAAGCATTTTGAGCGATCACCAAAGAAGGAGCTGGTGCCCACCCAGGATGGTGTAATGTAATGTGTACCATAAAGAAACTGGCCCTAGATTGTCCTGTAGATTTTTCACTCACTTTGTATCCCTTTCATTTTGGTAGTACTCTGACTCTTGTGATGCAGCAGAACTGTTCTATGTTAAAACCACTGCCTTTTCTTTCTTGGTGGAGAATAAAACTGTTTTACAGAATGGGCTGTCCACTTTTGCTTGGCCTGCTAAAATTTTAGATCTGGTGCAAAAACTTTTGGGGCAAGCTTTAGGTGACCGCATTAAAAATGGGGGTGGGGAAAGCAAATAAATATCCACAGATACTTCTTCAGGGAGGACTGCCAAATGGGTTGCTGCCTGCCTCAGTGTATTAAATAATGAGAGGGAAAAACTATTCATGCAGCTGGCTGCTTGAGAAAATGCTGAAGTAGTCTCGGATGCACAGGCATTCTGTTAGCCCCTTCCATGAGCAGACTTCTAGGTGAGAATCTCCAGGGATCCAGGTTTTGTTGACGTGGATCAATTTAAGTGGCAATTACTGTAGTCAGATAACAGCTTAAAAAGGCTTTTTACACACAGAAAAAAGATGCATAATCACACAGCATATGGAAGCTCAATTTTGTGAGCCATGGTCTGTGGATTTACAATGTACTGATATTAAGACCTTCTTTTAAGAGTGAATATTGTTTGGTTTTATTAAAATGCATCATACCTTTGACACGTTACTTTCTACTCTGAAGCTGATTCAGGCTGCGTCTATGTTGATGAAAGGTTGCATTTCCAACTGTGAAAATGTTTTTCCTTTCATGTAGAGTACAGCATTACAAAAGAAAAACAACATAGCAAATACAATACTACCTGACTGGTTTTAAATAGTGCATCAAATAATAAAACCAAAAGGACAGTAAAGTCTTTAAAGGCCTTGTTGGCACAGACTTCTCTTGTCTCCGTTTCCCTTGCTTGTTTTTACCCCTCCACTTTTCCTCCCTTCATGAAAGTGGACTGTCACGAAAATGTTTTCAAGTTTTGGTGTTTCTCTTGGGCTCTCTGACACTCAAATATCCATTAATAGAGAACTTCATTATGATAGATGTCTGATGAAGATGAAGAAAAGACCTACCTCAAGTAGCAGACACATTAGGTTGCTAGTGCTGGGCTGTTTATTGGGTCAGGGGAGCTGCTCCTTTTCTTCTTGATAGTCTTGGATTTGCTAGTCCTGTGTTTGGAGTTTCTCTCCCATTTTATTTGAAACTTAAGGGTGCTATTTAGATTGTGTTAAAAAGGTATTATGGAAATATCAGTAAATTAAGTGATTCATTTTCTTTAACTGAGAAATATTCATGAGTTCAGTCTGGACACTAGGAGGGACTGTTATTTTCTGCTTAATTTTGCATATGTGTCCTTTTCCTAAACAGATCATTATCAGGCTCTGTGGTAGCTAGAGGAAGGAAGAGGAAGGCCTAAAAGCAGAGTTGTTTGTGTGTAATAGAGGCAGAAGATGGCATAACGCAAAATCAGGGGGTGCATAAATATGTACACAAGGACAGACCTTACACTGAGAAGATCTGACTGAGAATTGTTGCCTTTCCATAAAGGGTTTGAATGTATAATGCAAAGGCAAAGTCAGAACCAGAACCAGGACCTATGTGCTAGTTACTGGAGAAGTGCTCATTACTAAAGGAAGCTTTTGCAAGTGCTGAATGGGAGGAGAGTTTTTAAAAAAAGATGATATTTTTCTTGTGCCTGGAATTTTGTGCAAAGATGTATGTGCTACAGAAGGCATGCGAGTCAAGCGTATGTTTCTTCTAAGAGGCAAAGATGTTTTACAAAGGACTAAGGAGGGACTGCTGAGAAGAAAATAGCCAGCTTTAGATAAAGCACTATAACAAAGACTTGTAGTTTTATGTATCATGGTGTCCATTAAAGCTTAATAGGGAAGAGTGAATTGAACCTAGCCAGGCATACCTTATTCATGTGAAGGATAAACATTGAAGGGGTTCACAAAATCAGAAATTGGGAGGACATGATTGTTTAGCTTTTGAAAAAGCTTTACAGGGAAGATTTTGTTTTCATCCCCCATGGATCACTATGCAAGGTAAAGGAGAGTAAGCTGCAAATGTTTGGAACATATCAATGGAAGAATCCCAGGGGGTTAAAAGCACCATAGTAAAATGTAAGTGGTCTGCTTTCTAAGTGTGTTCTATTTTACACATACTACTGTGGATCTGAGAGAGGGAGTGATTTTGATACTCCGTTCCCCATAGTAAAGGAGAATAATAATGTCATAAATGTGGGAAGAGGGGGGGCTCCTGTATATTCTTCTGCACATTTTGAATTTCTAGCTAAATAAACAAACATAGTCCTATGGAGTGCAAAATTACGGCTGTTAAAATAAAGAATGAATTTGTTTCCATATTTGGAGGAGAGCTGATCCAAAGTGATGCTTTTTCTTTAATTGTTGTCAGCAGAGGAAAGGGTTAACTTTTAAAGAAAAAATGAATAATTCAGTGTTTGGCTTATCACTCTGCATTTTAGTTTCTATTCTTTGGTCATCTGGAACTTGGTGTGAAAGGTAGAGTAAAAGGAGTCAGCTGAGGGGAGCCGGGGTTGTGATAATTTGCACACACATCCCTGTCATTGTTCTGCCTGAAGAGACAGGGCTGGGTTCAAGGCCACATGTGCTCCTGTCATCATTCACATTTCTGCTCCAAGTGCAATACAGAGTGTCAGCTCTCCATCTGTCTTTGCCTGGCAAACGCACGCGCCCAGCATCCTGCCTCCAGCTACGCTGCCACAGCCAGTTCTGATGGCCCTCCTCGCTTCTCTCTGTTCATTCCAGAACAGGAGGCACTGAGCCCTAAATAAGCTTGCTTTTAGGAGAGAGCCATTTACAGTGTGGTATATTTTATCCAAGGATGCCTGGTGAGTCGAAATTATTGCAGCTCTTTCGGTTCTAAATGAGGAAACGCTAATCGTTTTTTGATAGTATATTTTCCCTCTCTTTTTCTTTTCTCTTTTAATATAGAGGGTGATTTGCAAGCTGATACCGGTACAGAGCGATCGCGGATGCTAATTCTGTTGTGTATGTGTTGGGGGGAGGGGAATTTGTGCAAGTGAACTGCTAGAGATGATACTTACAGCAGGACTGGATGTTTCAATGAAAAGGGGTAGAAATAGCAGAAAGTCACCAGCTTTGTGGGTGCAGGGCTCTGCACAGGGGATCATTTTAGCAAAGAGAAATACAGCTTCGGGCTGGCTTTCATGACTGTCAGCTGCACCTTGAATCTGCAAACATTTGATCGTCAGAGATCATTCACAGTGTTTACCCATCAGCTGAAATTATCTCTGTGAAAAGCTGTTTATGTTGGAGAAGTGAGGGAGATTTATAAAACAGATTATTCCAGCCTTGCCCTAAATCATAGTCTGCCACTGTCACCAGGCAAATCACCAAAATACGTTGATTCAAAAAAAAAAAAACAATTAAAAAATCTGCTGAATTAGAGGAATTGCTGTGGAGCTGGGAGTTACAATAGGTCGGTTTCCTCAGGAAAATATTACTCTTGGATCTTACGATCACTTGTCTAATTGATAAGTGTTATTGCCAATAAAAACTCTTCTATGCAGGGTGATTTGTCTGAGGGGTTTTGTGAGATGCTTGACCACAACTGAGTAGATTGAATTTGGTGTGTTTTGTTTGTGTTTTTTTCCCCCCTTTGGTAAGGACTGGAGAAAGCCATGTGCCTGATTATAACAGCCTGTGTTCTGGATAAAAAAAAAGACAGGGCTAGAGATCCTACAGCTGGCTGGTTCTTGTGGATTATTTGGGTAGGACAGGCAGAAGAGGCTACGCTTGATCACAGAGAGTCTGTACACCTCGCAGATGGTGTTTTGAAACAGTATCTGCCAGTTTACTGCAGCCACAGTTGCATGTAGGTATTGCCAGTTGTTGGAAGAATGTTTTCCTTTTAGGATTTTTGTATACGGTCATACCCTACTGCTGGTATGTTTGCTGATCCCGTGATTGTAACAAGAAAGCGGGCTCTGTTTGCTCAAAGCACAAGGTTAAGAGGATTTATATGGTTGAAATATGGGCAAATTAATTTGCATAGATAACAACTGAGGACTATGAAAGGTCAATTTAACCCTTTAAACATCAAATTTGATTTGCATGCATTGCATTCCTGGGAATGTGGTCTTCATTAGAAATACCATGGTAATTCATTAATTAGGAAAACCGTGCGTTGTGCATAATTTGAATCCACTGATGTTTCCCTTATGTTTGTGTGGAACTCATCTTCTCATGCAGTTTTACTATTTCTGTGTTTTATCAAGATATTTGGGTGTACTAAAATGACACAGTCTTATCAGTTTTGATCCTCGTGTGCATTATTTGGGGCTATTGGCAAACTGTTGGAATGCCTAGAGTGGACATTTTTGAAAACCTATTAAGCCTTTGGCATTTAAATTACTTAATCTACCTGCTGGTTAAAATTTCATGCATCTTTAATCAAAATGGCATGTGCTACATTCAAGTATGTATACCCTTATCAATACTCGTTAAGCTTTACCACTAAGTAAATCTTTTATTTGCAGCATTCTCCTTAAAGCAGTAGCAAGCAAGAAGTGTGTTTTAATGTCAGCTCTGAGTGTTAGAAAACCTTGCACTTGGATACAGAGAATACACTAACAGCTGTGACTGGGAGCATGTGCCAGAATGGAGATACTTGAACAGATCTGACACTTGGCTATTTTTGACACCCATCTGCACTTTTTTACTCTCCTCTAGGATGAACTGCCTCTCAATCTGTTCACAGCATATTTTAGCCCTTTAATATTGTGGTGTTGTGTTTTTTCAAATGGGCATTATTAGCCATCTGGGGCAGATTTTGTATTTTAAAAGTAAGCACATTATGTACAAGAGATTAAAAGGATGTGTATTTTTATGTAATCTGATATTATGTCAGTGCCTTTTGTGTGTGTGTGAAGTCTTGATTTCAGAACCATCCCTTTAGTGATTCTGACGTCTGAAGTCCTTCTTTTGGGGAAAGAACATGAGTTAATAAAGACGGTTTCTGGTTTATGTGTGGTGGTTACAATTACACAAACTAAATTTGCCCTTCAAAGACGAATTGCTTGTACTGTTATAATTGCGACTGGGCGCTCACCTCCTCTCTCCCCTGTCGGGGCAAAGCGACAGCAGCGGGGCTGCCTAATGAAGCGCTGTAAAAGCCATTCAGACCTCTGTGAAGGCACTGCTGCAACTCTGAGAAAAGTCTCTAGAAAGATAATCCCGTTAACATGCAGCTTGCCATAACCAAGTTAACCATTTTGTCATTCTGTGTAGCGAGCTCTAGGAAGCGTTTATGTCTAAATAATTGTTCCTGGGGGAACAGTGTTCAAATCTAATACCATATACCAGTTTCTCTGATTACTGTGAATGTGGTGGTTGGTTTTCTTTTTTTTTTTTTTAGTAGTTTATTCCGGACTTTATTTATGAAACATTACAAATCTATCAGTCATTTTATAGTACTTTCAAAGAACAGATGTTGGCCTACAAAATGCTTTATTATTGCCCATGGCAGTATTCAGCATGGTTTCCTTAAAAGGACAATCAGTGATCACAGTCATTGTAGCCCAGAAATAATGCTGCTCTTTCAGAAGATGGCCTGGTATTAGGTCAGACCACCCTTTCTTTACTTCTGCTCTCCAGATGTGGCTGCAACTATTTTTTTTTTTAAGTTCATGTTTCAAAAAAAATGGGTTTGTTTTCAAAATCTGGTTTTACTTAAGATATCTCCATCCTGGAGTGCATTTCATAAATTGCCCACATATTTTTCTTAGCAGAGAACTTAACTGGCTGTAATTTTTAACACATGGCCACATCATGTGATATTTTCAAAACATTTGCACATAGCTTTAAGAAGGTCCCGGCAGAAATGATCCATCATCTCACAGCCAGCCCATTTCTTAACAGCATATCTGCATTTTCCATTTAGCAGAGCTATATATTATTAGCTTACATTTTGGGTAGTAAAACAGTGTATTGCTGATTGTAAAACATGGACTTTATTATCTGCTGAAAATTGATTTGGCATTTATAGCCACTGTGTACTAGAGTGGCTTTCTGCTTTTAACATTAGTGCTTGCAAGTGATGATTTGTTTAAAGAACAGAAACAAAATTGCCATGGACATAACTGTTAGTGTCCTAGTAACTGAACATTTGGATTATCCACCTGTTTTTTAAATACATGCGTCTAAATGCTGTTACACAGCAAAAGTGTCCTAACAGTCCATTAACCAGCTTGGTCTGTTCTAAGCTGCAGTTGCTATGCTGTTATATTAGGAGGACTCTCTGTCTTACAAAACAAGTTTTCTGCCAAACAGGGAAAATGTGTCTGGAAATACTTAAGTCTGAGTGTTAACTTTGCATCGTTATTCCAATCATCCTACATAATGACTTTATCTTCAGGATTCAGCTATGAGTGAAAAGCTCTTTCCCTAAGAGGACTGTGGGTCACTGGGTTCTTCAGATATGTATGGTAGGATTGGGAGGTGACATGTGATGACTTGCTTTTCACAGTATTAAAATTTCTTCGTCTTTTATGGTAGTAATAAATTCCAAAGTCTGCATAACATTATTGCTCTTATTTTCAACCCATGGGGCTGTGAACTGCCTCATGCTACACATGCATGGAAAGTAACTAACACATCATGGAATGCAGATTGTGCTGCAGGAATATATATATATTTTGTCAGGGTCCCAAACACTTCTTTCCTGAGAAGATTGAGTGTTTTATAACTCAGACCCTTAGCTAGAGAACAACCAAGTCAGTTTCTCAGGATAGGTACTTCCTTGGTGTTTAGCACCAATCACACCTATATTAGAAGATTTTGCACTCCACACTCACATATTTAAGGCATGATCGTCACAGCTTGCAAATCAAAGTGATCTGTGTATATACAATTTGAAAAGACAACTTGAATTTTGCATAAAATGAAATTATATGATATGCTAGTTTGAAGTCCAAACAGAGATACAGGTACATCTAAGAGTAGGGGACATGATACCTGGTCCTTTTCAGGACATGTACACATACCTGTACCAGTTTCTGGTTTGTTGGCTTCATCCTTGTTTCTTCCAAGTGTGTACATCAAGGATAACACTACAAAAAAATCAGCTTCCAGGTCACAAAACAACTTGTGCACTTGAAGGAGTAGCTGCCTTCCAAATCCAAAGTGCCATGCCTCTAACCCTCCTCATTCCCGGGTGTATAACTGTTCCAGCTTTAAAGTTTCCTGAGCATGTCAAGCTGCATCTGTGCATGGCAGGGTCTCCCTCAGTATTGATAGGGTTAAGCAGCCCAGTGCTGAGATCACACCAATGTCTTTTTGGAGTTGAAGCATTTCTGTGTCTTAAGTTGTTCACACAGTTGGATCTGGTAGGTAATCTCAGAGGAAGCCCAGTGCATATTTAGAAATGTTGGTCTCTTCACAAGTGTAGGCTTACTTTTTGTTCCCAGAAATGTGTCTGGTGTAAAATGGAACATAGAGCCAGCAATGCTGAGGCAAGTAGAGATTAAATTGGGAAAAACATAGGGCACAGCAGTGCTTGGATTTTCACTTACACACAGACACAGTCTAGCCATATTGGCCGACTTGGCAAGGCTTATTTCTTTCAATATCCTGCTATGCTAACTCCATGTTCACGCAGTTCCTCTGTGAAGCTGGTGAAGTCCTTGCCATGTTGTAATATTCTATCTATATTCACTGGCTCAACTCTCCAGGAGCTCAGCCATCTCTGCATCAAGTTGCATTTTTGTGATGTACGTTTGTTCTTTCTGCCTCAATGTACATGAGAGTCACCAGATGAAGAGCAGGACTAGTGCAGGAGCCACTTCCCCCTTGCTGCTGTTGATCTTGTGCCATGTTCGCTCCTTACATGTTACTTGTTCAGTTCTTGGGTAGGACAAGAGTGTTGGAGATTACTCCCATAAACTGCTAATGGGCAGTAGCTTTTCCCACAGCTAAGGGAATATGTTCCAGACCTGAGCTTGAGCAAGCAGAAGGAGGATTTGAATTTGTGTGTTTCACTTCCAAAGTGAGGCTTCCACTCCAAAGACTTGCAAAAAAATTTCAAAGCTCACTCTTCCATCTCGCCTAGCTGTGTCTTATACAAACCAGTTCTACTTGCCAATCTTCTGAAGATGAGGATATGGACAACTTTTCTGGAGGAGAGAGTAATGCTGTGGATTCCATGTCTCCAAGTTACTGAAGCCCTTGAAAGGCAGGAATTTTCCTGTTGGTGAGATGTAGGCAGTTGCTAGTTAAATATAATTAACTTTATATAATCTTTTTTGTCATGAGCTGTCTGCAACTACCTAATGGGAAGGTATAGAGAAGTTCAATGGAGCCAAATTCTTCTCAAGGTGCATAGAGATAAAGATGAGAGGCAAAAGGCACGAGTAATAGACCATGATAAAACCCAAGTAGATACACGGGAAAAAAATTCTCCACCGTAACAATGGTCAGACATTAAAACTGTTTTTTCAGAGAGGTAGTGATATTTTCATTATTGAAGATCCTGTATTGGACAGACCCTTGGCAATTTGATCTAAACTTCACATTCTTTAAGGCAGAAGGGTATAGACTGTCTCATCTCCTAAGGTCACTTCAGCTTGCATAGTCATTCTTTGTTCTGCTGGATCTGTTAACTGTTGTGGATACCCAGTCTGAGGTGCCTCAGCCCCATGCTCTGTAGAGGAGAGCAGAGCAGCCCGTGGTACTGGCTTCTGTGTTGCGTTTCAGGGGAAATTTCAGCAGTGTTGGGCTTCAGGCACCTAAAGTGATTCATTGAATCTGGTCTGAAACTATTACTTGATCTGTAGCTTTCTGAATGGACTTTGTGTGCTGGTAGAAGAGCAGAATTGTCAGGCTCAGTGCTGGTTGAAAGGGCTGCACCTCCTTCCTCTGGCAGCTTATGGAGCTGTGCTTCCGTATACCTGAGCTGAATTTATTTCTCTGTGCTGGTTTTTTTATTGTTTTTTTGTTTGTTTGTTTGTTTTGTTTTGTTTTGTTTTTTCTCTACTAGTAATTTCTTCTTTACTGCAAGTTGTAGGCAGAGTGTGGAAAAGAGCCTCAGTAACCTTTAACTGCAGAACTACTTGAGACAAGAAGTTGCTGGAGACCTTGGGATTTGGGAGGAGGCACCTCAACTGAAGGTTCACAGACCTCTTAGTTTAGTCCCTGCGCTGCAGCACACCACCTGTTAGTAATGTTCCTGCAGCTGGTTTAAAGCTGTAGTGTCAGAAGAGCCACTGAACCGATCCAACTTCTAAAAGTCTCCTGCCCAAATTCTTATGCCATAAGCTAGAGCCTTCCTTACTTGAGCTTTTTCATTATGTTGTGTAATGAACTGTAGATTTATTTCTGCTTCTTCTTGCTCTTGGGATCTGGTAATCTTGTGAAAATTTCATGAGGAAAAATTACCTGGTAGGACCCATATGTCTGAATTTATTAAAATTATCCAGCCAGATATTTAGGTTCTAGTGTGGATAAATATTCTGGAGCAATGCCTGCAACCTAACTGTGCTTTTAAACAGGCACAAAGTGTAAGTCAAAGGTGACAGGAAATCTTTCTGAAATTCAAAAGGAAATACCATCAGCAGTGGACACAGTTATTAAGAGTAGTGCTCATATGGTTCTCATTCCTTACGGACATCCTTTTGGAAGCAGACTGTAACAAGCTCTGCCGTATTTTTGCATGTTGACAATACTGAGCTGACAAAGACCAAAAAAAATGTGGAAAGAGAAGAGTAAAAGGAATTGGTGTTGATCACCTCCTGGAAGAGAAGGTGAGGATTAAGGAAGGAAAACATATTTCAGTAACCCTTCAAGCATACTGCAAATTTGTGCAGATCTGCTGTGGGGTCAGGCCGATATCATTCTTCATTTAAAAAAGGGGGTTGCTATAATGAGCTGAAATTTGAGGAAGTGGCATTTGTGTATGCATAGTTAACTGCAGTGAAGTTTGAAATGATTCAAGAAGAAGGAATACGTTTTGCCTTTCAAAGTCCACTGCCCTTTCTATCTTATCAATACAGCTTTTCTGGGGTTTAAGGCACTACTCTGTCTTCTGTAAGTCATTTGGAAAGCACATCTAAAATTTAACTTTGTACTCTTTCAGTTCTAATGCTTTATTGGAATTTTCTTTATGTGCTTATAATCCTCCAGACCTTGGGAGCCTTCCTGTATATCTCCAGTGCAGATTCCCTGTTTCACTCTGATTCCTCTAGCAATGTTCGGCTCAATGTCTTACTGTCCTCCTGTTTTGAAACCACATCCTGCTAAAGGAGTAATCTCCCAGTTAGGGATACAGGGCCTTTCCCCTTCCTTTTTTCAGCTCTCTCCTTAATACGTGTTTTGTGAGTCATGCAAGCACACATGACTCAAATACTCTTCCTGCCACAAGATTGCAGTTTGGAAAATGTGTGCACTCGCAACATAGGAAAATACAGTCATAATTTGATTCTTGCTTCTAAACTGTGCATTCCAAATATATTCTGGTGGCCCTTTTAAACCAGAGCAATAAACATGTATACATAGTCTTGAATTTTCATAGTAGCTGTTTTATAATTCAAATAAATGCCATCTACATAGACTTTCTTATACGTGACTTCCTCATATCATTCCTTGAATTTTTAAGAGAATCTTTTTTTAAAGGGATTTTGTGCCTTGCAGAGCACCAGCCACATCTTTTGTGGTTAGCAAATACAAATTAACATTTATTGTTTAAATTTTATTTTTCCAGTCCATTTCACCACATAATTGTTGATTGTGTAATTATCTGCTAGATTTGCACACACTTATTTGTATTCTATTTAGGAGAAAGTTTGTCTAACTGAAATTTAGAAGAGGTCATTTTCTGTGACAGTGTTACTGTTTCTACTTTTCTTTGCCTGGAACTGTACTAGGTACACTGTTTTGGACATTTTAGACTATAAACACTGCAGTGTACAAAAATGGTCTTTAAAAAACAGGGATATGCAATAATCTCATTCGTTTTCAGAAATTATTGGGATTTCTATCAGTTTTGAAAGTGAAATCCTGAGTGAAACATAGGATTCTTCTTCTTCTAACTTCTAACACAGTAAAGAAAGTGGAAAGATGCTCACTAAAGCAACTGTTGTTATGTTTGTAAAAGAATGGCTGTAATTAGATATCCAACAAGGTCAGATGGCAGTGTCATTTAATAGCTTTGAAAGTCATCAGTTTTCTTCATGGAAACTGGTTTGCAACAGTGTTTACTGCGTCTTGGGATTGGTGTTTTTAGTTTTCATTTTTCCACTGACAGGAGGAACACAACTAAGTTTCTAGAACTCAGGTGGTCCACGTTGGTTGAGTTCATCCTTACATGGCACTGTAGGATCTCCTAACTTTAGGGTCCTGAAAGAGAGAGCTTCTGTCAATCTCATCCATATTAGATCTTAGAAGTAATTTAAATTACTTTATTAAAATCAGTATTTGATTATTTTACACTGAGATCAGCATTTGACTGCATTGCATTGTCAGAAATAAAAGCAAAGTCCTTTGCAATTTTTAAAGGGGATCTGTGCAGTAAGGAGTGGATATCTTTCTTTTCTGAATTCCTGTTAGCCAATGTGAGCACTTCATTGTCCCCTTGAAAATGGAGAAGTGAGATGGTGGCCTCTTTGAGAATACTATCGGTAAAAATTTTAAAGCATTTTGAAGAATGCTTATCTTGTTTTGTTAATTTACTTGCATCTCTCTTTACATTATTCTCTAGTTGTAAAAGCAAACATATATTTGGGTTTTCTTTATTTATTGAGTCTGCTGCACAGGAGATGAATCTGTGCATGAAACTTTGATTGAGACCTTGGTATGAAAGCAGAGTCTACAGAGCATGTATAGCAAGTTTGCTCCCAGAAAGCCAGTGTTACAGCCTTTCTTTGCCCTCTTCAGACTTCTCTGCATAGACAGAACCACATCTTGAGTTTGATTTGCATGGTTGCTTGTCAGCTAACCAGCTAGGTTTCTTCCTGTGACGTGTCAATTGATAGAATAGTAATTTCCAATTCCTTTCATTTTGAGGAAGGCAAGTAATGGTACTTAATCTTCAGACACCAGCAGAAACAGAATCCTTTCATTTATGCTGCCTTAAAGGTTTTGCTTCAAACCACTCTTGAGAGTCTGTAAAAGCTCCAAAGGTAAAAATACTACCTAAATTTAAGGTATCGACCTGCATCTCTCTGTAGAGCCACAAGAGGAATTATATACTCTTTCCTCAGATAACTTCTATATTCTCTCAGAAGGAGCTTTGTGGATGCTGCTGAGTAACTTGCTTTTTCTTGAAGGAATACAGAAAATGATGCCTTGATTTCATCCTGACAGCAGCAGATATGATTGCATGGTTTTGTCTGGGGCATTGGTTCAAGACAGTCTTGAAATAATGAGTGTCTATTGCTTAATCACCAGGAATGCTTAATAGTTTTGTCACAAGTGTTTTTCTTTTTGGAGGCTGTAAGTGTTTTTGCTGTCTTGCCACACTAGATATAGAATAGATGCCCTGATGAATTACCCAATGGGGATTCTGTTGCAGAAATTGATGATTACTGAATCAAAATCAAAAGGGTTTCTTTTTTTTTTTTTTTTTTGTTTTGTTTGTTTGGGGTTTTTTTATTTGGTTTTTTTGGGGTTTTTTGTTTGTTTGTTTGTTTTGGTTTTGGGGTTTTTTTTGTCTCTTTTAGTCATTACAGTAAAGCTGCTGGGTTCTAAATATGTCTGCTTACAAGTGTGGGTATGTGCACATTGTTGAATGCAATTGCTGGCTTTTGGAGGGCTTTTTGCCAGAAAATAATATGATGATGCAGATGTTCTGATATTGTTCTTGAAAACAGCTGATGGTGGATCTGATGCTGAAAGCTGATAAGCAGCTAGCATATATCATCATCTTCTGATCCAAACTGGTTCCTTTGGGAGTCAGCTCTACTGTTTCAGTGTGTTGTAATTAAATTGAGTGCTGTTAAGGTGTCAGAAATTACTTTATAACACAGGATAATGGACTTAAATAGACTTATTTGCACATTGCAAATCATAGTTTAGCAAATTACCCTTAAAGGCTATATATTAAGAAACAAAACAAGTCCCCCAATATTCAGTAGGAAAAGAAAAAGGAAAAAAATTGGTCTGATTTCTGACTCAGTCCTTAAGATATTTTTGCATTAATGCCTTTCTGGACTTAATAGATGGTAGAATAATGCCTGTTGTTTCTGAATAACAGTCATTATTACTATTAAACATGCTTTTCTTGAAAGAAGAAGGTAATTATTTTTTTGTTTTACTTAGGGTTGGATGTGTGGTGGGAAATCTCTGTCAACCAGACCTTTAGCAGTTGGAAAAATACTTCTAATACATGCAACAGATAACTTCTCTATCTAGCTCTTAGAAGGTTTTGAGCAACGTTAATCCCCAGAAAAGCTTGTGTGAGTTGTGAATACTCAGCATCTTGTAGAATTAGACTGTATTTATGAGAAGGCTAATGTTGTTAGGAAAATAATAGATTTACATTCATAGTGAGAGCTGTTTGTAAATCAGCAGGTGTTTTCTAAAATATCAGAAAATGGCAAAATGTTTACTGATGTGATTTCTCTCTGAAAAACAAACCTGTTTAAAAATACTTGAACATTCAAACTTCAAATGCTTAAAGCTGATTTGCTTTTCTTCAGCCATCTCTTGTCTTTCTTTCTTGTGTTTTGAATTCACAGGCTCTTAATTTTCAGTCTTGAGGACCTTATTTTGCATTCTGAAGAGCACAGTAACAGGAAAAGAAAAAGAAAATAATTTTCTTTCAAACCATATATTTCAATAGGCAGTTTATTTCTGTGAATAGATAAGAAAAGTTCAGGTGATACCAGAAAATACGTGCTTTAATTTTGTATGCCTATGCACATACTTTCATACAGAATACTAGATCACATTTCTCTTCAGTAATACAAAACCTGCTTGAGACTGAATTAATAAATGATGCAAAGCAGTATTAAAATTCTCGATGTCTTTTGAATCATACATACAGCTTCAAGCAATTTGTTAGTCATAAAAGCCAAGGAATGTCATTAGAATAATATATATTTTAAAAAATCAAAAATCCTGTAAGCTAATTTGCCTGTGTGCCATTTTCTTACTCTGATTTAAAATTAAATCCTGCCCCTACCCTATAAATGGCTGTTGAACTGTGTACATCTTCTCTGAAAAGATTTCCAGTGTGGTGAAAAAAGAAATTAAGTTCAAAGATCTTTAATCCAGTTTCCTCTGTTTTATTTGATTACTTGGAAAATCTTTCCCTTTGCTGCTGTCCCCCAGTTCTTCATTCATCAATAGTACTGAGGGGGAAATTTGTGCTGTGCTGTTTATACATAATTTAAAACTATTGTGCTAGCTTTAAACCCAAAGTCTTCCTTCATCTATCATTTATCTCATGATGTTATCTTTTGTACTCGGTACCCTTCAGTAAGCACAGCCTGACACGTCTTGTGGCCTTTACCTTCTGCGATAAAAAAGATTGAAAAGATGCTTGGCACCACCTGGTGAAGATGAGGCAGCCCTGGAGAACTGTGCTTCGGGAGCAGGTGACTGATGGTACGAAATGTGCCAGTCTGGGGACACAGCTGAGGGGTTGTAGTGGGGGAGGGGAGGGGAAGAAAGGGGAGGGGAGGGAGGGGAAGAAAAAAAAAAAAAGAGCAGGAACATTAATACATCTTCCTGAGGTTTGATGGGACATACACTGCCTACTGTTCCATCTGGTGCTTATGATAGCATGGCATATTAGCATGCTGCAAGTTCATAATGTATTCAGGGCGAGAAAACACCACTTGCATACCAATTGAGGCGTCCTCTTTCTCAGAGCTGCTTTTGAATTTCAATGATGTTTATGCCTCCTAAGCCGTGACTGAACGGAGCATTTCCGCTTGTGGAGAAATAACAGCAGTGAAGGGACTCTGGCTCATGTGGCTTTTCTTTCCTCTCTCTTTATTTTTCTCCTTTTTTTCCCAGTTCTTTTCTTCCTGCTCTCTCCTTCCAATTTGTTTTGTTTGGGGAAGCCTGAAGACGGCTTGAGGTTTTTGGACTAGCTAATTACAGAGCTTCTGTTAATATTACATTAAATTCTTTTTAAGGTTGTAGTCTATTGTCTTTTTGCTTATCTCAAAATGCTTAAATGTCTTTTTATGACATTTTGATGAAATTACTCTAAAAGCAGTGTCATGAAACATTTAGAAAATAGCACATTGCAATTCTGCTTTATATTCAGATTTCCTGTATTACTAAATCAAAGAACAAACAATACCCCAAATCCCACATTTCATGGTAAATTATTTTTGCCCTGTGTCTTCAAAGACTTGATTTTCACTTCAAGTGTGCTACATAATAGGAGAAGTATCTGAAGTGGAGCAGGTATGTAAGCCTTTGTGGGAGTGAGGTCTTTTTATCGATTCCTTGCAGGAAATGTACTGATATGTTCATTTTATTTCTCCCTACCCTATCCTCTTTGAAACTCTGCTGAGATTGACACTTGACTGGAGACAATCTCAAAACTCTGCCATAGACACTCTTGACTGCACATTTTGTTTCTGAACTTGTCAAAGATTGTGATCTCTTTATGGCTCAGCGCTGCGAATCACTCTGCAGCCCTCCTTCCAGTGGGTTTTCAAAGTGTGAAGTTTACACACAGGGTAGGGTATTTGATGTGGGATTTTCAAGTGTCTGGAGTAATACACGAGTGAGTCTTACTGGCTTTGTTGATGACTGAGCTTCTAAACTGCTTCACGTGTTTTGAAAGTCCTACCCCAAAAAGGAGACTAAACTTGCTGCTTGTCGTGGTTTAATCCCAACTGGCAACCAAGTCCCACACAGCTGCTTGCTTGCTCCCCACCAGCAGGATGAGGGGAAGAGAATTGAAAGGATAAAAGTGAGAATATTTGTGGGTTGAGATAAGAACAGTTTAATAATTGAAATAAAATAGTAATAATAATTGTAATAATAATAATAATAATAGCAATAGTGATAATTGTAATAGTAGCAATAATAATAGTGATAATTGTAATAAAAGGTAAAATAGCAGAGCGAAATAAAACCCAAGAAACTCAATTGATACAATTGCTCACCACCAACTGGCTGATACCCAGCTAGTCCCCAAGCAGCAGCCTCCCAGCCAACCTTCCTCCCAGTTTTATTGCTAAGCATGACATCACATGGTGTGGGATGTCTCTTGGGTCAATTGGGGTCAGCTCTCCCAGCTGTGTCGTTCCCCACCCCCCCCACCCCCAGCTCCTTGTGCATCCCCAGCCTGCTCACTGCTGGGAGGGGTGAGAAGCAGAAAGGCCCTGACTCTGTGTAAGCCCCACTCAGCCATAGCTAAAACATTCCTGTGTTACCTACACTTGTTTCCAGCACAAATCCAAAACACAGCCCTACATTAGCTGCTAAGAAGAAAATTAGCTCTACCCCAGCACACTGCTTGAACAGGGAAGAATATTAAAACAGCATCTCTAGTACAAACCCACTTAATTAATGCATTTCGTATCTAGTCCTCTACCTGCACAGCTGGACTCTTGCTGCTGCTGACTGTGGTTTGAGGCTTTAGCTTAATCTTTAATGCATATGCCTGTCATGCTAATACAACTTTAATAAAAATGTACTAGGTAGCACTTTGAACTCCTTCGCTCTAATTTAGTATTAATCCATTTGATTACTAGAAAAGAAAAGATCTTGCTCTAATTCTGATCCATTCTTTCAAATACATACAGCCATAGCTTTTATAAATATATATTTTCAGACATTAATTTTATTGTTCTTGCATAGATAAGAAACAAAAAAAGCAATACTCATAGTGACAAAGAATAAATTTACTTCCTTTGCTTTACTATCTGTTGTCTGATGGCTTAAGAACATGCTTTGTTTACTGATAGTGCAGTTAGACCTAGATATTAAAGCCTTAGCTTAAATGGTAATTCCCCCTTCCCCCCCCCCAATATATTCAGGAAGACTAATGTTACTGAATAGGAATGTGGAGGAGATAGTGTGGGTTATTCAAGCAAGTTTAGTCAGCACTTACAAGATTCTTGAAATGTTTCTTGATGTCCTACAGAACTGTTAACATCTGCATGGCTTGTGAGAAGAGCCACATTTATTGCAGCTGTATGCTAGCTAGAATGCAAAAGAAAAAGGGGGGATCAGAGTTAAGAATGAAGCAGCTGGCTTTTCGTACAGAGATTTATAATTTTACTCTCATTACAGACTGACAGTAAACTACTTGGACTCTTTCGAGTCTGCTTCTTTGAGATGGCAGGTTGAAGGCTTGGGAATTTAGCTGCCAGTAGATGCAGTCCAAAGAAAACAAAGCTTTTACATAAATAATCACAAATGGAAGTTCAGCCTTTTGAGGAGCTGTTTGTTCCAGTATGACATAACATGATGTAGAGCATGTGTTTAAAGTATACATTTGAGATGGTTTAAAAAAAAAAAAAAAAGACAAAGATTGTTTTAAATATTAGAGGGGAGCAATAGACAGAAGGCTGCTGGTTCCCTGCAGAACCAATGAGTCCATACAGCTTCTTGTCCCTGTTCTTGCAAGGGTTCGGGGTTTCTGGAGGAAAGGTCCCACAATCCCAGGCCTGGCTGAACAATGTAATAGTATCACAGTGTGTTTGTTTTACCTCTTCTTCTCTCTTTTTGTGCTAGAAGAGAAAGTGAGAGAAGAACAAGCAGTACCAGAGTCCCATTTTCTATTTCACTCCTTCCTGTAAAAAAATCACATACATGTTTCCAGAATCAAGGGTGTTTGTCCAAGTTTGGTACCCTCCTTGCCCATTTATTTCTCAATTGTTGAGATAGATTTAAACATAAGCTAGGTCAATATTTGTTAGTTGTCAATATCTTTCTTCAGTTTCAGTTAAGATCAAAGTTTTTTTATAGTTTTGTTTTCTTATTTATTTGATATGAATGCAAACTGATAATGTCTTTTGTTTCCTCTGGTTAATGTAGCTTGGGATGCTTCTTCTTGCCTTTTTTCCCTGCACATTTTAAGTGAATCTATTCTGGTTTTGCTCAGTTAATTTCTTTACAACCTGCCCAAGCCTTTCACAGTCGGAGTGCCAGAATCTGTTTTTGTGTCTCCTGCTGTTTCTTAACAACCTCAGCAAGTGAAGAGGCTGCATGTCTATACTCCTGTTCTTTATTACTCTCCTTAAATGGTGCTTCTGAACAGTTTTCTCATATTTTCTGAACCAAACCTATTGCTTGTTCATTTGTTGCAATAGCGCAGTTACCCATTAAGAAACAGGGCCAAGAAGGACCACTGAGGTGCAGAACATCCTGTTGTCATTTTAAGGAGTTCATTGGGGTATCTTTATCTACTCACAAGTTTCTGCTGTCCGTACTGTGTTCTACAGCAGATAACCTGATAACTCTGATAACCTGCTATGACTTTTATCTCTCCTGTCTAGCCTTAGACTTTTCACTGTTACACTCATCATTATTTATTGTAGTATGGGGCATTATAAGAGCTCTAACGTATGATTGCTGCCTCCTTTCCATTCTCCTGACACCAGAGCACAGACAAAAGCAAATTTTTTAACATTTAATTTATGAAGATGACTGCATCAGATTCATCAGTGTTCACCACCTCATACCTTCTTTTAGTTTCTGAAAGTTTATTTCTGCTTGGTGTTTTGGAAACACATTTTATCTTAATTTTGTGCAGATTGTTGGCACTGAACAGAATTGTGTGCAAACCCAAGTAACTCTGTAAGTCAGGGCTCATAATCACCTTTGAAAATGACCTGTTAAGTTTCTAATAGGTCATTTGTATGCACAGTTACTGAAGCTACTTGCAATAATTATGGAAAAGATAATGTCTAGGAACTCATTTGGGGACAGTTATTCTTGTTAACTGTTTAGTATTTCATCCAGGTATACCTATTTCCCCATTTTAAAATTTTCCTTTCATAATTGCAGAGTTTGCCATGGATAATTGTTGCAGTTCAGCAGTTCTCCATTTCTTCATATCAAAGCAGTTTAAAGCTTACCAGACAAGTACTGATATGTCTTACATCTTGTATTCCAAGAAGACCATAAAGAAATACGTTTTCACAGGAGATGCCTGTGTGGTCACTCTCTATGCTTTTGAATTGTACCTGTCCTTGGGATTAACTTTCTTAACACATATGTGGTACTGAAAGGATGTTTATAAAGATCTGTGTGAGCCTTTATTTCTTACCTGCTTGCCATTCGATCTCTCTGATTGATTATAGGTGTGAGGGAAATACCAGGTTTTGTTTGGTTCTCTGTGTTGTGGTGCAAAAAAGAAATGGTGTTAAATTGTGTTGGGGTATGTTCAAGTTCATGCCATCATCACATGGCTATCGTTGTGTGTGCACAATCCAGGTTTCTGTGCCTAGATATAGTGTGAGTTGTAGGCATGACATCGCCTATTGTGTTGCTTGCTGCAATTCCACTTTTGGAATATTTCACATAGGAAGCTATCCCCAAAGCAGGGGAAGGTGAGGGGGAGGTGTAATTGGGGGCAGGGGGGCAACATCTAACTTGTTTGGCTGGGGTGAGAGATGACAATAGGAGGCAGTGAAAAAGGTCTTTTGTTGCAACCAGGGCGGTCTACTTGCTCTTTTGAGAAAGAAATTACTATAGCTGAATTTTAGAGACAACTACGTAATATTCTGTTGGTACCGTGGGCACAGAATAGTACATACTGATGTGTACACACACACAGAGTATCACAGGCTCTCCTTTATATCACGTGGCTGAAGATACTGGAAAGAACTTTTCTTAAAGCGTCTCCCTTTGGCTTTCTGAGCACCTTGCCGTTTGAGTATTCGGTCGGGGCAGGGATTTTTCCCGGCGGCGCGGCACAATGCCGGCTCCCTCTAGTGGTCTCACTCGCCCGTGGACGTTCCCGGCGGCGCCTGGGCTCTGCCCGGGGCTCCCGGAGCTCCCGCGGTGCGTCCGGCCAGAGGCGCCCTCTGCCCCGCCGCAGGGTTTCCGTCCTGCTGGGGAATAGTCTTCTTTTTCTCATAAAAATGGCCTCTCTACTGGTTAATCCATCACTCAGGGACACAAAATATATATGCCCAAGTAGGCCCAAAGCCAAATGTACGGTGTTTCCATAGCACAGAGAGAGTTAAATCTACATTTCATAGATTTTTTTCATGTACAAGGAAATGTTACCGTATCAGAAAGGGTTAAGTGCATCCACGTTGAACATTCAGAGTTCAAATGCATGAGACTTCTTTACCTTGTCAATATTTTGGTTGCACCCATATCATTGAGTGGTTTCTCTTTTGTGTCTGACTTCTCGCCCTGCAGTTTCCCCTCCATTTAACACTCCCTTCAGAATAATTGAAGGATCTTCTCCTCTTCCAGTTTTCTAAGTCTGAATGTTTAAAAAAGAAACATAAAAAAAATCACAGTAAGTATTTTTATACGTGAAACCAAGTAAGTAAAACTTGGTCACATATGTGTAGAAGTGTGTGTGCACATACACACACGGGCACACACATACATGTATGTACGGAAGAAAGCCATGGAAGCTGCACTGATGCACAAAGGTCAATATTGCTGTGTTGAAGTACGGGATTTAGGTGGTTTGATGAAAATGATGTTCTATAAATATAAAAACATTTTTAATATATTTGTTGAGGAAAAAAAATCCCAAAACTTTTAATTTGAATCTACTGGGCTTGAAATGAACTATGTATTGTACAACTGTCATCAGTCATGGCAATGCTATGATATCTGAAATTGTTTTAAAAATTTGCATATATTTTCTGTGGTTTCTCTAATGCTGATTTTTCTTTCAGTTCAGGCTTCAGCTGATATTTAAAACTCAAAACATTGGGATGATGCTTCAAAAGAAGGAGGTTTTAAGCTTTATTATGCAAGACTAAGACTGCTGTGATGCTTTAAGGTCTAGAAACATTGCGTGTAATTGTATACCCCATGGGTGGTCTCATTACTTTACCTACAGCTGATTTCAGTGTCTATAGTTAAGCACATATTTCTGAGTGTTTCTGGGGCTGGAGGCTGCCTGCAAGGCTAACCCAGCATCTCTCTTTCTGAGTGAGATCCCCTGATTGCTGCGCCAATATGAATTTGTGTGAATTCACTGGCTTCAGAAAGGGGTTGAATCTGGTTTTATACTTGTTAGTCTTAAATGACATTTATAAATTCCTTCCTTTCCCTCTTCCTTTATATGCGTATACTATTTCACATTCACTTTTAAGAGTGCATGTGATATGTTAGACCAGATGATTCAAACCATAGTTTTGGATTTGCTAATGGTAGTATTTGCTTTGCTTGGGAGCTTATTTGTCAATAAGTACTGTTGCCTCATCTAAGAAGATACTGGGGTCCTTATTTCTTGTGAAGTTTTTGAGGCTCTCTTTCCCCCTTCTCACCTCCCCACTGCTGCACTCAGGTGTGATCCAGTGCCCAAAATAAGAGACAGTTGGTGTGACATGCAGCACTGAGGAAGAGCTGACTCGTAACTAATAATGAGTATTTTCTCACACTCTGTCTAGACAGTCAGTCATGTAAATACAAGATGTCTTTAATGGCATCATCTTATGATGTGAAATGATGGTCTTCCAAAGTGTGTATTTCTACAAATGCTGAAGTACTCATGAGTATAAGTTGCACTATAAAAGATTGTCAGTGTATAATACTGAGATGGAGGAAAGCCTATAGTTTCACTTTTATCTTTCTGGTAGTGGCAGTAGGTAACAATGCCAGCACCTGCACAAGGGTTTCTGGGGGGAAATCTGCTTCATTATATATTTTTGTTGGTGGATGAATACCTGTCTTGAGTGGCTGAAAGAAGCCAAAGAGTTACTATGCCTGGTCACTGAGGACCACCGGTTGTTGTGTACAGCAGCCACACTGTGAGAGCAGTCTGAATGCTTCTGGTTCTCATGAGGCAAAGAACCTAGATCTATATGGGGATGTTTATGCCTGATTTAGCAGCCACAGAGATTAAAAAATTAGAGACTCTAACTCTTTAGTGATTATATGGGACATTTAGTCTGCTAATTTAGCTGTCTGTGTAAAATAGTAGGTATAAGCAGACGTCCTCAGACTGTTCTGATACTTGGTGAAGAGGGAGTTTGGCTTCCTCTGCTTTCAGTATTATGGGTAAGGTCTTGCTCCCCAGACCTGCACATCTAGTCTAATGTTACAGACTTTTCACTGTTTGAAATACCACTTGGAGGAACTGGGTTTTTGGATTGGTAAAATGGTGCAGTCTGGTAGAGCAGCGGTTTAGGACCTTGATCCACAAGGTGGGGGGTAGCCTGTCGCAGGCTGGCCAGCACCGCTCCACATCTTACAGGATCTTGACTTGTCCATGACAAATTACACATTTTAAAATCAAGCCAAAAAAAAAGCCAAAAGTATACCCATTATCTTTTTGGTAGTCCCTGTGTCATCTTTTCAGATGTATAACCATGGAAAATATCACCTCCTACACCCACATTTGATTCTTTTTGAGCCTAAAGGACTTCTGGCATGTTATATAAATATAAGCAATGCCTCTTAAAAGTACAGCTGTAGTATCTTTTTTGCTTTTTGGCAGAGGAATTGATCGCCTAAAGTTTCCCTGAATTTAAATAAATTGCTTTAGATTACTTAGTGTAGTCTATATTGGAGACTTCAGTTCCAGCTAAATCTAATGAAATATGGTATCAATATTCTCTTAGGACTTTTCTAAAATGAGTACAGCTATTCTTTACACTTTGTATGAGGGCATTGAAAATAAAGAAGTTTATCATTATTTTGCTTCAGACTTCTAGCTTTGTGTAACAAACAGTGGTTTCAAACTGAGAATATGTTTAGACTGGTTATTAGGAAGAAGTTCCTTACTGTGAGGATGATTAGGCATTGGAACAGGTTGCCCAGAGAATCTGTGGGTGCTTCATCCTTGAAAGTGTTCAAGGCCAGGTTGTATGAGGCTCTGAGCAACCTGGTTTAGTGAAAAGTGTGCCTGTCCATGGAAGGGGGGCTAGAACAGGATGATCTTGAAGGTCCCCTTCCAACTCAAGCCTTTCTGTGATTCTGTGATTTACTGTTAATTTAGGACTGGACAAACTTTGGATTAAAAACATAAATATGTTTCTGGAGACCAAATTATGAAATTTCAGTTGATGCTGGGAAAGAAAATCTTCTTACTTCTGGTGGGAAGGTGCTGTGTGGGGTTGAGTATATAAGAGCATGCAAACAGTACCAGTTTGATTCTGATGGCATTTGTGTTTCTTAGATATCAGTCTAAGATAGTAGTTTGTCAAATAGCATGTAATCCTGGCAAGGATTCCAGGACATTCCAGGGACAGAAAGTGCAGAAAGGGAACGAGTTACTGGTCCAGGAAGCCTTTGGGAAAGTGCATCTGAAAGCATGCTGGAGATTCCCTCTGTACAAGTAAAAGGATGGACTGTTAATGTAGACAGGTGGTCACCTCTGCAGCTTGTTGGGGAGGCTGGGGCATGAGTTTGGCCAGTGGTTGTTCTGGCTGTTCTTCAGTTGTTCATGCCAGAGGCAGAGAGTGCCACTTTGTCAATTCACTTGAGCCTCAGTGTTCAGTGAGCTGGGTTTGGAATAGCAGTAATACTTCCTGTGACATGAAACACAAGAGTACCACTCAAAACACACAGTTCTTAGTTGGATAGCTTGTCAACAAAAAGAAAAGATCTAGGAAACAACATAAACAGGAAAATAGTATTTCAATACTGATTATGGGACTGTTTGCTTATTAACTGCATTAGTTCATACACAGAGGAATTCTCATGATGTTTGGTGGGATATTTAGAAGAAATCCACATTGTTTTCAGCTTCATTACAGGCGAACTGTTGTGTATTCAGCCATTACAAAGGAACTTGTAGACTTTGTTTTCTGGGGGCTTATGGAAACTCAGGGCAGCTGCCACAGTTTGGCCCTTGTTTTGCTTGTCTGTTCTTGCTAAGTTTCATAAACCATTGTGGTGGTAGCAGGTCTAGATTTAGAATGTATTCTTCTTCCCTGCATTCAAGCAATTATACGTGGTAAAATTTGCAAAGCCAGAAAGGGTGAAGGAGAAAAGAGGCATTTAAAAAAAGGTGCAATTCTGACATGAGTCAGTTTTTATTAAATAACTGAAAGTGAATTTATGATAGTTTTGAAACTGTCAAAACATGTCAGATTGCTAAATGAGAGGGAAAAGTTTATTTTTCTACTTTCCCCCCCTCTTTAAAAAGGAAATTATATGGTAAGACAAGTTCATTTCTTTCAGGAGAAAATAATATGTCCAAGCAAAGCAAGCCACAGCATTTTTTTCTTAATTCTGAGATTGAACTCATGCATTGCTTATTTTATGATATGTGTAATTATCTGGCCTTCAGCTGCTAAGCCATGAGTGTGGGACCAAGTTTATTTGCCAGTCAGAACCTCTCACTGTAGAGAACGGAAATCAAAGAGAATGCTTCTGCATTTGTGGTTCATTGTCATGATGTTAGGACCAGTCAAGGTACCACTGAGGACAAAGAACATGGCATAAAGCATTTTCACTATTTACCTGCTTTACATCATCCAGAAGCTCTACCAAAACTGGGAGACAGTAGCACAAAAATCCCTTTCAGCTTTTGGGAGACAGAGGAGATTGTATTATGCTCAAGGCTTTTTTTAGCACAGCTGAAGAAAACTCTTATAACTTGGCCTCAGATAACTTCAGTGAACTCCCAGGATACAGAATTTCTTCTAGCTATTGCATATTAAATGAGCATAAATGGGTAAATTGAGTGTGCTTTCATTTATTCTGAAGAATAGCTGGTGATAGGAATTGTTCAACTATCTGAGCAGAGGAGAATGAAGATAAGACTGCAGCAAAATTGTGATATTGCTCTTGCACAAGGGTGATCTTCAGTATGTGAGCTTCATACCCAGCATGCTAAAGAAGCAGTGAAATGTTATGTCATCTGAAAACTTTGCTGTGCTTATCCTTCAGTCACTTTGCACACACTCTCTGATTCCTGGTGGATAAATCTTGCAGAGGTAATGTTCTCTGACAAAAGACGGAGTCTGAGCTGATTTCTGATACTGCATTCCTGCAAATCACCTGGGAAGTAAAAGTTATCTACTGGGGAACTGGAAACCCAGTGATGTTTCCTTTCTAGGCTAATAATGTGACTGGATCTGGTGCTGACAGATAGTTAATGTCTGTATTATGCCTGTTTGAGATTATTGTGTATAGCACAGAAACATCCATTGGGTTTAGGTCCTTATTTATTTATCAAGAAGTCAAAAGGGCCAAGAGGTGAATGGAATGAAGACTGTACCAGTCTCAAACAAATCCCAGGCATGCTTGGCAGAGAGAGTGTCTGCAGTGATGTTGTCTAAATGTCATATTTTATGGCTGCATTGTATGACTTGCAGGTTTCCCCAGGGGTTCAGTGCATGGAGCGGATAGGATTTATCAGATGTATCAGGCTTATACCATTCATTCTCAAACGAGTTCTTTTCAACCAAGGCAACCTTGTAATATTGTTCTGCTCGGTGTACCAGAAGGTTTCAGGGTCAGGAGTTGTGATGTTGACAAACACTGCCTATTACTAATGGTGCTGTGTGGCTTGGCCACATTTGAAGGAGGACAAGTTCTTACTGACTGCAGGATGATAGCATTATGGATGGAAGAACTATGGAATTTGTCCTCTTGGGTTGGACTTGTGGTTGTCTGTCTTCAGGTTCATCACCTTGAACTTATTCACAGTTTGCAAATTCCCTGCCACGCCTCTCAAAATAATCAAAACTAGTCCAATGCATCTAAAAAACCATCAGTATTAAATCCTCCAGATTTAGGTCTTGATTCCTGTAACTTGGGTGGTGGAGGCAGGTTCTAATCCATTGTGTCATATGTAGGGCTTGCTCTTTTGTGGGTTTAAAGGAAACAAGACAATGGACTCTTTTAATTTAGCAAGTTTTATTTTTATTTTTTAAATGTTGGCACCAAAGTAGAAAGTACTGTACAATCAATATAAAGCATCTTTTAAGAATCTTTCATGCTTGAGTGTACATCTGGAACTGTTTGCACTAACTAAAAGTAAAATAAATGCCACAGCGTATTATACCACAATTTTTTTTCATTTAAAAAAGGAAATTGAAAACATACCACTCCTAGAAATGCTTGACATTGAATTGGCTATTAAAATGGTATCAGTAAAGTATTTATATATTCCATATTTTGTTCCATACATCAGCTTTCCTTGATGCGTTAGACTTGGAAGTATGCCACGTGAGCTGAAATGTTGCCATTTATGAAAGACCGCCTTGTTTTAAAAATGGACTAAATCTTGTAGGGTACAGGAAGTAAAGTAAATGAGTTTGAATGCAGGCACATCTCTCGTTGCCCTGGCTCCAGCATGTTTTGTCCCTTCTTTGTTTGGTTCAGAAGCTGACTGTGCTTACAGTAAATATCAGTGTTCACCTAAACGGCTAAATATAGTGAAAAAATAGCCTCTACCATAAAAACTGAATGAATGACAAGAACAGTATAGTTCCATGAACCAAGAAATCCACAGAAGAAATATCATAATTTAAAGCTGGGTTTACAACATTCTTTAATTATAAATGAAGCTAAATACTTCTGTGGTTAAATCACAGTTCTTCACTCTATGCCGTAAAGGAGATTCAAGAATGTGTATTTCAAAATATTTTACTTGGTTTTGTTTTTAAATAAAAAATATAATCCAAAGCAAATGCAATAGATCTCTGCATACTTGAAACATGTTTTCTGAATTTATTCTAAGTCTCTCATTGCTCCAGAGGGTTGTGTGTATGGATTAGGACTAGACCGTTATTTCACCATCTTTCTGCATCCTGAACTGATTGCAGTGAACACTACAGAATGAGTTGCAGATGTCTCCTTTTCCTTCCAGTTTGGAGGACCTCTGTTTCAATCCCATTTGATCTGGTCTGGGCTAAGGAGCACAGGTCTGTCATTGTTTAAAGGGATTCAGTGAAAGGAATTGTTGCACCTGAAAGTACTCCCTCTGTATACACAGGCTATACTCTTAAATGTGTGATGTTGTGGGATGCTGCCTGTATGAAACTTTCAGGTGTGTCCCTCCTAATTCAGGAATATTGTTTGGAATGTCCATCTGAAGAAAAAGATAGTCGGAACTAGTTTTGCAGGTGGGGAGTTTGGTTTGACTCAAGACCATAAACATGTTTTTGAATTCAAGAAATAGTGCAATTTTAAGATATGGTGAAAGTTCTTCCAAATTTCAGGCAAAATTCAATGTATATGTCTCTGTATTGTAAAACTGGAGCAAATGTATGTGAAATCTTACCCAGACAGGTTTTGATACGTTAAAATTAGAGTTTGTCCTCTTGAGGGATTCTTTCTTTCCCTACCAAGCCCTCATTACCTCTGAATGTATGAATAGCAGAATATCCACTGAGAGTTTGTATGAAGAATGTCCATACATAAAAAGCCTTGTGAAATAACATCTCTTGAAGGAAATTACCTTATGAATATGATTTAAATACTATTTTGTCTTTAGCTTTCATATCATCAGGCTATTTTTCAACCATTATAGTAAAAAGTGTTGGTTGTTAGGTTTATTGTTTTTATTAATTAAGAAATAAATAATGATTTGTAGAAGCTGGAGTTACAGGCTTATGTGTCAGACACCAAAAGCTTTAGGAGTTCAGATCACAAGAACTGTTAATTCTTTTATCAGTGGTGTCTCTGCTTTGTACTCCATCGCCACTTCATCCCCTGAGTGATTTGTGTCTTACAGCTGCTGAGGTTCTCTGGGGCTGTGGGTGGTGGGACAGTGGTGGGTGCAGAGCTGCTGTAGGCAGATGCTCCCAGTCCCATCACTCCCTCAGAGTTCAGGGAGCTGTATGAAAATGTAAGGAACAGGTAAACAGTAGCAGTAAGAGCAGAATGGCTCCCACAGGGGTTTTGTTTATTAAAGAGGGTGGAATAGAGAGCTGTAAAGGCTGTTCTCCTGGGTGGTGTGATGCTGGCTTCCAAGCATGTGGAAGAACTTTGCATTTTGCATGTACTTCTTCAAAAGCCGTTTTCCCCTGCTCCCATGGAGAATCTCTGTTCTGACAAAGTAATCTTGTACTCTGGTAAGAAATGTTTTGGGGTATGCTTGAAAGGAGCCTTAATATCTCCCTAAAGAAGGCAGAACTAGGGAACTTACAGTCAGTCAGAGAGAAATTTGCGCACCTGCAATCATACAGTAGGAGAGTAGGGTTTAGGGTTTTGCAAGGGAGAGAGAGAGGTAAAGAAAAGGTAAGTGGTATGTAAAGGGTGTTTGTGTTTACTCCTAAGAGGTCCTAAGAAAGATAATTGGGAAAATCAAACCTAATGTTATTAGATTTAGATGAGAAGTACAGGGGTCTGTGGATAAGTTCAGCAATCTGCAAACTGGGTGGCAAACTCTTGGAGGTAGTAAAAACCATTTGGATCATGGTAGAGTGGCAACCTGAAATTCCAGGGCAAAATCAACACACTATTTCCCACTACCGCGTTCAATTTAAGTAGCAAAGCATCTCCAGCTTTTTGGGGAAGTCTCCCCGCTCTGATCTGAGTGCATTTCTGATCAAACCTGAGCTTCGAAATGCAGTGAAGGGAAGGGAGGGAGCAGGAGCTGTGCGGTTGGTTACAGCTCAGGATCGCTTTTAGTTATCACCAGCTGAATTGGAGGATACAGGCTGTGCCTGCTTGCTGCGAGCAGCAGTCTGTTAGAGGAGCTCGATTTCTCTCACTCCTTCTTCCACCCACCTCCATCTCCTCTGTGCCTGTGTCTGCGCTCCCACATGCTTCAAATCTGTGTACCTGGACTGCCTTCCTTAACAGTTCAATGTGAGTGTTAGCAGAATGAAAACCAGATGGACCAGCAGTTCCCACTGTTATCTCCCCACCAGCTCTGGCAAGCCTCCCTTTCTCTCTCCTTTCTTGGCATGGGAGAAATATTTGCCTTTATTTAGGAGGGCTTGGGCTCACTGCTGTGCCTCTTTCCCTCTGTTGCAACATGAGCTGAAAGCTATTTATTCCCTTGTTGCTGAGGTTGGTTGAGGTGAGTGCAAGATGAATTTGGCTATTAAGGAAGCAATTAACATTTCAAGATGAGTTTTCATAGTTCTTTATATGAAATTAATGGCTTATTGAAGATAGGGATTTAACTGTTTTTGTATAGTGATATGGAAAAGAAATACCTATAGAATTTGTTTAGAAACCTGTTTTTGTTTTTGAGCATGTAATAATTTACTGTTGCTTGATTTGCAAATCATACCTGTAACAGCCTTCATATTTAAGGTAATCATTGTGGATACTCTTCCCTCCACAGCTGAGGTTTACTAACCTTAGATCAAAACTACAGATCCTATAAAATTGTATCTCTATTCTCCTCATCCTATTCTGGGGGTGTTTCACTGCTCATCTTCCCCAAACTTGTCTCTAAATTCTATATGAAATGATTCCCCTTCCCTGAGAGCTGAAACATTGCCTGTAGGCATTTCAGCAAAGGTTGAAGATGGCTTCTATAATTGCAGTACCTGACACGCTGCACCTCTGAGACTTACTACTTACTTCCTCAGTGTCTTCAGTTTCACACAGATAAAGATTGGTATCTGTTATGTGTTGTTAATTTTTTTGGGGGGGTGGGGGCTGTTTTGGATTTTTCCCTCCCCCCTCCTTTTTTTTTTGGTAACTTTCTCGTATTTAAGTTTTCCAATAATTAAGTGTTTTGAGGCTCTTTTAAACATGCATGTTCTTTGTTAAATGTGTGCATTGCATTTAATTTCTATTATTGTCTCTCAGAGCAAATTTCAGATACGATTTTTTCATTGAAGTTTGTATGTTGTTAGTAAGAACAAGGAATTGTGTCACAAGGTGAAGTGACAGAATTTATAGAATGTGACATGTCTTGAATTAAAACCACAGACTTCTGTGCTTGTCCATTAGCAGCAACACTTACTTGCCTTACAAAATAGTTTTGTGGAGCTCAGGAAGACTTGTGTAGGGCAGTGTACAAATAAATAGCCCTGACTCCCCAAAAAACGGATGGAAGAATTTGACTTCTGCCCATTAAAAGCTAAACTTCACTGTACTCATCTTTTTTCAAGATGGCTCGCTAAACTCCTGTTATAAGTGAGAAAGCTTTAACTTTGCCTTCAGGTGGTAAATTTTGCTGTGTTTTGCCCATTCTTAATAAATGAAACATAAGGGCTTGGATGGTTTTTAAAAAAAAATTGAGGTAGTGTCATTCAAAAAGATGTTGGAAAAAAGTACACTTCTGTAGCTTTTATATCATGTGTGTTGTGTCTTTAGATCTTTAGTTGAAAGAGAACTGATGTTTTCTTCCTGGTTTTGTTTTACGTTTGTTTTGTTTTCTTGGGGAGATATGTTCCTGCTTATCTTGCAGGTTTTAAACATTAAAAGTTGTTCTTAATATGTGAATGTTCAAACGTACATGCTTATTTGAAAAGAATTGTATGTGTATGAGATGATTGACATACCATTTTGGCATGTTCTGTTTATTTTTCTGGTGAATATGAGAATATCCAGGGGCACTGTGGTAAAGTGATCCAGGAGGTGTGTGTATTTAACATAAGATTACAAAGAGAAGCAATGGAGAGGGCAGCAGGTGATACAAAGAAGAGACATGAAGAGAGCTGGCTTCAACCAATATTCCACCCAATATCTCACCTGTACTAAAGAGCTTCAGGTTTTAGTTCTGGAAGAGATGTCATAAGGGGATTTATTATCTTCCTGTCTCTTCATCTATTTTTTCCTCCTGGCTAACATGAGGGCCTTGAAGGGAGGTGGCATTATTGCAGCTCCTGGAGTGCTTGGGAGGTAGCATCTGCACATGCTAGAAATAAAACCAAAAGATAATGCAGCACTGCTACAAATGAAGTCTTACCATCTGTGTTGCACCTTCTTAAGTAAGGTTTAGGTGATGCAATTTGGGAAGAGCACACTGGAGTAGATAATCAGGTGTAATCTCTCACAGCAGATGCTGAAATGGCTCACTTCTTGCATTAGCTTTTAAGTTTTTGTCAGAGGGGGTGTGCTCGGGGAAATAAACCAGTGTGTTCCTGTGGTGTGTGTTGCAGATCGCACTGAGAAGCATTCCACAATGCCAGACTCACCTGTGGATGTGAAGACACAATCCAGGCTGACGCCTCCAACCATGCCACCTCCTCCCACTACCCAAGGAGCTCCAAGAACCAGTTCATTTACGCCCACAACGTGTAATTAGTCTTATTTTCTTCCTTTTCTTCTTTCTATTCTGTGTGTAAGAAACCAAAACAGGTGAAGGGAAATGTGCATGACGTGGCAGGAGCAGCATTTGGTTTTATTGCAATAAAGTAATTAAGCAAAACAAAGTTCACAACAGGTTAATGCATCTTTAAAGTATTAAGGCATTCAGCTCAGAATTGTGTTGTTATTTCATTGACCACTTGGTCACACTGTCAAAGAACAGCGAGCACTGGTTTCCCATGTACTTAATGCTCAGATTAGCCCTCTTGTGAGAAGGACAGAAAACCTTCTTCTCTTACATGCCATTATGCTGTTTAAAGGATCCCATTCCCTTTTGTGTAGAAACTTCAGGGAGTTTGTTTGTTTGTTTTTTGTTTTTAAAGTGGAGATAATTCATAATGAAAAAAATACTAATCTTCCTTCTGCTAATGTTTCAGTGAAGAATTCTGATTTCAGTGCTATATAACGTCTAGTTAATATTGATATAAAACCAAAATTAAAGTCCTTTCATAGTTTTTATCTAGAGGTTTCTAGTCTGTTACCATTTCCCTAAATCACTTAGGGCTGCATCTCTGTCTCAGGTTATTGATGTAAACATATAACAAATCTACTAGTCTTGATGTACACTGCATTCATATCAGCATAACTGAGATTTGAATCTGGCACGTTGTCTGGACTATTCTTTTCACAGCCATGAAATGATCCACATTTCTCATACTAAGATTTAGCTGCAAATTTTTTGGTCTCTTTTATACTGCCTTGTAATAGTATAAACATGAGAATGTGTTTACATTTCACGTTTTAAATAAAACATTTCAAGAACAGTAGAATACATATGCCTAAACAGAATGAAGGCAGCATCTTCTATTTGTCTTGCCTATGTCTGTTTTAGTCCATTTCTGTCTGTTAAATACCTTATTTAAAATTCACCTCTATGCAGAAGGCCAGCTGGAGGCCTTTGTACTACTTATCCCAGGGAACCCCGTCCTGACAATTTATGTTGAACTTAAACAGTGAGGAGGGTTTGTGCCAGCTATTCACATAAACTCACATTTAACCCAGTGACCCTGATCCTGCAAAGATTTGTCTGTTTTGCTTAAATCCAGCACCTGAATCATCCTGGATGGAGCTTCACTCTGGAGCTGCTTCAGTCTGAAGTTAAATTGTTTCTACGTTTTCACAGATCAAGCTTTCCAGTGTGATGCCCTTGCCACAGTTCAGGATGATCTTTGGCAATCATAAAAGGAATATGACAATGTTCTTTAATCACACTTACAGTCCTCAGTGTACTCACAAGATTTCTAGATGTTTATTTGATTGAATTCAGCACTTTGGAAGGTGTGTGAACCACAGCTTGATTTTTGGGGCTCCTTATTTGAAGACTAGAAGTCTAAAAAAACGTGATTTTAATTGCTTTTTACCCTGTCAGATTTTGGAGTTTGGCCTTAGCTGTTCCAGCTTGTACAATGAACAGTCACTTTTGTCAGAGTGTCTGTTACATTGATTATTACTACAGCAGGAATGCCTGCAGGCCAGAAAGATCAGACTTGTTTTCTGGTCTAGAATATATTTGTTTTCTTTGGTTGAGATGACTAAAAATTCTTGACATGTTTTAGTTTGAAATTTTAAATGCTGAATTCTTTTGGAATAGTAACATGGTTTTGTTTCAGAAATTATGTACAACTCTGCCAATTGGCAAATTCAGATATTTGAAAAATATTGCAGATATAAGGAAAGCGCTGAAATCATGGGACTATTTCTATATTTCTTTTGTTGTGGGAGAAGTCTTTACCTGCCTTTCTTCTCCCTATATCTATCCTAGGTAATGAACTCCACATTTGTCTGCTTTCTTGATCATAGCCCCAGCACCCGCTGCCTAGAGCAGCCCATTACTGGTGACAGAGTTGTTGGGTGGTGTCAGGGTAGATCAGCAGGACATGTTGGTATTCTTCCCAATCCTTATTTACTAAGCTCCTGGTATGATGACTGTTGGCTTTGTGAGTTCCTTGCAATCACAACGTATTTGTTTACTCAGCTACCTCACTCCACTGCAGCACTCAGAGCGTGGTCTGGAGCCGCACAGGGGGCTGAACTTGCTGAGGCCAGCTTCTTTCTATTTCTGCATTTTCCAATTCTTGTTCTCACTAGCCCACGCAGCCAGGATAGGCAATCAAAAACTAAGATAAAACACAAGCAGAGGCTAGATAACAATTCATATAGCTTTTTCTGTAGTCCCTCCGGAAGGCGGTGACTAGGCCAGCAAAAACTCCTTCAAAGATTTGTGGCAGTGATTTAAATATGGTAATAGGATAGTGATTTCTATCTAGTAGTAGGTGTCCATCCTGAAAAAGGACTTCCTGGCCAAAGATGAGGACGATCTGTGAAGAAAGTGACATGAGATTGGGATGTTTGGCTTCAGAGAGGCTGGTCACTGAGAAACATTGAAAGTTTTTAAAGTTGCTAACTTGCCTTGGTTGTGCTTTTAAATAGGAAACACGTTAAACTAATACTCCTATGCATTTTTGATTGCAGACAAGTTCCTGATTTTTGATGGTTTTTTGGGATGGGTTCTGAGTGACTTTCAAAAAAGAAATTTGCAAATTTCTCCAGGGCAGTGGCCAGCTGAGTGCATCTGCTGCTGGGTACAGTCACATGCTGCGTGCCCACACCTGTCAGTGTGCTGGCACACTTGTATTTCTAGGGAGCCATCCTTTTTCTTGCTGTCATTTTAGCAAATCAGACTCAGCCTCAACCGTGTGTGTTTTGAGTGTTGCTGTTCCAGCTAACCTGAGTGGAAGAGGATGTCCTCAATTTGATTCTCTGCTCTGTTCTAGAGTGTGGATAAGAATCAAACTGAAATTGCTTCCAAAACCTCTCTGTTGTCTTCAGTATGTCTGCATGGATCTCACTGCCATACATTTTGAATGCTTAGTACTTCAGATAGTTATTCTCACAGCAACCTTGCAACAGGAGGGAAATGCTTTCTTATCCTTTTTAGAGATAAGGTGCTGGCACGTGAAAGCAGAGAGATTTGCTCATGGTCTCTGAGAAGTCTTCTGAAGTCTAGTTTCATGCCCTTGCTTCAAGGCTTCAGGCCACAGGGAGCATTGGCAGCATTTATACCTGCGCAGACAACTTTGTGTGCTCCATATGTTAGCAGCTAGGAAATCTGTATTGGAAAAAATAACCTTCTCATTGGGTGGTGTAAGGTTAAAACGTGAAAGTCCTGTTTTATAAACACAGCTGTCAGTTGTGTGTACAAAACACAAGTAAAAATATTCAGAGATAAACTGAGGCTTCATGAAATATGTCTGCACATTTTTTTCTACCCCAAAGAGCAATTTTTTTTTGGTCTTCAATCATACATGCACTCATGCTTTTTCTCTCTCCATTTCCCTCTCCCTCTACTTAAAATCCTCTTACAAAAGGCTGGTATTCAAATGATGCTTTTCAGGTCCCAGGAGCATTTTGAAGGGGCTGTGTGAGAGGCAGCTGCTGTTATTTCCAATCCTTACAATGTTCAGCACCAGCTACTGGGAAATAGATATAAACTGCAGACTGTCGCTCTGTCTAAAGGCTAATTATCTTTGATTGTGCAACTTAATTAATTTTGAGGTCAAGTGCAGAAAACATAAGCTGATGGATTTTCGCCTCTGTCTCCTTTTCCTCTCTCTCTCTCCAACCCCAATCTTTATTTTATCCTCCTGTCTCTTTTTCTTTCAGTAACCAATGGCACTAGCCATTCACCAACAGCGTTAAATGGAGCTCCATCTCCTCCTAATGGCTTTAGCAATGGGCCATCCTCTTCCTCTTCCTCCTCTCTGGCTAACCAGCAGTTACCGCCAGCTTGTGGAGCTAGGCAGCTCAGCAAACTGAAGAGATTTCTTACAACTTTACAGCAGTTTGGCAATGACATTTCACCAGAGATTGGGGAGAGAGTGCGTACCCTTGTGCTAGGACTTGTGGTAAGCAAGTATTTTTCCTGTTCTTTTCCCTCTTCCTTGCTTGATATGTTTATTTTATAAAAGAGTGGGTCACATGCACTGCATTCATCATACTTTAGGGATACCAAACATGCAAGAGTGACGTTCTGGCCCTTGCTGACAGAGCTAACATGAGTAGCCTTACTAGCTTCCCACAAGCAACTATTCCCTAACAGGTGTAGTCTTGACTATTTTTGCCAGTATAATATTATGATGTAATGGTATGAGAGGGTTTTCATTCTATACTGGCAGTACCCCTTATGTAGACATACCTTGAATCATGTAATGTAGTAAAATATGGTTTGACTTTCCTAGTTTAGTTGGATGGGGAAAGGAGAGAGCCCTACATATATAGTGCCAGTGGTTAAAAGGATGAGCTGAGTATGTTTGGACTGCAGTTACTCAGTACAAAACCTTTTCTTGGTATCTTTGAACCAAACAATTATGAACCCAGTGAGACGCTGCTGCTACTTAAGTCACTATTGATAAGGTTTTCGCTATGTGATGGTATAGCTGAATAAAAATTTCAGCTCTTTCTTACCTGTATCTGTCAAGTTGGGCTGCCCTTTTACATGCAAGCTGTGAATCTGGCCCAGGATTCTTTTTACTCCCAGTAAAGTCCTCTCTCTGCCAGACATTGTTGTGTCCCATGTATTTCCTTCAGCAATAATTGGATGTACTGGGGAAGATGCTATTGTAGTGCT